>NC_134687.1:243879565-244479565 GCF_050947455.1 Rhinoderma darwinii | reverse complement strand
TATATATATATATATATATATATATATATATATATAAAAAGATTAAATACATATAGGTACCTAGACCATTACCATCAGGGGCGTAGCTAAAGGCTCATGGGCCCCGATGCAAAAGTTCTTATTGGGCCCCCCCCCGCAAACTTCTCATGGCCGACGGTCCGCAGCTTTCAGCTGCATCGCTGGGTCTCCTAAGTGACCCAACAATGCAGCACTAGCAGCCAGGGGCGTCACTAAGGCTGGGTTCACACACCCTATTTACGGACGTAATTCAGGCATTTTAGCCCCGAATTACGTCCGAAAATGCGGCTCAAAAGCGGCAGCAAACATCTGCCCATTCATTAGAATGGGTCTTACGATGTTCGGTGCCGACGGTCATTTTTTTTACGCGCCGCTGTCAAAAGGCGGCGCGTAAAAAAGACGCCCGCGTCAAAGAAGTGCCTGTCACTTCTTCAGACGTAAATGGAGTCGTTTTCCATGGACTCCATGGAAAAACAGCTCTAATTACGTCCGTAATGGACGCAGCGAAAGACGCCTGCACATGCCATTACGTCTGAAATTACGGTGCTGTTTTCTCCTGAAAACAGCTCCGTTATCTCAGCCGTAACGGACGCTGCCGTGCGAACATACCCTCAGGGCTTAAAATGTCAGGGGAAATAGCCCCAATACATATGTGTCCGCCCAAAAGAAAATGTGTGTATAGGAGACAGCATAGCATATCTATAGCACTACGACCCTATAAACTATGGCTAGGATTAGATACATTGGCTCAGCAGACAGTATCACACATAATAGGATTAGATACAGTTGCTGAGCAGACAGTATCACACATGATAGGATTAGATACAGTAGCTCAGCAGACAATATCTCACATGATAGGATTAGATATAGGGCCCAGCAGACAGTATCACACATGATAGGATTAGATACAGTGGCTCAGCAGACAGTATCACACATGATTGGATTAGATACAGGACTGGACCCAGGAAAGGTAAGAATAATAATAATTTTGCTTCTTTGTGTTACTGATTATTTTTGTGTGTTTGTGTTTTTTTACAGGTTCGGTTGTCGGACTTCAGATACGAGGACTTCAATGACAGCGTTTTTTTATTCTCAATAAAATGGTTAATGAGGGTTGTGTTTTTTTATTTCAATAAAATATTTTTTCTATGTGCTTGTATCTTTTTAAACATTATTATCACTGCCTTAGTAATGGCCGCTGGCTGATTGATTACCTCCATTACTAAGGTGGGGCTTAATGTTAGCAGGTGCAGAGGCCAACACTAACCCCCATTATTACCCCGGTACCCACCGCCACCTGGGGTACTGGGAAGAGCCGGGTACGAACCAGTACCCGACCTTCTGTAGAGACTGGCAGGCACCGGGGCGGCCGCAGGCTGTTAGTATCAGGCTGGGGAAGGCCAAAAACAGTGGCCCCTACCACCCTGGTAATGCTGCCTGCTGCTGCTGTGTTGTATCTGGCTGGTTATGAAAATTGGGGGAGGGACCCGACATCGTTCTTTCCAATAATGTTTTTGTTTTTTTTGTTTTAAATTCCGTGGGGTCCCCCCCATTTTTCATAACCAGCCAGATACAATAAAGCAGCAGCAGCCTAGCATTACCAGGGTGGGAGGGGCCACTGTTTTTGGCCTTTCCCCTCCTGATAATACCATCACTACAGATGGTCAAGTACTGGATGGTACCCGGCCCTTCACAGCACACCTGGTGGCTGTAAAGGATCTGCCAGGCACAACTTCTGTGTATACTCGCATAGTTAATCAGTCTGCACCTGAGTCTGTGTCTCTGACACTGACTCCATCTTCCACCACTCAGGATGGCAGGCTTAGGAGTGGGAGAGCCTATCGCAGCCTGGCCAGACGGAGCTAGCTCCCGCCCTCTGTCTATTTATACCTGCCTTTCCCGTTCCTCCTTTGATTGTGAGTCTTCTCGTGTGGTTTCCTGGCCAAGCTACAGCTTCTGACTATTTGATCCTGCTCCATACTGACCCTGGCTTACTGACTACTCTCCTGCTCTGCGTTTGGTACCTCGTGCACTCCTGGTTTTGACTCTGCTCGTTCACCATTCTTGTTGCTCACGGTGTTGCCGTGGGCAACTGCCCCTTTCCCTTTGCTTTGTGTTCCCTTGTCTGTTTGTCTCGTGCACTTACTGAGCGTAGGGACCGCCGCCAAGTTGTACCCCGTCGCCTAGGGCGGGTCGTTGCAAGTAGGCAGGGACAGAGTGGCGGGTAGATTAGGGCTCACTTGTTCGTTTCCCTACCCCCGTCATTACATAATCACAAGCCAATATACCTAGTCTACCCTGCTCCCTGACACTACTATGGACCCCCTTGAGACCCTGACCCAGCAAATGCAGGGTCTCTCCCTACAGGTCCAGGCCCTGGCTCAGAGGGTCAACCAGCCTGACGCTACCATGGTAGTGCCCCTCACCTCACCTCTTGAACCCCACCTCAAGTTGCCTGACCGGTTCTCAGGGGACCGGAGGACTTTTCTCTCCTTTCGGGAGAGTTGTAGGCTCTACTTCCGCTTAAAGCCTCATTCCTCAGGTTCTGAGAGCCAGCGGGTGGGTATAATTATGTCCCGGCTCCAGGAAGGGCCCCAAGAGTGGGGCTTCTCCTTGGCTCCTGACGCTCCTGAACTTTCCTCCGTTGATCGTTTCTTTTTTGCTCTCGGACTCCTTTATGACGAGACTGACAGGACTGCCTTTGCCGAGAGTCAGCTGGTGACCTTACGTCAGGGTAAGAGACCTGTTGAGGAGTATTGTTCTGACTTTAGGAAGTGGTGCGTAGCTTCTCGGTGGAATGACCCTGCCTTAAGGTGCCAGTTTAGGTTGGGTCTGTCGAACGCCCTGAAAGACCTGCCAGTTAGCTATCCCTCTTCTGACTCCCTAGACCAGGTTATGGCTTTAGCGGTACGACTTGACCGACGTCTCAGGGAACGACAGCTTGAACGTTTTTGTGTTTTCCCCTCTGACTCCCCCATGATGCCTCCCGAGGTCCCGTTGCTTCGCTCTTCCACGGAAGACTCGGAGGTACCTATGCAACTCGGGGCCTCCGTGTCCCCCCGACAACGTAGAGAGTTCCGCAGGAAGAATGGTCTCTGCTTCTATTGTGGGGATGACAAGCATCAAGTGAACAACTGTCCTAAGCGTAAGAATGCAGCCGGAGAACTTCCGCGCCTAAGTGATCATCGGGGAGGTCACTTGGGCGCACAGGTATTTCCCGTAAATATGAAACGTAATAAAATTTTGCTTCCCTTTCAGGTCTCTTTTGGTGGTAGGTCTGCTACCGGCAGTGCCTTCGTGGATTCAGGGTCTTCTGCTAATATCATGTCTGTGGAATTTGCTATGTCTCTAGCTATGCCTTTGATTGATTTGCCTAAACCTGTCCCGGTAGTGGGTATCGACTCTACTCCTCTTGCTAATGGTTATTTTACACAGCATACCCCTGTTTTCGAACTCCTTGTTGGCTCCATGCATTTGGAGCAGTGCTCTGTACTGTTGATGCAGGGATTATCTTCCGATTTGGTTTTAGGCCTTCCCTGGTTGCAGTTGCATAATCCCACGTTTGACTGGAATACTGGGGAGCTTACCAAATGGGGTAATGAATGCTTGACGTCATATTTTTCTGTTAATTCTATTTCTCCCCCTGAGGAGGTGAACACGCTACCTGAGTTTGTTCAGGACTTCGCTGATGTTTTCTCTAAGGAGGCCTCCGAAGTGTTACCTCCTCATAGAGAATACGATTGCGCTATTGAATTGGTACCAGGAGCTAAGCTCCCTAAGGGTAGGATATTTAATCTTTCTTGTCCCGAACGTGAAGCCATGAGAGAGTATATCCAGGAATGCCTGGCCAAGGGTTACATTCGCCCCTCTACTTCTCCGGTAGGTGCTGGCTTCTTCTTCGTAGGGAAGAAGGATGGTGGTCTTAGGCCATGCTTTGACTACCGTAACTTGAATAAGGTCACTGTAAGGAACCAGTATCCCCTTCCTTTGATTCCTGATCTCTTTAATCAGGTTCAGGGGGCCCAATGGTTCTCTAAGTTTGATCTACGGGGGGCGTATAACCTTATCCGCATCAAAGAGGGGGATGAGTGGAAGACTGCGTTTAACACGCCCGAAGGTCATTTCGAATACCTCGTCATGCCCTTTGGGTTGTGTAATGCTCCTGCGGTCTTCCAGAATTTCATAAATGAGATTTTGAAAGATTACCTGGGGGTATTTCTTGTAGTGTACCTTGATGACATACTGGTGTTTTCCAAGGACTGGTCCTCCCACATTGAGCATGTCAGGAAGGTGCTCCAGGTCCTTCGGGAAAACAAACTGTTTGCGAAAACCGAAAAATGTGTGTTTGGGGTACAGGAGATACCATTTTTGGGTCAAATCCTCACTCCTCATGAATTCCGCATGGACCCCGCCAAGGTCCAGGCGGTGGCGGAATGGGTCCAACCTGCCTCCCTGAAGGCGTTACAGTGTTTTTTGGGGTTCGCTAATTATTACAGGAGATTTATTGCTAACTTCTCGGTCATCGCTAAGCCTCTTACGGACCTCACTCGCAAAGGTGCTTATCTCCTCCACTAGCCTCCTGAGGCTGCCCAGGCTTTTGAGGTCCTTAAGAAGTGCTTTATCTCGGCCCCTGTGCTGGTTCAGCCCAGCCAAACGGAGCCATTTATCGTGGAAGTTGACGCATCCGAGGTGGGAGTGGGGGCTGTCTTGTCCCAGGGTACCAGTTCCCTCACCCATCTCCGCCCCTGTGCCTACTTCTCCAGGAAGTTTTCGCCCACTGAGAGTAACTATGATATTGGCAACCGCGAACTCAGCCATTAAATGGGCATTTGAAGAGTGGCGCCACTTCCTGGAGGGGGCTAGGCACCAGGTAACGGTCCTTACTGACCACAAGAATCTGGTTTTCCTAGAATCTGCCCGGAGGCTCAACCTGAGACAAGCCCGATGGGCGCTATTTTTTACCAGATTCAACTTTTTGGTTACCTATAGGGCTGGGTCTAAAAATATTAAGGCCGATGCACTGTCGCGTAGCTTCATGGCCAGCCCTCCTTTGGAGGAAGATCCTGCTTGTATTTTGCCTCCTGGTATAATCATTTCTTCCATTGATTCTCATTAAGTCTCTGATATTGCAGCTGATCAAGGTTCAGCTCCCGGGAACCTTCATGAGGACAAGCTGTTTGTTCCCCTGCAATACCGGCTAAGGGTACTTAGGGAAAATCATGACTCCGCACTATCTGGTCATCCAGGCATCCTGGGTACCAAACACCTCATTGCCAGAAAGTATTGGTGGCCTGGTTTGCCTAAAGACGTTAAGGCCTACGTCGCCGTTTGTGAGGTTTGTGCTAGGTCCAAGACTCCCAGGTCCCAACCAGTGGGCTTACTACGTTCTTTGCCCATTCCCCAGAGACCTTGGACCCATATCTCCATGGATTTTATCACCGATTTGCCTCCATCTCAAGGCAAGTCGTTGGTGTGGGTGGTAGTAGACCGCTTCAGTAAGATGTGCCACTTTGTGCCCCTCAAGAAACTACCCAACGCCAAGACGTTAGCTACCTTGTTTGTCAAACACATCCTGCGTCTCCATGGGGTCCCTGTCAATATTGTTTCGGACAGAGGGGTACAATTTGTTTCATTGTTTTGGAGAGCCTTCTGTAAAAAGTTGGAGATTGATCTGTCCTTCTCCTCTGCCTTCCATCCTGAAACTAATGGCCAAACGGAGAGGACTAATCAATCTCTAGAACAATATTTAAGGTGTTTCATCTCTGACTGTCAATATGATTGGGTCTCATTCATTCCCCTCGCCGAATTTTCCCTTAATAACCGGGTCAGTAACTCGTCAGGGGTCTCCCCCTTTTTCTGTAATTTTGGGTTTAATCCACGGTTCTCCTCCGTTTCACCTGGTAGTTCCAACAATCCCAAGGTAGAGGTCGTTCATCGGGAACTGTGCACAGTCTGGGTCCAGGTTCAGAAGAACCTAGAGGCGTCCCAGACCGTACAAAAAACTCAGGCTGATAGAAGACGTTCTGCTAACCCCTTGTTTATGGTCGGGGATCTGGTGTGGTTATTGTCTAGGAACTTGCGCCTTAAGGTCCCGTCCAAGAAGTTTGCTCCCCGCTTTATTGGGCCGTATAAGGTCATTGAAGTCCTCAATCCTGTCTCCTTCCGACTGGAGTTACCCCCATCTTTTCGAATACACAACGTGTTTCATGCCTCCCTCCATAAACACTGCTCCCCGTCCTTGGCTCCCTCGAGGAAACCTCCTGTTCCCGTTCTCACCCCTGAGGGGGTGGAATTCGAGGTGGCCAAGATTGTGGACAGCAGGATGGTCCAATTGAGAGGATACGGGCCTGAAGAGAGGACTTGGGTACCCGCCCGGGATGTTCACGCTGGGGTATTGGTCAGGAAGTTCCACCTTCGTTTCCCCAATAAACCAGGTCCACTTAGAAAGGGTCCGGTGGCCCCTCATAAAAGGGGGGGTACTGTAAAGGATCTGCCAGGCACAACTTCTGTGTATACTCCCATAGTTAATCTGTCTGCACCTGTCTGTGTCTCTGAGACTGACTCCATCTTCCACAACTCAGGATGGCAGGCTTAGGAGTGGGAGAGCCTATCGCAGCCTGGCCAGACGGAGCTAGCTCCCGCCCTCTGTCTATTTATACCTGCCTTTCCTGTTCCTCCTTTGCTTGTGAGTCTTCTCGTGTGGTTTCCTGGCCCAGCTACAGCTTCTGACTATTTGATCTTTAACACTAAGCCCCGCCTTAGCAATGGATGCTGTCAATCAGCCGGCGGCCATTACTAAGGCGGTAGTAATACCGTTTAAAAAAAAAACACAAAGACATAGAAAAAATATTTTATTGAAAAGAAAAACCCCTCATTAACCATTTTATTGATAATAAAAAAAAAAGCTGTCATCAGAGTAGTCCTGGAATCCGACGTAGTCCAACGACCGAACCTGTAAGAAACCACACAAAAAAAACAGATTAGTAACACATGTGTTAGGCTTAGATACAGGGCCCATGTGTGATACTGTCTGTGGGACCCTGTATCTAAGCCTACCACAAGGTAGGCTTAGATACAGGGTCCAGCAGACAGTAATCTTATACAGTATAAGATTACTATGTGCTGGGGCCCTGTATCTAAACCTACAGTGTGGTAGGCTTATATACAGGGCCCATCAGACAGGATCAAACATGGGCCATGTATCTAAGCCTACCATGTGATTGGCTTAGATACAGGGTCCAGCAGACAGGATCACACAATCGGTGATCCTGTCTCATGGGCCCCCTAAGCCTGCTACATCGTAGGCTTAAAGGGGTTGTGCAGTCCCTAAACATTGATGGCCTATCCTCAGGATAGGCCATCAAAAGCTGATGTGTCGGGGTCCATCTCCCGGGACCCGCCAATCAGCTGTTTTGAGGGGGCCGCAGCACTCGTAAGAGAGCTGCTTCCCCTTCATTTCACTACTCGCTCACACTGTGAATAGCCGACATCGATTCACAGTGTGACCGGAATGAAGGTGAAGCAGCTCTTGTACGAGTGCTGCGGCCCCTTCAAAACAGCTGATTGGCGGGTCCCGGGAGTCGGACCCCGCCAGTCAGGGCTACTAATCTTACCTTCCTCTTCTGCCGCGGCGGTAGTTCTGTCCTCTCGATGTTGTGCGCGGCGCATAGCGCTGTGACGTCATGCGCTGCGCACAGCGCTTGACGTCAGGACCTCCGCTGCGATCCGGAACCAGGAAGGTAAGTACAGTCTGTTACTATAGTAACAGGGGCCCGCGGCCCGAGTTACTATAGTAACTTTTTATTGATGTGGTGCGGGGGGGCTGTGGGCCCCCTGGCTTCGGGGCCCAGTCGCAATTGCGACCGCTGCGACCCCTATAGCTACGCCAGTGATCACCATTAACCCCTTCACAATGCAAAAACAAACATGTTTTTCCTCTTGACACCACAAGGGAGATGCTGAAAGAAATATATGCTTTATTATAGTATTGTGACTAGTTTGACAGTAATTTGTAGATTATGTGATCATTGTTTTAAACTGATAAACAGAACAGACACCCTAATATGTAGGTAAAGGACAAAAGGAAATACCAATATTTATAGTCTCCGTATCAAAATAATGGGGTTAGATTTTCAGGTATTTCTAAAAAAAATGAAGTATGTTATACCTAAGAAAGTCTAGGACTTCGGTAAGTATTTTAGGATTTAGGACGTGCATGAATCATGAAACAATTGCTGAAACATTCAACGAGTCTTTCTAAAATGCCGTGAAATATACATTTGTTATGTACAGTAATATTTTCTGTATATATATATATATATATACAGTATATACACATACACTTACACACACACACACACACACACACACACACACACGCACACGCACACGCACACGCACACACATACAAACATATGCTTGAGAAAGGCCCCAGTGTGGGACTGAAATGTTGCACTTGTACTTGAGTGCTGCAAAATCTTCTTTGTATATATATATACACTACCGTTCAAAAGTTTGGGGTCACCCAGACAATTTTGTGTTTTCCATGAAAACTCACACTTATATTTATCAAATGAGTTGCAAAATGACTAGAAAATATAGTCAAGACATTGTCAAGGTTAGAAATAATGATTTTTATTTGAAATAATAATTTTCTCCTTCAAACTTTGCTTTTGTCAAAGTATGCTCCATTTGCAGCAATTACAGCATTGCAGACCTTTGGCATTCTAGCTGTTAATTTGCTGAGGTAATTGGGAGAAATTTCACCCCATGCTTCCAGAAACCCTTCCCACACTTCTTGCGTACCATACGGTCAAGCTGCTCCCACAACAGCTCTATGGGGTTGAGATCTGGTGACTGCGCTGGCCACTCCATTACAGATAGAATACCAGCTGCCTGCTTCTTCCCTTAAAAGTTCTTGCATAATTTGGAGGTGTGCTTTGGGTCATTGTCCTGTTGTAGAATGAAATTGTCTCCAATCAAGCGCTGTCCACAAGGTATGGCAGGGCGTTGCAAAATGGAGTGATAGCCTTCCTTATTCAAAATCCCTTTTACCTTGTACAAATCTCCCACTTTACCAGCAACAAAGCAACCCCAGACCATCGCATTACCTCCACCATGCTTGACAGATGACGTCAGGCACTCTTCCAGCATCTTTTCAGTTGTTCTGCGTCTCACAAATGTTCTTCTGTGTGACCCAAACACCTCAAACTTCGATTCGTCTGTCCATAACACTTTTTTCCAATCTTCCTCTGTCCAATGCCTGTGTGCTTTTGCCCATATTAATTTCCTTTTATTAGCCAGTCCCGGATATGGCTTTTTCTTTGCCACTCTGCCCTGAAGGCCAGCATCCCGGAGTCGCCTCTTCAGTGTAGACGTTGACACTGGCGTTTTGCGGGTACTATTTAATGAAGCTGTCAGTTGAGGACCTGTGAGGCGTCTATTTCTCAAACTAGAGGCTCTAATGTACTTGTCTTGTTGCTCAGTTGTGCAGCGGGGCCTCCCACTTCTCTTTCTACTCTGGTTAAAGCCTGTTTGTGCTGTCCTCTGAAGGGAGTAGTACACAGTGTTGTAGGAAATCTTCAGTTTCTTGGCAATTTCTCGCATGTAATAGCCTTCATTTCTAAGAACAAGAATAGACTGTCGAGTTTCACATGAAAGCTCTCTTTTTCTAGCCATTTTGAGAGTGTAATCGAACCAACAAATGTAATGCTCCAGATTCTCAACTAGCTCAAACGAAGGTCAGTTTTATAGCTCCTCTAAACAGCAAAACTGTTTACAGCGGTGCTAACATAATTGCACAAGGGTTTTCAAGTGTTTTCTAATCATCCATTAGCCTTCTAACACAGTTAGCAAACACAATGTACCATTAGAACACTGGAGTGATGGTTGCTGGAAATGTGCCTCTATACACATATGTAGATATTGCATTAAAAACCAGACTTTTGCAGCTAGAAAAGTCATTTAGCACATTAACAATGTATAAAGTGTATTTTTGATTAATTTAATGTTATCTTCATTGAAAAAAACTGTGCTTTTCTTTCAAAAATAAGGAAATTTCTAATTGACTTTTGAACGGTAGTGTATATATATATATATATATATATATGTGTGTGTGTGTAAGACACACACACACACACACACACACACACACACATACACACACACACACACACACACACACACACACACACACACACACACACACACACACACATATACAGTTAGGTCATTATTTGACCAGTAACATAAAGTACAATGTTTCCCAAAATCAGTCTTAGAATCGCTTGGATATGTAAAAGCATAACAAAGTTATTCCCATATAAAGAGGCATGTCAAATTTTAAAACAGGGGGTTTTGTCAGAAAGGCCAAAACTGGCTGTGGCGGTAAGGTTTAAACAGGATACACAGGAGTATGTGACAAAAAAAAATATTATGTGACAGCTATGCATGGTTTAACTAGGACATAAGTTATGAAACTAACCTGATGTGTATTTATAAGGTGGTAAGTTAGAGCCTGGACAGAGCGGCATAGATGACAAATGGGTAAATTAAGGTCTATAGGTTTAAAGCGTATAATTAGGATTGAAAATTGTCTCAAGGACCATATCCAGAGAGTTGTGGTCAAGGATCCCTACTCTGAATGGTCACCGGTTATAAGTGGTGTACCCCAGGGTTCAGTGCTGGGACTACTATTATTCATCTTATTTATTAATTATATAGCGAATGGGATAAATAGCACGGTTTCTATTTTTGCAGAAGGCACCAAGCTATGTAGTATAGTTCGGTGTATGAAAGATGATCATAAATTACACACTGAGTGTTTGGGCATCCACTTTGCAAATGAGGTTCACTGTGAATAAATGTAAAGTTATGTGTCTGAGTACCGACTATCTGCTTGCATCATATGTCTTATGGGGAGTTAAACTGGGAGAGTCATTTGTTGAGAAGGATCTGGGTGTACTTGTAGATCATAGACTAAATAACAGCACACAATGTCAGTCAGCTGCTTCTAAGGCCAGCAAGATATTGTCGTTTATTAAAAGAGGCATGGACTCGCGGGACAGAAATATAATATTACCACTTTATAAAGCATTAGTGCGCCCCCATCTTGAATATGCAGTTCAGTTCTGGGCTCCAGTCCATAGAAAGGATGCCCTGGAGTTGAAAAAAATATATAAAGAACAGCAACGTAACTAATAAGGGGCATGAAAGATCTTAGTCATGAGGAAAGATTAAAATAATTACATTTATTTAGTCCTGAACAGAGACGTCTTAGGGGGAATATAATTAACTTGTGTCACGTTGGGTGCATGGACCCACTGGGCCATACGGCCGTAACGGGATAGCAGCTGGCCAACAGAATACCAGTCAAAGTCTATAGTTCGGATAAAGGTACCTGTGGTAAATTCAGACAGTAGCGAAGATGGGCTCGGATGGGACCTTGGCAGCAGGCAGACACCAGGCGTGGTGTAACAAGGAAGACGTAGTATACAGCACAACATGACTCCAACTCTAAACGGCACTGGAACAAGATAGCACGGGATACACGATACAGGTAGCCACAACGGGAACACTGGGAACACTGGGAACTGGGAAACACTTAACGGACCATTTGCAAAGACGAATATAGGTATACAACAACAATGATCAGGAAGGGGCAGGGCCCTTCTTCTAGTCCTGGAATCATGTGCTAATTTTGGTACGGGACACAGCCGAGTGAAGCGGAAGTGATCGCTGTCGTCTCCTGAGGAGGAGATGTGGACCAGCCCTCACTGATCCATGGTTGCGGCCGTCAGGAGGTGAGTAATCCCGATGCCCATGGGTGTTACAGTATCCCCCCTCTTACGCCCCCTCCTCTTGGGACCAGAGCGGGAGAGAAACCTCCAGTAGGTGAGGTTCTTGTGGTCAGTAAAAATCAGGATGGAATGAGCTGCACCCTCTAGTAGATGTCTCCACTCATCCAGAGCCAACTTGATGGCCAATAACTCCCGATCCCCAATTGAGTAGTTGCACTCTGCAAAAAAGAAAAGTTGAAAGTAATAGCCACATACCACTGTCTTGCCTTTGGGACCTCTCTGGAACAGAAGGGCACCAGCATCAACCGAGGAGGCGTCCACCTCCAACGAAAACTTTCGAGATACATCAGGATGATGGAGGGCGGAGGCTAACGTGAAGGCACTCTTTAAGCTATTAAATGCGGATTTGCCCTCTGGAGTCCGTACATTGGCATTCATACCCTCCTTGGTAAGGGTAGAGATGGGAGCGGTCAGTGAGGAGAAGCTTGGGATGAGCTGCCGGTGAAAATTGCCGAATCCCAAGAAACGCTGTATGGGCCTTGAGGATGTGGCCATTCCAGTACAACCTTGACTTTCTCCAGATCCATCTTGAGACCTTGGTCCGAGATTATGTAGCCCAGGAAGAGTAAAGAACTCCTCTCAAACATGCACTTCACCAGCTTGGCATACAGGCGATTCTCCCTCAATCGCAGCAGAATATGACGAACATGTCTCTGATGAGTCAACGGGTCTGTGGAAAAAATTAAGATATCATTGAGATAGACCACAACACAAACATAGAGGAGATCCCAGTAGATGTCATTGACAAATTATTGGAAGACCGCGGGAGCGTTACACAGGCCGAAGGGCATCACCAGATATTCATAGTGCCCGTCTCGGGTGTTAAATGCCATCTTACATTCGTCACCCCAGCGAATCCGGATTAGGTTGTAAGCCCCACGCAGATCTGGTTTGGAAATAATTTTGGCTCCTTGTATGCGGTCAAAAAGCTCTGAAATCAATGGCAATGGATATCTATTCTTGACCGTGATCTAGTTGAGACCCCGGTAGCCGATGCAGGGTCGCAGGGAACCGTTCTTTTTATTGACGAAGAAGAATCCGGCTCCTGCCGGGGAGGAGGACTTACATATGAAACCCCTCTCCAGATTCTCCTTAATATAGGCGGACATGAACTGAGTCTCTGGCAAGGAGAGAGGATATACCCTACCACGGGGCAGGGATCAGGGATGCATCAGGAATCAGCTCGATAGGACAGTCATACGCCCAGTGTGGGGGCAGCGTCTCCGCCTCCTTCTTGCTGAAGACATACGAGAACAGAGAATAATGAGAAGGCAATCCTGTCAAAGACTGAGGATGAGGAGGCGGGGCCGGATGGATCTGCCCCAGGCAGCGGTGGAGGCACTTGGGACCCCACTGGAGAACCACTCTGGAAAACCGCTGAGGCTCGAGGTGGGAGCTCTTCATTCTGAACTCATCTCATTGCTTGTTCTACCCAAGGTTGTCAATCCTGTGCTGCTGGGCCTGCCCTGGCTCCGACTACATGCCCCTTCATGCTGGGGGAGAGAAATCTAGCTGGGGTGGCGGAGTGTTTAAACTAGGGCTGAGGAGGGAGGCCAATGTAGAAAATAAAGGGGTAGTTAGGTTAGAGAGGGGTCAGACTATATTGGTGGGGGGAGAAACAGACGGTGGGGAGAGGACTAGGCAACAAGATAAGGAGATCCTTTCATTACAAAACAGCAGTGAAACTAAAAAAGCCCAAATGTCAAATAATCACATTTCTGTTACTGAAAGTGAAACATTTAAAGGCAAGTTAAAGTGTATGTTCACAAATGCCAGAAGTCTAGCAAGCAAAATGGGGGAGCTGGAGGCCTTGATACTGGAAGAAAATATAGATATAGTTGGTGTTGCTGAAACATGGCTGGACTCTTCACATGATTGGGCTGTAAATCTACACGGGTTTTACACTGTTTCGGAAAGACAGGGTGAATAGGAAAGGTGGTGGTGTATGTCTGTATGTGAGAAGCGATATGAAGGTGAGTGTGAATGAGACATTAGAGGGTGAAGATTGTGAGGTGGTTGAAACCTTGTGGGTGGAATTACAAAGGGAGGTAAACACTGAAAAAAATTACTTTTGGTGTAATCTATAGACCCCACAATATAACTGAAGAGATAGAAGGTCAAATATATAAACAGATGGAGCGGGCTGCACAGACGGGTACTGTTGTGATAATGGGAGATTTTAATTACCGGGATATTAATTGGTGTCATGGATCGGCTTCAACTGCAAAGGGGAGACATTTCCTCAACCTGTTGCAGGAAAATTTTATGGGCCAGTTTGTGGAAGACCCGACTAGAGGTGAAGCTCTGTTGGATCTGGTCATTTCTAATAATGCAGAGCTTGTTGGGAATGTCAATGTTCGTGAAAACCTCGGTAACAGTGATCATAATATAGTTATATTTTTCCTATACTGTAAAAAACAAACACAGGCTGGGAGGGCAAAAACACTTAATTTTAAGAAGGCCAATTTCCCCAGGATGAGGGCTGCAATTCAGGATATAGACTGGGAAGAACTAATGTCAAATAATGGTACAAATGATAAATGGGAGATTTTCAAATCTACTTTGGGTAATTATAGTGCAAAATTTATTCCTACAGGTAACAAGTATAAACGACTAAAATTAAACCCCACATGGCTTACACCTTCTGTAAAAAGGGCAATACGTGACAAAAAAAGGGCATTTAAAAAATACAAATCTGAGGGTACAGCTGTAGCCTTTGTAAAATATAAAGAGCTTAATAAAATCTGTAAAAATATAATAAAATCAGCAAAAATACAAAATGAAAGGCAGGTGGCCAAGGATAGTAAAACAAATCCTAAAAAATTCTTCAAACATATAAATGCAAAAAAGCCAAGGTCTGAACATGTAGGACCCTTAGATAGTGGTAATGGGGAGTTGGTCACAGGGGATCAAGAGAAGGCAGAGTTACTAAATGTTTCTTCCGCTCTGTATATACAACAGAAGAAAGAGCAGCTGATGTAGCCGGTGCCAGTGCTGTTAATATATCAGTTGATATACTGAATTGGATGAATGTAGATATGGTTCAAGCTAAATTAAATAAAATAAATGTACACAAGGCCCCGGGACCAGATGGGCTACACCCTAGAGTTCTTAAGGTGCTTAGTTCAGTTATTTCTGTCCCCCTCTTCATAATATTTAGAGAGTCTCTCATGACTGGTATAGTGCCAAGGGACTGGTGCAGGGCAAATGTGGTGCCTATTTTCAAAAAGGGCTCTAGGTCTTCGCCGTGTAATTATAGACCAGTAAGCTTAACATCAATTGTGGGAAAAATGTTTGAGGGGCTATTGAGGGACTATATACAGAATTATGTGACAATAAATAGTATTATAAGTGACAGCCAGCACGGTTTTACTAAGGACAGAAGCTGTCAAACCAACCTGATTTGTTTTTATGAAGAAGTAAGCAGAAGCCTAGACAGAGGGGCCGCTGTGGATATTGTGTTTTTGGACTTTGCAAAGGCATTTGACACTGTCCCCCATAGACGTCTAATGGGTAAATTAAGGACTATAGGTTTAGAAAGTATAGTTTGCAATTGGATTGAGAATTGGCTCAAGGACCGTATCCAGAGAGTTGTGGTCAATGATCCCTACTCTGAATGGTCCCCGGTTATAAGTGGTGTACCCCAGGGTTCAGTGCTGGGACCACTATTATTCAACTTATTTATTAACCCCTTAGTGTCTAAGCCTGTTTTGGCCTTCAGGACCAGCCCCATTTTTGCAAATCTGACATGTGTCACTTTATGTGGTAATAACTCCAGAATGCTTTTACCTATCCAAACGATTCTGGGATTGTTTTCTCGTGACATGTTGTACTTTATGATACTGAAAAAATTTTGTCATTAAATTCAATATTTATTTGTAAGAAACGCCAAGATTTAGAGAAAATTAGCAAAAATTAGCATTTTTCTAAATTTTAATGTATTTACTTGTAAAACAGATAGTAATACTACACAAAATACATACTAGTTTATATTTCCCATATGTCTACTTTATGTTTGCATCGTTTTTTGAACATTCTTTTATTTTTCTAGGACGTTACAACGCTTAGAACTTTAGCAGCAATTTCTCATATTTTCAAGAAAATTTCAAAAGGCTATTTTTTCAGGGACCAGTTCAGTTCTGAAATGGCTTTGAGGGCCTTATATATTAGAAAGTCACCATAAATCACCCCATTTTGAAAACTGCACCCATCAAAGTATTCAAAACAGCATTCACAAAGTATTTTAGCCCTTTAGGCGTTTCACAGGAATTAAAGCAATGTAGAGGTGAAATTTACAAATTTCATTTTTTTTCTTCAAAAATTCATTTGTAATACATTTTTTCTGTACCACAGAAGGTTTTACCCAAGAAATGCAACTCAATATTTATTGCCCAGATTCTGCAGTTTTTAGAAATACCCCACATGTGGCCCTAGCGCGGTCATGGACTGAAACACAGGCCTCAGAAGCAAAGGAGCACCTAGTGGATTTTGGGCCTCTATTTTATTAGAATATATTTTAGGTACCATGTCAGGTGTGAGGAGGCCTTGTGCTGCCAAAACAGTGGAAACACCCCAAAAGTGACCCCATTTTGGAAACTATACCCCTCAAGGAATTTATCTATGGGTATAGTTAGCATTTTGAACCCACAGTTTTTTTGCTAAATTTATTTGAATTAGTATGTGAAGGTGAAAATCTACTTTTTTTGTGAAAAAATTAGGAAATTTTAAATTTTTACAAGGAATAAAGTAGAAAAAACACCCCAACATATGTAAAGCAATGTCTTCCGATTATAGCAATACCCCATATGTGGTAATAAATTGCTGTTTGGACCCACAGCAGGCCTCAGAAGAGAAGGAGCACCATTTGGATTTTGGATTTCTGATTTTGCTGGAATAGTTTTCAGTGCCGTGTCGCGTTTGCAATGCACTGGAGGGATGAAAACCGTGGAAACCCCCCAATAGTGACCCCATTTTGGAAACTATACCCCTCAAGGAATTTATCTATGGGTATAGTTAGCATTTTGAACCCACAGTTTTTTTGCTAAATTTATTTGAATTAGTATGTGAAGATGAAAATCTACTTTTTTTCTGAAAAAAGGTAGCCATTTTTAATTTTTACAAGGAATAAAGGAGCAAAAGCGCCCCAACATTTGTAAAACAATTTCTCCTGATTACGTAAATACCCCATATGTGGTAATAAACTACTGTTTGGACCCACACCGGGGCTTAGAACGGAAGGAGCGCTATTTGGCTTTTGGAGCTCAAATTTAGCTGGAATGTTTTTGGGTGTCATGTCGAATTTGCAAAGCCCCTGAGAGACCGAAACAGTGGAAGCCCCCCAAAAGTAACCCCATTTGGGAAACTACACCACTTAAGGAATCTATCTAGGGGTATAGTGAGCATTTAGGCCCCACACGTCTTTTGCAGAATTTATTAGAATTAGGCCGTGAAATTAATATCAACATTATTTCCACTAAATTGTTGCATTTTTTCAATTTCACAAAGGATAAACGAGAAAATGCACCACAACGTTTGTAAAGCAATTTCTCCCGAGTACGGCAATACCCCACATGTGGTCATAAATGTTTTTTCATTAGAAAGTAATTAACCCTTTACGAACTGATTCATGTTTTGCTTTTTCGTTTTTCCTCCCCGCTTTCCAAGAGCCACTACTTTTTTCTTTTTCTGTCAATAGAGCGGTGTGGGGGCTTATTTTTTGCGGGACGAGCTGTCGTTTTTATTGGTACCATTTTTTGGTACGATGCCATATCGGTGGACATAAACGGCTGTTT
This sequence comes from Rhinoderma darwinii, assembly GCF_050947455.1. Lineage (NCBI taxonomy): Eukaryota > Metazoa > Chordata > Amphibia > Anura > Rhinodermatidae > Rhinoderma > Rhinoderma darwinii. The sequence goes on along the minus strand of NC_134687.1, from coordinate 244,461,897 downwards.
GGGCACGCTGTAGGGCTCAGAAGGGAGGGACGCCATTTGGATTTTGGAGCGTATATTTTGCTTGGTAGTAGCTCTGGCGTTTTGCTGGTATTTCAGTTTATAATGTTGGGGCACATGTAGGCTGGGCAGAGTACATCAGGGGCATAATAAGAGGGTATAATAATGGGGTAAATAAATAATAATCCACAGATATGTGGCCGGTGTCGCACTGATAAATGGCGCCCGATCTTATCCACTTTTGGAACACTCTGCACATTTTGCATCGCCATAATCTGGGAGCCGGAACTTTTTTTATTTTTTCACCACCGGAGCCGTGTGAGGGCTTATTTGTTGCGGGACAATCTGTAATTTTCATTGGTACCATTTTGGGGTACATGCGATTTTGTTGATCACTTTTTATTCAATTTTTCGGCAAGCCAGGTGACCAAAAACCATCAATTCTGACAATGATTTTTATTTATTTTTGACGGCGTTTACCCTGGGCTATAAATGACCATTATACTTTATTCTGCGGGTCGGTACGATTACGGTGATACCATATGTATATACGTTTTTTTATGTTTTGCAGCGTTTGAGCAATAAAATAACTTATTTAGAAAATAATGTATTTTCTGTGTCACCATATTCTGAGAGCCATAACTTTTTTATTTTTCAGTCAAAAAAGCTGTGTAAGGGCTTGTTTTTTGCGGGACGGGTTGTAGTTTGTATCGGTACTATTTTGGCGTACATGCGACTTTTTGATCACTTTTTATTACATATTTTGTGAGGGGTGGTGACCAAAAAATAGTGATTTTGGCATTGTTTTTCGTTTATTTTTTTTGCGGCGTTCACCGTGCGGGAAAAATAATATTATAGTTTTATAGTTGGGGTCGTTACGAACGCGGTGATACCCAATATGTGTACTTTTTTTTTACGTGTTCATTTTTTTTCCTATAATGAAAGACTTATTATAGGAAAAAAAGCATTTCATGTTTATGTCACTTATAACTTTTATTTTTACACTTTTTTAAAACATTTTTATTCTTTTTTTTACTTTTTTCACTTGTCCCACTAGGGGACACTTAGACTTGCAGCTCTGATCGCTGCTGGAATACATTACACTAAACACGTAGTGTAATGCATTTCAACTGTCATTGTGACGTGGCAGTCACACTGACAGGAAGCCTACGACGACCACCCTCGGGGTGGTCCTCATAGGCTTCTGTACATGGCAACCCGGAAGCCATTGTCTGGCGTCCGGTTGCCATGGGTACCATCGCCAGCCCCCGTGATTTCACATGGGGGCTGCCGATCGGCGCTAAAGACCTTAATTGTGGCGTTCAAAATCGAGCGCCGCAATTAAGGGGTTAACTGCCGATATCAGCGGCGACAGGCCGCTGATCGGCAACGGGGAGAGCAGGGCTGACACCCTGCACAGTTAACCGCCGCTGCGGTGTAGCGCCGCGCGGCGGTTAACTGTCAAAGCACTGACGTAACTGTACGTCAAGGTGCGCGAACTTACTGCTCACCATGACGTACAGTTACGTCATGGTGCGTTAAGGGGTTAATGATATAGAGGATGGGATTAATAGCACTATTTCTATTTTTGCAGATGACACCAAGCTATGCAATATAGTTCAGACTATGGAAGATGTTTGTGAATTGCAGGCAGATTTAATCAAACTAAGTGTTTGGGCGTCTACTTGGCAAATGAAGTTTAATGTAGATAAATGTAAAGTTATGCATCTGGGTACGAACAACCTGCATGCATCACATGTCCTAGGGGGAGCTACACTGGGGGAGTCACTTGTTGAAAAGGATCTGGGTGTACTTGTAAATCATAAACTAAATAACAGCATGCAGTGTCAATCAGCTGCTTCAAAGGCCAGCAAAATATTGTCGTGTATCAAAAGAGGCATGGACTCGCGGTACAGGGATGTAATATTACCACTTTACAAAGCATTAGTGAGGCCTCATCTAGAATATGCAGTCCAGTTCTGGGCTCCAGTTCATAGAAAGGATGCCCTGGAGTTGGAAAAAATACAAAGAAGAGCAACGAAGCTAATAAGGGGCATGGAGAATCTAAGTTATGAGGAAAGATTAAAAGAACTAAACCTATTTTGCCTTGAGAAAAGACGACTAAGGGGGGACATGATTAACTTATATAAATATATGAATGGCACATACAAAAAATATGGTGAAATCCTGTTCCATGTAAAACTCCCTCAAAAAACAAGGGGGCACGTCTGGAAAAAGAAAGGTTCAACCTGCGGAGACGACAAGCCTTCTTTACTGTGAGAACAGTGAATTTATGGAATAGCCTACCGCAGGAGCTGGTCACAGCAGCGACAGTAGATGGCTTCAAAAAAGGCTTAGATAATTTCCTAGAACAAAAAAATATTAGCTCCTATGTGTAGAAATTTTTTACTTCCCCTTTCCCATCCCTTGGTTGAACTTGATGGACATGTGTCTTTTTTCAACCGTACAAACTATGTAAGATATAGGGCCCAGCAGACAGTATCACACATGATTGGATTAGATATAGGGCCCAGCAGACAATATCACACATGATGGGATTAGATACAGTTGCTCAGCAGACAGTATCACACATGATTGGATTAGATGTAGGACCCAGCAGACAGTATCACACATGATAGGATTATATACACAGCTCAGCAGACAGTATCACACATGATCGGATTTGATATAGGGCCCAGCTCGCTGACATTGCGGCTCCAGCGCTGGACCCAGGAAAGGTAAGAATAATAATTTTGCTTCTTTATGTGTTACTAATTATTTTTGTGTGTTCGTGTGTTTTTAAAAGTTCGGACTACTTCGGATACGAGGACTACTTCAATGACAGCGTTTTTTTATTCTCAATAAAATGGTTAATGGGCGTTGTGTTTTTTTTATTTCAATAAAATATTTTTTCTATGCGCTTGTATTTTTTTTAAACTTTATTAATACCACCTTAGTAATGGCCGCTGGCTGATTGACAACCTCTATTACTAAGGCGTGGCTTAATTTTAGCAGGTGCAGAGGCTAGCACTAACCCCCATTATTGCCCCGAAACACACCGCCACCAGGGGTACTGGGAAGTACCGGGTACAAACCAGTACCCGACCATCTGTAGTGACAGTCAGGCACCAGGGTAGCCGCAGGCTGGTAGCATTTGGCTGGAGAAGGCCAAAAACAGTGGCCCTTCCCACCCTGGTAATGCTAGGCTGCTGCTGCTGTGTTGTATCTGGCTGGTTATGAAAATTGGGGGGGACCCCACATCGTTCTTTTCAATTATTTTTTTTATTTTATTTTTTAAATGACGTGGGGTCCCCCCCATTTTTCATAACCAGCCAGATACAATAAAGGAGCAGCAGCCTAGCATCACCAGGGTGGGAAGGGCCACTGTTTCTAGCCTGTCCCTGCCTGATAATATCAGCCTGCGGCCGCCCCGGTGGCCAGCAATCGCTACAGATGGTCAGGTACTGGATCGTACCCGGCTCTTCCCAGCACCCCTGGTGGCGGTGGGTACAGGGGTAATAATGGGGGTTAGTGTTATCCTCTGCACCAGCTAACACTAAGCCCCGCCTTAACAATGGATGCTGTCTATCAGCCAGCAGCCATTACTAAGGCGGTAGTAATATAGTTAAAAAAAAAACCATAAAGACAGAAAAAATATTTTATTGAAATAAAAAAAAAACACAACCTTCATTAACCATTTTATTGATAATAAAAAAACGTCATCGAAGTAGTCCTCGAATCCGACGTAGTCCAATGACCGAACCTGTAAAAAAAACACACAAAAAATGATTAGTAACACATGTGTTAGGCTTAAATACAGGGCCCATGTGTGATACTGCCTGTGGGACCCTGTATCTAAGCCTACCACAAGGTAGGCTTGGATACAGAGTCCAGCAGACTGTAATCTTATACAGTATAAGATTACTGTGTGCTGGGGACCTGTATCGTTCTTTCCAATTATTTTTTATTTTTTATTTTTTTAAATTACGTGGGGTCCCCCCCCATTTTTCATAACCAGATAGATACAATAAAGCAGCAGCAGCCTAGCATTACCAGGGTGGGAAGGGCCACTGTTTTTGGCCTTTCCCCTCCTGATAATACCAGCCTGCGGCCACCCGAGTGCCCTGCCATCACTACAGATGGTCAAGTACTGATTGGTACCCGGCCCTTCACAGCACACCTGGTGGCGGTGGGTACCGGGGTAATAAAGGGGGTTAGTGTTAGCCTCTGCACCGGCTAACACTAAGCCCTGCCTTAGCAATGGATGCTGTCAATCAGCCGGCGGCCATTACTAAGGCGGTAGTAATATCGTTTAAAAAAAACCACAAAGACATAGAAAAAATATTTTATTGAAAAAAAAAAAAACTCCACACAACCCTCATTAACCATTTTATTGATAATAAAAAAAAAAACTGTCATCGGAGTAGTCCTGGAATCCGACGTAGTCCAACGACCGAACCTGTAAGAAACCACACAAAAAAAAAACATTAGTGTGTTAGGCTTAGATACAGGGCCCATGTGTGATACTGTCTGTGGGACCCTGTATCTAAGCCTACCACAAGGTAGGCTTAGATACAGGGTCCAGCAGACAGTAATCTTATACAGTATAAGATTACTGTGTGCTGGGGCCCTGTATCTAAACCTACAGTGTGGTACGCTTATATACAGGGCCCATCAGACAGGATCACACATGGGCCATGTACAGTGAAGGAAATAAGTATTTGATCCCTTGCTGATTTAGTAAGTTTGCCCACTGTCAAAGACATAACAAGTCTAGAATTTTTAGGCTAGGTTAATTTTACCAGTGAGAGATAGATTATATTAAAAAAAAAAACTGAAAATCACATTGTCAAAATTATATATATTTATTTGCATTGTGCACAGAGAAATAAGTATTTGATCCCTTTGGCAAACAAGACTTAATACTTGGTGGCAAAACCCTTGTTGGCAAGCACAGCAGTCAGACGTTTTTTTTGTAGTTGATGATGAGGCTTGCACACATGTTAGATGGAATTTTGGCCCACTCCTCTTTGCAGATCATCTGTAAATCATTAAGATTTCGAGGCTGTCGCTTGGCAACTCGGATCTTCAGCTCCCTCCATAAGTTTTCGATGGGATTAAGGTCTGGAGACTGGCTAGGCCACTCCATGACCTTAATGTGCTTCTTTTTGAGCCATTCCTTTGTTGCCTTGGCTGTATGTTTCGGGTCATTGTCGTGCTGGAAGACCCAGCCACGAGCCATTTTTAATGTCCTGGTGGAGGGAAGGAGGTTGTCACTCAGGATTTGACGGTACATGGCTCCATCCATTCTCCCATTGATGCGGTGAAGTAGTCCTGTGCCCTTAGCAGAGAAACACCCCCAAAACATAATGTTTCCACCTCCATGCTTGACAGTGGAGACGGTGTTCTTTGGGTCATAGGCAGCATTTCTCTTCCTCCAAACACGGCGAGTTGAGTTAATGCCAAAGAGCTCAATTTTAGTCTCATCTGACCACAGCACCTTCTCCCAATCACTCTCAGAATCATCCAGATGTTAATTTGCAAACTTCAGATGGGCCTGTACATGTGCCTTCTTGAGCAGGGGGACCTTGCGGGCACTGCAGGATTTTAATCCATTACGGCGTAATGTGTTACCAATGGTTTTCTCGGTGACTGTGGTCCCAGCTGCCTTGAGATCATTAACAAGTTCCCCCCGTGTAGTTTTCGGCTGAGCTCTCACCTTCCTCAGGATCAAGGATACCCCACAAAGTGAGATTTTGCATGGAGCCCCAGATCGATGTCGATTGACAGTCATTTTGTATGTCTTCCATTTTCTTACAATTGCGCCATTAGTTGTCTAGTTGTCCATCCTTGTGCAGGTCTATGATCTTGTCCCTAACATCCTTAGAAAGCTCTTTGGTCTTGCCCATGTTGTAGAGGTTAGAGTCAGACTGATTATTTGAGTCTGTGGACAGGAGTCTTTTATACAGGTGACCATTAAAGACAGCTGTCTTTAATGCAGGCACCAAGTTGATTTGGAGCGTGTAACTGGTCTGGAGGAGGCTGAACTCTTAATGGTTGGTAGGGGATCAAATACTTATTTCTCTGTGCACAATGCAAATAAATATATATAATTTTGACTATGTGACTTTCTTTTTTTTTTTTTTTTTTATATATTATCTATCTCTCACTGGTAAAATTAACCTAGCCTAAAAATTCTAGACTGTTCATGTCTTTGACAGTGGGCAAACTTACAAAATCAGCAAGGGATCAAATACTTATTTCCTTCACTGTATCTAAGCCTACCATGTGATTGGCTTAGATACAGGGCCCAGCAGACAGCATCACACAATCTGTAATCCTTTCTCATGGGCCCTCTAAGACTGCTACATCGTAGGCTTAAAGTGGTTGTCCAGTCCCTAAACATTGATGGCCTATCCACAGGATAGGCCATCAATAGCTGATGTGTCGGGGGCCGGCTCCCGGGAGCCGGCAAATCAGCTGTTTTGAAGTGGCCGAAGCACTCGTACGAGAGCTGCTTCCCCTTCATTTCCCTTACTCTCATATGAGTGCTGCAACCCCTTCAAAACAGCTGATTGGCCGGCTCCCGGGAGTCGGACCCCACCAATCAACTTCAGCAGACAGGGATATTACGCTTACCCTCCTCTTCAGCCGCGGCGGAAGTTCTGTCCTGACTCTATCCGGGATCACGATGTTGTGCGCGGCGCATAGTGTTGTGACATCATGCGTTGTGCACAGCGCTGTGACGTCAGGACCTCCGCTGCGATCAGAAACCAGGAAGGTAAGTACTGTCAGTTACTATAGTAACAGGGGCCCGCAGCCCGAGTTACTATAGTAACTTTTTATTGATGGGGTGCTGGGGGCCGCGGGCCCCCTTGGCTTCGGGGCCCGGTCGCAATTGCGACCGCTGCAACCCCTATAGCTACGCCACTGTATGTAACTATAGATGTAACCATGGCCGGCCTTAGATATGTTCAACCAGTGCGGTCGCACAGGCACCAGCCGCCACACTGCAAGAGGGGCGCCAGCAAGTGTGTGTATCCCCGCGCCGTTGCAACTACCAGCGGGGATACACACACTAACTGCAGTCGCCTTTGCACCCGGGCGCTTCTTCACTTAGTGGCCGTCGCTACCGCTGTAGCAGCCATAGCGGCTGCTAGCGGTGACACCGGGCATGGGGGCGGTGGAGCCGCTAGCAGCTGCTGCGGCTGCTATAGCGGTAGCGACGGCACTATAGTAGAGCAGGAAGGTATCTCCCTGCTCTGCTATCTACTAGCGCCACCGTAGCTCCCTGAAGGAGCGGAATCCCCGTGTGGCCGGGGATTCCACTCCTAGACCGCTGCTTGATGTTTCTGTCCATATATGGACAGTGACATCAGGGGAAACTCCTGAAGCGGAATCCCCGGTCACAGCGTTGTAGACTCTATGACCGGGGATTCCAGGAAAAAACAAATGGATCCAGCGCTGTGTCCTTGAAGTTTGTTTAAAAACGGAAACTATTTCCAAGTTTTAATGAAAAATTGGTATAAAAACAGGTAACATTACAAATAGATATTCTCAATGAATAGTGGGATTCATGGCAGTGTGAGCGGTGCCTACGCGTTTCTGACGCATGCAGCGTCCTTAGTCATGGCCGTTTTTAAACAAACTTCAAGGACACAGCGCTGGATCCATTTGTTTTTTCCTGTACTTCATACGTGTGCCGACACGAGGACCCGCGCGCAAGTCTACTCATGCGATAAGGTGAGCTGGAGGAATCCAATCTTTTGTTCTACACCGGGGATTCCACTCCAGGAGAAGCCAATGACGTCATGGACACAGACGACAGGAGCTTCTCCTGGAGTGGAATCGACGGTCATAGCGTCTGCAACGCTGTGGACGGGGATTCCGCTTAAGGAGTTTCCCCTGATGTCACTGTCCATATATGGACAGAGACATCAAGCAGCGCTCCAGGAGCGGAATCCCCAGCCACATGGGGATTCCGCTCCTTCAGGGAGCTACAGTGGCGCTATCTATACTGGAAGGGGGGGGTGTTGCTATCTACAGGGGGGCTGTGGGCTGTCTGGCACGACCTACAAAAAAGGACAACTGTGCAGGAGCACACAAAATACCCAGCTTTCCCAGGTATCAAAAAAAAAGTGTGGAAATAAACTAAGATGTAACTTTTATTTAATCTAGCTAAAAGAATGAATCCTTTAGGCCTCATGCACACGACCGTAAAAACTCCCGTTATTACGGGTCGTAACTACGACCCGTAATAACGGGCTCATAGACTTCTATTGGCGACGGGTGCCTTCCCGTTTTCTCACGGGAAGGTGCCCGTGCCGTTGAAAAAGATAGAACATGTCCTATTTCAGGCCGTAATAACAGCACGGACAGTCCATAGAAGTCTATGGAGCTCTCGTAATGACGGGTGGCTACATGTGTGCACCCGTCATTACGGCAGCGTTGCTAAGCGACGTCAGTAAATAGTCACTGTCCAGGGAGCTGAAAGAGTTAACTGATCGGCAGTAACTCTTTCAGCACCCTGGACAGTGACTACCGATCAGTATAAACCTGTAAAAAATAAAAATAAAAGACTTTCATACTTACCGAGAACTTCCTGCTTCCTCCAGTCCGGTCTCCCGCCCGTTGCCTTGGTGACGCGTCCCTCTCGACATCCGGCCCGACGTCCTGGATGACGTTTCAGGCCATGTGACCGCTGCAGCCAATCACAGGTCAATCACAGGCTGCAGCGGTCACATGGACTGCCGCGTCATCAAGGGATGTCGGGCTGGATGTGAAGAGAGGGACGCGTCACCAAGACAACGGCCGGGTAAGTATGAATTTCTTTAACTTTTATTACAGAAAAGGCTGTCCCTTCTCTCTATCCTGCACTGATAGAGAGAAGGGGCTGCCGATTAGTGCAGTGCTATTTTGCCGCCAAAAACGTGCCCGTAAATACGGGTGGAATACGGGTGACACCGGACCCATATTTACGGGCACGGGTTCGTAAATACTGGTGCAAAACGGGTGGAATACGAGTGACACCGGACCCGTATTTACGCCAGTATTTACGGGTGGGAAAAAATACGGTCGTGTGCATGAGGCCTTACTCAGACTAAATAAAAGTTATATCTTAGTTTATTTCCACACATTTATTTGACAGCTGGGAAAGCTGGGTATTTTGTGTGCTCCTGCACAGTTGTCCTTTTTTGAATGTCTATTGCCTGCCAGCTATCAGGGCCATTTCGTAGTCCTTGCACTACCTACAAGGGGGCTGTGGGCATCCTGGCACTACCTACCAGGGGGCTGTGGGCTGTGTGGCACTACCAACCAGGGGGCTGTGGGCTGTGTGGCAGCACCAACCAAGGGGCTGTGTGGCACTACCTACCAGGGGGCTGTGGGCTGTGTGGCACTACCAACCAGGGGGCTGTGGGGCACTACCAACCAGGGGGCTGTGGGGCACTACCAACCAGGGGGCTGTGGGGCACTAACAACCAGGGGGCTGTGCGGCACTCCCTACCAGGGGGCTGTGCGGCACTCCCTACCAGGGGGCTGTGCGACGCTTCCTACCAGGGGTCTGTGCGCCGCTCCCTACAGGGGGCTGTGTGGCGCTCCCTACAGGGGGCTGTGCGGCGCTCCCTACTGGGGGCTGTGTGGCTCACTCTACAGGGGGCTGTGTGGCGCACTCTACAGGGGGCTGTGTGGCGCTACCTACAAGGGGGCTGTGTGGCGCTACCTACAAGGGGGCTGTGTGGCGCTACCTACAAGGGGGCTGTCTGGCGCTACCCACAAGGGGGCTGTGTGAAGCTACATACAAGGGGCTGTGTGGTGCTACCCACAAGGGGGCTTTGTGGCGCTACCCACAAGGGGCTGTCTGGCGCTACCTACAAGGGGCTGTGTGGTGCTACCCACAAGGGGCTGTGTGGCGCTACCTACAAGGGGCTGTGTGGCGCTACCTACAAGGGGCAGTGTAGAGCTACCTGCAGGGGGAATATCTGAGTGGGGGGCTGATGGTCATTTTACTGTGTGTGGTGGGTTTATGGACATTTAACTGTGAGTGGGGAGCTGATGGTCATTTTACTGTGAGTGGGGGGGGGGGGGGGCTGATGGTCTGCAAGTGGTTTCCACCTCTGAGCTCCAATTGAAATTAATAGGAGGCAGAAAATACCTGCGGCACCCGTTTGGAGCTTTTTTTCCTGCGTCTTTTGCATTAGCTTCAACAGCTTAAGAAAAAACACAAAAAAAAGGTCACACAACGCTGTCCGTTGCTGAAGGAATTTTGAGGCAAATTTTTTTTGCCTTACAAAAAACGTGTTTGAACATACCCTACGAGTGTAGTGCTTGTTCTTAGCCATTTTCTGTCTTTCTCGAAACAATTTTTGGTAGGAGGCACTGAGCAAATTTTATTTTTCCAGTGCTGCCTCGAGTCTGAAAAGGTTGGGAAACTCTGTACTAGGCTACAGGGTCCCGTCATGGATCAGCTGAGTTTGTCGTGGGAATGGGGCCTAAGTGAGTACAATTTTTGTTTTGGCTTGGGGGCAATGTCTGCAAGGGGGAGATGCGGGGACTGTATGGCACGATCTACAAGGAGGAGTTGGGGGACTGTATGGCACTGTCTACAAGGGGGAGGTGGGGGACTGTATGGCACTGTCTACAAGGGGGAGGTGTGGGTGTCTGTATGGCACGATCTACAAAAAGGAGTTGAGGGAATATGGCGCTGTCTGCAGGGAGGCTGTATGGCAAAATCTACAGGAGGGCACTATACTGTGTGGGGGCCACTAAGCGGACATTATACTGTGTAGGGGTACTACAGATGGCATAATACTGTGGGCACAATTAGAGGACAAAATACTGTGTCCTTGAAGGCGTTGTAATATATTATATTATTAAATATTATTATTATACTGTATGGGGGCACTAAAGGGGCATTATATTTTTTTATGGGGCATTTTTTTCAATGATGGGGTGGGACGCTGAAAGATCATTTCGCACAGGGCGCCATCTATTCCTAGGGCCGAGCCCTGGCTGTAACTATGCAATAATTGTATCATAAGTTGTTCAAGGTACTAAAAAGAGTTGATTCAAAGTGATATTAATCCCAACAGTTGGAAAAAAGTTACATCAGACATTTTGTCAGTTGTTGTAAACACTGTGATTGTAACTTTTGGAGCAATGCAAAGGCATAAAACTACCCATGATCAGAGTGATTTCCCATGGGAAATATTGTTTGTATTTTAGTAATTCTGTATTTAAATATGCCTCATTCACAATGAGGGTTACAAGCAAAAAAAAACCTGGAAAAACTTTAACCACATTAAACAAATGAAGCACTGTAGGTCAAGCTGGTGCCCAGAGATCCACATTCAAGTTTAAAGGAGGACAATTCACTGTTTAGTTTCTATTTATCCAGGTATTTTAAAGGTTATAGCAAATCTTGTAAGATATAAAAATCTAGGTTCACACAGGGCAGTTTGGTAAAATTGTTTATAATTTTTTTTTAGGAGAGGAAAAGTAAAAAGGAAAGACATGTATAGCTTCATTTTTGTTTCCACTCATTGTTTTTGGCCAAAAAAATAAATAAAAAATCATCCAAACTGTACTGTGTGGGAATATAACAGATAAAATCAGGTGCATAGTAGTAGCACATTTTACAGGACTGGTTTATTACGGATTCCATTTGCCAATATTATCTCTAACTATTTCATGTTTGATCTTTGAAAAGGTTTCCTCACTGAAGATATAAATCATCATTAAACATTAATGTCTGATTGGTGGGGGTCCAACCGTTCTAACCACTGGTGAGTGCTTAAAATTACTCTGCTGTTTATGGGGCCACATGGTCGGCAATCAACTACAATGTAGCCTTTAAAAAAAAAAGCTGATGAGCTATAGATGTATGACGCTTTCCTAGAACTGGTCATGCGATCAGTTGGGGACCCACCCCCATTGGACATTGATGGCATATCCTAGCAATATGCTATCAATTCCTTAAATTTGATGATCAAATAATAATAAAATGTTCCATAATAAATAGGTAAGGGACAACCTGAAGATGGGCATTAGAAGCAAAGTATGAATTAGGGAACTAAGTGGAAATGCATGTATGATATAAACAACAATAATAATGCTAAAAGGAGTTCCTAGAACTGAAAGGGTAAATGAACCACCTGCAGGCTATTCATATGATCAGATGCATACGACACTAAGTTCATCAGTTGTACACCTGTTCTTCCATGTTTTTATTGTTCAACACAGATTAAAAGGGTTGTGGCCTGTTATATTTTGTAAACTAGCGTATTTTGGCAGGATGTCTCCACATTGATTCATTGCATTATTTGTGAGCGAATGACTTTCACATCACACCCACTGGTAGCAAGTCACAAAGTGAATAATACAGATAAACAATAGAAACTAAGAACAGATTATTTCTGGTGCGTCAAAGTGTGAGATGAGTAAGCAGTTTAACATTTTATTAAACATAGGAATGCAAAGTATAACTCATTTTCATTTACTTCATACCTGTGTTTTTTGGTGTAAGTCAAATATACTGGTTACAAAAAAAATGGAAATTGAAAATGGACTGCTCTCTTCTTCAGGAAAGGTCCAATTTTAAATGTCAACACAACACACAAAATCAAAATATCAGAATTAAACCACAACCAATAAGTAAAGTTGGTAAGGGACTGAGTATGACTGAATAGCGAGTCAATAAAAATTTTAAGGATGATAAATGGTATCTCAGTCTAGCTAGCAGTGGCGGGTCATCATAGGGGCGTTCGATACGGCCGTCTGGGGACCGAGGCCCCGGGGTCCATGGCTGCCCAAAGTACATTGCAGTTTTGACACGTTTCTTTGCCGCAAATCGCTGAAAAAATCTCGACAAAACTGCATTGTGTATGTCCTGCGAAAGGACCTGCAGACATAAGGTCAGATGACCTTAGGTTTACAGTTCTTGCTACTGTTGAAAGACGTGCAGGTCACATGACCATGTAGGCAGGTTCGAGTACAGCAGCAAGACTCCATAAAGTAGATTATCAGCTGGTATATAAGTATATGGGGGTCTGTATTAGGTTAAGGGGTCTGGTCTGGGGTCTATTTTAGCTTAGGGGGTCTGTATTTAGGAGGTTTGGCTTTTGTATTAGTTTAGGGGGTCTTGGGTCTGTATTTAAGGGTCTGGGGTCTGTATTAGTTTAGGGGGTCTGTATTTAGCGGTCTGGGGTCTGTATTGGTTCAGGGGTCTGTGGTCATTATTAGTTCAGAGGGTCAGGTCTGGGGGTCTATATTTAGGAGTCTAGTAGAGGTCTGTATTTAGGGGTCTGGGGCTTTATTTATTTAGAGTGCTTGTTCTGGTGCCTGTATTTGTTCATGGGGGTCTGGTCTGGGGACTGCAATTGTTTAGAATGTCTGGGGTCTGTATGTATTCTAGGGTCTGGTCTGGAGTCTGAATTTATTAGTCTAAGTTAATGTATGGATGTAATGGCCAGGGTAGGGAGACATACAGGTGAGCCCTAATCTACCCGCCACTCAGTCCCTGCCTACTTGCACGACACGTCCTTGGCGACGGCGTACAACTGGGCGACGGTCCCAACACTCAATACGTGCACAACAGATGAACAGACAAGGGTACACAGAAGCTAAGGGAAATGGGGCAGTAGTGAACGAGCCGAGTCAAACCAGGAGTGTACGAGGTACCAAACGCAGAGCAGGCGAGTAATCAGTAAAGCCAGGGTCAATTTGAAGCAGAGGTCAATAGTACTAGCAGGAACAGCAGAGCCAGGAAACAAGACAGAATCACAGGCAAAGGAGGAACAGGAAATGAAGGTATAAATAGACCGAGGGCGGGATCTAGCTCCGTCTGGCCAGGCTGCGATAGGTTCTCCCACTCCTCAGCCTACCAGTCTGAGTGGTAGCAGATCAAGTCACTCTATCAGACCTAGAAGCAGATGCAGACTCATTAACCACGGGCGTCGACACAGAAGCTGTGTCTGGCAAATCCTTTACAATGGGTCTACGGTCTGAATTTGCTTAAAGATCTGTTCTGCGGTATAGAACAATATAGGGGGTTTTGTGTCTGAACTTTTGTGTTTCTATAGACGCTGGAAATGGCTGCAGAAGCGAGGGGCAAAGATTTCTCATCAGGAAACTCTGCAATCATCAGGAGAAGTTGCCATAGCGGTTTGTGTCAGATGGAGACGTAAAGAAAATCGAACGGCTCCCATAAGAGAAGACATCATCTGTGAGTCACTGGATTTATAGAGTATCTGTCCCCTCTCCTGACATGTCTGCTATAGGAAATTCTTGTATTCCACAAAAAGTCTTTGTGTAGCCCAAGACTAATAGACAAATAGGTGTTACCTTTCCCATTGTCAGGAGGATGTGTCCCTACACAGTGTGATGCTGTCAGCAATGGTTGGATTGTCAGTATGTAGGAAGACAGTCCTTTGACAAGAGGAATCGTAACACCCATTTGTCAATGCTGAAACAGAAAGGCGTTGTTGACTATAGACAGTGTGAGGTGGGGCGGCAGTGGGGAATGGGGGCCCAAGTTTGTTGCACAACCCAGCGCCTATGGTCTACCTTATCCACCACTGAATATAGATCAAACCTTGTTTTAAGAAATCGGTGAAGAAAAAAAGGGAATTAGGGGATGTATGTTGGGACTCAAAGTATTGCAGTGAGCTGTGTGAATATCTTTATATTTAAAAAATTATGTTTCTGTATGACGTGAAGCTAGTTCATTTTGAAATGCTAATAACGACCATAAAATTAATTGTGTTCTCCAGGAGAAGCATGACTATAATGAGGCTGAGGTAGAGAGTCTGCAGCTTCACCCCCCTCCCCCTAGTTGTCTTTAGTTCATGGTGTTACTGAAGACACATTTTTTATATCACACCAATCTTTACTGAGGTTCTATGCAGGAGCAAAAGAGGGAACAAGAGAAATAAAAAAATGCAGGTGAATGGGTATCTAGGTATAACACGCAATACAATAGTGAACAGTCATTCACCCCTGATCGTAAAACAACGGCTTAAAAGGTACACTAACTTACAGGTATAAATGTTATCATTAAATAGTACATTGGAAAGGACAAAAGACACATACACAAGGATATGTATATGGCAAAAAGTCTATAGACACTAGATGTATCAAAAAAAGTATAAATTGTATTAATAACAATTACACCACATAGACATAGTTAAATACATTTAAAAAGCAAATGCATGCTAGAGCTGGTTTCCTGGGGGATGCCACCCTGATAAGTAGCCAGTATCGGAAACCCCAGAAAAGAACCTACCTATAAACTCCTCCAATAAATGTTGTAGTATGGATCTGAGTAAACCAAATATTGCATCAAATAGTAAGGTGTACAGGCATAAAGTGTGCAAATCCTACCAGATCATAGAATATACAAAAGGAGGCGAACGAAGGGGTCTGGATGCCCCCGCTCGTATCACCACAACATGGCTTCCTCAGGGGTAATACTATAGTACGATGCATAATGTTATATATAAACATTAGTTAGATTTTTGAATGATGGAAAGATGTGTGCATAATTTCGCACACTTACCTCTCCCTCTCTTCAGGTGCAAGCGCCGGGCTGTTGGTGTTCGGCATCCGTCAGTGTGCACCGCGCATGTGCCAGAGGCACGCGCAGATGAGCAAATGACAGAGGCCCCGTCTGTACACAGTACACATGCGCCGCTACGGACACCAAGTCCAACATGGAGCGGCACCCCGCGCATGCGCAGTGCGACAGAGAAGCAGCCGGGACTCCGCACACGTGCAAATGAGCACCCGCCAACAACCCCATCAGTACACAGTGCGCACGCGTCAGAGCCGACACCAAAAACCAGCATGGTGCGGCTCCCCTGCCATGCCCAGTGCGACAGTGGAGCATGACCACACAAAAATACCCTACGAAAAACCAGGTGATGAGACCAGTGAATTGAAGTGAAAACATTAAATTATATGTAGAATTTCCCATATTGGAAATAGATATCTGTGTCCTGTTGGTACCAACATTGGTAAATAATATGTCCAGAAAAAAAATATATCTATTAATTAGTGATACATGATAGCATAGTGCGCAACAAAAACATATCTATTTATACCATAGACCCAAACATGTATTCCCTTGCATACTCAAACATACCATACACATATGTACCCGTTTTAAAAAAACAAACGTCATTATCCCTAAAATAAAGCTAAGTACTAAGTTACTATATTAAAACCAATGTTTGCGTGGACATGCGTCACCCACCAACCACCAGACCAGACCTAAAACTCGCACAAGAGAGAGGGAGAAAGCAGGCTAAGGACATGGGATGGGGCTTTTGATCCCACCCGGGAGGCGTAATATAATGTAGAAACAAGTGTATAATATATAGGTATACTTATACAGAGATAGTCATGAAAAAAAATAAAAATGAAGAATCTTCTCTTGCTTCTTCGAGTTCTATACGTTATATATGTTTAAGAGGAAGACCAATTTTTGATGTTGGTACATTTCTATGGCCTAAGGATTAGAATGGGAGATTGATTTAGTTTAATATCATCCATATAAAATTAGGTACCAATACAGCTCCTAAATCTTGAATAAAGCAGACTTCAAAGTTTTTTTTTTAAAAAAAGATATTGATTTTTGTTAAATGACGAGCCAATAACTAATGAAGAAAATTAGTGGTGATAATTATGGTAAGTAGGTAATATTATGTATATAAATACATAAGAGTTTATGTTTTCTAGAATCCTGTGTATAATAGTTCTTCATTAATTCCTCTAGGGGTTGTACATTTTAAATTATAAATCCATCTGGATTCATGTTGTAATAATTTAGGTACAATGTTACCACCTCGGATGTTTGACTGTATTTGTACTAGACCAAAGACTTTCAAGCTTGTGATCTTACCTTTATGACTTTGTAAAAAATGTGAAGCTACTGAGGTCAGGATTTTGTTCTGTTTGAAATTTCGATCTGCCAGGGTGATGTTTGATATATGTTGTTGTACTCTTTTACGTAGTTCATTGCTTGTTTGACCTATATAAACTTTGGGACAAGAACAGGTAAGTGCATAAATAACATTCTTGCTATGGCAATTGATGTATGATTTTAATTGATACGTTTGTTGGTCGATAGGATCTATAAATACATCCGTGGGATTTGTAAATTGACAGATACTGCAGTCCCCACAGGCGTATGAGCCTTTGAGCTTGATCCCCCTACCTAGATGCATCTTGCGTCTGGAGAAATGACTTCTCTTGATTCGATCTCCTAGATTTCGGGCCTTTTTTGCCGTCAAAAGGGGTCTCTCAGCAATATGTGGAAATCCTTTTGGTTCACATAATATAATGTTCCAATTTTTATGCAAAACTTGGACAACATCTTTCCATTGGTTGTTATATGTGGTGGTAACTTTGATCTTATTATCCTGAATGCGATGTTTAGGTTTGAGGATTTAGTTCCTGTTGCTATTAAGGGCTCTTTGATATGCTTTGGTGATGAACTTATGGGGGTATCCTCTTACCTTGAATCTGTTGCTTAGGTCCCTCGCATGGTCCCTAAAGTCTTGTTGTTCACTGCAATTTCTTCTAATTCTAAGGAATTGTCCCACTGGTATTCCATTTTTGAGATGTGGCGGATGAAAGCTCTGATAGTGTAAGAGGCTGTTGGTCTAAGTTTCTTTCCGATGAAGGGTAGTTTTGACTCTGGAGCCCTCCATCATGATTTTTAGGTCGAGGAACTCAATCACATCTTGGGATATTTTTGCACATTTCTTACTTATGTCACCATGCCTCCTGAACAAACTACAGAAATAATGTAAAGATAAGGAAAGGTACAGGTATAAATGTTATCATTAAAGGGTACAAAAGGAAGAGAGAAAGTAGGAGAGGACAACACGAGGACAAGAAAGGACGGGGAAGCAGGTATGAGGGTAGATCAGATGCCCAGGTTCGGCATTAAGATTCTATGGGGCTGACCTAAAAAGAGAGATTGTTAGTTGTAACTAAGGGATCAGACACCATTGGTCCACACTCTTTAGTGAAGTAATTTATTAAAATGTTTTTTTTTAACGAGGAACACGCCAGACCTTGGGAGAGTGTAAGTAGAATAAAAGTATTCAAAAGACCGTACAAGCAGTCGTTAATGAAGTCACTGACTTGAGTGAAGTTCATGCCAATCCATCCTCAAAAATCTCAGATAGGGAGAACAGAGGGAGGTGGGGGCAACTTTTTAGTGACTAAAAAGGTTTCGGAATACTTACAGAGAGCCCACAGTCTAGGGAAGTGGATCTACAAGTTGCTAGAGGAAAATACCACTTTCCCCTTGTAAGATATATTATAAAGTTTGTGACATGGCTCGTTTGTGTCCGTAACTTCCATAGAGTAGTATGAAACCGCAGCACACTCCATACAAACTGTTTGTCACTGCTGTTGTGCCAGTGGGTGGGTAGGGATTCTGAGGTCCCCAGTTCTAGCGATCGGTGGTGGGACAGGTGATAAATGTCCTATAATCAGACTTGTTTTTCCAGAAAATCCCTCAGATGTACAATTGGATTGAGATCTGGGGAACTTGGAGGCCAAGTCAACAGCGAGAATTCTTTGAGATGTTCCTCAAGCCATTCCTAAACAATTTTTCAATGTAGCAGGGTGTATTATCCTACTGAAATAAGCCCCTGTTGCCATTAAGGCGTGTACTTGGTCTGCAACAATGTTTAGGTAGGTGGTACATGTCAAAGTAACATCCAACATCCCCATGAATTAAAGGACCAAAGGTTTCCCAGCAGAACATTGCCCAGCGCACCACATTGCCTCCACCAGCTTGCCTTTTTTCGATAGTGCATCCTGGCACCATCTCTTCTTTAGGTAAGCAGCGCACATGCACCCAGACGTCCACCTGATGTAAAAGAAAACGTGATTCATCAGACCAAGATATCTTCTTCCATTGCACTATGGTCCAGTTCTGATTTTCTCACAAACAACATTAACTTTTGCAATAATTTGTGCTATAGTAGCTCCTTTGTGGAATCAGACCAGACGAGATAGCCTTCAATCCCTATGCGCATCAATGAGCTTTGGGTGTCCATGACCCTGTCGCCGGTTCACTTGTTGTTCTTTCTTGGACCACTTTTGGTGGTACTAACTGCTGCATACCATGAACACCCCACAAGACCTTCTGTATTGGAGATGTTCTGACCGTCGTCTAGCTATCACAATTTGGCCCTTGTTAATGTCACTCAGATAATAAAAATAATAATAATAATAATAATAATAACAATAATAATAATAATCTTTATTTATATAGCGCCAGCATATTATGCAGCACTTTACAATTTAGAGGGAACATAAACAGACAATATCAGACATTACATAGTGACAAAGCTAATTTACAATTCAGACATGAGGATTGAGTACCCTGCTCACAAGAGCTTACACTCTATGAGGAAATAAGGGAGACACAAAGTGTAAAAGTGTTTGTTCAGTACAATGGTCCAGCCATCTTTTATACACATGGGGTGGTACACATAAAGCTGCATGAGCCGGTCACCAGCCAGTATCCGTGTATGATGGACATGAAATGTAGTACGGTGCAAGGAGTGTGAGGGAATCTTATTCTGATGACTAATGGGGCAAAGGAAAGGAATCAGATTAGGGAATGTTATAGGCCTGTCCAGGGCCGGCCCTAGGATAGATGGCGCCCTGTGCGAAATGATCTTTTGACGCCCCAACCCCATCATTAAAAAAAATGTCCCATAAAAAAATTATAATGCCCCTTTAGTGCCCCCATACAGTATAATAATAATATTTAATAATATAATATATTACAACCCCTTCAAGGACACAGTATTTTGTCCTCTAATTGTGCCCACAGTATTATGCCCCCTGTAGTACCCCTACACAGAATAATGTCCGCTTAGTGGCCCCCACACAGTATAGTGCCCCCTGTAAATTTTGCCATGCAGCCTCCCTGTAGACAGTGCCATAATCCCCCACCTCCTGCTTGTAGATCGTGCCATACAGCCCCCCCACCTCCCCCTAGTAGACAGTGCCATACAGTCCCCCACCTCCACCTTGTAGACAGTGCCCCCAAACAAAAACAAAAATTTTACTCACCTAGGCCCCGTTCCCATGACGAACTGAGCTGCTCCATGACGGGATCCTGTAGCCTGGTACAGAGTTTCCCAACCTTTTCGGACTCGAGGCAGCACTGGAAAAAAAAAATTTCCTCACGGCACCCCTACCAAAAATTGTTTCCAGAAAGACAGAAAACAGCTAAAAAAAAAAGCACTACATTCGTAGGGTATGATTACACAGCGTTTTTTGTAAGGCGTAATATAATGTAGAAACAAGTGTATAATATATAGGTATACTTATACAGAGATAGTCATGAAAAAAAATAAAAATGAAGAATCTTCTCTTGCTTCTTCGAGTTCTATACGTTATATATGTTTAAGAGGAAGACCAATTTTTGATGTTGGTACATTTCTATGGCCTGAGGATTAGAATGGGAGATTGATTTAGTTTAATATCATCCATATAAAATTAGGTACCAATACAGCTCCTAAATCTTGAATAAAGCAGACTTCAAAGTTTTTTTTTAAAAAAAAGATATTGATTTTTGTTAAATGACGAGCCAATAACTAATGAAGAAAATTAGTGGTGATAATTATGGTAAGTAGGTAATATTATGTATATAAATACATAAGAGTTTATGTTTTCTAGAATCCTGTGTATAATAGTTCTTCATTAATTCCTCTAGGGGTTGTACATTTTAAATTATAAATCCATCTGGATTCATGTTGTAATAATTTAGGTACAATGTTACCACCTCGGATGTTTGACTGTATTTGTACTAGACCAAAGACTTTCAAGCTTGTGATCTTACCTTTATGACTTTGTAAAAAATGTGAAGCTACTGAGGTCAGGATTTTGTTCTGTTTGAAATTTCGATCTGCCAGGGTGATGTTTGATATATGTTGTTGTACTCTTTTACGTAGTTCATTGCTTGTTTGACCTATATAAACTTTGGGACAAGAACAGGTAAGTGCATAAATAACATTCTTGCTATGGCAATTGATGTATGATTTTAATTGATACGTTTGTTAGTCGATAGGATCTATAAATACATCCGTGGGATTTGTAAATTGACAGATACTGCAGTCCCCACAGGCGTATGAGCCTTTGAGCTTGATCCCCCTACCTAGATGCATCTTGAGTCTGGAGAAATGACTTCTCTTGATTCGATCTCCTAGATTTCGGGCCTTTTTGGCCGTCAAAAGGGGTCTCTCAGCAATATGTGGAAATCCTTTTGGTTCACATAATATAATGTTCCAATTTTTATGCAAAACTTGGACAACATCTTTCCATTGGTTGTTATATGTGGTGGTAACTTTGATCTTATTATCCTGAATGCGATGTTTAGGTTTGAGGATTTAGTTCCTGTTGCTATTAAGGGCTCTTTGATATGCTTTGGTGATGAACTTATGGGGGTATCCTCTTACCTTGAATCTGTTGCTTAGGTCCCTCGCATGGTCCCTAAAGTCTTGTTGTTCACTGCAAATTCTTCTAATTCTAAGGAATTGTCCCACTGGTATTCCATTTTTGAGATGTGGCGGATGAAAGCTCTGATAGTGTAAGAGGCTGTTGGTCTAAGTTTCTTTCCGATGAAGGGTAGTTTTGACTCTGGAGCCCTCCATCATGATTTTTAGGTCGAGGAACTCAATCACATCTTGGGATATTTTTGCACATTTCTTACCTATGTCACCATGCCTCCTGAACAAACTACAGAAATAATGTAAAGATAAGGAAAGGTACAGGTATAAATGTTATCATTAAAGGGTACAAAAGGAAGAGAGAAAGTAGGAGAGGACAACACGAGGACAAGAAAGGACGGGGAAGCAGGTATGAGGGTAGATCAGATGCCCAGGTTCGGCATTAAGATTCTATGGGGCTGACCTAAAAAGAGAGATTGTTAGTTGTAACTAAGGGATCAGACACCATTGGTCCACAATCTTTAGTGAAGTAATTTATTAAAATGTTTTTTTTTTTAACGAGGAACACCCCAGACCTTGGGAGAGTGTAAGTAGAATAAAAGTATTCAAAAGACCGTACAAGCAGTCGTTAATGAAGTCACTGACTTGAGTGAAGTTCATGCCAATCCATCCTCAAAAATCTCAGCTAGGGAGAACAGAGGGAGGTGGGGGCAACTTTTTAGTGACTAAAAAGGTTTCGGAATACTTACAGAGAGCCCACAGTCTAGGGAAGTGGATCTACAAGTTGCTAGAGGAAAATACCACTTTCCCCTTGTAAGATATATTATAAAGTGTGTGACATGGCTCGTTTGTGTCCGTAACTCCCATAGAGTAGTATGAAACCGCAGCACACTCCATACAAACTGTTTGTCACTGCTGTTGTGCCAGTGGGTGGGTAGGGATTCTGAGGTCCCCAGTTCTAGCGATCGGTGGTTGGGTGACTGGTGATAAATGTCCTATAATCAGACTTGTTTTTCCAGCAAATCCCTCAGATGTACAATTGGATTGAGATCTGGGGAACTTGGAGGCCAAGTCAACAGCGAGAATTCTTTGAGATGTTCCTCAAGCCATTCCTAAACAATTTTTCAATGTAGCAGGGTGTATTATCCTACTGAAATAAGCCCCTGTTGCCATTAAGGCGTGTACTTGGTCTGCAACAATGTTTAGGTAGGTGGTACATGTCAAAGTAACATCCAACATCCCCATGAATTAAAGGACCAAAGGTTTCCCAGCAGAACATTGCCTAGCACACCACATTGCCTCCACCAGCTTGCCTTTTTTCGATAGTGCATCCTGGCACCATCTCTTCTTTAGGTAAGCAGCGCACATGCACCCAGACGTCCACCTGATGTAAAAGAAAACGTGATTCATCAGACCAAGATATCTTCTTCCATTGCACTATTTATAAACATATGTCTCAACAGGAAAATGGTTATGAGGGCTAGGTCACCAGCATGTGCGGATTTAAACCTCCCTTTGTCAGAATAGAAACTCCAAAATAATTATGAAAAACACTAGAAACAGAAGGAGTCATGCACTATTGTAATACAATTTGCCAATGGCATAGAAAAATAATTTTTATTGGACAATACAAAATACATAGAGTTAAAAAAGACTACAAATCTGAAGACTGTACACCTCCCAAGTGGTGAGGATGAACCTAAAGGAACCGCTCCTTATATTGGCGGTTGCAGGAGGAAAGAGCTTAACTGACAGATAGCAAATACTAACTAGGACTAAGGCAGAAAATACAAAAAAGTAGTACTAGGCATAGAAGTCAGGGTATGTAAATGTAAGTAAGTACCAACATACATACAGCCAGAGTCACAAAAGTAAACGAAGGTAAATATTGTGAATGGATTCCAAACTGAGCAAAAAAAATGTGTGCTCACAAAGAATCCTCACAAAATAGACAAAGTCTTCCCAGAATATTATCGCCACAAAAAAGGAGCAAGTAAATATGTAAAGCACAGCATAGAGTGTTACTAACCCATATGGTTCCTGTAGTTCAGTATCTTCCTGAGTACAGAGAGACCCCGACGCGCGTTTCGCGTGGATGGCTTTTTCAAAAGGGGTATACTAACTTCAACTAAAGCCTTCCACTTTAAATATGCTTGAGTAATCCGATCAGCTGTTAAGATTTGACCAATGGGATCTCCCCGGCCGTGCCTGTCAGGTTAAGACACCGCGAGACTCACGCACCTGAGAGCCGAGCTCCCACTGCGCACGCGCGGCTCCGGAAACCACGCATGCGCAGAAGAGAACAAAGGGCAGACAGAGCCAAAGCCAGCGGTGACGCGCCTGACAGGCAGGGCCGGTACAAACACTCATAGAATGAGACACCCAGGGTAAGTTCCAAATTGAAACAGATTTTAATGCTCCGGAAAAATAAATAAAATAAATAAAAGATAATCTGTTATATACATTTCTAGTGGGACAAAATTAAGGAAGACTATGTAATATATCAAAAACCCCGAAGGGGGGAAGGGAATAGTGACAAGTGACAACCATATATGCAGTGATAAACAAATACAATATAGAAATCAAATAAATAAATAAACATTTATCATTTCATATAAATAAATGAATAAGCTGAAAGTGCACAGAAATAAATCCCTAATAAACTGACATAATAATATTATGTTAACAGCAAACAATGCTGAAAAACAACAACAGTGAAAGACGCCCCCACCGCGAGGAGGGGGATATATTGTAACTGACTAAACAGTGACAATATATGTTTACTCCAAAAAGTATATCAATCCTACGACATTTGAATAAAACATACATAATGTGATTAAATTGTAATAACAGTGAGTAAAAAATAAAAATAAAAAAATATAATAGTAAAAAATAAAAAACGTTTTTTATTTTTTACTATTATATATTTTTATTTTTATTTTTCACTCACTGTTATTACAATTTAATCACATTATGTATGTTTTATTCAAATGTCGTAGGATTGATATACTTTTTGGAGTAAACATATATTGTCACTGTTTAGTCAGTTACAATATATCCCCCTCCTCGCGGTGGGGGCGTCTTTCACTGTTGTTGTTTTTCAGCATTGTTTGCTGTTAACATAATATTATTATGTCAGTTTATTAGGGATTTATTTCTGTGCACTTTCAGCTTATTCATTTATTTATATGAAATGATAAATGTTTATTTATTTATTTGATTTCTATATTGTATTTGTTTATCACTGCATATATGGTTGTCACTTGTCACTATTCCCTTCCCCCCTTCGGGGTTTTTGATATATTACATAGTCTTCCTTAATTTTGTCCCACTAGAAATGTATATAACAGATTATCTTTTATTTATTTTATTTATTTTTCCGGAGCATTAAAATCTGTTTCAATTTGGAACTTACCCTGGGTGTCTCATTCTATGAGTGTTTGTACCGGCCCTGCCTGTCAGGCGCGTCACCGCTGGCTTTGGCTCTGTCTGCCCTTTGTTCTCTTCTGCGCATGCGTGGTTTCCGGAGCCGCGCGTGCGCAGTGGGAGCTCGGCTCTCAGGTGCGTGAGTCTCGCGGTGTCTTAACCTGACAGGCACGGCCGGGGAGATCCCATTGGTCAAATCTTAACAGCTGATCGGATTACTCAAGCATATTTAAAGTGGAAGGCTTTAGTTGAAGTTAGTATACCCCTTTTGAAAAAGCCATCCACGCGAAACGCGCGTCGGGGTCTCTCTGTACTCAGGAAGATACTGAACTACAGGAACCATATGGGTTAGTAACACTCTATGCTGTGCTTTACATATTTACTTGCTCCTTTTTTGTGGCGATAATATTCTGGGAAGACTTTGTCTATTTTGTGAGGATTCTTTGTGAGCACACATTTTTTTTGCTCAGTTTGGAATCCATTCACAATATTTACCTTCGTTTACTTTTGTGACTCTGGCTGTATGTATGTTGGTACTTACTTACATTTACATACCCTGACTTCTATGCCTAGTACTACTTTTTTGTATTTTCTGCCTTAGTCCTAGTTAGTATTTGCTATCTGTCAGTTAAGCTCTTTCCTCCTGCAACCGCCAATATAAGGAGCGGTTCCTTTAGGTTCATCCTCACCACTTGGGAGGTGTACAGTCTTCAGATTTGTAGTCTTTTTTAACTCTATGTATTTTGTATTGTCCAATAAAAATTATTTTTCTATGCCATTGGCAAATTGTATTACAATAGTGCATGACTCCTTCTGTTTCTAGTGTTTTCCATTGCACTATGGTCCAGTTCTGATTTTCTCACAAACAACATTAACTTTTGCAATAATTTGTGCTATAGTAGCTCCTTTGTGGAATCAGACCAGACGAGATAGCCTTCAATCCCTATGCGCATCAATGAGCTTTGGGTGTCCATGACCCTGTCGCCGGTTCACTTGTTGTTCTTTCTTGGACCACTTTTGGTGGTACTAACTGCTGCATACCATGAACACCCCACAAGACCTTCTGTATTGGAGATGTTCTGACCGTCGTCTAGCTATCACAATTTGGCCCTTGTTAATGTCACTCAGATAATAAAAATAATAATAATAATAATAATAACAATAATAATAATAATCTTTATTTATATAGCGCCAGCATATTATGCAGCACTTTACAATTTAGAGGGAACATAAACAGACAATATCAGACATTACATAGTGACAAAGCTAATTTACAATTCAGACATGAGGATTGAGTACCCTGCTCACAAGAGCTTACACTCTATGAGGAAATAAGGGAGACACAAAGTGTAAAAGTGTTTGTTCAGTACAATGGTCCAGCCATCTTTTATACACATGGGGTGGTACACATAAAGCTGCATGAGCCGGTCACCAGCCAGTATCCGTGTATGATGGACATGAAATGTAGTACGGTGCAAGGAGTGTGAGGGAATCTTATTCTGATGACTAATGGGGCCAAGGAAAGGAATCAGATTAGGGAATGTTATAGGCCTGTCCAGGGCCGGCCCTAGGATAGATGGCGCCCTGTGCGAAATGATCTTTCGACGCCCCAACCCCATCATTAAAAAAAAATGTCCCATAAAAAAATTATAATGCCGCTTTAGTGCCCCCATACAGTATAATAATAATATTTAATAATATAATATATTACAACCCCTTCAAGGACACAGTATTTTGTCCTCTAATTGTGCCCACAGTATTATGCCCCCTGTAGTACCCCTACACAGTATAATGTCCGCTTAGTGGCCCCCACACAGTATAGTGCCCCCTGTAAATTTTGCCATGCAGCCTCCCTGTAGACAGTGCCATAATCCCGCACCTCCTCCTTGTAGATCGTGCCATACAGCCCCCCACCTCCCCCTAGTAGACAGTGCCATACAGTCCCCCACCTCCACCTTGTAGACAGTGCCCCCAAACAAAAACAAAAATTTTACTCACCTAGGCCCCGTTAGCCATGACGAACTGAGCTGCTCCATGACGGGATCCTGTAGCCTGGTACAGAGTTTCCCAACCTTTTCGGACTCGAGGCAGCACTGGAAAAATAAAATTTCCTCACGGCACCCCTACCAAAAATTGTTTCCAGAAAGACAGAAAACAGCTAAAAAAAAAAGCACTACATTCGTAGGGTATGATTACACAGCGTTTTTTGTAAGGCAAAAAAAAATCTGCCTCAAAATTCCTTCAGGAAGTGACAGCGTTGTTTAACCATTTTTTTGTGTTTCTTCTTAAGCCGCTTAAGCGAATGCAAAAAAGCACCAAACGGGCGCCGCAGGTATTTTCTGCCTTCTATTAATTTTAATTGGAGGTCAGAGACGGAAACCACTTGAACACCATCAGCCCCCCACCCACAGTAAAATGACCATCAGCTTGCCATTCACAGTAAAATGACCCTCAGCCTCCAACTCACAGTAAAATGACCATCAGCCCATCACTCACAGATTCCCCCTGTAGGTAGCGCCATACAGCCCCCTTGTAGGTAGCGCCACACGACCACCTTGTAGATAGCGCCACATAGCCCCCTTGTAGGTAGCGCCACACATCCCGCTTGTAGATAGCGCCACACAGCCCCCTTGTAGATAGTGTCACACAGCCCCTGTAGAGAGCGCCACACAGCCCCCTGGTAGGGAGCTCCACACAGCCCCCTGGTAGGGAGCGCCACACAGCCCCCTGGTAGGGAGCGCCACACAGCCACCTGGTTGGGAGTGCCACACAGCCCCCTGGTTGGTAGTGCCACACAGCCCACAGCCCCCTTGTAGATAGCAACCCCCCCTTCCTGTAGATAGCACCACTGTAGCTCCCTGAAGGAGCAGAATCCCTGTGTGGCCGGGGATTCCGCTCCTGGAGCTCTCCTTGATGTCTCTGTCCATATATGCACAGTGACTTCAGGGGAAACTCCTGCAGCGGAATCCCCGTCCACAGCATTGCCGACGCTGTGACTGGGGATTCCACTCCAGGAGAAGCTCCTGTCGCCTGTGTCCATTTATGGACAATGACGTCATTGGCTTCTCCTGGAGTAGAATCCCCGGTCACAGCATCTGCAACGCTGTGAACGGGGATTTCGCTGCAGGAGTTTCCCCTGATGTCACTGTCCATATATGGACAGAGACATCAAAGAGCACTCCAGGACCGGAATCCCCGGCCACACTGGGATTCCACTCCTTCAGGGAGCTACAGTAGCGCTAGTAGATAACAGAGCAGGGAGATACCTCCCTGCTGTGCTATAGTGCCGTCTCTACCGCTGTAGCAGCCGCAGGGGCTGCTAGTGGCGCCACCGCCTTATGGCCGGTGTCGCCACTAGCAGCTGCTATGGCTGCTACAGCGGTAGCGACGCCACTAAGTGAAGAAGCGCCTAGGCGGAAAGGCGACTGCTGAGTTGCCGGGCCTGGGTGCTTCTGAAAGAAGCAGGGAAAGGGAGCCAGCGCAGCGCCCCCTTCCACCTGCTGGAGTGATGCGCCCTATGCGAATTCACAGCTCGCACATCCCTAAGGCTGGCCCTGGGCCTGTCTAA
Organism: Rhinoderma darwinii; assembly: GCF_050947455.1. Taxonomy (NCBI): domain Eukaryota; kingdom Metazoa; phylum Chordata; class Amphibia; order Anura; family Rhinodermatidae; genus Rhinoderma; species Rhinoderma darwinii. The sequence goes on along the minus strand of NC_134687.1, from coordinate 244,433,427 downwards.
AAAGATGTGTTTTCAGGGCTCGTTTAAAACTGTGGATATTGGGAATTAATCTGATTGTGTGTGGTAGCGCATTCCAGGGGACTGGTGCAGCACGAGAAAAATCTTGGAGACGTTAGTGAGAGGTTCGGATTATGAAGGATTTTAATCTTAGGCCGTTGGCAGAACGTAGAGCGCGAGTAGGCTGGTAGACAGAGATGAGGGAGGAGAAGTATGGAGGTGCAGCACAGTGGAGAGCTTTCTGGGTGAGAATAATAAGTTTGAATTTAATTCTGAAGGGGATGGGCAACTAGTGTAGTGATTGGCAGAGGGTAGAGGTGTTGGTGTAGTGGTTCGTCAGAAAGATGAGCCTGGCTGCTGCATTGAGATGAGCCTGGCTGCTGCTCAGATTCTTCGCTTGCGCATGTCTCCTGCTTCCAACACATCAACTTCAAGAATTAACTGTTCACTTGCTGCCTAATATATCCCTGCAATCTGACAGGTGCCATTGTTTTGAGATAATCAATGTTATTTACTTCAGCTGTCAGGTATGTATATCCAACCAAGTATGGATCTATCCAACTATCTGTAATGCCCGCGGTCGCTGACCGCCGGCATTCCTCACTTACTGGCAGCCGTGGAAGCAGGCCTCTCAGGACTTGCCGGTGTCTCCTCCTCCAGAGAGACGCCGGCACACACTGCTCTTTCCCTCTGCCGTTACACTTAGGGCGTGCGCGCGTGCTCGTCCCTGACTTAATCCCTGTCCAATCCAAGCACACCCGGGACTTTAAGAAGGACTCTGCCCACTTCCACCTTGCCTGAGCAATGTTGTGTCTTCCCTACGTTTGTCTTGCAAATGGTTCCCTAGCTGTATCCTGTATACTGAATCCTATTTCCCGTATCCGGTATCTGTGCCTAGTTCTAGTGCCTAAGTCGAGTGTCCGAGACGACTTCACCATCTGTGTCCAGTGCCCTTGCCAAACCGAATGTCTGAGACAACTTCACCATTTGTGTCCAGTGCCCGTGCCAAACCGAGTGTCTGAGACTACTTCACCATCTGAGTCCGGTAACCTAGCCAAGTTCAGTGTCCGAGACGACTGCACTACTCCAGTTCAGTTTCCTAGCTGAACTTCATTATCCTGCACAGGCCTGCTTCCTTCTGACTCTCTGGCATATATCCACTTCTGACCTTCCAGGTACTCTATCTTTACTGACTCTCACAGACTCTGTTGATCAGCAGCTGCTTTGTTATGGCGAAGTGGACCAATGGGTCCACATACTGTACCTGCAAGTTGTTACAGTATTTCCAGGCACTGGATCCCGCTGCTTAACCCAAGACAGTGGTCCAGTTGATGCAAGCGGACATGCGTAAATTTGCGCACGACAGAATCAGCTCCTACAGGCTGTTAACTCAATTATTACTCATTTGGATCTTCCTTCTTTGGCTGTTCCCACTACTCCACCACCTGCTATCCCTCCTGTCAGTTCTGTGCCAGGATTTTCATTGCCCATACCACTTCATTACGATGGAGATGCAAAAACCTGCGGAGGTTTCATCAACCAGTGCCAGATCCACTTTAAGTTACACGCTCATCTTTCCCCTCTGATGTGACCAAGGTCACTTTTATTGTCTCTCTCCTCTCTGGCAAAGCTCTGGCATGGGCGAACCCTATCTGAGAACGTGAGGAGCCGGAATCTGAGCCTACAATTGTTTCTGGAGACTTTTCCTATGGTATTTCAGAGAAATTTCTCCGTCAGTGGGAATCGAAGGCAGGAGGCTTCTAGGCCCCTAGAAGAAGCCGAGATACTGTACACTCAACGAAACACGCGTCGGGATGTTTGTAGGCAGTTTAGGAATCAATCTCTTCACATTTATTTAGTTAGTACAGTTAACCCTCCATCTGTCACCCAGGACTGTCTGGGAGTTAGCGTGGCGCAAGCCAATTGCTGCAGCTAGTCTCCCCAGCCACAAAGCTTTATCTGGTCTGACAGAACTGGTCACTGCAGCCGCTCTGTAAAGCGGCACCTGTCAAAATCTAACACTAGCAGTTACTATCCCATTCATTACCATCTCAATGTGGTCTGGTAGCTCCGTGCTTTTCAGCGATCTGCATGCATTGTAGCGCTGCATAAAATGTATACATTCACACCATACCTACACAATATAATGGAATATTAATTATTAAAATAAAGGGGTTAACTGATCTAGAACAACTAATTATAGTCTAGAATCATTCTGCTTTATAACAATAATTTAGTAGGCTAGAATCAGCTAACTAATAATATAAAAACATAACGTGAAGTTTGAAAGATAAGTTGGTTTATTAATTGGGGACATCCAACCTATTGATTCTGCAGGGTAAAGATATTACCCAAAATCTGCCTATATTTTACTATTTTTGTGTACTCTGCAATATCTTAAATATAACTAATAAAAGTTATTTTTTAGTTGTTATACCAACTTTCCCCAAACCTCATTTCCCTTCTTATTACACTCTTAATAATTCCACGATTCTCGATTCTGGTGTCTGTGGACCCACTAGGCTGCTCTGCCATAGCTGAGTGGCAGCTGGCCAAACAACAGTCAATGCAAAAGTTTTAGCACAAAAATACCTGTATGAGAGTCCAGGCAGACAGGAGATGTAGCAAACATTTTGGCACAGAACATTAGTGGCACAGATGACGCTTGGCGTGGCAGACAACGCTTGGCGTGGCATATGACACTGGACGTGGCAGATGGAACAGACACGACTCCAATACTAGAGTTCAGCTCACGAACTAAGGCCTCATGCACACGACCGTATTTTTCCCCACCCGTAAATACTGGCGTAAATACGGGTCCGGTGTCACACGTATTCCACCCGTTTTGCACCAGTATTTACGAACCCGTGCCCGTAAATATGGGTCCGGTGTCACCCGTATTCCACCCGTATTTACGGGCACGTTTTTGGCGGCAAAATAGCGCTGCACTAATCGGCAGCCCCTTCTCTCTATCAGTGCAGGATAGAGAGAAGGGACAGCCTTTTCTGTAATAAAAGTTAAAGAAATTCATACTTACCCGGCCGTTGTCTTGGTGACGCGTCCCTCTCTTCACATCCAGCCCGACATCCCTGGATGACGCGGCAGTCCATGTGACCGCTGCAGCCTGTGATTGATCTGTGATTGGCTGCAGCGGTCACATGGCCTCAAACGTCATCCAGGACGTCGGGCCGGATGTCGAGAGGGACGCGTCACCAAGGCAACGGGCGGGAGACCGGACTGGAGGAAGCAGGAAGTTGTCGGTAAGTATGAACGTCTTTTATTTTTATTTTTTACAGGTTTATACTGATCGGTAGTCACTGTCCAGGGTGCTGAAAGAGTTACTGCCGATCAGTTAACTCTTTCAGCTCCCTGGACAGTGACTATTTACTGACGTCGCTTAGCAACGCTGCCGTAATGACGGGTGCACACATGTAGCCACCCGTCATTACGAGAGCTCCATAGACTTCTATGGACTGTCCGTGCCGTTATTACGGCCTGAAATAGGACATGTTCTATCTTTTTCAACGGCACGGGCACCTTCCCGTGAGAAAACGGGAAGGCACTCGTCGCCAATAGAAGTCTATGAGCCCGTTATTACGGGTCGTAATTACGACCCGTAATAACGGGAGTTTTTACGGTCGTGTGCATGAGGCCTAACACAGTTACAGGATACAGGATACGGAAACAGGATACAACTAAGGGACTATTTGCTTAACTAACATGGGAAGACAACAACAACACTCAGGCAAGGAAAGGAAATGCAGAGCACTATTTAAAGTCCAGGGTGTAACGGGATTGGCTAGGGAAACTTACACAGGTGCGCGCACCCTACGGGACGCAGAGGGGAGCTGCAGCCGTGTGTGCTGGCATCTCTGGGGAGGGAGACGCCGGCATAACAAACTGTCATCGACAACAGTACCCCACCTTAAGCCCCCTCTTCTTAGGTCCAGAGCATAAGAGGAACCTCTTGATGAGAGTTGGGGCATTGACGTTCTCTTCAGGTTCCCAAGATCTCTCCTCAGTACCAAATCCCCTCCAGTCAACCAGGTAGAAGATTGTTCCTCCTACCCTCTTATAGTCCATAATCTCTGAGATTAGCGGCAAGGGGTACTTGTTTTTGACTGTGATCGGATTCAAGCCACGGTAATAGATACATGGTCGAAGTGATCCATCTTTTTTTTTTAACAAAAAATAATCTGGCTAAGAAGATTTCCGGATAAACCCTCTCTCAAGGTTTTCCTTGACTTAGGCCAACATGGCCTGGGTCTCTGGCAAGGAGAGAGGACAGACCCGTCCACGAGGTGAGATGTCAGGAAGTAGATCAATAGGACAATCTTAGGAACGATGGGAAGGAAGAATCTCTGCCTCCTTTTTATTAACCCCTTCCCGCTCCTGGACGTACTATTAGGTCATGGCAGCTGTATCGTTCGCGCTCCATGACCTAATAGTACGTCTCGGGAATAACGGCCGTTTCGGCCGTCCTCCCGACACATACAGGAGCTGTGACAGCTGCTGTCTCGTACAGCAGCTGTCACAGCTCCTACAGCGGGGACCGATCGCTGTGTCCCCGCTGATTAACCCCTTAAAAGCCGCGTTCTATAGAGATCGCAGCTTTTTAGGGGTTAAGCTGCCATCGCCGGCCTGCTACACGATAGCGGCCGGCGATGGTGACTATGGCAACCGGGCACCAAACAATGGCGTCCGGCTATGCCATAGACGGAAGCCTAGTGGGTCCTGACGTTGACCCACTATGCTTGCTGTCAGTGAGTAGCTGACAGTTCTAATACACTGCACTACGCATGTAGTGCAGTGTATTAGAATTGTGATCAGGGCCTCCTGCCCTCAAGTCCCCTAGTGGGACAAAGTAATAAAGTAAAAAAAAAGTAAAAAAAAGATGTGTAAAAATAAGAAAATAAAAGTTTTAAAAGTATTAAAAGTAAAAATCCCCCTTTTTACCTTATCAGTCATTTATTATTAATAAAAATATATATTACGCAAAAAATAAGTCCTCGCACGGCTTTATTGATTGAAAAATAAAAAAGTTCTGGCGCTTAGAATAAGGTAACACAAAGAGTGAATGATTTTTTACAAAATGTATTTTATTGTGCAAACGCCATAAGACATAAAATAAAAATATAAACATATGGTATCGCCGTAATCGTATCACCCTGCAGAATAAAGTGAATATGTCATTTATAGCACACGGTGAACGCTGTAAAAAAAAATAGAATAAAAAAACAACAGTAGAATTGCTGTTTTTTAGTCATCACGCCACCTAAAAATAGAATAAAAACTGATCAAAAAGTCGCATGCACCCCAAGAAAACTACAATGGATTCCTCAAGGGGTCTAGTTTCCAAATTGGGGTCACTTTTGGGGGTTTTCCACTGTTTTGGCACCACAAGACCTCTTCAAACCGGACATGGTGCCTAATAAAAAAGAGGCCTCAAAATCCACTAGGTGCTCCTTTGTTTCGGAGGCCGGTGCTTCAGTCCATTACCGCACTTGGGCCACATGTGGGATATTTCTCTAAACTGCAGAATCTGGGCAATACGTATTAATTTGCGTTTCTCTGATAAATCCTTTTGTGTTATAAAAAAATGGTATAAAGAGGATTTTCTGACAAAAAAAAAATTTAAATCTCACCTCTACTTTGCTCTAAATTTCTGTGAAACACCTAAAGGGTTCATAAACTTTCTAAATGCTGTTGTGAATACTTTGAGGGGTCTAGTTTCCAAAATGGGTTGTTTGATAGGGGTTTCTAATATATGGGCCCCTCAAAGCAACTTCAGAACTGTAACCTAAAAAAATAAATAAATGAGGCAATACTTCGCTTCTTACATTATACTGATAATGAGCCGTGCCCACCCTGAGATGACCCCAGTTTTGACCGTTTGTATAAACGGAGACCCCTATTAGACCGTTTCAGTGCCCGGTTTTCCCAAGCATACACCCCCGAGAAGTGTATTTCTATTGATGAGTCCCTGGTACATTTTAAAGGGAGGATTCAATTCCGCGAGTACCTGCCGGGTAAGAGGGCAAGGTATGGCGTGAAGATGTATAAGCTGTGCGAGAGTGCATCAGGGTATACCTACAGGTTTAGGATATATGAAGGAAAGGCCACCCCCAAACCAGACTGCATCCTGGACTACAATAGGTACATGGGAGGGGTGGACTTGTCAGATCAAATCCTGAAGCCCTAGAGCGCCATGCGGTGTGGTATAAGAAGCTGGCCGGGCACATCATACAGATGGCTTTGTACAATGCGTACATGCTACGTCGATGTACAGGCCAGAGGGAAACTTTCCTGGAATTTCAAGAGGTGGTTATCAAGAACCTAATCTTTAGGGACCAAGAAGGGGGGGCACCCAGTACTTCTGGAAGCGAGGCCACACGCATCGTACCAGGGCGGCAACACTTTCCAGGAGAAGTTCCCCAAACTGGCAAGAAGGGAAAAAGTCAAAAGAGGTGCAAAGTCTGCTATAAGAGGGCGATAAGGGATGACACAATATATCAATGTGACATGTGTCCCGAATAACCAGAGCTCTGTATGAAAGAGTGTTTTAAAATTTATCATACATCCCTTGGTTTATAATTTACCCCAATATTACTTACCCTGATGCACTCCGCACAGCTTATCCCCCCTCGTCTTTCCCCTCTGAGCCCTGCTGTGTGCCCAGGCAGCTGATAACAGCCACATGTAGGGTATTGCCATACCCGGGAGAACCCACATTACAGTTTATGGGGTGTATGTCTCCGGTCAAAATGCTCACTACACCTCTAGATGAATGCCTTAAGGGTGTAGTTTTTAAAACGGGGTCACTTCTTGCGGGTTTCAACTGTACTGGTACCTCAGGTGCTTCTGCATACATGACTTCGCACTAGAAAATCCCCAGTAGGCCAAATGGTGGTCCTTTCCTTCTGAGCCCTCCCATGGGCCCAAACAGCAGTTTATCACCACAAATGGGGTATTGCGGCACTCAGAACAAATTGCGCAACAGAATGGGGTATTTTGTTCCTTGTGAAAATAAGAAATTTTCAGCCAAAACGACATATTTGAAAAAAATAATTTTGTTTTCATTCCCAGCCCAATTCAAATAAGTTCTGTGAAAAAACTATTGGGTCAAAATGGTCACAACACCCATAAATGAATTCCTTAAGGGGTGTAGTTTCCAAAATGGGGTCATATGTGGTTGGTTTCTATTGCTTTGATACCTCTGGGGCTCTGCAAATGCGACATGGCACCCGAAAACCAATCCAGCAAAATCTGGACTCCAAAGAACAAATAGCGCTCCTTTGCTTCTGAGCCCTCCCATGGGCCCAAACGGCAGTTTATCACCACAAATGGGGTATTGCCGCACTCAGAACAAATTGGGCAACAAAATGGAGTATTTTATTTCTTGTGAAAATAAGAATTTTTGAGCTAAAATGACATATTATTGGAAAAAATATATTTTTTTTTAATTCCCAGCCCAATTCAAATAAGTTCTGTGAAGAAACTATGGGGTCTAAATGGTCACATTACCCATAAATGAATTCCTTGAGTGGTGTTGTTTCCAAAATGGGGTCACTTCTGGTGGGTTTCCATTGCTTTGATACCTCTGAGGCTCTGCAAATGTGACATGGCACCCGAAAACCAAACCAGCAAAATCTGTACTCCAAAGAACACACAGCGCTTCTTCCCTTCTGAGGCCTCCCATGGGCCCAAACGGCAGTTTATCGCCACAAATAGGGTATTGCTGCACTCAGGAGAAATTGGGCAACAAAATGGAGTATTTTGTTCCCTGTGAAAATAAGAAATTTTGATAAAACATTACATCTTATTGGAAAAAATGTCATTTTTTTAATGTCACAGCCCAATTGAAATAGGTGCTGTGAAAAAACTGTGCGGTCAAAATGCTAACAACCATAAATGAATTCCTTGAGGGGTGTAGTTTCCAAAATGGGGTCACTTCTGGTGGGTTTCCATTGCTTTGATACCTCTGAGGCTCTGCAAATGCGACATGGCACCCGAAAACCAATCCAGCAAAATCTGGACTCCAACAAACACATAGCGCTCCTTTCCTTCTGAGCCCTCCCATGGGCCCAAACGGCAGTTTATCACCACAAATGGGGTATTGCCACACTAAGGACAAATTGGGCAACAAAATGGGGTATTTTGTTCCCTGTGAAAATAAGACATTTTGATCATAAATGACATTTTATTGGAAAAAATGACATTTTTTTCATTTCACAGCCCAATTCAAATACGTGCTGTGAAAAAACTGTGCGGTCAAAATGGTAACAACAACCATAAATGAATTCCTTGAGGGGTGTAGTTTCCAAAATGGGGTCATTATTGGGGGATTCCTACTGTTTTGGCACCTCAACACCTCTTCAAACCTGGCATGCTGCCTAAAATATATTCTAATAAAAAAGAGGCCTCAAAATGCACTAGGTGCTTCTTTGCTTCTGGGGCTTGTGTTTTATTCCACGAGCGCAGTAGAGCCACATGTGGGACATTTCTAAAAACTGCAGAATCTGGACAATACATATTTAGTAGTGTTTCTCTGGTAAAACCTTCTGTGCTACAGAAAAAAAATTGAATAAAATTGAAATTCAGCAAGAAAAATGAAATTTGCAAATTTCACCTCCACTTTGCTTTAATTCCTGTGAAATGCCTGAAGGGTTAAAAAACTTTCTAAATGGTGTTTTGAATACTTTGAGGGGTCTAGTTTTTAAAATGGGGTTGTTTTATCAGGGTTTCTAATACATAGGCCCCTCAAAGCCACTTCAGAACTCAAGAGGTACCTTAAAAAAAGGCTTTTGAAATTTTCTTAAAAATATGAGAAATTGCTGTTTATGTTCTAAGCCTTGTAACGTCCAAGAAAAATAAAACAATGTTCAAAAAACGATGTCAATCTAAAGTAGACATATGGGAAATGTGAACTAGTAACTATTTTGGGTGGTATAACCGTCTGTTTTACAAGCAGATGCATTTAAATTCTGAAAAATGCAATTTTTTCAACATTTTCCCTAAATGTTGCAATTTTTCACCAATAAACACTGAATATATCGACCAAATTTTACCACGAACATGAAGCCCAATGTGTCACGAGAAAACAGTCTCAGAATCGCTTGGGTAGGTTTAAGCATTCCGACGTTATTACCACATAAAGTGAAATATGTTAGATTTGAAAAATGGGCTCTGAGCCTTAAGGCCAAAACTAGGCTGCGTCCTTAAGGGGTTAAAGACGTCTGCAAAGCTAGCATAATGTGCGGGTAGTCCAGAAAGTGACTGAGGCAGTGGAGGCAAAACAGGACAAACCTGTGGCAGGCAGTGATGAAGACACTTGGATCCCCATTAGAGGATCTCTCCGGAACTCCAGTCGAGAACCGGAGCATGTAGATGAAGCCAAGGCAGGCCCAGCAGAATAGGGTTGATAGATCTTGGCAAGACGAAGAAGGCAATTTGTTCAGAGTGAAGGACTCCGACTTGTTGGTGATGGACAGAATAGGATCGGGCAGGGGTTGCCTATTCACAGAGGTGACTGCCAGAGGTCTCTCCAGAGGAACCGTGGCCAGATGGAGACGATCTACTAGATCCTGCTGAATAACATTTGCAGCCGCTCCGGAAGTCCAGATAGGCAGAAAGGGTGTGTGATTTCTCACCAGAGTCAATGGTTACTGGGATGGACAATTTGGGAGAGGATTTGGCATCGTTCCACCTAGGGTTGTCTCCCCAACCAACCCTGGGTGCTGGAGTTTCTTGGCTTTTGTAGACATTGACGCACAAACTGGCCTTTGTTTCCACAATGCAGACACAGACATGAAGAGCGTCTGTGCGATCTCTCCTGATCGGACTACTTCAGTCTGTCGACCTGCATTGGCTGTTCAGGTGGACCAACTGGAGAAGGCAGTAGTGGTCTCTGAAATGTGGGTGCCAGTCTACAGGACTGTCTCTCCCGGCGAACCTCCTGAGCACGTTCCCGGATCCTCATGTTGATCCGGGTCGCCAACAGGATTACGGCATCCAGGGTGGAAGGAAGGTCACAAACTGCTAGCTCATCCTTAATGTGTGGAGACAGTCAGAAAGTCGCCACCAAGGTCTCATTATTCCACGCCAGCTCCTCCGCCAGTGTACGGAAGGAGATGGCATATTCCCCTACAGTCGATTCCCCTTGTTTGAGGGTAGGTAGTGAGGCAACGGCAGAAGATGTTCGACCCGGTTCCTTGAACACCGTATGAAAAGTCTCTAGAAATAGAAATAGATCAGAAAATCCTGGGCCCTCTGGTTCCAAGATGGGGTTTGCCCATGCCAGGGCTTTGCCGGAGAGGAGGGAAATAATGAAAGCAACTTTGGCCTCATCAGAGGGGAAGAGGTGAGCATGTAGCCTGAAATGGATGGTACATGGATTGATGAACCCTCTGCAGGTCTTGGGATCCATGTCATAGCAAGGAGCTAGAGGTAACGAAATTGCAGGACCAAGGTAGGCAGGAGGGATAGCAGATGGTGGAGCAGCGGGAACAGCCGGAGCAGGTGCAGGAGGATGATCCAAATGAGTTATGATGGACTTCACCACTTGTAGTAGTTAATCCTGACATGCCTAGAGGCCACTCATGTCTGTTTGCATAAATTGAACGGCGGACTTGGGTTGGACAGCTGGTTCCATGGTCTGAGCGTACTGTTATGATTCTGGAGTAGGTGAACCCACTAGGCTGCTCTGCCATAGCGGGGTGGCAGCTAGCCAAACAGTCAATGCAAAAGTCTTAGCACAAGAGTACCTGTATGACAGTCCAGGCAGATACGAGATGTAGCAGACATTTGGCACAGAATATTCGTGGCACAGATGACGCTTGGCGTGGCAGATGGAATAGACATGAATCCAACACTAGACTTCAGCTCAGGAACAAACATAGTTACAGGATACAGGAAGCAGGATACAGGAACACTGGGAACAGAATAGAACTAAGAGACTATTTGCTTAACTAACATGAGAAGACAATAGCAACGCTCAGGCAAGGAGGGGAAGGGCAGAGCTCTTTTTAAAGCCCAGAGTGTACCGGGATTGGCTGGGGAAACTTACAAGGCCGAGAGTGAGCACGCACGCACCCTACGGAACACAGAGGATAGCTGCATCCGCGTGTGCCAGCGTCTCTGGGAAGGGAGACGCCGACATGAAGAAACTGTCCTGCGGTCGCGGCTGTCGGTAGGTGGGATGTCCCGGCGGTCAGTGACCGCGGGCACAACATCACCCCACCCTTACGCATCCTCTTCTTACGTCCAAAGCGTAAGAGGAACCTCTTGATGAGAGTTGGGACATTGATATTCTCTTCCGGTTCCCAAGATCTCTCCTCATGACCAAATCCCTTCCAGTCAACCAGGTAGAAGATTTTTCCTCCTACCCTCTTATAGTCCATAATCTCCTTGACTTTGAAGATGTCGGAAGCACTACTGAGGGAGGTTACAGGAACAAATTGATTTGCTATATCGATTCAGAACAACGGGCTTCAAAACGGAGACATGAAAGTAGTTGGGAATTTTGGTAGTCGGGGGCAGCCGTAGTTTACATGATACCGGATTGACTTGCTGAAGAACTACAAAAGGCCTGAGAAATCTGGGGGCAAATTTGTAAGAGGGGATATTCAAAATGAATATTCTTCGAAGATAGCCAGACTTTGGTTCCTGAAAGAAACTAAGGAGGTTTTCTTATTCTTTTCCTATCAGCATTTCCCTTCATGCGGTCTACCGCCTGTAGGATAGAGGACTTGGTCTGCTGCCAGATATGAAGAAAGTCTCCAAATGAAGAGTTAGCTGCAGGTACTTGAGATGTAGCAGGCACTGAAAGAGGAACACATGGATGTTGGCTATATACAGCGACCGCGGGCACAACACTGGGTCATGGTGGACCGCTTCACTAAAACGACACATTTCGTCCCTGACTGACCTTCCCTCAGCTCCTCGTCTGGCAAATTTTTTATTCAGCATATCTTTCGTCTGCATGGACTACCCCTCCATATCGTGTCTGATCGGGGTGTACAATTTACATCTAGATTCTGAAGAGCCCTGTGTAAACGATTAGATGTGAAATCGAACTTTTCCTCTGTTTATCACCCACAATCTAACGGTCATGTTGAGAGATTTAACCATGTACCTGAAAATTATCTTCGTCATTTTGTATCAGTTCAACACAACAGTTGGGTAAATCTTCTGCCATGGGCCGAATTCTCATATAATAATCACACGAGTGAGTCTACTGCTTCTTCCCCATTCGTCATTGTGTACAGTCAACATCCAGGTGTTCCTCTTCCTGTGCCACCTATGTCTCATGTGCCTGCAGCCAATTCGTCTTTCGGAAGCTTCTAACACATCTGGCAGCAAACTAAGTCCGTGATCCTGTAGTCAGTTGATCGCATGAAAAGATATGCCGATAGGAAAAGAAGAATTCCTCCTTGGTTTTCTCCCGGAGTCAAGGTCTGGTTGTCCTAAAAAAATATTCGTGTGAAGAGCCCTTCCTACAAATTTGCTCCCAGATTCCTTGGACCTTTTGAGATTTTGCTACAGATTAACCCTGTGTCTTATAAGCTGTCCCTTATCCTCAAAACTCCCAACTCGTTCCATGTGTCCCTCCTAAAGCTTGTGGTCCTGTACGATACAGCAAATCCCCTGGCTCTGCAGTTGCTCCCTGCGGTTCTTATGATGTGTTTGAGGTAAAAGAGATCCTGGACTACAAGAGGGAGGGAAGATCTTCCACCTGGTGTACTGGAAGGGGTTTGGTCCTGACGAAAGCTCTTGAGAGCCTGAAGAAAATGTAGATACCCCAGCTCTCATCAGGAAGTTCCTCCTACACTCTGGACTCAAGAAGAGGGGGCATAAGATGGGGTACTATAATGCACGCGGTCGCTGACCGCCAGCATTACCCACTTACCGGTAGCCGAGACCGCAGGCCTCTCTGGACTTGCCGGCGTCTCCTCCTGCAGAGATGCCAGCACACATTGCTCTCTCCCCATACTGTTACTCTTAGGATACGCACACGTGCTCGTCCCCGGTCTTAAAGGTCCAGGGCCCGCACCAAAAACTTTGTGCCTGTCCCTGTCCAATCTTAAGTCACACCCGGGACTTAAGAAGGACTCTGCCCTCTGCCACCTTGCCAGAGCAATGTTGTGTCTTCCTTACATTTGTCTTGCAAATGGTTCCTTAGCTGTATCCTGTATCACATATGCCGTATCCTGAATCCTGTTTCCCGTATCCAGTATCTGTGTCTAGTTCTAGTGCCTAAGTCGAGTGTCCGAGATGACTACACCATCTATGTCTGGTGTCCTAGCCAAGTCCAGTGTCCGAGACGACTACACTATTCCAGTCTGGTGTCCTAGCTGAACTTCATTATCCTGTACAGGCCTGCTTCCCCCACACTGTCAGGCATTTACCCATTTCTGACCTTACAGATACCTTATCTTTACTGACTCTCACAGACTCTGTTGATCAGCAACTGCTCCGTTATGTGGAGTGGCCCAGTGGGTCAACATACCTGCAAGTTGTTACTCTATGTATCTTGAATATATACACTCCACAACATTGAAATTGCAACACCAAGAAGGAAAAGTTTGGGAATTGTGGAAATCACAGGATTAATAGACATGTTAAAGATATGCAAATTATAAAAAAATGGAAACAAAATATTCCAAACATCTTGATTTTTTTAGTATCGAGTATAAAAATACACACCCTTACAGTACATGCCTTGGCATATTATCAATGAGGTTATTAATGGTTGCTGAAGAATGTAATGCCACGCTAAATGCACTTGGGCAAATCATCAAGATTGGCTACTGACAGCTCCTTTGGCAATTTCCGACCAATAACGCCCCAGATGTGCTCGATGGGAGACAAGTCCAGAGACACTGCAGGCCACACAGGCTGCTCACAGTAGAACGAGCAACATGCGTCCTGGCGTTGGCCTGTTGAAAAATAACTTCTGGGACACTGAAGAAATAGCCGTACTACTGGTTCCACGACCAAACGCCCAGCTTTGTATCTGAAATTAAGACAAGAGGGGTCCGCCAGGTACAATACAAGTTGTATGGCAGGATAAATTATATAAGTAGCTCCTATTTTCTCCTGCCCTCTGGTCCGGATATGGCTGCTGCAGCGTGAAACTTGCATCCCCACGCAAGTTTCTCCTTCCTACAACTCCCATAATGCCTCGTACAGAGGAGAGACAGCTAAAGGCATGCACGTTTCGCCGTCAGCTTTCTCAAGGGGTACTAAATGATGGAATAGCAGTCATCTTAAGTAAGGGATACACTGGGAGTGGACTGTGTCAGTATCAAATGAACAGGGAGCATACACAGATTGTAAGCATTTGTAATTAACATTATACATACGCCTACTATATCTCAGGAACGGAAGGTTTCAGCTGTGCACAGGGCTGGATTCACATTGGGAGACGCCATGATAGTCCGGACCGCGCATGCGCAATGCTGCTCATCCGGGCATCAAAGTAATAGCGTATGATGACAGTCTCTCAAAGTGTGTGTATTGCGCGTGCGCATCAAAACAATGGCCGAACACCAGAGGGGAAGTCACACTGTCCAGGTCCGGCGAACACGAGGAGACCTGCGCCATCTTAAAGAATGGCACGATGCCAGATTGTTACGTCTGAGTGTAAGAGGATGGTGGGTGTGTCTCAGCATTGAGAGACAGAGACCGTACTACGATTAGATCAGTCTCGTTAGATCATAGGCTGTGTTTATTGGCCATTTGTACACATATCTCCACAGTGCGTAAAGATACCAACCCAAACAAAAAATAAAGCGTAACATACCCCTATAAATGAATATTCATCATTACATATATATACAACTACGCTTACACACATAAATAGAAAATTACATATATATCCAATAAGTGCATATTATTGTTAAAAATGCATTGGTATTCTAAACAATAAGAAGTAGTGCAGATAAGACAAGTGAATAGAGTAGTGAACACACGTGCATGTGAAAGTGAAGACAGAAAAATAGTTTATTAGGAAGAAATACATAATCATATGAGAAAAGATTAAAACTGCACCTGAAAAAATATAACACTATTAGTCAACAAATACGTTACATATATATTGAGCAGATGATTGTATACTAAGTGTTTACTAAAAAAATATATATATGTATATCTATGTTTCTACATAGTTTATAAAAGTGTAAAGATAAAAATATTACATATCAAAATATAATAAATATTTAAACTAGAATCAATATATATAAATGTAATAGAATATCATACAGTGTTAAGTAAGTGAATAGAACACTAATAGAATTAAGATGTTGTGTATGTGTATAAATATAATAAAGTGCATAGTTGTACATTTATATGTATATATCAGAATAAGTCAATAAATTACTATATTACATATATATAATATAAAAATATAATGTGAATATATACCAATATGACTGTGTACAGAAATACATATAAAGTGAGTACTATATGTGGAAGCTTATAAATAAGGGGATTATATATCTAGTCATTTGCTGCTTCGTCTACTGTATGTGGTTAACGCTATTCTATAAGCGTAGTCAATGTGCACTAGTGCATAAATATAAATGTACATACATCTCCTCTATACCAATAGTGTATGTAATAAATCTACAAAAATCAATATGTTTGTGTTCAATATTCGTATATAGCAATGGTAGAGATATAAATGGCATCAAAAATACCAATACCTACCCCCTGAGAAAGCTGAAAGGCGCGTCAGAGAACAAAATATTCATAGAATGCAACTTTTGAATACAATCTGAGTACATGCAATACACATAAACCGTAACTCCCTATAGATAAATGGAAGACCCTCACATAGTCAAAAGTCCCTTTCATATACCAAAACATAAATCAAACATATGGACTATATAGGCAGCCTCCGCTGATGAACTTCAGCATGAGACATAAGTAGCCATGATATCTGTAAAGAATATAAAAAAATATAATATCAATAATTACACAGATATGTACACATCAGTGTGCCTAGATGTCAATAGTCCACCAACATAAAATAGTGTCCCAAATACAGTAGTATGGTCATTGACATATGACTCTACCATCTACCATCCCATCATTAAATATAGATACAATATACAAAGACACAATAAAAAATGATGCTATAGGGCCCAGGAAACATATTACAGGAAGGATGCGAAAGACATCTTCTCATTTAGACCATTGGGTGAACTGGTGTTAAGCTTTGTTATATACTTACATTCGATACGCTCAAGTTTACGAAAGGTGTCACCGCCTCGTGATCCAGTAATGATCTTATCGATCCCGTGTACTCTTAGATCCTGCCACCTGTTGTTATAATGGTCACTGAAATGTCTGGGAATAGATTTAAGTTTATTAATCATATCCAAGTCATTTCCTTCAATTCTTCCTGCCCTTTTGATGTCTCTTACATGTTCCTGGATTCGTATTTTTAGTTCCCTCGTAGTCATGCCAATATTTGAAAGGCCACACGGGCATGTTGCCATATAGATGACCCCAGACGTACTGCAATTAATAAAATGTACAATCTTGTAACATTTCTTCCTTTCAGAGTCAGAAAATACATCTGTTTTAAACATCAGATCACAGACGGAACAATGGCCACAAGGGAAGGATCCCCATTTTGGTCCCTTAGAGCCAAATAGATACATGTTGGAATTTGGAGCGGTATAGTGACTCCGGACTAAATGGTCCCTCAAAGTCTTGCTCCTTTTGGCTGTTAATTGGGGTCTTGGAGGTAAATACCTCTTCAAATGAATTCCTGACTAATCGCATTAGTTAATTTGATATTACATGCATTGGCATTTAGAATAACTAAAAACCTGTCCAATTCCGCTCGTGTGCCCTGCCAGATGAACAGAATATCATCAATAAAGCGCATCCAGCTAATATCAAATTAACCAATGCGATTAGTCAGGAATTCCTGGAATTCCTGGACATTAAGATCACAGTACTACCCATGGGTAATTTGAGTACTACAATTTTTCGCAAAAAACGGCGGTAAACGCACTTTTACATGCAGCCTTGTTCCACCCTTCACACACTATTCGTGCCATCTCTACAGGCCAGTTTTTGCGGGCACGACGTGTATGCGACTCACAATTGAATTTTGAAAATGAATCCCAGTGTTTAAAGGCTCGTTTCTTCCAACGTGGATATCGTAAAGAGGATGTTGAGAGAGGATATCAAAGAGCATATCATACTGATCGCAATAATCTTCTTATCCAACAACGGAAAAAGAAAAATAATGAGGACACGGTAAGGCTTATCACCACATACAATACGCAATGGTCTGAAATGCAGAAAATTGTGACCCGCTTCTGGCCCATCTTACTGTAATTCTATTAGTGTTCTATTCACTTACTTAACACTGTATGATATTCTATTACATTTATATATATATTGATTCTAGTTTAAATATTTATTATATTTTGATATGTAATATTTTTATCTTTACACTTTTATAAACTATGTAGAAACATAGATATACATATATATATTTTTTTAGTAAACACTTAGTATACAATCATCTGCTCAATATATATGTAACGTATTTGTTGACTAATAGTGTTATATTTTTTCAGGTGCAGTTTTAATCTTTTCTCACATGATTATGTATTTCTTCCTAATAAACTATTTTTCTGTCTTCACTTTCACATGCACGTGTGTTCACTACTCTATTCACTTGTCTTATCTGCACTACTTCTTATTGTTTAGAATACCAATGCATTTTTATACTCCTATGAGGTTTTAAAAATTATGTTGATAACTTGTATTTATTATCTCTGTATGATTAGGTGTGTATAAATATATTGATGTATGTCTACTTACTATATGTCGCTATTTTAACAATAATATGCACTTATTGGATATATATATGTAATTTTCTATTTATGTGTGTAAGCGTAGTTGTATATATATATGTAATGATGAATATTCATTTATAGGGGTATGTTACGCTTTATTTTTTGTTTGGGTTGGTATCTTTACGCACTGTGGAGATATGTGTACAAATGGCCAATAAACACAGCCTATGATCTAACGAGACTGATCTAATCGTAGTACGGTCTCTGTCTCTCAATGCTGAGACACGCCCACCATCCTCTTACACTCAGACGTAACAATCTGGCATCGTGCCATTCTTTAAGATGGCGCAGGTCTCCTCGTGTCCGCCGGACCTGGAGAGTGTGACTTCCCCTCTGGTGTTCGGCCGTTGTTTTGATGCGCACGCGCAATACACACACTTTGAGAGACTGTCATCATACGCTATTACTTTGATGCCCGGATGAGCACCGTTGCGCATGCGCGGTCCGGACTATCATGGCGTCTCCCAATGTGAATCCAGCCCTGTGCACAGCTGAAACCTTCCGTTCCTGAGATATAGTAGGCGTATGTATAATGTTAATTACAAATGCTTACAATCTGTGTATGCTCCCTGTTCATTTGATACTGACACAGTCCACTCCCAGTGTATCCCTTACTTAAGATGACTGCTATTCCATCATTTAGTACCCCTTGAGAAAGCTGACGGCGAAACGTGCGTTGGGGGCGTCTAGTGTGGTGATATTTTCTGTGGCACATATCATGCAATCTACAGGTTGGTATAGCCTTTTGAGCCTGTGATTTTGGGCTCTCCTCTACATTTGTTAAGCAGTGTTAAGCAGTGTTAACATATTGTTCATTATTATATCTTTGAACTTATGCTATATACCTTGGTTAGATGTATATGACCATTACGTTGGTGTGTACTTTTCTTGCTATACCCTTTGGTTTGGACTGAGAAACCTGTACCATACCATATCACATGATGTTTGTAGCTTACTAGCATGCTATGTGTATGTGTCCCTGTTGTATCTCCACGCTATTCTTTTACTACTTGTATCATTGATTTTATCGTCTGTTGGCCAATATATTGTTATGTGTATTTCAATAAAGTTTTTTATATTTTCATGGTACAAATTGTGTGCTGTATGTTATTTATCCAAGCATGAATATGTTATATATGTCTTCACATTTCGTGATAGGTATTTGAATTTTGTCGTTTTTGATCTGTGAGGACGCATGATAATTCTTTTGGCGTATGTCCATGGTCTATACTTGAATAGGTATTTAATGTCTATAGTTCGTATAGGGTACCTGTGGCAGCTCGGACAGTAGCAAGGCAGGCTCGGCTAGGACTAGGCAGCAGGTAGAAGTCAGGCGAGGTGAAGCAGGTCAGACGTGGAACAGCACGACACAAATTTGGCACAACACAGTGCTCGGCCAGGAAGTTATAGAATGCTAGGAACAGGAACAGGAACTAGAACAGGTACAGGAATAGGAACTGGAACACACTAGGAGGCCATCACATAGACAAACTATAGGGAACAACAACAACGCTCAGGCATAGAACTAGGGGGCTGGACCCCTCTTATAGTCCAGGGTACTCACCGGTCAAAGTTCATCAACGAGGTCCGGTGCGCACGCTGCCCCTTTAAGAACGGGATCCGGCTGAGGTGAATGGATGCGACCGCTGGCGTCGCTTGAGGAGGAGGTTGGGGCCAGCACTTGCCGACTCGTGGCTGCGACTGTCAGGGGGAGGTTGGAGCTGACAGCCCGCAGCCACGGACATTACAGTATCACCCCTCTTACGCTCCCTCTTCTTGGGACCAGAGCGAGAGAGAAACTTCTTCAGAAGAGTAGGAGCATTGAGATTCTCCTCTCCCTCCCAGGACCTCTCTTCAGGACGAAACCCCCTCCAATCCACCAAAAATAAAAGTTTTTCCTCTCACTCTCTTGGTGTCCAAGATCTCCTTGACCTCAAAGATGTCCGAAGGGCCGCTGGAGGCAACTGTAGGGCTGGGTCTTGGAATAGCGTTTCAGGATCACAAGTTTCAGGAGGGAGACATGGAAGGAGTTGGGAATCCTGAGGGTGGGAGGCAGCCGAAGCTTGTAGGTGACAGGGTTGATCTGCTGCAGGACCTCGATTGGCCCGAGGAACCTGGGGGCAAATTTACATGACGGCACCCTCAGTCGGATATTCCTGGACAACAGCCAGACCTTTGTGCCAGGAAGAAACAGAGGAGGCTCTCTACTCCTTGTGTCAGCCTTCCGTTTCGTGCGGTTCACTAGCCATTAGGATGGAGGATCGAGTTTGCTGCCAGATCTGCAAAAATTCTCTAAACGTGGAGTCAGCTGCAGGTACCTCAGAAGTATCAGGCACCGGGAGAGGAATTTGTGGGTGCTGGCCGTAGACAATGCAGAACGGTGTATTCCTAGGAGACTCGCTGGTGTGATTATTGTAGGAGAACTCCGCCCACGGAAGCAGCTGCACCCAGTCATCATGCTGCTTGGAGATGAAGTGGCGTAGGTAGTTCTCCAACATCTGGTTGATCCTCTCGACCTGACGATTAGACTGAGGATGGTAGGCTAAGGAAAAGTCCAACTTCACACCAAGAAGTCCGCAGAGGGCTCTCCAGAACCTCGAGGTAAACTGAACCCCCCGATCAGACACAATATGCTGTGGCAAGCCGTGCAGGTGGAAGATGTGTTAGATAAATAACTTGGCCAACTGAGGAGCAGAAGGAAGACCGGTCAGAGGAACGAAGTGGGCCATCTTCGAAAATCGGTCCACCACCACCCAGACAGCACTGCATCCAGCAGAGAGAGGCAGGTCTGTGCTAAAGTCCATAGCTATATGCTGCCAGGGAGCATTGGGCACAGGCAATGGCTGGAGCAGACCAGCAGGTCTGGAGTGGGTGGCCTTGTTGACTGCACATACAGCACAGGAAGAAACGAAGTCCACAATATCCTTGGGCAGTGTGGGCCACCAAAAATGATGAGCAATCAAATCCCGGGTCTTACGTAACCCGGCGTGACCTGCCAGTCTAGAGGAGTGTCCCCAGCGTAGGATTCTTCCATGATCAGCAACGCACACAAAAGTCCTCCCTGGAGAAATGTCCCCAACTTGCAGGGGATTGACCGAGACAATGCAAGATGGATCAATAATATTCTGTGTATTCTCTATGGTGTCTTCTGTCTCGAAAGACCTGGACAAGGCATCGACCCTCACATTCTTGTCGGCCAGGCGATAATGAAGCTCAAACTGGAACCTTGCAAAGAACAGTGACCACCTCGCCTAACGAGGCTTCAGCCGTTGGGCCATCTGGAGGTAGGTCAGATTCTTGTGGTCTGTAAAAATCAAGATCGGATGAGCTGCGCCCCCCAGTAGATGTCTGTACTCCTCCAGAGCCAATTTGATGGCCAGTAACTCCAGGTCCCCAATGGAGTAGTTGCGTTCTGCGGAAGAGAAGAGCTTGGAAAAGTATCCACATACCCTTGACTTGCCCTTGGGACCTCTCTGGAACAGGAGTGCACCAGCACCGACAGAGGACGCGTCCACCTCCAACGAGAACTGCAGAGAGACATCTGGATGATGGAGGATAGAGGCTGACGTGAAGGCACTCTTCAGGCTATTGACTGCGGACTCTGCCTCGGGAGTCCAGACCTTGGCGTTCATACCCTTCTTAGTAAGGTTAGAGATGAGGGAAGTCAGTGAGGAGAAGTTCAGAATAAACTGCCTGTAAAAATTTGCTAATCACAAAAAGCGCTGTATGGCCCTCAAGCCTTGAGGGCGTGGCCACTCCAGGACAGACTTTACCTTTTCAGGATCCATCTCGAGACCTCGATTCGAGACGATGTAGCCCAGGAAGGGTAGAGCATCCTTGTCAAACATGCATTTCTCCAACTTGGCGTACAGACGATTCTCCCTTAACCGTAGCAGAACCTGACGGACATGTCTCTGGTGAGTCATAGGATTTGGAGAAAAAATCAAGATGTCATAAAGGTAGACTACAACACAAACATAGAGGAGGTCACGGAAAATGTCATTCACAAACTCCTGGAAGACCGTGGGAGCATTACACAGGCCGAAGGGCATTACTAGATACTCATAGTGTCCATCACGGGTGTTAAATGCAGTCTTCCATTCATCACCCTGGCGAATCCGGACTAGGTTGTAAGCCCCACGCAGGTCCAGTTTAGAAAAAAAATTTGCACTACGTATACGATCAAACAGTTCAGAGATCAGTGGCAATGGATATTTATTCTTCACCGTGACCTGGTTGAGACCACGGTAGTCGATGCAAGGACGGAGAGAGCCATCTTTCTTTTTGACGAAGAAGAACGCGGCTCCTACCGGGGAGGAAGACTTTCCTATGAAGCCCCTTTCCAAGTTCTCTTTCACATAGGCGGACATGGACAGAGTCTCATGCAAGGAGAGAGTATATACCCTACCACGGGGAAGGGATGCACCAGGAATCAGTTCAATAGGGCAGTCATACGCCCGATCTGGGGGCAATGTCTCCGCCTCCCTCTTGCTGAAGACATCCGAAAAGGCAGCATAATGACTCGGCAATCCTGCCAATGGAAGTGGCAAAGAAACACGTGGGTCAATACTGCCAAGAGGTGTAGTCTGAGGATCAATATTGCCAGGAGTTGTAGTAGGAGGAACGGCAGCTTGTGCCTCCTGCCGACGTGCAAGAATGTTCAACGCCTGGAGGAATTGATCCTCTCGGGACCGGAGGTCCAGCATATCCGCTCGCATCTACTGTGATGTCGTCATAGTCTTGAATCGACCAGCGGGGTCCATGGCTTGAGCGTACTGTCACGAAGTATCTGTGGACCCACTGGGCCGTACCGCCAAGAATGTCTATAGTTCGTATAGGGTACCTGTGGCAGCTCGGACAGTAGCAAGGCAGGCTCGGCTTGGTCTAGACAGCAGGTAGACATCAGGCGAGGTGAAGCAGGTCAGACGTGGAACAGCACGACACGACTTTGGCACAACACAATGCTCGGCCAGGAAGGTATAGAATGCTAGGAACAGGAACAGGAACTAGAACAGGAACAGGAACTGGAACACACTAGGAGGCCATCACATAGACAAACTATAGGGAACAACAACAACAACGCTCAGACATAGATCTAGGGGTCTGGACCCCTCTTATAGCCCAGGGTACTCACGGGTCAAAGTTCATCAACGAAGTCCGGTGCGCACGCTGCCCCTTTAAGAGCGGGGAAGAGTGTGCGCGCGCACCCTACAGGGTCTGGCTGAGGTGAGTGGATGTGAGCGCTGGCGTTGCTTGAGGAGGAGGTTGGGGCCAGCGCTTGCCGACTCGTGGCTGCGACTGTCAGGGGGAGGTTGGAGCTGACAGCCCGCAGCCACGGACATTACTAGGGGCGTAGCTAGGGGGGGGCAGGCGGGGCATGTGCCCCGGGCGCAGCTTAGAGGGGGGCGCCAGCGCCACCGCCACTTCCTCCTGCACTATAATTGTACCTGTGTCTATAGGACACAGGTACAATTAGAAGCAATGAATGACCGGGCACGTTCCGTGCCAGGCCATTCAGCGCCTTTCCACGAGTGAAGCAACTGGTACCTTTTGTACAAGTGAAGCTTCCGTCGATGAAAGGCGCTGAGTGACAGGGAAAGTCATCCTGCCCAGCCAATCAGCACCTTTCATAGACGCTGCGTTCAACCCCCAGGAGACCTGCGCAGAAGAGAGCAGGTCTCCATGGCTGCCAGACCGCGTGGGAGCGGGATTAAGGTGATTTTAATTATTTTTAATTTTTTTAATTGTAATAAAAGTGTGTGGCTGTATCTACAAGGGGGACTTTATCTACGGGGGGACTTTGTCTACATGGGGGGGACTTTATCTACGGGGGGGCTTTATCTACACGCGGGGGGCTTTATCTCCGGGGGGGTGTCTATCTACAGGGGGGCTATATACTGGGGTGGGCTATCTATGGAGCACCATATGCAGGGGTGGGCTATAGCTACAGGGGGGGCTATATAGTATATAGCCCCCTGTAGCTATAGCCCACCCCTGTATATAGCCCCCCTGTAGATATAGCCCACCCCTGTATATAGCCCACCCCTGTAGATATAGCCCACCCCTGTAGATATAGCCCACCCCTGTAGATATAGCCCACCCCTGTAGATATAGTCCCCCTGTATATAGCCCCCTGTAGATATAGCCCACCCCTGTATATAGTCCCCCTGTAGATATAGCCCACCACTGTATATAGCCCACCCCTGTATATAGCCCGCCCCTGTAGATATAGCCCACCCAGTAGATATAGTCCCCCTGTAGATAGCCCACCCCTGTATATAGTCCCCCTGAAGATATAGTCCCCCTGTAGATATAGTCCCCCTGTAGATATAGTCCCCCTGTAGATATAGCCCACCCCTGTATATAGTCCCCCTGTAGATATAGCCCACCCCTGTATATAGTATCCCACAAATAGCTCCCCCTATAGTGCTCAACAGAAAGCCCCCCTGTACATATAGTCCACCCCTGTATATAGTGCTCCACAAATTGCCATACATAGTATATACAGGGGTCTGCTATCTGTGGAGCACTATATACAGGGGTGGACTATCTAGTGGAGCACTATATACAGGGATGGACTATATGTACAGGGGGGCTATACACAGGGGTGGGCTATGTGTGAAACACTATATACAGGGGTGGACTATATGTGGAGCACTATATACAGGGATGGACTATATGTGGAGCACTATATACAGGGGTGGGCTATATCTACAGGGGGGCTACATACAGGGTTGGGCTATCTGTGGAGCACTATATACAGGGGTAGGCTATATCTACAGGGGGGCTATATACAGGGGTGGGCTATATCTACAGGGGGGCTATATACAGGGGTGGGCTATCTGTAGAGCACTATATACAGGGTTGGGCTATACGTGGAGCACTATATACAGGGCTAGGCTATATCTACAGGGGGCTATATACGGGGGTGGGCTATCTGTAGAGCACTATAGGGGGAGTTATTTGTGGGACACTATATATAGGGTTGGGCTATATGGGGGCTCTATCTACAGGGGGCTCTATGGCAAGCACTATCTACAGGGGGCTCTATGGCAGGCACTATCTATAGGGGGCACAGTGTGTGTGTGGGACACGGTGTATGGTGCTATTATAATTAGAGGTGCAGTGTATGGCGCTATTATATTTAGGGGCGTAGTGTGTGGTATAATGATAACTTTATATTTATTTATAGGTGCAGAAATGTTGGAAAAGTGAGAAGCTGAAGACATGTGAGCGGCAAACTGCAGAAATGGGCTGTGACCGGGAGAATTCATCATAGAGGTCTGGATCGGATGGAGAAAAATAACTAGAATCTGAGACGTCACCGGTGAGTCACTTAATGTAAATTTTTATTCTGCCTCTAATCAGCGCTGTAGTCACTGTGTGATCTGCAGTGAGATGATGGGTAGTGTGATTATGATATGATTTTTTTTTTTTGTGAAACAGCATCTCCCAGCATATCCTTACCATTGTTCGGGCCATGCTGGGAGCTGTAGTTTTACGCCGTACAAACCTATACGACAGGGGTTGCACTAAATTGAGCTGTATTTGTGCTGGTGTTGTATTTATGTACTGAGCTTGGTTCTGGGGCTGTATATATGTACTGAGCTTGGTTCTGGTGTTGTGTATAGAACCATATTGCTTGTAAAATGTACAAATGTTTTTATGCTCGCGTTACATAAAAAGAAATGTGGAAAATAAATGACACGTCGATTGGTAGAGAAAACAAACACGGCGAGGGGGAAGGAGATGTCGGGAAAGAGGTTGGGGGGGCGCTAAACTGAATCTTTGCTGGAGAACCTAGCTACACCTCTGACATTACACTATGTAGTTAGTGCCCTACCCACCTGAAGATAGCGCTCCCACCTCCTGTAGCTACCACCATGGCGGTAGCTACAGGAGGAGGGAGCGCTATCTGCAGGGGTGATGTGTGCGGTTATCTACAGGGGGTGTGTGGCGCTGTCTATGGGGGCTGTGTTGCACTATCTACATGGCTACTGGGGGCGGGGCACAGGAGGAGAGCGGGCTCTTAGCAACGACACACTAGTTCTGATCAAACTGGCTTCCGATCTGGCCATTACTTCAAGAATAGTTTAGTGAGTCTGATTGCGGTCACGTGGTGCTGGACAAGGAACGATACCGGGGCAATTACACAATGAAAGAGGACAAAGGTAAAAATTATGAAAGAAAGGGTGAACGATGTATTCACTGAACTATCTAATAATAGAGAAAAAAAAGTTTGGGAGTGTTTCTTAAGAAAACCTTAACTACCTTAACTAGTTTTATATAAGAAAAAAAACTAAATATTTTGTGTTAGATTGAGCTTTTCGATAATACTGAAAGTCACTCCACTGTCACTTCACGTGATGTGTGAGTCGTCATCTAGGATTGTATTTTTCCTGTATTGTTGCGTCAGCAGTAGAGCCAATGACCTTTACGTTTCTTTTATGCTATATAAGTGTCAACACCATTCACTGAAGTTAACATTTTGTGATAGGTTGACATGTAAAAGCAGGTTGACATGTAAAAGCATGTAAGGGGTTGAATAATACAATGACATTTTATTGACGTGATCGTTTTGTTGACTCTTGTATAAGCCTCTTATTTTTTTTACATTGGAGATAGTGTTGGTGCACTAAATCTGCTGAACCTCTCGGATACAGAGCTGAGCAAAAGAGGCATTAGTTACTGTATATAACCAAGTGTAAGCTGAACTTGCAGGATCTGAAGTGGATGAAATGAAGAAAGGCACATACTGTCCTGAAAGGAGCTATTTTTATAGTTTCACCAGAAGCTATAAAACAAGGAATTGCTATTTCAGCACAGGGAAACATATTGACATAACTAGTTTGCATGTGGATCTGCTATTAAAATATATAGCACTAGTTCAGGAAAGCATATTATAATGCCAGGACTAATGAACTATTATGTCAACTATACAGACATTGTACTTTTGCATAATAGCAGAGCTCCAGATCCCCGCTAAACATAGTTAAAAATAAAGTAGTCATACATTTTACATTTCTAGTTGCCTGCATTAACCACCAGGGGGAGCTTTCTACATACAAATTCAGCACTCACTAAACTCTATAATAATCGGTCTGCAGAAAGCTCTTTAAAGGAAGAGTGTCACGAAAAAAAAAAAATTCATGTCAGTTTTATGTTAGTGTTTTATTAAAAACGTTTTTATTTATTTGTGTGTTTGTGTGCTACTTTTTTCTATTTTTTCACTTTTTCTTCCCTATGGGAGCTGCCATTTTTTTTCCATTTCTGTATGTGTCGATTAACGACACATACAGACATGGAATACGGCAGCCACAGTCCCATAGGGACTGCGGACGGGGCCCGTCCCATACACTTCTGTGTACGCCATCTGTGTGGGAACGGCGCATGCGCCGCTCCCACACAGTCCAATTTGAAATGCGCGCCGTCCGGCGCCATTTTCCTGTGGACCGGAAGTCGCGGCCGGACAGTAAGATTACTACTTCCGGTCGCGGCTTCCGGACTTGTGCACTTGGACCAGCGGCAGCAGACGGAGCGGACGGGCCGGAGGGAGCCGCGGCGGCAGGAGCAGGTAAGAGATTTCTATGTATGTTCGTGTTTGTGTGTGTTTACTACTGTATGTAAACCTACTACACTGTGTGTTAGCTCAAAAAATGGCGACACACAGTGTAGGAGGTTAGACCGTTCAATCCCCTCGTTTATCCCGGCACTAGCCAGGATAAAGGAGGGGGGGATTCTCAGAGCTCACTAGAGCGAGTGATTTTTTCCCAATTTTGCAGCAAAAAGCAATGTGGTTGCTTTACCACATGCAATGCTGCAATTTTGGGAATAGCTCCATCTAGTGACCAGCACTGGGAAATGTTATAAATTAGAATCCAATTGAATCCAATTTATAATATTTCCTGACTCGTGAAAAAAATAAAAAAAATTTGAACGATGTTTAATCACCTACACACTAAATGTTTAACTAAAAAAAAAATACATGTTTTGCTGGTAACACATTCCCTTTAAAGGGAATATGTCATATATATATATATATATATATATATATACACACACACACACACACACATACACTAGTCCTTCTCAATGAATTCGAATATCATGAAAAAAGTTAATTTATTTTAGTAATTCAATTCAAAAAGTGAAACGCATATATTACATAGATTCATCACACACAGAGTGATCTATTTCCAGCATTTTTTTCTTCTAATGTTGATGATTATGGCTAACAGTTAACGAAACCCAAGATTTAGTGTCTCAGAAAATTAGAATATTATATAAGCCCAATTTCAAAAATTATTTTTAATACCGAAAAGTTGGCCTACTAAATAGTATGTACAGTATATGCACTCAATACTTGGTCGGGGCTCCTTTTGCATGAATTACTGCATCAACGCGGCGTGGCATGGAGGCGTTCAGCCTGTGGCACTGCTGAGGTGTTATGGAAGCCCAGGTTGCTTTGATATCGGCCTTCAGCTCGTCTGCATTCTTGGGTCTGGTGTTTCATCTTCCTCTTGACAATACCCCATAGATTCTCTATGGGTTTAGGTCAGGCGAGTTTGCTGACCAATTAAGCACAGTGATACTGTGGTTATTAATCCAGGTATTCATAATTTTGGCAGTGTTGGCAGGTGCCTAGTCTGCTGGAAAATGAAATCAGCATCTCTATAAAGCTGTCAGCAGAGGGAAGCATGAATTGCTCTAAAATTTCCTGGTAGACGGCTGCGTTGACTCTGGACTTGATATAAAACAGTGGACCAACACCAGCAGATGACATGGCTCCCCAAACCATCACTGACTATGGAAACTTCACACTGGACTGCAAGCAACTTGGATCGAGTGCCTCTCCACTCTTCCTCCAGACTCTGGGACCTTGATTTCCAAATGAAATGCAAAATTTACTTTGATCTGAAAATGGGACTTTAGAGAACAATGGAGCGGGGTGAAACCGTAGTGGAGTGCGGCTTGACTG
Source organism: Rhinoderma darwinii (assembly GCF_050947455.1). Classification (NCBI taxonomy): domain Eukaryota; kingdom Metazoa; phylum Chordata; class Amphibia; order Anura; family Rhinodermatidae; genus Rhinoderma; species Rhinoderma darwinii. The sequence continues at coordinate 244,404,570 of NC_134687.1, read as the reverse complement.
GGGTAGAAGTACGTAGGATCATTAATCAGCATAGTTGAGGATAATGGGGATTGAGTCTGCAATATTATTTTAGGTCACCAGGTGGGGTATGTGCGTTGCCTGAGTGGGGGTAATAAAAGGAGGAGTTAGAGGCAGGGTACCTCAGTTGGCGCGAGTAGAGGGAAGTTGAGAGAGCAGTTAGAGCAGTTGATTTAGCATTAGAATGGCGTCCTCCATGGAGGAATTTTTAACGGCTGTCCGCGATGCGGTCACTCAGCGGGGACAAGAATGGGTGCATGCCGCGTTAATGGCTGCGGTATCCGACAGCAGGGGGGCGGCGGCAGAACCTGCGGTCCAGGAGTGGGCACGTCGTTCTAGGCCTTAGTCCCGAGGCAACCCCCAGGGTCCGGCGCCGGTTAAGGAGCCCCACTAGGGACCCTCCTGCTGCTGCCGGCCGGAGGCGCTCTGCTCTGGCCGGCTTGCGGTCGGGGAGGAATCCTTTGCGATGGTGGGACTCAGCGGAAAGTGGGCGGGGGGCGGTCCCTCCTCCCCTTCTTCCCTACGAGATGTGGCAGTGAGTGGAGTGGCTGAATCCCCTGGCGTGAGGCCAGCCGGGGAGGCAGTCATGCAGGGGAACGTAACTGTGACTGGAGATGCCCGTACTCAGCAGCCGCGGGCTCCCGGAGGAGTGATCGGGCGAGTGCTCTACCTGCGGGAGCAGGGGGGAGCATTGGGCCTGCAGAGCTGGTCCTGCAGCATTGCGGCCAAGTCATCCCGGCTGATCGGTGGCTTGTGCAACAAGGAGGAGGGACGGAGCTCATGTCCCCTGCGGCCGCATGTGCAGATGGAGATGTAATGGCGGCTGGGGAGTCCCAGGAGGAGTGAAAGTTGATAGACGATGCTGAGGTGGATCATGACGGTGATGTCCCACCTCAGAGAGGACTGCTTCCTGTTGCTGTGACGGCCGGTGGAGAGTCAGGACGGCCTGGACGTCGTAACGGAGTCCTCACAACGGCTGCTGGGGATCCTGCCCAGGGACAGCCAGGTGATGGAGCAATTGTTATGTACAGGGTGGGGGGGTCTGTTTTACATGTGGGGAATGTAGGGGTTGGGGACAGGAGAGTATGGTACAAGGAATGTTGTCTGGGGTTTTGCAATGGTTGGCACTCATGGGGGGGTTCACAGGGCAGTTTAGGGTCCCCTGCAATGGCGTGTTCAGCTTTAGGGCCGCTGCCTGATATGAGTGTCCCGGTTGCGCAGGTGTCCGTTGTGGGGCCTATAGGTGCGACTGGAGCGGGGGTTGTTGCAATGGACTCGCCGGGGTGGGGACAGCGGAGAGCGTTTTTCGCCCGGGTTGGTGGATGCTTCGGCAGGTTCTAGCAAAAAGTCTGATGATAGTGGGGCATAAGCCAAAGAGGTGGAGGACGTGAGGCTTGCGGCAAGAGGGGAGGTGTACGTGTGTTTTGCAGGTCCATTAGGTGCTCACTTGAAAGCGGAGATCAAGGAGAAGATTTAGAAGGACGAGTACGTTGAAATCTTCTCTTTGTTACCTGTGGAAAAATTTTACTTGGATAGGGTTAAACCGGTCGAAAGTAAAAAGGACGAGAAGGAGAAGCGGCGTTATCGCTTGATTCCTCGTACCTTTTCAAGTTGGCTGCAGGCGTTTTGATATTGGACAGCATAGTGGGGGCAAAGGCACCGGAAAATAGTTTGGCGCTGTTTTGCTATATGGATGGAATTGGTGAAGCTTATCGTGTGCACGATGGCGTGGCATGGTTACGGTACGACGAGCAGTTTCGACAGAGGTGCGGCCTAGTCTGCGTTGGGACCATAAGGACATTAATCTATGGATGCGGCTTATGGCGGCACCGAAAGGGGGGGGCAGTCCTTTCTCGGGGCAGCCGGGGGTTCCTCAGCAGCGGGGTCCTCAGCTGGTATGCGCAAGGGCTGTTTTTGGCAGTTCAACGAGGGACACTGCAAGTTCTTGTCGGAATGTCGATACAAACATGAGTGATCTTGAGTACACAGCTTGTCACAGTGTTTCAAGCAGGGAAAAGGTAAGGGTGCGGATGTTGGGCAGAAGCTAGGCGACGCCGGTGAGGGTGGCAGAGATGCTGCGGTTCCTCGAGGAGTATCTAGATAAGTCGGCAGCAGAATTATTATGGGTTTTCGGATGGTTTTCGTATCCCTTGTTGATTGAGCGGTACGGGGCGTGTTTATAAGAATTTGGCATCGGCGTTAGCAAAACCCGGGATAGTTTCGGAAAAAATTGCAAAGGAAGTTCAGTTAGGGCGGATTGCAGGTCCTTTTTGCGATCCACCTTGGCCTAACATGTGGGTTTCTCCGTTGGGCTTGGTCCCAAAGAAGGAACCTAACAAATTTCACCCCATTCATCACCTGTCCTACCCTGCGGGTGGGTCGGTGAATGATGGCATTGATCCCGACTTATGTTCTGTGTCTTATACGTCGTTTGATACCGTCATTTCGTGGGTGAGAAAATTTGGCAGAGGGTCCTTGTTAGCACAAACAGCAAAAACTGACATTGAGGCAACCTTTTGGTTGCTGCCGGTGCAACAAGATAGCTTTCCATTGCTGGGTTTTTGCTGGCAAGGGGCCTTTTACGTGGACTGTTGTCTTCCAATGGGCTGTTTGATCTCGTGTGCATATTTTGAGACGTTCAGTAAATTTTTGTAGTGGGTAGTGCAACAGGAGGCTGGCTGGATGTCAGTGTTGCATTATCTAGATAATTTTTTGAATGTTGGCCCCCCGGGATCGAGGGTCTGCTCTATTTTGCTGCATACGATGGAACGAGTAGCGGGTCTGTTCGAAGTGCCTTTGGCTCCATATAAAACGGTAGGTCCGTCGACGCAGGTTAAGTTCTTAGGTATCATAATAGATACTGTGCGGATGGAGTGCAGACTGCCGGTGGACAAAGTTGTTGATTTGCGCGATACTATAGCTCGCATTTTGGGATGAGTAAAAGTAAAAAGCAGCTTCGGGTGGTTCAGTCCTTCTTAGGCAAATTGAATTTCGCTTGTAGGATATTGCCTATGGGGCGGGTATTCTGCCACCAGCTGGCCTTAGGTACGACGGGGCTGGCAGGACCCCATCATTTTGTTCATTTGTCGGCTGACATGCGGGTGGACCTGGCAGTTTGGCAGGAGTTTCTCAGGCAGTACAATGGAAAATCTGTGTGGATGGAGTCGGTGGTGTCTAGTGTCGACCTGGAGATGCATACGGATGCTTTAAGAGCGCAAGGTTTTGGTGCGTATTTATAGGGAGAGTGGTGTGCAGGGGTGTGGCCAGATTCTTGGTGGGAGGAGTGTTTGGTTTCTTATCTGGCATTATTGGAACTATTCCCCATCGCCTTGGCGGCTGAGATATGAGGTGAACGTTTGAAGAATAAAAGTGTGCGTTTTTGTTGTGACTATTTGGGTGTGGTGCAGGCCATTAACTAACAGACGGCGAGTGGTGAGATTGCTGCATCAACTGATGCTGCGGTGTCTTAGTTTGAATGTTCTTTTGTTGCTGTGCATGTTCCTGGCCTTTTTAATGATATCGCTGATTCTCTCTCTCGGTTTCAGTGGGACAGATTTCGCAGGTTGGCGCCGGGAGCAGAGCAACATGGGAAGTCCTGCTCTCTCTGGCTGTGGGCCGTGGTCTAGGGGTATCGGCAGCACTTATGCAACAGTTTGTGAGTACTAGTACCTGGGCGGCGTATTTCAGGGTGTGGTCACGTTGGGAGGAATTGATGTTGCAATTAGGTGTGCTTGTGTCGGATGATGCTTTGTCGACATTGCTGCTCTATTTTATTGGTTTATCCTTTAGTGAAGGGGCATCTTTTTCAGTGGCATCACAGAGGGTGGCCGCAGTGGCATTTTGGTGTAAATGAAAAGGGGTTCTTGATGTGCCCAAGTCCTTTTTGGTTCGACAGGTGCTGAGGGGTTACCGCAGAACAGGGGTCCGGCAGGATGCTAGGCGTCCCGTATCGTTTGAGTTGTTGGGGAGGTTGTGCGTCAGACTGGGTGGGGTTTGTACTTCATAGTTCGAGGCGTGTCTTTTCCAGGCTGCGTTCTCCTTGGTGTTTTTTGTGGCCTTGAGAATTTCGGAGTTGGTAGCACAGAGCGGTCTGGTGGTTGGTGGTTTGCTGCCGGCTGATGTTGTGGTGACTGGAGATCACGTGTCTTGTCTACTTCGGCGGTTGAAAACGGACCAAGGAGGAAAAGGGGTAAAGGTGGTGTTGTCACGACTGGAGGGCTCTCCATGGTGCCCTGTGGCGTGTGTTGAGCATTTTTTGGATATTCGTAAGACAGGCGGGGGCCGTTTAATAATATACATGAACTGCAGGTTCTTGTCTAGGTTTCAGTTTGTTGCGGTTTTCCGGAAGTGTTTGGTGTCCTTGGGTTTGAATGCTAGGGATTTTTGTTCGCATTCCTTCCGGATTGGGGCAGCTATGGAAGCATTCCGGTGGGGGCTAGGGCATGCGGTGATCAAGAAGATTGGGCATTGGGAATCTGCCAGGTTCAAGGGGTATGTCCGTCCTCAGTTGTTATAGTCCTTGGTTTCTACTGGTAGATGTTGAGGTATTTTTGGTTGTATTTGTCTGCAGTTTGGTTGTATTTGTTTGTTATTTATTATTTGTGTTTTCAGGAGCGGAGGCGTGCCTGGCGAGGATAGTGGGCCATTCATATGTGTACTGGGGTGCGCTTCGGGCCGATGTTCGTCCTGACGGCCGGCAATTGGGCTTCAACAGGTCCGTGATGCAGGTTCGCTGGTTGGGGCTTCGGGGTATGCTCTGGAATAGGGTATTGTCAGAGGTTCAGTTCTATACGGGTATGGATAGGCCTGATATTTTGTTGTTACACATCGGGGGTAACGATTTGGGACTTCGCCCTTCTAGGCAGATTGTGCGGGATATCAAGTTGGATCTTTTAAGGCTCTGGTCGTCTTTTCCCAACCTAATAGTGATCTGGTCAGATATCGTGGCCAGACAGGAGTGGTGGCACGCTAGGAGTGTGGAGGGTTTGAACAGTGCCCGGTCGAAAATTAACAAAGAGGTGTCCCGTTTTGTCCGCAGTAACGGCAGTTTTGCAGTGCGACACAAGGACCTGAAGACCTTGTCCCCGGGATTTCGCAGAAGCAATGGGGTTCACCTTAGCCCGGTCGGCATAGATATGTGGTTACTGATGAGTGCCGTGTGTGATACCCAGGAAAATTGCTGTTTATTTACTATCATTGTACTGTTGCTTTAGTATGCAGGTTTTAATGTGCTTTATTCTGTAATCATGGTTAGTACTGAATTCACTTCCCTATATGACTCAGCAGAAACATAAATGGGCTGCTTCACCTTTAAGATGTATTCTCCAGAGAGAGGGGAGGGGTGTAGCTAGCTGGGGACTCAGGAACAAACCTCACCCAGTGCAGTGTGTGGAGCAGCGCAGTGCAGCAGTGAGGAGAAGTGTGCAGCAGCGTGCAGGCAGAGGAGAGCAGACAAGTCAGTGCCTAAAGTTGGATTCAGTGAGATGCTGCAGCAGACATGTGGAACTGAGAGGAATTCTGTGAGAGGATCAGCTACAGCCATGTGGAAGTGAAAGGAGTGCAGGTCAGTGTGTGTTGCATGTGGCACAGAAGCCAGACAAGGAGCTTGGACACTACTGAGAGTGCCTAGAGCAAAGCAAGGAGCTTGCACACAGCCTAGAATCCCCAAGGGACACCATTCCTCTGTGATAGTGCAACTGGATTGGGACAGTCAGCAGCACACCTTCCAGCACAGTATAGAGAAGAAAGAGGAGCAGAGTCAGGGAGGTGAAGCAGGTACCACCATTTGCAATACCCTGTGATATGGTTATTCTACTTAAAGACATCGCCTCTGTAACAAAAGTAACCACCAAGCATATTGTGCCCAGTAAAACTACTGTGAAAGTTTATTGAACCCTGTCTCCTGGAACATCCTTATTCGGGGTACACCACATAACATCCCAGGGGACAGAGAACAGTGTATCCTACAAGCACCACTTATTTCACTGGTTCTGCGGCCCGAGGCGCGGGAGAGAGAAAGTACGCCACCGTGACCAAAGGGCGCGAATACCAACTTCAGCTCAGAGAGCCCCGCCCACCGCGACTCGGCGCCCGCGTTACCACAAATTGGCGTCACAAACAGGATGTACTACGAGGTGTGACCTTAAACAGGTGGTCCTGCGGCAGCCATCTTGTGAAGGAAGCCGCGATTCGCTTGGAGAGCGCAGGACTGTGAGATCGCTCTGTGTGTGTGACAGTAAGTGGATGACTGCACTGTTTTCTTGCTGCATATTGTCTGCAGGGACAGACTGTTGTTAAGTAAAGACAGCACGACCGGAAGGTCTCTGATAAGATGTCGATGGAGGGAGATCATGAACTGTCTGGCAGCAGTAGGACCCCCAGCACAGCGCACGCAATGCCAATAACAATGCCATATTATTTTGGAGTGCCCTGGCTCCCCAACTATAATGGAGATGCAAACAGCCTGAGAGACTTCAAGGAGAAGATGCAAGCAATGTTCCGGCTGTACCCGGTTACCGTAAAGCAAAAAGTGGAAATGCTGATCGGTCAGTTAGGAGGAGCAGCCTTGAGGGAGGGGAAGTCCTGGCCTCACACTGAAAAACGGACGGTGGAACAGATTTTTGAGCGGCTGAGCACTACCTTTGATACCCGGACTATCTCTGAACTAAAGATGCGGTTCTTTGGCACGAAGCAACAGCCTGGTGAGTCGTTACGTAATTTTGCCCTCAGTTTGCAGGAAGCGTTGCATGCTATTAAACAAGTGGATCCACATGAAGTGCTGAATACAGACAGAACCCTGAGGGATCAATTCTGACAGAAATGTGCCGGGAGCTGAGAGAACTTAAACAGCAACGCCGACAAGATGAAGATCGCTGGTCTCCGAGAGGTAGGCAACATTACAGCCCCGGTGGGGAAAGTTATAGAAATTTTGGGAGAAGGCCCACTGACCAGTTTGATTCCCAAGGAAGACCCATTTGCAGGCGGTGTAGGAGAAGTGGTCACATTGAGCGAGAATGCCAGCATTTAAATGTGAATCTCCCCAGGCCAAGAACCAACCCTCGGGAGGAGAGCGCATAGGTCCAGATCAGTCAGAGTGGATTCCCCGATACATTGGGCGCTGTCCTGTGGTCACTATCCAGATAGATGGAATCCCGTTTGCAACATTGCTAGATACTGGTTCGCAGGTGACAACAATACAAGTGTCACATTATGAACGACATTGGAAGCTAGATCAGCTATTGAAACCTCCACAAACATGGATTAATGTTATAGCCAGTAATGGACAGATCATTCCCCATCAAGGATATTGGGAACCAACAGTCAGAGTTGGACAGACCGAACTACCACAAACAGGCCTGATAGTGGTTGACGTTCATGATGACGAATTTCCCCCAGTGGTCCTAGGCATGAATGTGCTGCAGAACTGTTTTGAAGAACTCATGGTGGCCCTGAAGAAGGATCTGGGCTTAGCCCCATTGTCAGAAGGAAGAGTAATCCAGCAAACTCTCCGCTTGTCGCATGGACACCAGAAATTTGCCAACCCAGATGGAGAAATTTGCAAGGTCCGAGTGACTGACAGACGACCAATATTGCTGCAACCAGGTACAGAGACTATGATAAGGTGCAGGGCACGAATGGGTCTGCGTGGTCATGCACAATTTGCCAATCAAAATGCCATGACAACAAGGAGAGGAACCCCGCCCCCATCTAAACAAGTGCCTCTTAATCTACAAACAGAAAAAGTACAATGGGCTCAGGTCCAGAAAGAAAGCAGAGTCTTGGAAAGTTTAAAAACCCTTCTTGAATCTGGAAGAAAACTCAGCAGGAGTCAGCGTATCAGTGCCGATCCAGAGTTGGTCAAGCTGTTAAGGCAGAGAAGACGGCTATTCATAGGAAAGGGTCAGCTATACAGACGCACTGTAGATCCAATCACTTATGAACGTGTGAATCAGATTGTGGTGCCCGGCAGGACGCCAGCATAGTCCTCGAAGCTTACCACGACCAGTCTGGTCATTTTGGGTGTCAAAAGACTGAAGCCACTATAAGAAGATGGTTCTTCTGGATTGGAATGAGAGAGGACATTGAAAAATGGTGTAGAGAATGTACTTCTTGTGCAGTGAACCGAAGAGAGCAACCTGGCCAGAAAGCGCCACTACATCCTATTGTGAGTCATAAGCCGCTGGAATTGGTTGCACTTGACCATGTGAAGCTGGAGCCAAGCAGAACTGGGTTTACCCATGCTCTGACCATCATTGACCATTACACAAAGTTTGTTGTAGCAATGCCCGTGAAGGATTTGACAGCCAAGACCACAGCTGAAGTCTTCTGGAAAACCTTTGTCCTACCGTATGGATATCCCAAACAGATTTTGACGGACCAAGGGTCTGCGTTTGAGTCACAGTTGTTTCAAGAGTTCTGCACCCTCTATGGCTGTAATAAGTTACGAACAACTGCGTACCATCCACAATGCAATGGACTCTGCGAAAGAATGAACAAGACACTGATAGAAATGCTGAAAACTGTGCCTACTCATCGAAGAGCAGATTGGCCCATTCTTCTTCCAGAGCTAACTTATTTGTACAACAATACAGTCCATTGTTCCACCGGATACACTCCATACTTCCTGATGTTTGGTCGTCAAGGCACACTACCGTCTGATATAGCTATGGAAGTTCAAGTCAGCGATACCATCAATCCACTACCACGAACAGACTGGGTAGCAGACCATCAGCGTCGTTGAATGAAGCCAATGAAATGGTTGAGAACCGGATGAAAGTCGTACGTCAGAGACAAGAAGAGGACTATAATTCCAATGCCAACGCCGAACCTTTGAAAGTTGGGGATCGAGTCTGGTTAAAGAAGAACCACAGAACTAGCAAGCTAGATGACTATTGGGAACCAAGGCCGTACACTGTGAAAGCCATTCCTCATCCAGAAATAGAAATCTACGAGATTGGAAAAGAAAACGTAGAGAGTACCAAGGTGGTACACCGTAATCAGCTGAAACTTTGCCTGTTGAAGGACTCTAGACGAGACACCCTCTGAGGGAAGACTGGAGTCACCCATGGAAACTGCAGGTAATATGTTCCCGTTTGACTGGCCTTTCGGTCCTTGGATGCAACTAGGTGTCCCACAAGTTGTCCCTAGCCAAAGTGTGCCGATTGAGTCCCACCCAGAAGTTGTTCCGAGCTATTGTGAACTTATTGACTCTCAGCCCCCTACTACTTTTGATCCTCCTAGAAGGTCGGAAAGAGCCACCAAAGGTAGAATGCCTGAACGATACTGTGACATGTCTATGCTACAGACTATTTCTATGGAGCCCTATAGTTACATTTGACCCCCTAGTTGGCTCATGCAGCCTTGATTTGATTTTTGAGACCCAGAGACTGTCCTGAACTTTATTTTGAAACCCATGTTGCGCACGGTGCGCCACATCTCTATTGAGTCTATTGAAGCGCATCGCAAGGATTGTCGGCTGTACCATGCGCCTTGCAAGTGGCGCCAGAAGATGTCTTGCCATATGGACGTTGTTGCTGGATATATTGAGACACTAGTTTTACAGTATTGCCTTAATATTTTTGCCTTTCAGGAATGCACTATGGACATTTGCTGTTATGATGCAAAGTTTACCTTTAATATCTGAATATGTTATATTGCATATTTTTGTCCCGTTTTTGTTGCAGGAGAGACAGTGTCGGGGACGACCCTGATTTTACCGGGGACGAATGTGATACCCAGGAAAATTGCTGTTTATTTACTGTCATTGTACTGTTGCTTTAGTATGCAGGTTTTAATGTGCTTTATTCTGTAATCATGGTTGGTACTGAATTCACTTCCCTATATGACTCAGCAGAAACATAAATGGGCTGCTTCACCTTTAAGATGTATTCTCCAGAGAGAGGGGAGGGGTGTAGCTAGCTGGGGACTCAAGAACAAACCTCACCCAGTGCAGTGTGTGGAGCAGCGCAGTGCAGCAGTGAGGAGAAGTGTGCAGCAGCGTGCAGGCAGAGGAGAGCAGACAAGTCAGTGCCTAAAGTTGGATTCAGTGAGATGCTGCAGCAGACATGTGGAACTGAGAGGAATTCTGTGAGAGGATCAGCTACAGCCATGTGGAAGTGAAAGGAGTGCAGGTCAGTGTGTGTTGCATGTGGCACAGAAGCCAGACAAGGAGCTTGGACACTACTGAGAGTGCCTAGAGCAAAGCAAGGAGCTTGCACACAGCCTAGAATCCCCAAGGGATACCATTCCTCTGTGATAGTGCAACTGGATTGGGACAGTCAGCAACACACCTTCCAGCACAGTATAGAGAAGAAAGAGGAGCAGAGCTCACATCACACTTGGAGGAATTACAGACAGAGTCAGGGAAGTGAAGCAGGTACCACCATTTGCAATACCCTGTGATATGTTTATTCTACTTAAAGACATTGCCTCTGTAACAAAAGTAACCACCAAGCATATTGTGCCCAGTAAAACTACTGTGAAAGTTTATTGAACCCTGTCTCCTGGAACATCCTTATTCGGGGTACACCACATAACATCCCAGGGGACAGAGAACAGTGTATCCTACAAGCACCACTTATTTCACTGGTTCTGCGGCCCGAGGCGCGGGAGAGAGAAAGTGCGCCACCGTGACCAAAGGGCGCGAATACCAACTTCAGCTCAGAGAGCCACGCGCACCGCGACTCGGCGCCCGCGTTACCACACGTGCAACCCTGGATGGTCCAGATGGATGGAGTAGTGGATGGTTGGTGAATGGCCACCATGTCCCAACAAGGCTGCGCGTTAGCAAGGAGGTGGCGGAGTCATGTTTTGGGCTGGAATCATGGGGAGAGAGCTGGTAGGCCCCTTTAGGGTCCCTGACAGGGTGAAAATTACCTCTGCAAAGTACGTAGAGTTTATGACTGACCACTTTCTTCCATAGTACAAAAAAAGACGTGCCTTCTGTAGCAAAATTATCTTCGTGCATGACAATGCACCATCTCATACTGCAAAGAATACCTCTGTGTCATTGGCTGCTATGGGCATAAAAGGAGAGAAACTCATGGTGTGGCGCCCATGTTCCCCTGACCTCAACCCTATTGAGAACCTTTGGAGCATCCTCAAGCAAAATATCTATGAGGGTGGGAGGCAGTTCACATCAAAACAGAAGCTCTGGGAGGTTATTCTGACATCCTGCAAAGGTATTCAAGTAGAAACTGTCCAAATACTCACAAATTCCATGGATGCAAGAATTGTGAAGTTGATATAAAAAAAGGGGACCTATGTTAACATGTAACTTGGCCTGTTAAGTTTTTTTTTATTAAAAGAGCTTTTGATTTCTGTAAATATGACCTCCTGTGTAATGAAGGGGGTAAGGAAACAGACAAGTGAGCCCTAATCTACCCGCCACTCAGTCCCTGCCTACTTGCAACGACCCGCCCTAGGCGACGGGGTACAACTGGGCGACGGTCCCTACGCTCAATAAGTGCACGACAGACAAACAGACAAGGGTACACAGAAGCAAGGGAAAAGGGGCAGTTGCCCACGGCAACACCGTGAGCAACAAGAGTGGTGAACGAGACGAGTCAAACCAGGAGTGTACGAGGTACCAAACGCAGAGCAGGAGAGTAGTGAACAAGCCGAGTCAAACCAGGAGTGTACGAGGTACCAAACGCAGAGCAGGAGATTAGTCAGTAAGCCAGGGTCAATATGAAGAAGGGTCAAATGGTACAAGAAGCTGCAGCAGGGCCAGGAAACAAAACGAGAAGAATCACAAGCAAGGAGGAACAGGAAAGGCAGGTATAAATAGACAGTGGGCGGGAGCTAGCTCCGTCTGGCCAGGCTGTGATAGGCTCTCCTACTCCTAAGCCTGCCATCCTGAGTGGTGGAAGATGGAGTCAGTCTCACAGACAGAAGCAGGTGCAGACTGATTACCTATGGGCGTGGATACAGAAGCTGTGCCTGGCAGATCCTTAACATCCTGATGCTGAAAATTCAACAAATTACCATTTTAGCTCTCTTTACAACAACCTTTAAAATGTTTTGGTCTCTGTTGTGCATAATAATTTGAAACAGTGCATCTTGTGTTTTTTACTTCTAAAAAAAAAACCTGTTATCATTAGGAGATTTGTTCAATAAAATTTGCATTATACTCCAACGGTTGATGGCTTGAAGATTATACTGACTGTCATTTGCATCGACTATTTAGGAAAATCAGCGAAAATAACATTTGCATAATAATTTGGAATGCGGTGTATGTTACTTTTCCTATCTTGGGTATAACATTTGCTCATCACGGCGGCAGCAGCTGCAGGACAAACCAACAGGCTGAGAACAATGAATGTCAAGAGGGAGACCCTGTGGTGTATGACTTTTCAATTGACAGGTAGCAGAGTTACATGATGGGGATTTTTTTTTTTACAGTTGTGTAACTCTGCTAGCGGTCAATGGAAAAATCATCCACCAGAGCCCCCCTGTAGATAGCTCCACACACAGCCCCCCTGTAGATAAAGCCACACACAGCCCCCTGTAGATAGCTCCAGATACAGCCCCCCTGTAGATAGCTCCACACACAGCCCCCCTGTAGATAGAGCCAGATACAGCCCCCCTGTACATAGCGCCACACACATAGCCCCCCTGTAGATTGCTCCTCACACAGCCCCCTGTACATAGCGCCAGACACAGCCCCCTGTAGATAATTCCAGATACAGCCCCTCCTGTAGATAGCTCCAGACACAGCCCCCCTGTAGGCCGCGCAACACACAGCCCCTTAGGCCTTGTTCACACGACAGGGTCCGAGTGTCAGCCGATAAAAACGGCCGTTTTGGGCCATTTTTCCCAGCCGTTTTGCATCTGTTCCGATTCCATTCCGGGCCGTGTTGCCATTTTTAACGGCCGATTTTGACCAGTTTTGCATCCGTTTTTTTCCCTGTCCGTTTTAAAGTCGGATGAATTTCATTTAAATTTGTTGCCACACACTTCCCTCTGTAGATAATGCCACAGCCCCCCTGGTAGGTAATGCCACACAGCCCCCTGTAGGTAATGCCACCCAGCCCCCTGTAGGTAATGCCACCCAGCCCCCTGCAGGTAATGCCACCCAACCCCCTGCAGGTAATGCCACCCAGCCCCCTGTATGTAATGCTACCCAGCCCCCTGTATGTAATGCCACCCAGCCCCTTGAAGGTAATGCCACCCAGCCCCCTGAAGGTAATGCCACCCAGCCCCCTGTAGGCAATGCCACCCAGCCCCCTGCAGGTAATGCCACCCAGCCCTCTGCAGGTAATGCCACGGCCGGAGATTGGGTATTCCGACTCCTACAGGGAGCAAAAAAAGACCCTCCTCCTCACATGCACTCTGCTTTCACTCACTGTCAGATGAAGGCAGGAGTCTTGCAGCGGCGTTCTCACTGGTGTCGATGCCGGCCCGGGAGTGAACCAGTCCAGTCACCTTACCGGTGAGGTCAGATGACAGGTCAGGTGACAGGTCAGGTGACTGGACTGGTCCACTCCCGGGCTGGCATCGATCCCAGTGAGAACACCGCCGCAAGACTCCTGCCTTCTTCTGATCGCTGCTGCTGTCAGCAGTGATCAGCTGTTTTGATGCAGCGCCCAGCGGGACATTTTGAAGACCGGCCGGGACAGCGGTGAGAAACCGGGACTGTCCCATCGGAATCGGGACGGTTGGGAGGTATGCCTGAAGGGTTAATAAACTTTCTATATGCTGTTGTGAATACTTTGAGGGGTCTAGTTTCTAAAATGGGGTGTTTGATGGGGGTGTCTAATATATAGGCCCCTCAAAGCAACTTCAGAACTGAACTGGAACCTAAAAAAAATAAATTAGGCAATACTTCGCTTCTTACATTATAATGAGCAGTGCCCACCCCAAGATGACCCCAGTTTTGACCGTTTATATAAACGGAGACCTCTATTAGACTATTTAAGTGCCCGGTTTTCCCAAGCATACACCCCCTAGAAGTGTATTTCTATTGATGAGTCCTTGGTACATTTTAAAGGGAGGCTTCATTTCCGCCAGTACCTGCCGAGTAAGAGGGCAAGGTATGTCGTGAAGATGTATAAGCTGTGCGAGAGTGCATCAGGGTATACCTACAAATTTAGGATATATGAAGGGAAGGAAAGCAGTATTCAGCCCCCAGAATGCCCCCCCCTTACTGTGAGTTAATGCAAAAATTGTGTGGGATTTGGTGCACCCAATGCTGGACCAGGGTTACCAACTCTACCTGGATAATTTTTATACCAGCGTCCCGCTCTTCAAGTGCCTCGCTTCCAGAAGTACTGTGGCATGCGGCACTGCTAGAAGAAATCTGAGAGGCCTCCCTAAGACTCTGCTTGGGCAAACACTCAGAAGGTGTGAGAGCAGGGCACAATCTAGCAGCAACATATTGTGTGTCAAGTACAAGAGAGACAACAATACATGGCCACACCAGTACCCATGTACCTGTATGAGGTACCAGTACAGAGAGCCCCAAACCAGACTGTATCCTGGACTAAAATAGGTACATGGGAGGGGTGGATTTGTCAGATCAAGTCCTGAAGCCCCACAGCGCCATGCGGAAAACGAAGGTATGGTATAAGAAGCTGGCCATGCACATCATTATCAAAAACCTAATCTTTAGGGACCAAGAAGGGGGCACCCAGTACTTCTGGAAGCGAGGCCACACGCATCGTACCAGGGCAACACTTTCCAGGAGAAGTTCCCCAAACTGGTAAGAAGGGAAAAAGTTAAAAGAGGTGCAAAGTCTGCTATAAGAGGGGGATACGGGAGGACACAATATATTAATGTGGCACGTGTCCCAAAAAACCAGGGCTGTGTATGAAAGTGTTTTAAAATGTATCATACATCCCTTAGATTTTTAATCTACCCTGATGCATTCCACACAACTTATCCCCCTCATCTTTCCCTTCTGAGCCCTGCTGTGTGCCCAGGCAGCTGATAACAGCCACATGTAGGGTATTGCCGTACCCAGGAGAACCCACATTACAGTTAATGGGGTGTATATCTCCGGTGGCGCATGCTGGGCACAATATATTGGACACTGAAATGGCATAGATATATAGAAAATTGCAAATCTC
The DNA here is from genome assembly GCF_050947455.1 of Rhinoderma darwinii. Taxonomy (NCBI): domain Eukaryota; kingdom Metazoa; phylum Chordata; class Amphibia; order Anura; family Rhinodermatidae; genus Rhinoderma; species Rhinoderma darwinii. The sequence goes on along the minus strand of NC_134687.1, from coordinate 244,389,484 downwards.
ACACTGCACCATCTGCTGCGCATTACCTTTTACACAATACCTGTGGGGTCAAAATGCTCACTACACCTCTAGATGAATGTCTTGAGGGGTGTAGTTTTTAAAATGGGGTCACTTCTCTGGGATTTCAACTGTACTGGTACCTCAGGGGCTTCTGGATACATGACTTAGCACCAGAAAAGCTCCAGTAGGCCAAATGGTGGTCCTTTCCTTCTGAGCCCTCCCATGGGCCCAAACGGAAGTTTATCACCACAAATGGGGTATTGACGCACTCAGGACAAATTGGGCAACAAAATGGGGTATTTTGTTCCCTGTGAAAATAAGAAATTTTGATCAAAAATGACATCTTATAGGAAAAATTGCATTTTTTTTTAATTCACAGCCCAATTCAAATAAGTTCTGTAAGAAAACTGTGGCATCTAAATGGTCACACTACCTATAAATAAATTCCTTGAGGGGTGCAGTTTACAAAATGAGGTCACTTCTGGTGGGTTTACATTGCTTTGATACCTCTGGGGCTCTGCAAATGCGACATGGCACCCAAAAACCAATCCAGCAAAATCTGTACTCTAAAGAACACATAGCGCTCCTTTTCTTCTGAGCCCTCCCATGGGCCCAAATGGCAGTTTATCACCACAAATGGGGTGTTGCCGCACTCAGGACAAATTGGGCAACAAAATGGGGTATTTTATTTCTTGTGAAAATATGAAATTTTATCAAAAATGAAATTTTATTGGACAAAATTCAAATTTTTTTAATTTCCCAGCCCAATTCAAATACGTGCTGTGAAAAAACTGTGTGGTCAAAATGGTAACAATAACCATACATGAATTCCTTGAGGGGTGTAGTTTCCAAAATGGGGTTACTTTTGGGGGATTCCTACTGTTTTGGCACCTCAACACCTCTTCAAACCTGGCATGCTGCCTAAAATATACTCTAATAAAAAAAAGAGGCCCCAAAATGCACTAGGTGCTTCTTTGCTTCTGGGGCTTGTGTTTTAGTCCAAGAGCACACTAGAGCCACATGTGGGACATTTCTAAAAACTGCATAATCTGGACAATACATATTTAGTAGTGTTTCTCTGGTAAAACCTTCTGTGTTACAGAAAAAAATGGAATAAACTTGAAATTCAGCAAGAAAAATGAAATTTGCAAATTTCACCTCCACTTTGCTTTAATGCCTGTGAAATGCCTAAAGGGTAAAAAAAACTTTGTAAATGCTGTTTAAAATACTTGAGGGGTCTAGTTTTTAAAATGGGGTGTTTTATGGGGGTTTCTAATACATAGGCCCCTCAAAGCCACTTCAGAACTGAACGGGTACCTTAAAAAAAAGGCTTTTGAAATTTTGTGAACTAGTAACTATTTTGGGTGGTATAACCATCTGTTTTACAAGCAGATGCATTTAAATTCAGAAAAAGGCTATTTTTCCAAAATTTTCTCTAAATTTTGCAATTTTTCACAAATATACACTTAATATATCGAACAAATTTTACCACTAACATAAAGCCCAAGGTGTCACGAGAAAACAATCTCAGAATCACTTGGATAGGTTTAAGCATTTCGAAGTTATTACCACATAAATTGAAATATCTCAGATTTAAAAAATGGGCTCTGAGCCTTAAGGCCAAAACAAGGCTGCGTCCTCAAGGGGTTAAAATCATGACCACTGAGCAACAGTGTTGGTCCACTGTGTTATATCGAGTCCAGAGTCAATGCAGCCATCTACCAGGAAATTTTAGAGCACGTCATGCTTCCCTCTGCTGACAAGCTTTATGGAGATGCTGATTTCATTTTCCAGCAGGACTTGGCACCTGCCCACACTGCCAAACGTACCAATACCTGGTTTAATAACCACAATATCACTTTGCTTGATTGGCCAGCAAACTCGCCTGACCTAAACCCCATAGAGAATCTATGCGATATTGTCAAGAGGAAGATGAGAGACACCAGACACAACAATGCAGACGAGCTGAAGGCCGCTATCAAAGCAACTTGGGCTTTCATAACTCCTCAGCAGTGCCACAGGCTGAACGCCTCCATGCCACGCCACGTTGATGCAGTAATTCATGCCTCAATGTTTTTTAACGACATTTAGATATGCTTTACAGCTGCCACATGGTGCATCCACTGTATGTCAGCACACTTCAAACTACCAGGGCACCCAATGCATCCCCCCCAAAAGCAATACTTTATCTCATCTTACATTCCCCCCCCCTTATTCAATAATTCCTCTGTCTATAATTAGTTCTCCATCATACTCCACCTTCCACCCTTTACTTTCCACTGTATGTCAGTATACTCTAAAAAGCCAGAGTATACATACAAGATTTCCTCATAAATCACCAATTTATATTATCGCCAATACATGGATCTTTTTATTCCACCATGATTAGTCCAGCCCTTCTCATATCTACAAACTCTCCTCTCACCCCCAAAAGTTGGGCTGTATGTGTCCCCACATAGCGACCCATCTATCACAGAGGTAAACCAGGCCCCCATTATATCAACCTCTTTAAAACATACGCGCTCACTTATCCTCAGGCTCTTTATTTCCATGCCTTCAGTTGGCCAACCTCTAGCTTGTCCAACCCGCCCCACAGTACCACTGGACCCCCATATGCATAAATGCAGGAATCCACACCCAGCCACTAACTTATACTAACCTGTCGTTCTGTATAGTTACAGCATTCCATAGTTTGATCCCTCCAGACTTCCGTACCTAATCCTTCGGTGGCCATTTTCTGAAAGTGGTATATCCACTGCACTATACACCGATATTGTTGTATACAATCGTACAGCAACCCCTTTCACATTCAACATATAATTTCCTTTCTTTTTACTGCCAGTTAATGTGTTCCATGCAGGGCCGCCTTAGGGATGTGCGACCTGTGGGAGTACACAGGGCACTGCAGCCTCCCCGCATGTAGGGGGCACCACTGGGCAGGCCATTTGATGAGCTCTATATCATCTGCTCCTGGTTACACACACGGGAGCAGAGGAAACACAGCCAGCCCTACAAGAAGCCTGTGAGCCAGCTGCCTATTGGAGAATTGTTTTGCTGTTTGTGCCTGTATTTGTGTCTTTGTGGGTCTCTGTGTGTGTATATACGTGTCTCTGTTTTTCTATATATGTCTCTGTGTTTGTATGTGTAAATGTTCCAATATGCGGGTGTATATGTGTGCCTATGTGTCTCTATATATATATATATATATATATATATGACTATGTTTGACTCTGTGTGTGTTAAAGTGTGCCTGTGTGTATATATTTGCCTGTGTGGTGTGGAGATATAGCTCACTAGCCGTGTGAATATAGTAGCCAAGGTCACAGGGTAACTTCAGAGGTCAAAGGCTTAATTTATTTAATAAACAAGAAAATAAGTCCAACTTAAAGCGGTTTTCTTTAGCAGAATGTCATAAGCAGTAAATCATAACACAAGAGTCCTTACTTCAGGCAGAGTGTTCAAAATAAACTAGGTTGGTCTCACCAGTCTGTGTGGTTGGAGTATAGCAGAAGTTCTCAGCTACAGAGCTTGTCCAGCCTGCATAACATGTGCAGCTCCAGTACAAAACACTCCTCTCTACTTCCAGTACTATCTCTCCTCCTCACACACCATGCTGTCTGCTTTTCTTGATTAAAGACTGGTAGAAAACCCTCACTGGAGTATGGGCAGTGTCGGACTGGCACACCGGAGGATGCTCCGGTGGGCCCAGGCAGCGAGCTGCTTTTATCTGGTAGCGGAGCAGAGAGACATTGTCTCCATGCCCCGCTGCTTACTCTTGTAGGCAGGGCCGGCATTAGGGCCCCCTGCCGACTACAGAAGCCATAGCGGCTACTACAGGGCACGTGGCATGCGGAGACCCCCGCTGCCTGGCACATAAATATTATGTGCTGGGCGGCACAGGCAACCTCATGCCCGGTGGCATCACTAGCAGCAGAGGGGGCCCAGGTGCTAGCGACTGCCACATTCACTTATATCTGGGTCCTCAGGACGCCTACACAATTGAATAGTATAGGCCAGGGCCGGACTGGCCATCTGCCAGTTCTGGCAAATTCCAGATGGGCTGGTGAACAGTGGGCTGGCCGCCCAAACAATCAGTGTCGGACAGTCAGGGCCGCACCGCCCATCAGGCAAGATGAGATTATCGCCTCAGGCGGCGGCCTGCTGCCTCTTTGAGGGGTCGGCGGCGCAACTGAAACCAGCCACTGCCACCCCCTCCTGCACTAATTGTACCTGCGTCTATATGGCCACCATTCAGTGACTTACAATGACGCTGATTTGCAGGGCAGAATGACTTGCCCCGTCAATCAGCGCCTTTCAACGTTGCTAGCGGTGAGATGACGTCATCGCGCTACTTCTGTTGTTGAAAGACGCTGATTGGCAGGACAAGTCATTCTGCCCTGCCAATCAGCGCCGTCGTTCAGCCCCAGCAGGCCTGCTCAGAAGAGAGCTGGAATGCATTGACACAGGATGGCGTGGAAATGGGATCAAGGTGAGTATGTAAAGTTGTTGTTTTTTCTACCTAAAAATAGGAGTGGCATTATCTACAGGGGGCCTATATGTGGGACACTATCTACAGGGGAGGCTATATGTTGGGCACAGTCTACAGGGGAGGCTATATGTAGGACACCATCTACAGGGGGCACTATATGTTGGACACCTTCTATAGGGGGACGCTATATGCGGGGAGCTATCTACAGGGGGCTCTATGGGGGCACTATCTACAGGAGCACTGTGTGTGGGACACAGTGTATGGTGCTATTATAATCAGGGACATAGTGTATGGTACCATTATAATCAGGGACACAGTGTATGGTGCTATTATAATCAGAGACAGTGTATGGTGCTATTATAATTAGAGGTGCAGTGTATAGAACTATTATATTTACGGATACAGTATGTGGCACCATGAAAATTTTATCTTTGTTTATAGTTGCAGAAATGTTTGAATAGTGAGTAGCTGAAGACATCTGAGTGGCAAACTGCAGAAATGGACTGTGGCCGGGGGAAGTCATCAAAGAGTCCGGGACCGGATGGAGAAGAAAAGAGAAAAAGACCAACTAGAATCTGAGATCGTCACCGGTGAGTCACATAATATAAATGTTTATTCTGCCTCTAATCAGTACTGTAGTCACTGTATGATCTGCAGCGAGATGATGGGTGATATGGTTTTTTTTTGGGGAAACAGCAACTCCCAGCATATCCTTGCCATTGTTCTGTCCATGCTGCGAGCTAAAATTTTACGCCGTACAAACCTATACAACAGGGGTTGCACTAAATTGAGCTGTATTTGTGCTGGTGCTGTATGTATGTACTGAGCTTTGTTCTGGTGCTGTATGTATGTACTGAGTTTTGTTCTGGTGCCGTATGTATGTACTGAGCTTTGTTCTGGTGTCGTATGCATGTACTGAGCTTTGTTGTGGTGCCGTATGCATGTACTGAGCTTGTTTCTAGTGCTGTATGCATGTAATGAGCTTTGTTCTGGTGCTGTATGCATGTACTGAGCTTTGTTCTGGTTCTGTATGAATGTACTGAGCTTTGTTCTGGTGCTGTATGCATGTACTGAGCTTGGTTCTGTTTTTGTATATATGTACTGAGCTTGGTCTGGTGCTGTATTTATGTGCTGAACTTATTTCTGGTTCTGTATTTATGTGGTGAGCTTTATTCTGATACTGTATTTATGTGCTGAGCTTTGTTCTGGTGCTGTATTTATGTGCTGAGCTTGGTTTTTGTGCTGTATTTATGTACTGAGCTTGGTTCTGGTGCTGTATATGTCAAAGCTTGGTTCTGGAGCTGTAATTATATAGAATATATTTATAATAACAAAATTGCAGGGCAGATGGAATTGTTTTCAATTCATTGTATATTTAATGGGAACATGTCAGGTAGTTTTAACCCCTTGAACTGCCACCATGCAGTAATACATGACCTGACAATATTTCCGAAACATTCCCCTGTGTCTTGTTTTCTGTGTCTGAAAAAGCTAGAAAATCAGCTTTTAAACCGGTGCACACTATATGCTAATTACTCATTAGCCCTTTCAGGACCAAGGGTCCTCGATACCTCAATGACCAGCCCCATTTTTTCAAATCTGACATGTGTCATTTTATGTGGTAATAACTCTGGAATGCTTTTGCCTATCCAAACGATTCAGAGATTGTTTTCTCGTGACATATTGTACTTTATGTTAGTGGAAAAATATGGTCAATAAATTCATAGCTTATTTGTGAAAAACCCCAAAATTGAAAGAAAATTTGCAAAAATTATAATTTTTCTAATTTTAAATGTAATCTACTTGTAAAACAGATAGTAATACCACACAGAATTTTTGCTAATTAACATCCCCATATGTCTACTTTATATTTGCATTGTTTTTTGAACATTATTTTATTTTTCTAGGACGTTACAAGGCTTAGAACTTTAGCAGCAATTTCTCACATTTTCAAGAAAATTTCAAAAAGTTATTTTGTCAAGGACCAATTCAGACCTGAAGTGGCTTTGAGGGCCTTATGTACTAGATAGACCCCATAAATCACCCCATTTTAAAAACGGCACCCCTCAAAGTATTCAAAACAGCATTCAGAAAGTTTATTAACCCTTTAGGTGTTTCACAGGAATTAAAGCAAAGTAGAGGTGAAATTTACAAATTTCATTTTTTTTGTCGAAATTCATTTGTAATACATTTTTTTCTGTAACACAGAAGGTTTTACCAGAGACATGCAACTCAAAATTTATTGCCCAGATTCTGCAGTTTTTAGAAATATCCCACATGTGGCTCTAGTGTGGTAATGGACTGAAGCACAGGATACAGAAGCGAAGGAGCACCTAGAGGATTTTGGGGTCTCCTGTTTTTAGAATATATTTTAGGCACCATGTCAGGTTTGAAGAGGTGGTGCCAAAACAGTGGAATCTCCCCAAAAGTGGTTTGGGAAACTATACACCTCAAGGAATTTATCTAGGGGTATAGTTAGCATCTTGACCCGACAGGTCTTTGCTATATTTATTGGAATATGTCTGTGAAAATGAAAATCTACTTTTATCTGAAAACATATAATGTAATTTTTACAAGGAATAAAGAATAAAAAGCACCCCAAAACTTGTAAAGCTATTTCTCGCGATTACGGCAATACCCCATATGTGGTAATACACTGCTGTTTGGACCCACGGCAGAGCTCAGAATGGAGGGAGCGCCATTTGGCTTTTGGAGCGCAGATTTTGCTTGATAATAGTTCTGTTTAGGGTTTTGCTGGTATTTCAGTTGATAATGTGGGGGTACATGTAAGCTGGGCACAGTACATCAGGGCATAATAAGAGGGTATAATAATGGGGTAAATAAATAATTCATAGATGTGTGGCCGGTGTCGCACTGATAAATGGTGCCCAATCTTATCCGCTTTTGGACACTCTGCACAATTTCTGTTGCTATATTCTGAGCGCCAGAACTTTTTTTAATTTTTTTCTCCACTGGAGCCATGCGAGGGCTTATTTGCTACGTTACAATCTGTAGTTTTCATTGGTACCATTTTAGGGCAGATGTGATTTTTTGATCACTTTTTATGGCAAGCAAAGTGACAAAAAAACATACATTTTGACAATGTTTTTGTCCTTTTTTTTTACAGTGCTCACCGTGCGCTATAAATGACATTTTACTTTATTCTGCAGGTCGGTACAATTACGGCGATACCATTTGTATATAATTTTTTTATGTTTTGTGGCGTTTTCGCAATAAAATCACTTTTCTATAAAAAAAATTAGTTTTTGTGTCACCATATTCTGAGAGCAGTAATTTTTTTTATTTTTCAGTCAAAAAAGCTTTGTAAGGGCTTGTTTTTTGCGGGACGGGTTGTAGCTTTTATTGGTATTATTTTGGGGTACATGCAAATTTTTGATCACTTTTTATTCTATATTTTGGGAGGGGTGATGACAAAAAAATAGTGATGCTAGTATTGTTTTTTAATTATTTTTTGCGGTATTCACCGTGCGGGAAAAATAATATTATAGTTTTATAGTTGGGGGCGTTACGAACACGGTGATATCAAATATGTGTACTGTTTTAACGTTTTATTTTTTTTTCCTATAATAAAAGACTTATAGGAAAAAAAGCATTTTTTGTTTTTGTAACTCATAACTTGTTTTTACACTTATATAAAACATTTTTATTACTTTTTTTTTTTACTTGAAGACCTGCAGCACTGATGGCTGCTATAATACATTACACTACCTAGGTAGTGTAACGTATTATAAACTGTCAGTGTGACGTTAACAATCACACTGACAGGAAGCCTATGAGGACCAGCTGGTCCTCATAGGCTTCCGTAAATGGCAGACCGAAGGCTGTTGTACGGCCTCCGGTTTTGCCATGCAACTGACGGCAGCACCCGCAATCGGTCCTCGGGAAAGTTTGTTGTATCCCCTGCGATCACATGATCGGGACCTGAACCAATCAGGTCCTGGCCATGTCTCCAGGACCAGAGGCAGGGGATAACAGCGCGATGCGGATGTCACCGCTACTCTGAGACACCCGGATTGCGCTTTTAACACCCACTGCGAATTCACGTTGGCGCTGCACAGAGCCCAGCAAGCGGTTAATGACTGTGATCATATTCTCTGCAGCCGAACCAATCGGTTCGGCTGTCAGAGAACAGATTGCTGGGGAGCCGCAGACACTGACACAGCCGGCGTCCGAGCGTTTTTCACAGTGCTTTCCCGGCTGGAACAGTGATCTGTATATTCACGCCCTGGCTGCACGGGGTATGTGCGAAAAGGACGTGAATATACAGATTGTCGGCATTAAAGGTTTAAAGGGTCATAGGGCGGTGCCGCTATCCTGAAGAGTCACATTGTCCTGCCTCCAAACCCAATTTTCCATGCTTGATAGACATCCTTCTAGCTGCTATACATCACTACCAGTCTCCTCCAACTTTCTCGGATGCGCACTTGCCTTGTACTACTTGAGCACACACCGTGCAGTGCGGCGTGCTTTGCCTGGCTGCACCACGCTTGCCACTACAAGGCAACGGCACTTCCGCAAGACTTGGAGGAGGCTGCTAGTGATGTAGAACAGCAAGGGGGATGTTAATCAAAATCTGGGGGGCGCCATTTCAATTTTCGCCTCAGGCAGCAGAAAAGCTAGAATCGGCCCTCAGACAGTGGTGAACACAAGCACCAACATTACAATAACTGCTGTGTCCAGGTGTTTAAAACGGCATCTTTCCAAGACTTATTGCTGTCTATTCTGCAATGATGGGAAGGAGCACTGCAGAAATGAAGTGTAGTGCTTGTTGGTTGAGCCAGAGCTAATCATCTAGAGACTTGATTTCTGCACTGATGCCTCGCTCATTAGCGCACATCTCTGGAGCCGCATAGGAAAAGGAGAATCAGTACCTGCCCAGTCTGAATGTTCAAATCAAACCTATCGCTGGTTGGCTTAGTATCAGCCAATCAGTGATGGGCTTGCTCTTTCTACTGCCCCTGAGCACAGGAGAAGGAGACTCCAGGCCCTGCCAGATATGTTGCTGATGGCTGTAGCGCCAAAAGGTTTATTTCTTTATCTGCTTCAGCTTCATGTAAGCTGCAAGCAGCCTTCTACAATGAGAGGGGTAGGGGGAGCATAAGTGAGTGTAAAGGACATGGGTGATGCAGACAGTATCTCCTTATGGGAGGGGAGGGGGTCGAGATACTGTAGATAGGAGGAGCTATAGAGTTAAAAGAATGAGCAGCAGGTTATGGTTTATTTGAGCCACTGATAGGAGGAGTTTTGTAAAAGGGGCATGGCCTCGTGGGCACATGGACGGGGCTTAGTGGTGGAGGGGGCATCCCAGGTATTGATGCCTATGTGCTGCCAGCATCCTGCATGCCAGTGCCCAAGAATCAGCAGTCTACAAAAGAAAGCAGGTAAATATAGCAATGGAAGTGAAGTGTTGGATTGATTTTTGTAGTGTGACTGGTTGATGTAGTGTTAACAGTGTATGTAAATTGTATGAGTGAAATATGTAATTTGTGTGAGTTTTGTGTCTTCTTCTAATGTATTAGTGGCATTTGTGTGCGTGTTGTTTTCAATGTGAGTGTGAGTGTTATGTGTGGTATAGGTCTAGTGTGTAAGTGTTATGTGAGGTTTGCGTTTAGCATTTGTGTGGTGTGTGCGGTATGTGTCTAGTGTGTGGTACGTGTCTAGTGTGTGAGTGGTGTGTGCAGCATCTGTGCCAGGTGTGAGTAGTGCGTGTTCAAATTTGTCCTTGGTGTGGGTAGACAACATGCGGCATATGTCTTAGGTATGAGTGGCGAGAGTGAAGGATATATCCTAGGTGTGAGTGGTGTGCTTGCGCATGTGTTCTAGGCGTGAGTGGTGCATGTACAGGATATGTTCTAGGCGTGAGTGGGAGATGTGTTCTAAGTGTTGTGCATGCACATGTGTCCTAGGTGGGAGTGGTGTGCGTGCGCATGTTTTCTAGGTGTGAGTGGCACGAATGCAGCACGTATCCTGCTTGTGGGTGGCATCTGTGCGTCATGTGTCCAGCATATGAGTGTGTGTGTATATGGCTGAATATAAAATTTTAATCATACTATTTAGATACAGTATGGTGATATTTTAGCATTGTATAATGGTATAATTTGCAATATTTATACATCAGTATTAGGCCATGATCACACAATCAGGATTTGATTAGGACTAAGTCCCCGATTTCACACCTAAATCCCTTTCAAATCCACTAACATTCTGCATCCATTACAAGTGAAGCCCAAAACTGGCGGCTGCTTATGGCCTGCGGTGGGCCTGTGTTCTTAACCCCTTCAGGACTGAGCCTGTTTAGGCCTTCAGGACGAAGCCGATTTTTCAAATCTGACATGTGTCACTTTATGTGCTAATAACTCCGGAATGCTTTTGCCTATCCAAGTGATTCTGAGATTGTTTTCTCGTGACATATTGTACTTTATGTTAGGGAAAAAATTTGGTCGATAAATTCAATATTTATTTGTAAAAAAACACAAAGATTTAGAGAAAATTAGCAAAAATTTGCATTTTTCTAAATTTAAATGTATCTACTTGTAAAACAGATAGTAATACCACACAAAATACTTACTAGTTTATACTTCCCACAGGTCTGCTTTATGTTTGCATCATTTTTTGAACATCCTATTATATTTCTAGGACGTTTCAAGGCTTAGAACGCCTCTTTTTCCAGGGACCAGTTCAGTTCTGAAGTGTCTTTGAGGGCCCTATATATTAGAAAGTCCCCATAAATCACCCCATTTTGAAAACTGCACCCCTCAAAGTATTCAAAACAGCATTCAGAAAGTGTTTTTACCCTTTAGGCGTTTCGCAGGAATTAAAGCAAAGTAGAGGTGAAATTTACAAATTTCATTTTTTTTTTTCGAAAATTCATTTGTAATACATTTTTTCTGTACCACAGAAGCTTTTACCCAAGAAATGCAACTCAATATTTATTGCCCAGATTCTGAAGTTTTTATAAATGTCCCACATGTGGTCCTAGTGCGGTAATGGACTGAAACACAGGCCTCAGAAGCAAAGGAGCACCTAGTGGATTTTGGGGCCTCCTTTTTTTAGAATATATTTTAGGCACCATGTCAGGTTTGAATAGGTCTTGTGGTACCAAAGCAGTAAAGACCCCCCAAAAGTGACCCAATTTTGGAATCTACACCCCTCAAGGAATTTATCTATGGGTATAGTTAGCATTTTGAACCCACAGTTTTTTTTGCAAAATTTATTTGAATTTGTAAAAAAATGTAGAAATTTTTAATTTTTACAAGGAATAAAGTAGAAAAAACACCCCAACATATGTAAAGCAATTTCTTCAGTTTATAGCAATACCCCATATGTGGTAATAAACTGCTGTTTAGACCCACAGCAGGGCTCAGAAGAGAAGGAGCACCATTTGGATTTTGGATTTCTGATTTTGCTGGAATAGTTTTCAGTGCCGTGTCGCATTTGCAATGCACTGGAGGGATGAAAACAGTGGTAACCCCCCAATAGTGACCCCATTTTGGAAACTACACCCCTCAAGGAATTTTTCTAGGGGTAAAGTTAGCATTTTGACAGCACAGTTGTTTTGCTGAATTCATTGGAATTAGTCTGTAAAGGTAAAAATCTACTTTTTTTCTGTAAGAACTTAGACATTTTTAATTTTTACAAGAAATAAAGGAGAAAAAGCACCCCAACATTTGTAAAACAATTTCTCCTGATTACGTAAATACCCCATATGTGGTAATAAACAGCTGTTTGGACCCACACCGGAACTTAGAAGGGAAGGAGCGCTATTTGGCTTTTGGAGCTCAAATTTAGCTGGAATAGTTTTTGAGTGTCATGTCGAATTTGCAAAGTCACTGAGAGACCGAAACAGTAGAAGCCCCCCAAAAGTAACCCCATTTGGGAAACGACACCACTTAAGGAATCTATCTAGGGGTATAGTGAGCATTTAGGCCCCACACGTCTTTTGCAGAATTTATTGGAATTAGGCCGTGAAAATTAATATCAACATTATTTCCACTAAAATGTTGAATTTTTTCAATTTCACAAAGGATAAAGGAGAAAATGAACCACAACATTTGTAAAGCATTTTCCCCCGAGTACGGCTATACCCCACATGTGGTCATAAATGTTTTTCATTAGAAAGTAATTAACCCTTTCCGAACTGATCCATGTTTTGCTTTTTCTTTTTCGTTTTTCCTCCCCGCTTTCCGAGAGCCACAACTTTTTTATTTTTTCGTCAATAGAGTGGTGTGAGGGCTTATTTTTTGCGGGACGAGCTGTAGTTTTTATTTATACCATTTTTTGGTACATAAGACTTTTTGAGCACTTTTTATTATATTTTTTGGTAGAGCGAAGGTGACCAAAAAACTGCGATTTTGCCGTTTAAAATTCTTTATTTTTCACGGCGTTCACCGTGCGAGCTCAATAATGGTATATTGTAATAGCTTGGACTTTTACGGACGCAGCTATACCAATTTTGTGTATTTTTTTAAATTTGTTTTACATTACTTTAGAGAAAAAATGTGAAAAGGGTTTATTTTTGGACTTTAAATATGTATTAATTTTTTTCCACTAATAATAACTATTTACTTTTGTTTTTACATATTTTATTAGTCACCCTAGGAGACTTGAACCACCGATCGTTAGATCACTGGTAGAATACACTGCAATACTAATGTATTGCAGTATATTGTCATTTTTACAGGCTCCTGTAACAGCGTGATCACTGTTTCTGTCCGTTAGTCCCGTATGGCGCGGGCTCAGCGCGTGAGACGCTCCATATATCACCACCCCACACCACGACATGCTATTAAGTCATGGTGCGAGAAGGGTTTAATGCAAATTACAATTTTCCACTGATTTGCCATTTTAGTGCACTATATGTTGTGCCCAGTTTGTGCCCCAAATACCTCATAAAATATTAACCGGGTATGGCGATGCCATATCAGTGGACGTAAACGGCTGTTTGGGCACGCTGTAGGGCTCAGAAGGGAGGGACGCCATTTGGCTTTTGGAGTGCAGATTTTGCTTGGTAGTAGCTCTGCCGTTTTGCTGGTATTTCAGTTTATAATGTGGGGGCATATGTAGGTTGGGCAGAGTATATCAGGGTATAATAAGAGGGTATAATAATGGGGTAAATAAATAATAATCCGCAGACATGTGGCCAGTGTTGCACTTATAAATGGCGCCCGATCCTATCCGCTTTTGGAACGCTCTGCACATTTTGCATCGCCATAATCTGGGAGCTGGAACTTTTTTTATTTTTTCACCACCGGAGCTGCGTGAGGGCTTATTTGTTGCGGGACAATCTGAAATTTTCATTGGTACCATTTTGGGGTACATGTGATTTTGTTGATCACTTTTTATTCAATTTTTCGGCAAGCCAGGTGACCAAAAACCATCAATTCTGACAATGATTTTTATTTATTCTTTACAGCGTTCACCCTGGGCTATAAATGACCATTATATTTTATTCTGCGGGTCGGTACGATTACAGCGATATCATATGTATATATTTTTTTTTATTTTTTGCAGCGTTTGCGCAATAAAATAACTTATTTCGAAAATAATTAATTTTTTGTGTCACTATATTCTGAGAGCCATAAGTTTTTTATTTTTCAGTCAAAAAATCTGTGTAAGGGCTTGTTTTTTGCGGGACGGGTTGTAGTTTGTATCGGTACTATTTTGGCGTACATGCGACTTTTTGATCACTTTTTATTGTATATTTTGGGAGGGGTGGTGACCAAAAAATAGTGATTCTGGCATTGTTTTTAGTTTATTTTTTTTGCGGTGTTCACCGTGCGGGAAAAATAATATTATAGTTTTATAGTTGGGGTCGTTACGAACGCTGTGATACCAAATATGTGTACTTTTTTTTACGTGTTCATTTTTTTTCCTATAATAAAAGACTTATTATAGGAAAAAAAGCAGTTCTTGTTTATATCACTTATAACTTTTATTTTTACACATTTTTTAAAACATTTTTATTCTTTTTTTTTTACTTTTTTCACTTGTCCCACTAGGGGACACTTAGACTTGCAGCTCTGATCGCTGCTAGAGTACATTCAACTACCTACGTAGTCAGGGGCGTAACTAGAAAAGACTGGGCCCCATAGCAAACTTTTGACTGGGGCCCCCCTCCCCTGGGTGTCACACAACCCCCCCCCTTGTAGATAGTGCCTTTTTTATAGCCCCCCTGTAGATAACGCCATACAGCCCCCTCTGTAGATAACTCCATACAGCCCCGCTGTAGCTAACGCCATACAGCCCCCTCTGTAGATAACGCCATACAGTCCCCCCTGTAGATAACGACATACAGCCCCCTCTGTAGATAGCGCCATACAGCCCCCTCTGTAGATAGCGCCATACAGCCCCCTCTGTAGATAACGCCATACAGCCCCCTCTGTAGATAGTCCCTGCGCAGGCCGGCGTGATGACATCATTGCATCACGCTGGCCTACGCCATCTGAGATGGTGGAGCGCTCCGTCCATCAGAGGAATGGGGCTAGGTAAGTACAATTTATTTATTTTTGGGGGGCAGGGTAGGGAGTGTGATGCTATCTACAGGAGAGCTGTGTGGCGCTATCTACTAGGGGTGTTGTGTGGCACTATCTACTAAGGGGGCTGTGTGGCGCTGTACAGAGGGGGCTGTGTGGCACTATACGAGGGGGCTGTGTGGCACTATCTACAAGAGTGGTGCGGTGTGTGGCACTATCCACAAGAGGGGGGGCTGTGTGTGGCACTATTATTATTGTGGGGCCTAAAGGGGGTACTATTATAGTGTGTGGCACCGAGAGGGCATTATTTCTATCTGGGTGTAAAGGATCTGCCAGACACAGCTTCTGTGTCGACGCCCGTGGTTAATCAGTCTGCATCTGTCCCTAGGTCTGATAGAGTGACTCAATCTGCTACCACTCAGGCTGGTAGGCTGAGGAGTGGGAGAACCTATCACAGCCTGGCCAGACAGTTCTAGCTCCCGCCCTTGGTCTATTTATACCTTCATTTGCTGCCTGTCCTTTGCCTGTGATTCTTGTGTTTACTGGCTCTGCTCTTCCTGCTATTACCATTGACCTCTGCTTCATATTGACCCTGGCTTGACTGACTATTCTCCTGCTCTGCATTTGTTACCTCGTACACTCCTGGTTTGACTCGTAGCGTCCACTACTCTTTTGCTCACAGTGTTGCCGTGGGCAACTGCCCTTCTTCCCTTGCTTCTGTGTTCCCTTGTCTTGTTTTGTTTTTCGTGCACATAGTGAGAGTAGGGACCGTCACCCAGTTGTACGCCGTCGCCTAGGACGGTCTGTGCAAGTAGGCAGGGACTGAGTGGCGGGTAGATTAGGGCACACCTGTCTGTCTCCCTATCCCGAAATTACATAATCACAGGCCCATATACCTTTTCTACCCTGGTTCCTACACTACTATGGACCCCCTTGAGGCCCTGGCTCAGAAAATGCAGGGTCTCTCCCTACAGGTCCAGGCCCTGGCTCAGAGGTGCAACCAGCTTGATGCTACCCAGGTAGTGCCCTCCACCTCACCTCTTGAACCCCACCTCAAGTTGCCTGACCGGTTCTCAGGGGACCGGAAGACTTTTTTCTCCTTTCAGGAGAGTTGTAGGCTCTATTTCCGTCTAAGGCCCCACTCCTCAGATTCTGAGAGCCAGCGAGTGGATATAATTATGTCCCTGCTCCAGGACGGCCCCCAAGAATGGGCCTTCTCCTTGCCTCCTGACGCCCCTGAACTTTCCTTTGTTGACCTTCTTTTTCTGCTCTCGGGCTCATCTATAACAAGACTGACAAGACTGCCTTTGCCGAGAATCAGCTGGTGACCTTACGTCAGGGTAAGAGACCCGTTCAGGAGTACTGTTCTGACTTTAGGAAGTGGTGTGTAGCTTCTCGGTGGAATGACCCTGCCTTGAGGTGCCAGTTTAGATTGGGTCTGTCGAACGCCCTGAAAGACCTGTTAGTTAGCTATCCCTCTTCTGACTCTCTAGATCAGGTTATGACTTTAGCGGTACGTCTGGACCGACGTCTCAGGGAACGACGACTTGAACGTTTTTGTGCCTTCTCCTCTGGCTCCCCGATGATGGCTCCCGAGGTTCCGTTGCTTCGTTCTTCCTCGGAAAACTCGGATGAACCAATGCAACTCGGGGCAACAATGTTGAGAGCTCCACAGGAAGAATGGTCTCTGCTTCTACTGTGGGGATGACAAGCATCAAGTGAACGACTGTCCTAGGCGTAAGAATACTCCAGCCAGAAAACTTCCGCGCCTAAGTGACGATCGGGGAGGTCGCTTGGGCGCACAGGTATTTCCCGTAAATATGAAACCTAATAAGATCTTGCTTCCCTTTCAGGTCTCTTTTGAGGGTAGGTCTGCCACCGGCAGTGCCTTCATGGATTCAAGGTCTTCTGCAAATATTATGTCTGTGGAATTTGCTATGTCTCTAGCTATGCCATTGTTTGATTTGCCTAAATCTGTACCGGTAGTGGGTATCGACTCCACTCCACTTGCTAATGGTTATTTTACGCAGCATACCCCTGTTTTTGAACTCATTGTTGGCTCCATTCATTTGGAGTAGTGTTTTGTACTGGTGATGCAGGGATTATTGTCCGATTTGGTTTTAGGCCTTCCCTGGTTGCAGAGGCATAATCCCACGTTTAACTGGAATACGCGGGATCTTACTAAATGGGGTAATGAATGCATGACGTCCTGTTTTTCTATTAATTTTATTTCTCTCCCTGAGGAGGTGAACACTCTACCTGAGTTCATTCAGGACTTCGCTGATATTTTTTCTAAAAAGGCCTCCAAAATGTTACCTCCTCATAGAGAATACGATTGCGCTATCGATTTGGTACCAGGAGCTAAGCTCCCTAAGGGTAGGACATTTAATCTCTCTTGTCCCGAACGTGAAGCCATGAGAGAATATATCCAGGAAAGCCTGGCCAAGGGTTACATTCACCCCTCTACTTCTCCGGTAGGTGCTGGCTTCTTCTTCATAGGGAAGAAGGATGGTGGTCTTAGGCCGTGCATCGATTACCGAAACTTGAATAAGGTCACTGTAAGGAACCAGTATCCCCTTCCTCTGATTCCTGATCTCTTCAATCAGGTTCAAGGGGCCCAATGGTTCTCTAAGTTTGATCTTCGGGGGTTTATAACCTTATCCGAATCAGAAAAGGGGATGAGTGGAAGACTGCGTTTAACATGCCCGAAGGTCATTTCGAATACCACGTCATGCCCTTTGGGTTGTTTAATACTCCCGCGATCTTCCAGAATTTCATTAATGAGATTTTAAGAGACTACCTGGGGGTATTTCTTGTAGTGTACCTTGATGACATACTTGTGTTTTCCAAGGACTGGTCCTCTGACATTGTGCATGTCAGGAAGGTGCTCCAGGCCCTTCGGGAAAAAAACTCTTTGCTAAAACCGAAAAATGTGTGTTTGGGGTGCAGGAGATACAATTTTTGGGTCAAATCCTCACTCCTAATGAATTCCACATGGACCCCACCAAGGTTCAGGCTGTGGCTGAATGGGTCCAACCTGCCTCCCTGAAGGTGTTACAGTGCTTCCTGGGGTTTGCTAATTACCACAGGAGATTTATTGCTAACTTCTCGGTCATCGCTAAGCCTCTTACGGATCTTACTCGCAAGGGTGCTGATCTCCTCCACTGGCCTCCGGAGGCGGTCCAGGCTTTTGAGATCCTTAAGAAGTGCTTTATCTCTGCCCAAGTGCTGATTCAGCCTAATCAAATGGAGCCATTCATCGTGGTGGTTGACGCCTCCGAGGTGGGAGTGGGTGCTGTCTTGTCCCAGGGTACCAGGTCTCTCACCCATCTCCGTCCCTGTGCATACTTCTCCAGGAAGTTCTCGCCCACTGAGAGTAACTATGACGTTGGGCATTTGAAGAGTGGCGCCACTTCTTGGAGGGGCTAGGCACCAGGTAACGGTCCTTACCGACCACAAGAATTTGGTTTTCCTAGAATCTGCCCGGAGGCTAAACACGAGACAAGCTCGATGGGCGTTGTTTTTTACTAGATTCAACTTAGTGGTCACCTATAGGGCTGGGTCTAAAAATATTAAAGCTGATGCACTGTCGCGTAGCTTCATGGCCAGCCCTCCTTCGGAGGAGGATCCTGCTTGTGTTTTGCCCCCAGGTATAATCATATCCTCTGTTGATTCTGACTTAGTCTCCGAAATTGCGGCTGATCAAGGTTCAGCTCCAGGGAACCTTCCTGAGAACAAGCTGTTTGTTCCCCTGCAATTCCGGCTAAGGGTACTCAGGGAAAATCATAACTCTGCACTATCTGGCCATCCTGGCATCAAGCACCTCATTTCTAGAACCTTTTGGTGGCCTGGGTTGCTTAAAGACGTTAAGGCCTACGTCGCCGCTTGTGAAACTTGTGCTAGGTCCAAGACTCCCAGGTCCCGACCAGCGGGCTTACTATGTTCTTTGCCCATACCTCAGAGACCTTGGACCCATATCTCCATGGATTTTATCACCGATATGCCTCCATCCCAAGACAAGTCGGTGGTGTGAGTTGTAGTAGACCGCTTCAGCAAGATGTGCCACTTTGTGCCCCTCAAGAAACAACCCAATGCCAAGACGTTAGCTACCTTGTTTGTCAAACACATCCTGCGTCTCCATGGGGTTCCTGTCAATATTGTTTCTAACAGAGGAGTACAATTTGTTTCATTGTTTTGGAGAGATTTCTGTAAGAAGTTGGAGATTGATCTGTCCTTCTCCTCGGCCTTCCATTCTGAAACTAGTGGCCAAACTGAGAGGACTAATCAGTCTCTAGAACAATATTTAAGGTGTTTTATCTCTGACTGTTAATATGATTGGGGCTCCTTCATTCCCCTCACCGAATTTTCCCTTAATAACCGGGTCAGTAACTCGTCAGGGGTCTCCCCCTTTTTCTGTAATTTTGGGTTTAATCCACAGTTCTCCTCCATTTCACCTAGTGGCTCCAACAATCCCGAGGTAGCTGTCGTTCATCGGGAACTGTGCACAGTCTGGGCCCAGGTTCAGAAGAACCTTGAGGCGTCCCAGAGCGTACAAAAGACTCAGGCAGATAAAAGTCGTTCTGCTAACCCCCTGTTTGTGGTCGGGGACCTGGTGTGGCTGTCTTCAAAAAATTTGCGTCTTAAGGTTACGTCCAAAAAGTTTGCTCCCCGGTATATAGGGCCGTACAAGGTCATTGAGGTCCTTAACCCTGTCTCCTTCTGGCTGGAGTTACCCCCGTCCTTTCAAATACACAACGTGTTTCATGCCTCCCTCCTGAAACGCTGCTCCCCGTCCTTGGCTACCTCGAGGAAACCCCCGGTCCCTGTTCTCACCCCTGAAGGGGTAGAATTCGAGGTGGCCAAGATTGTGGACAGTAGGATGGTCCAAGGCTCCCACCAGGACCTGGTCCACTGGAGGGGATACAGGCCTGAGAAGAGGACTTGGGTACCCGCCCGGGATGTTCACGCTGGGTTATTGCTCAGGAGGTTCCATCTTCGGTTCCCCAATAAGCCAGGTCCACCTAGGAAGGGTCCAGTGGCCCCTCATAAAAGGGGGTACTGTAAAGGATCTGACAGACACAGCTTCTGTGTCGACGCCCATGGTTAATCAGTCTGCATCTGTCCCTTGGTCTGATAGAGTGACTCAATCTGCCACCACTCAGGCTGGTAGGCTGAGGAGTGGGAGAACCTATCACAGCCTGGCCAGACAGTTCTAGCTCCCGCCCTTGGTCTATTTATACCTTCATTTACTGCCTGTCCTTTGCCTGTGATTCTTGTGTTTCTTGGTTCTTCTGTTCCTGGTATTACCATTGACCTCTGCTTCATATTGACCCTGGCTTGACTGAATATTCTCCTGCTCTGCATTTGTTACCTCATACACTCCTGGTTTGACTCGGCTCGTCCACTACTCTGTAGCTCACGGTGTTGCCATGGGCAACTGCCCTTCTTCCCTTGCTTCTGTGTTCTCTTGTCTTGTTTTGTTTGTCGTGCACATAGTGAGCGTAGGGACCGTTGCCCAGTTGTACGCCGTCGCCTAGGATGGTCTATGCAAGTAGGCAGAGACTGAGTGGCGGGTAGATTAGGGCTCACCTGTCCATCTCCCTACCCCGACATTACACTGGGGCACTATAAATGGCAAGGTTTTTGTAGAGGGTGGGGAGGTGCTACAAAAGCGAGAAGTCAAAGATGTTTGCGTTTCAAATTCTGCAAAGGCGATTTGTAGTTGGGAGAAGGCATCAGTGCAATCTGGGCCGGATGAAGAAGAAAAGGAAAAGTGAGCGACTCCAATCTAAGAAGACGTCACTGGTGAGTCACTGGATTTCACTCTATTGTATTAATGGAGTATTCCCATCTTAGACATTTATGGCATATCCACTGGAAATGCCAAAAACGTCTGATAGATGCGGGTCCCAACTCTGGTACCCGTAGCTATATCTAGAACGCACTTTAGAATCCAGGTGGAGACCAGTGGAGTGGTCTGCAGAGCACTTGTTTAGGACTGGTGTCTACCACTATATGGTCAAAGTATGGTGGTAATATTGGTCTTTGCTTTACTACACACGTTTTACCACACAATTAAGTGGTCGCATTATTTCTCTATAGCCGTTGGGTGGGCCCCAATAATTATTTCCTCTGGTGGGCCCACGGTACTCCAGTCTGCCACGGTGTATGGGAGCAACCTTCCCACCAAAGTCACTCCTAAATCCTGGACCCCAATTCCAGTTAATGAAGCCACTTAGTAACTGTCACGGTTTGTGAGTATGTGGACCCACTAGGCCACACCGCCATAGCGGGGAGGCAGCTTGCCAAACAACAGAGCACCCAACCAATACAAAGTCCAGCACAAGGGTACCTGAATAGTCCAGACAGTTGCAGAGGCTTTAGCATGGATGGGGCTGGATGTGGCAGGTTGCACCAGACATGGCGGATGACAGCAGGTTGCGCCAGACGTGGCAGACGACAGTAGGTGCGGCAGGACACTAGACAGGCTCAGGAAAAAAGCACGGCACGGGATACAGGATACAGGTAGCAGGGCACGGGAACACTGGGGACAGGATAACACTGAGGGACCATTTGCAAAGACTAGCATGGGAATTACTAACAATGCTCAGGCAGGAAGTGAAGGGGCAGGGTCCCTTAAATAGTCCAGTGTGATTGGGGCCAATTTAAAATATAATTCATGTGTGCACCCTGGCCCTTTAAGGCCTGGCACGAGCGTGCGTGCGCACACCACTGGACAGTGCCGAGCAGAGCGGAAGTGAGTGCTGGCATCTCCTAGGAAGGAGATGCTGGCCAGCACTCACAGATCCATGGCAGTAGCCACCGAAGGGTGAATAGAATCGGCAGTCCGCGGCCATGGACTCTACAGTAACCTATTGTTACTAGTGCAAACTATTCCAGCATCAACATCACTGAAGCAAGCAACCTCAGTGACACATACACATCATCCAGGACGTTTCCTCCTGGATTATTACATACCCCCTTTTACCATAGCCGAGAGGCTGCGCACCTTCTGCTACCAAGCAATGTACCCTTGACAGAGCATCCACATTTACATGCAGTTTCCCATGTCTATGTTCCACATGAAACTTAAAATCCTGTAACGCCAATTACCAGCGAGTTATTCTGGCATTATTCCCTTTTTTCTCCCTCATCCGTCTTAGTGGGGCGTGATCTGAGACCATCTTGTACTTTCTACCCAACGTGTAATACCTTAGAGTATCCAAGGCCCATTTAATTGTCAAAAACTTTTTATGCTTGAAAAAAGTCCTGTTGGACTGAAATGTTGCACGGGTAAATAAACTGCTTATGCTTTTTGGAAGTGCTGCCTCTGTTCATTTTTTGTCTGCCATTTAATTGTCAGACACTCTTTTTCAACAATCGAGTAGTTCTTTTCACAAGGGGTAAGCTTTCGGCTCAAATACATTGCAGGGTGTTCTTCCCTATTAATCTCCTGAGACATGACAGATCCTAAACCCACATCTGAAGCATCGGTCTGAACTATGAACTCTTTTGCAAAACCAGGGGCTACTAACACTGGCTGCCTGCACAATCCAAGTTTAAGTTCCTTGAACACCAGGCCATGACTGATTTTTTACCTTTTGTGAGCTCACTTAATAGGGCTGCTATCGTGGCAAAATTAGGCACAAAGTATCTATAATAGCCCACAATTCCTAGGAAAGCTCTTACTTGTATTTTCATAAGTGGGCGTGGAAATTTTGTATTGCATCAATTTTGCGATTTTGAGGTTTAATTAAACCCCTTGCTACTATACAGTGCCCACCAAAAGTTCCAGAACACCCTCATAACTTTTGAACAGCTCGAGGTAGAGGGTTGAAATTTGGTGGGATTTAATGAGGTCATAAAATCTACCAGTTAAAAAACACATAAAAGGCCATACTTACTAAGTGGGTGGGTGAAAACCCGTTCCCAGCAGGACGTAGACAGGTCAAAAAATGCTGCAGAAGGAGGGTGCATTAAATAGTGATCGCCACTCCCACAAGTCTAGAGGGGAGTGGCGAACTAAGTGCTCACAAGTGTGTGATAAATGAATGTCAGTGTTAGTGTAGTGCTAAGGTGTGAATGTATGGTAAAAAAGAAAAGCGTATGTATGGAAGTGTCAGAACTGTGTGATAATGTAATAAGAAATAAATGTGTGATGAATGGGGGTCAGTGCTGTGAATAGTACATGGGGTGTCAGTACTATGTGTAATACGTGGAGGGACAATGTGCTGGTCGACAATTGACCTGTCTGCATACTGCTGGGAGCGGGTTTTCACCTACCCACTTATGGCCTTTTTTGTGGTTTTGAAGTTATCTATGTCCCATTTTTTCTGCTGGTGTTTTTATAATTAGGAACGTAAAGTTCTAGTTAGGGACTCACAAGGCACTGGGTACCCTTGACGTTGGGTTGCGAGCTTTGCGTATTTTGGCCAAAATAACTACTAATACCCCATGTTTCATGGATATTTTTACTATATATACTTTTTTCAGGACGCGGCCAGGTCTTATATGCTGGGAGGGCATGATGTGCTGGCGTTTGGCTTGGCATGCAGAGCAGCCCGCCTTAGCTAACAGTAGCAGCGTTACAAATAGGCTGTGATTCGGCAAGATATGCTATGCCTGACGACAGCACATTGTCCCTCCACGTATTACACATAGTACTGACACCCCATGTACTATTCACAGCACTGACCCCCATTCATCACACATTTATTTCTTATTACATTATCACACAGTTCTGACACTTCCATACATACACTTTTCTTTTTTTACCATACATTCACACCTTAGCACTACACTAACACTGACATTCATTTATCACACACTTGTGAGCACTTAGTTCGCCACTCCCCTCTAGACTAGTGGGAGTGGCTATCACTATTTAATGCACCCTCCTTCTGCAGCATTTTTTGACCTGTCTGCGTCCTGCTGGGAACGGGTTTTCACCCACCCTCTTAGTAAATATGGCCTTTTTTGTGGTTTTGAAGTTATCTATGTCCCATTTTTTTCTGCTGGTGTTTTGAAAATCTACTAGTTAACGCACAAAAAAAAAAAAATCACCCTCCTTGGGGGCGGTGGGGTGGGCGGGGGTTGCAAAATCTTAAACGGCATGGGGGGTGTCGAGTGGGGGCTCATTTGAAAGCTCTTTTCAATACGAAAACAATGCCGTAATTCACATTTCGGTAGTCTCTTTTGAATTTCAGAGAGCGCTAATTCGGAGAGTAATTTTCATTTTTGTACATTTCTATTGTCATATCACAAAATGCATTTGACCGAAACGGAAAGGATCACTTTATTGATGATGAGAGGGTATGGCGAAGAAGAAATAAGATCCTATCGAGAAGTAGCGGCTTTATTCAATGCCACTTATCCTATCCGTGATCCAATTTCATTGTCAACTGTTAAAAGAACTGTTCATCGTTTCGAAATAACCGGTTCAACTAAAGACGCACTAAGATCCGGAAGACCCAAACATGCTAGTAATGATGAAAAAGCTTTAAATGTTCTACTCACTATATATGATAATCCTCATACATCTGTCTTGAGTGGAGCATAACAAGCGACTACCGAAATGTGTACACATGAAATCATGTTACAATCGTAGACAAGGTCCATTTTGTATCGCCGAGGCCAATTGTAATAATACGTAATTTAAAGTCACCTTGATGTGACATTCCCAAACTCACACACACATTTAGGATTTTACCCGTGCAGTACATTTAGAGTAATGCTAACACCGGCGGTAGCCAATAATGAAGATAATAAATTTAACTTTAAATATCTCAGCAAAAATAAATCCTATCTCAAAATCGATGCAGCATTGTTTTCGTATTGAAAAGAGCTTTCAAATGAGCCCCAAAATAGAAGGGGTTGGGCCCTTGGTAGTTGGCAGGTCTGATATCCAAAATTGAAAACAAATGCCAAAAGGCAGAGAGAACCCTATTTCCCAACTACCATTAAATTTAGTTAATAATCTTTATTGTGCTCTTGCAGCAAACAGACATACAGACAAAACCAACACGTAGGGTTAACATTTTTCAATGCATGGATAGGGATAATAGCCGTGCGTGGCTATGCTAGTATGCACGTATGCCTGCCGTCTGTATCGTCCGTGGTGGTAGCAGTGTACCGTATGAGTGAACAGTAGCTATACCAGTGAACACATATGTCTGTCGTCTGTATTTGCACATAGGCAGGTTCAGCGGTCACCGAGACCAACAACGGATTACTAGGCAGTTAG
Organism: Rhinoderma darwinii; assembly: GCF_050947455.1. NCBI lineage: Eukaryota > Metazoa > Chordata > Amphibia > Anura > Rhinodermatidae > Rhinoderma > Rhinoderma darwinii. The sequence continues at coordinate 244,364,259 of NC_134687.1, read as the reverse complement.
ATTGTTAAATTGTTAAATAGTATTTGCCCTAATTCCAGCATGTGTTAAAATGAAACAGAGAGCCCCCCCGACATGTTTCGCTACATATGCAGCGTCCTCAGAGGTTCATGGGGCTACTGGCGGCGCGCCAAGAAACTCACAGTATTATGGGATTCCCAATGACGTATTAGGGGGGTGTGTACGTAGGTTGGACCAATGGCAATGAAGATGGGTGGGAACCATCAGCCCACCACTTGAGTGGCAGCTATAACTGCAAATGAACTAGTCAGTAGTCCGAACGTCCAGATAAGGACGCCTACGCATGCGCACTAGGGCTTTAATGACTCTTATATTAATAAACCATTCACAAGAGTCGAGATGTATGAGTAATGATTTCTGTTCACATCTATTGGAAGTGCGAAGTAGCTGATGTTAAAAATACTTATAATATTGTGCTAGAGACCAATAAATAGAGGAATATATGAATAAGCCGATCTGTGTGCCGATCCGTGCTACTGTCAATGTCTGATAATAGACTGCTGCAGAACAGATGAAAACTGCTGATGCATCTCCACATCACCACAAAATATTTAGGGCGATGAAATAAAAGCTACACAAAGTGTGCAGTAAAATATTGATGCCATTATAATAAAGACACTGTATATATAAATGTAATATTCACATGTAAGATGATTCTAAACAGGCACGTATAATAAGGGGAAGGAATTCATATATAGTATGCTACTTGATACTCAAAAGCACAAATAAATACTTCTCAAAACTCAAGTAGATGGTTCTTTATTCATTGGATTTATCAAAGAAAATTTGAGGATACCCCAGATGGAACAAGGAGAATCAGAGTCCGCCAGAACTCAATAGTTGGACGTTGTCTGTAATTCTGTACAGTGTCTAATACAAAAAGTGGACAGTATAGGAATAAAATCGTACTATGAACAAGTGCCGCTGCATTAGCGGCACTGAACTTCATATATTAATATAACAATCTCAGAGAAAAGCTGTAAATGTAAAACCTTCGTTAAGACCCAAGGGGCTAAGAGAATGCAAACGATGGATCCATCGTGCCTCCTCTTGCAATAGCATGCGGTCTAGATTACCAGCTCTTGGTCCCAATTTCATCTGGGCAACACCCCAGAACTGAAGCAGCTTAGTGTCGCCACCATGTAGCTGGTGCATGTGTCTGGATAGTGTAGTGTCTTCTTTATGATTGATAGTGCTAAGATGTCTAGAAATTCTCCTTCTCAGTTCCTGTACGGTTTTACCCACGTATAGCTTGGGACAGGGGCATTTCGCAATATATATTACCCCGCTGCTCTGGCAGTTAATAAACTGCTTGATCGTATACACTTTCCCATCAGATGGATTAGTAAAGGCTTTTGTCATAGGCATAAGAGGACAGAAGGAGCAACGACCACATGGATGGGAGCCCCTAACTGGGGATTTTAGCCAGGTTTGTTGAGACTTGCGTTTGATAGAATAGTGACTATGCACCAGAAATTCTCGTAGGTTTTTACCCCTACGATACGTAATACTTGGAGTTGCAGAAATGACTTTTTTAAGGTCTGGGTCACTGGTGAGTATTGGCCAATGTTTTTTAAGAATATCCACAACTTGAGAGGAGCAAACATCATATGTTCCAATGCAGCGTATGGCACTGGATGACTCGGTTTTAGCAGGGTTGGTCCCGTTATTCTGGATCAAATTCTGTCTATTAGTAGCCCTAGCCCTAGCATAGGCCCTGTGTAGCCACTTTTTTGGATAGCCACGAGCCACAAATTTGTTGTATAGTATATCACATTCGATCTGGAAAGATTGTTCGTCAGAATAATTTCTTTTGGCTCTCAGATATTGCCCTATCGGTATTCCTCTTTTCAGGGGTAGTGGATGATGGCTCTGCCAATGTAAAAGGCTATTTGTGGCAGTGGCTTTTCGAAATATGTCGGTATGGACACTGCCGCCAGGGTCCAAGGAGATCGTGAGGTCAAGAAAATTAATCTCGCTCTTATGTGTTTCATGAGTAAATCTCATGCCAATGTCATTGTTGTTAAGTGTCAGAACGAAATCATTAAATAAGTCAGTGTCACCGTCCCAGAAGATAAGAATGTCGTCGATAAATCTCCCCCAGAACAAAATATGTGATGTAAAATTAAGTAAAGCATCTGTGAAAACAATAGTATCTTCACACCACCCTAGAAATAAATTTGCATAAGTGGGTGCACATACAGTCCCCATAGCCGTGCCTTTAATTTGTTTATAGTACTTCCTATCAAAAGTAAAAAAATTGTGTGTGAGAAGGAATTGTAATAGTGATAGAACAAAATCATTGTGTACATGAAATTGAATGCCTTTAGTGCTTAAGAAGTGTTTAACAGCGTTTAAACCTAATTGGTGCTGAATGTTAGTGTATAGTGATTCGACGTCGATGGTAGCAAGTATAGTAGTTTGTGTGACATGGATCTCCTGGATCCTGACAACAGTGTCCTTGGTGTCCCTTAAATAGGAGGGCAGGGAGGAGACAAACGGGGACAGAATTTCGTCCACATAGAGGCTTATCCCCTGTGTGAGATTGTCATTTCCCGACACAATTGGTCTCCCGGGAGGTGGACGTACAGCCTTGTGGATTTTGGGCAGGGCATAAAAGGTTGCTATAGTAGGGCTAGGGCTATACAGTCGTTTAAATTCATCCGTGGTTATTAGATTCTTATCTTTCGCCTCCGAGAGGAGGAGATGTAGTTCGGCCAAAAAACGATCAGTGGGATTACCTGTCATTGTAACATAGGTGGTGGTGTCATCTAATAATTTATGAACCATTTGCGCGTAGTCTAATCGGTTCATCACAACCACATTTCCACCCTTATCTGAGGGTTTTAGAACTATCTCTTCATTATTACATAAGTCATCCAGTGCCAATTTCTCGCTAGCACTTAGGTTCCCAAAAACCCTAGATCTCTCATTTTTTAGTTTCCCCAGGTCAGTACACACCATTTTGACAAAAATGTCGATGTGACTATACTGGGAAAATGGCGGAGTAAGTTTAGATTTTGGTCTTAAGGAGGAGAAGGGGCCGGTGGCGGTCACAGCTCCAAATTCGTTTTCCTCCAGTAGAGTTTCAAGATCTCTCAGGGTTTTAAGTTCCTCATGGCTATATGATGTACCATCTCGAGTAAGATTTTTGAAATATTTGTGTAAGGCTAGTTTTCTAGCAAAAAGATTAATATCCTTTGACCAGATGAAGTCATCAAAAGCAGGTGCAGGTGTATATGACAGTCCCCTACATAATAAAGTTTCTTGGTGAGGATCCAAGTGTAAGGAGGATAGATTGAAAATCTGCATATTGTCACTCCTAGAGTCACTCCTAGAGTCACATGAGCCAACTAGTGTTGTTATTTCGGACCCCACCGCGGGTTGGGTGGTCCTAAAAAAGGAAAAGTGGCAATGGGAGTCATAGATGTAATTGTACTGCTTGGTAACTTGGGGTTGTTTCCACTGATTGCTTGTTCCACATCCAGAGTATGTGGCATCTGAAGTGTATTTTGAGAACGTAATAAACGTGAAGTACCAGAGGTGGAGGACGTAGCTTGGAAGCTGGTAGATGCACATCCCCCGTTTTGATTAAGATAGGGGTCTCTTGTGGGGGACCTAGATACAGAGGAGGTCCTTTTAGATAAATTATATTTATTGTTTTTATTGTTAACCTTGATTTTACGTTTAGTACCCAGTCTCAAGTTCTCCCTGGGTAATCTGGAATCATCAGTACCCGATGTATCAGATTCTGAAAAGTCTGTATAGACTGTAGTTTGTTAAATATGGACTGTGAACGTGTTTTGTATGTGTATGCTTGTCCTGTATCGAAGTCCCTGCAATCGCGGATGTATTTGCGGTGCTTACGTTCTTTTATTTCCCCTTGCACTTTCTCAATATTTTTTTGTAGCTTAATTTCAGATACACTGAACTCTGGAGAAGATTTAAATATCTGTATATCCTCAATTTCTTTTTCAAGTTGAACGGCAGTTATATTATGATCGCGTTTCTCAAATTCTAAGAGGTAACTAAGCATGCGAAGCGAGCTATCCGTTAGCAACTCTTCCCAGCCTTTAATAAAGGTACTGTCATTCCGATATAAATTTGGTGTAATATTAATTCGTAATCCTCTATATACTATTTTCTGCTGTATATAGGTTTCTAGACTTGCTATCTCCCAACTAGATCGAATAAATTTCTGATACGTTTTTTGTAAATCTTTGAACGCTGTGTTCATATCAAATTGATGTAAAGGAATCTTTTCTTTGGTAAATACATATGCAGCCTCAGCAATGAAGCTCTCTGGATTGGGCTTTTTAGATAAAAAGCCAGCCATAACCTGGGTGTATCAATAGGTAATCAAATGTCCAGCAGTGTGAACAGGGCCCAAAAGAAGGAAGGGTAATTAACCCTAAAAGTTACAAAATAGAAGGGGTTGGGCCCTTGGTAGTTGGCAGGTCTGATATCCAAAATTGAAAACAAATGCCAAAAGGCAGAGAGAACCCTATTTCCCAACTACCATTAAATTTAGTTAATAATCTTTATTGTGCTCTTGCAGCAAACAGACATACAGACAAAACCAACACGTAGGGTTAACATTTTTCAATGCATGGATAGGGATAATAGCCGTGCGTGGCTATGCTAGTATGCACGTATGCCTGCCGTCTGTATCGTCCGTGGTGGTAGCAGTGTACCGTATGAGTGAACAGTAGCTATACCAGTGAACACATATGTCTGTCGTCTGTATTTGCACATAGGCAGGTTCAGCGGTCACCGAGACCAACAACGGATTACTAGGCAGTTAGATTGTTAAATTGTTAAATAGTATTTGCCCTAATTCCAGCATGTGTTAAAATGAAACAGAGAGCCCCCCCGACATGTTTCGCTACATATGCAGCATCCTCAGGGGTTCATGGGGCTACTGGCGGCGCGCCGAGAAACTCACAGTATTATGGGATTCCCAATGACGTATTAGGGGGGTGTGTACGTAGGTTGGACCAATGGCAATGAAGATGGGTGGGAACCATCAGCCCACCACTTGAGTGGCAGCTATAACTGCAAATGAACTAGTCAGTAGTCCGAACGTCCAGATAAGGACGCCCACGCATGCGCACTAGGGCTTTAATGACTCTTATATTAATAAACCATTCACAAGAGTCGAGATGTATGAGTAATGATTTCTGTTCACATCTATTGGAAGTGCGAAGTAGCTGATGTTAAAAATACTTATAATATTGTGCTAGAGACCAATAAATAGAGGAATATATGAATAAGCCAAACTCACACACACATTTAGGATTTTACCCGTGCAGTACATTTAGAGTAATGCTAACACCGGCGGTAGCCAATAATGAAGATAATAACTTTAACTTTAAATATCTCAGCAAAAATAAATCCTATCTCAAAATCGATGCAGCATTGTTTTCGTATTGAAAAGAGCTTTCAAATGAGCCCCCACTCGACCACCCGTGCCAATTAAGACTTTGCTGCCCTCTGACCACCCCACCGCCCCCAAGGGGGTTGGGGTGTTTTGTTTTTTTTGCATGAACTGGTAGTTTTTATGACCCCATTAAATCCCACCAAATTTCAACCCTCTACCTCGAGCCATTTAAAAGTTATGAGGGTGTTTCGGAACTTTTGGTTGGCACTGTATAGCCAAGATATTTAGCCTCTTCCATGCCTTTGGCATATTTTTTTGGGTTGATGGTAAAACCAGCTTTCCTGAGGGAGATTCACACCGCTTTTACTTTACCCAAAATGACTCTCCCAATCACAGTTAAATATGACAATATCATCTAAGTATGCAGCTGCATACTTCTTGTGGGGAATTAAGATTCAATCCATTGCCCTCTGAAAAGTAGCAGGAGCTCCTTGTAACCCAAAGGGCATTCTCACATACTGGTAACATCCATCGGATGTAGAGAAGGCTGTCTTTTCCTTAGCATCCTCGGACAATGGGATTTGCCAGTAGCCTTTTGTGAGGTCTAAGGCTGTAATGTACCATGCAGGCCCTAACCGTTCAATAAGTTCGTCCACCCTGGGCATGGGGTAGGTATCAAATTTAGAGACCTCATTTAGTTTTCTATAATCATTACAGAAACGCCATTCCCCTGTCGATTTTGGTACTAAGACTACTGGGCTGGACCACCCACTCTTGGATTCCACAATTATACCCAATTCTAACATCCTTTTGACCTCTTGTGAAACCACTTCTCTGCAGGTTAAGCAATTCAGTATGGTTTTAAAGGGAACCGGTCACCAGCATTTCACCTATTGAACTTTACTTATCCCTCACTGGCCGCTGCTATTAAAAGTTAATTGTGTTATCCCCTCTCCTAAACTCCTCCTCCGACTGTAAATAACGGTCTGCAAACATTTTGCGCATTTTGCGCCTTTTATCATAATAATCCGGTGTCCACACCCCAGAAGAGGACATCAATGCACAAGCACGGGATTTTGTGTGCTGGGGGAAGGCGAGGAGATGTCAATCAAAAGTAAGGAGGCGGGGTAAACTCAGGAGGACTTGAGGAATGAAGATATAACTCTTTTCAAATGAAGATTTGACACTTTTCAAACGAAGATATGACTCTTTTATGCTCATTAGCATACGGTGCTAGAACACTAAAAAACTGAATACTAAAGCTACACAGCTGACTAAGAAGACAATTATAGGTTATATAGAAATGATTTTTCACCCACTACCACCAGGTATTGCTGGTTTAATAGGTGAAATGCTGGTGACAAGTTCCCTTTAAGTTAGCAGATAAAGCGGGCAACTGCCCTCAAAATAATTGCCCTGCTATTGTTTACAAAAGAGCAGTGTCTCTACCAGGCTGTAGGATCAAAGCCCAGTGGTGGAGAGGCCCCGCAATAAAAGCAGTGGCGAGTGTTACCGGCAGCAAAGTGTCCTAAGTGCAAAGTTAGGGGACATCTGCATTTGATACTATACACTTACATTGGATTTTTTAATTAATCACAAATTTATTAATAAAGGTTTTTAATTTCATATGTCATTTTCTACAGAATCACACATTTTTTTCCCTCTTTCCCCCTTCCTAGTTACAATTTACATGGTTTTAAGTTAACCTTAACATGAGGTTGAGTACTTATCTCATGCCCAATAACATTGGTAAGACCTGGCAAATCTGAATACATAACTTTGTTTTGCTGCAAAAACTCCTTGAATTCCGGCTTTTGTGATGGTGACAAAGTTTAGGCAACTGTAACATCTTGAATGCCGGTTTTTGACTCGGCAACCAGGCAACGTATTAGAGGCAAATTCCTATCTTTCCAGACATTTATTAGATTTACATGATATAATTGGATAGGTTTTCTTTTCTCTGGTTGATGGATTTTATTGTTAACCTCTCCAAACTTTTCAAGAACTTCAAAAGGTCCCTACCACTTTGCAAGGATTTGCTCTCAGCTGTGGGCGCTAGTATCAGTACACAGTCTCCTGGACTAAACTGCCTGATTCTGGCTGACCTATTATATACCATTCTTTGAGCTTCTTGTGCTCTGAAAAAGTGTTCTTTTACTATGGGCATAACATTACTGTCACGATCTGTGGGTATGTGGACCCACTGGGCCGCACCGCCGTAGCGGGATAGCAGCTGGCCAAACAACAGAGTACCAAGTCTATTCAAAGTCCAAGCACAAGAGTACCTGTAATAGTACAGACAGTAGCAGCGGTTTTGGCACAGATGTTACTTTGACGGCAGGTGATGCAAAACGTGTCAGGAGGTACCAGACGTGGCAGATGACACCAGACGTGGTGTAAGACAGCAGGCGTAGCAGATGGCACAACACGACTCCAACACTAGAGCGGGCACAGCAACAAATACAGCACGGGATACAGGATAAAGGTAGCAGGGCACGGGAACACAGGGAACAGGATACAACTAGGGAACCATTTGCAAGGCTAACAGGAATATAAACAAAGCTCAGGTAAGGAGAGAAAGGGCAGGGTCCTTTTTATAGACCAGGGTGATCTGGGGGTAATTAGTTAATTCTTAACATGTGTGCATGCTTGACGTTTAAGGCTGGGAATGAGCTTCCGCACGCACCCTTGTGGTCACTGCAGGACAGGACAGCCGCATGTGCTGGCATCTCCGGGGAGGAAGATGTTGGCAGGATGAAAGGGGTCTGCGGTCTGCAACCGCAGCCATTGCAGTACCCCCCCCCCCTTACGCCCCCTCTTCTTGGGTCCAGAGGGAGAGAGGAATTTCTTAATGAGGGTAGGGGCATTAAGATTTTCTTCTGGCTCTTAGGACCTGTCCTCATATCCAAACCTTCTCCAATCCACCAAATAGAAAGTCCCTCCTCCTGCCATCTTGCAGTCCAGGATCTCCTTTACTTCAAACACATCAGAAGAACAGCTGGGAGAAACCGCACGACTGGGAGTCTTACTGTAGCAATTCAGGACCACAGGTTTTAGGAGGGACACATAAAAGGAGTTCGGGATTTTGAGGGTAGGAGGCAGTCGAAGCTTATAGGAGACAGGGTTAATTTGTTGCAGGATCTGAAAAGGTCCGAGGAACCTGGGAGCAAATTTGTAGGAAGGCACCTTCAGACGGATATTCCTTGAGGACAGCCAGACTTTGGTACCCAGAAGATATGGAGGCGGCTCTGCAGTGCTATACAGCCCCCTGTAGACAGTGCTATACAGCCCCCAGGTAGACAGTGCTATACAGTGCCCCCTGTAGGCAGTGCTATACAGTGCCCCCTGTAGACAGTGCTATACAGCACCCCCTGTAGACAGTGCTATACAGCCACCCCTGTAGACAGTGCTATACTTTCAAATATCACAAAGAGGGACAATCAATGCGGTGCGCAGCGGCATAGCTACTGCTATGCCCCACAATTCCCAGAAGAGAGGAAAGTCCCGTCCAATTATTACAGCATACAATAAGTCTTTCACAACTCCAACTCCATGCGAGACGAAACCACATAGTGTTTATAGACACCTGGGCAACAGGATAGTCTTTAGTATCCTCATGTATACACATTACCCCCAGACGCTTCTCGGGAACGAGCACATGAGGGAGTGTAGCAGTCAACAGGGTGACCAAACTCCCTGAGTCCAAGAGTTCACTCACAGTCACCTGGCATAATTGAGGTCCCACTCTAGAGTGAGAGACAGCACTACAGATGGGGTGTGCAAATAGGGAACCGCGTCGGCCCAAACTGCACTCCATAGGCTCCGTACTTATAGGGCCATAGGTCGCTATGTGGCCAGGGGCATGACACTTTCAGCAAACAACAGGACAAGCCTGACTCCGCAAAACAGGCTCTGCCTTGTCCTTGTTCGTTGTCTTCCAATCGGTGGTGGACTTTGGTCCATTCCTTTGGACATCTGAAACACTTTTGGAGCCCCAGTAAGGCGACCACAAGCCAGCAGTACTGACAAGGAAGTCTTCCACTGCTAAATATCTTTCCACGAGGTCATCTGCATTTTGGGGATATCCTTGCGCAACCCAACACTGCACGGTCCTAGGAAGAGCATGTATGAACCGTTCCATCACTACTCTTTCCACCATCTGTGCAGGGGACAAGGACTCAGGTTGTAGCCATTTTTTTACCAGGTGGAATAGATCAAACATCTGTGACCTGGGAGGTTTGTTTTTGCTGTACACCCAGTAGTGCACACGTTGAGACTGACAAAGTTACACTCAGGCGAACAATTATTTCAGCTTTTAGCTTGCTGTACTCCTTAGCATCCTGGAGAGTCAGATCATTATAGGCCTTTCGGGGCTCCCCAGTTAGATAATGAGCCAACACTTCTGCCCATAGCTCAGGGAGGGGGGGGGGGGTTCTAAAGGCCATAATTTGATTCACAAGGAGTTGGCTAGTCTCCTGGTGTTGCACATTTGCCAGCACCAAATGTTTTATCAGCTCCAGCATGCTGGGAGAACACACTTGCATCTTGGGCCCTGCCTTTACTCAGGACATTTAAAGCCTTTGAACAGTTCTCAGACACCTGTACTTTTCTTGCAGTGTCCTACAGGAACATATGCCCGAATTCGAAACACCAATTGTGGAGATATAGCTCTCTTGCCGTGTGAATATATTAGCCAAGGACACAGGGTAACTTCAGAGGTCAAAGGCTTAGTTTTGTTTAATAAACAAGAAAATAAGTCCAACTTAAAGCGGTTTTCTTCAGCAGAATGTCATAAGCAGAGTGGTTAAAATAAACCAGGTTGGTCTCCCCAGTCTGTGTGGTTGGGGTGTAGCAGAAGTTCTCAGCTACAGAGCTTGTCCAGACTGCAGCCGGCATAACATATGCAGCTCCGGTACAAAACACTCCTCTCTACTTCTAGTCCTCTAGTCCTCTCCCTCCTCCTCACACACCATGCTCTGTCTGCTTTTCTTGATTAGACAGGTAGAAAACCCTCAATAGAGTATGGCAGCTACCTTCCCACCCAAGGTCTTCAGCCACTCCTAAATCCTGGACCCAAATTCCAGTGAGATGGTGGGGCCTTCCACTCCTTCCGCTCGCGCCGCTCCCGTCACTCCGCCGCTATCATTATGACTGCGTGCTGGGCGAGAGAGCAGACGTGCCACGCGCTAGGCGAGATCATGCTGCTGCCCACCAGGAGAAGAAGAGCGGAAGAAGCCTGCGTGTGAGGAGAGGGTGAGTAAGCACCCCTCCCCGATGGATCCTGTTAAGGGTTTATATACAAGGATAATGGCTGATATATACAGGGATGATGGGGGTTAATACAGGGATGATGGCTAGACTACCCATCATCCCTGTATATAACCCACATCATCCCTATATATATATCAACCATCTTCCCTGTATATACCAGCCATCATTCCTGTATGTAACCCCCATCATACCTATATATACCAGCCAGGAATATGGGAGTTATATATAGTGATGATAGCTAGTATATAGTGATGATAGCTAGTATATACAGGGATGATGAGGATTATATAAATGGATTATGGGAGTTATATACATTGATAATAGCTGGTTTATACAGGAATGATGGCTTCTATATACAGTGATGATGGGGGTTATATACAGGGATGATGGGGGTTATATACGGGAATAATGGGGGTTATATACAGTGATGATGGCACAACCATCATCCATGTATATAACCCCCATCATCCCTGTATATACGAGCCATCATCCCTGTATATAACCCCCATCAACCATGTATATAATTCCCATTATCCCTGTATTTAATCCCCTATATCCCTGTATATACCAGAGCCATTATTCCAGTATATAACCCCTGTAACGTCCGCGGTCGCTGACCACGAACTCCTCTCATCCTTCCGACGCCTTTCTCTCCAGAGATGCAAGCACATGCGGCCATCCTGTCCCGCAGTGACCACTAGGGTGCGCGCACGAGCTCAGTTCAGTCTTAAAGAGCCTGAGCGCACAGATGTGTGAGATTGAGCTGATTGCCCACAGATCACCCTGGACTATAAGAAGGGCCCTGTCCCTTCCTTCATTGCCTGAGCGTTGTTTGTACCTACCCGTGTTAGTTTTTGCTAATGGTCCCTTGAGTGTTTTCCAGTTCCCAGTGTTCCCATTCCTGCTACCTGTATCCTGTATCCCGTGTTACCGTGTTCCTGTGCTGTACAGAGTTGGAGTCGTGTTGTGTTGCCTACTGTATCCGCTGTGTTTCACCGCACCTGTTTCCTGGCTGCTGCCTGAGTTCTATCCGAGCCTATACCATCGCTACTGTCTGCATTGCCACAGGTACCTTTATCCAAACTATAGACATTGACTTTGTACCCTGTTTGGCCAGCTGCTCTCCTGCTACGGCGGTATGGCCCAGTGGGTCCACATACCCACAGATCGTGACAACCCCCACAATTCCTGTATATACCTTCCAGGCTGGTATATGCAAGGATGATGGGGGTTATATACAGTGATGATGGCTGGACCAGGCATCATCTATGTATATAACCCTTATCACCCCTGTATACAACCGGTTTCCGTTCATGGGTTCACCTGACGGAAATGTCTGAAGGAAAGCCATGATCGGAACCCCAATGCAGATGTGAACGAAGACATAGATGTGATCGGTAACAGCTCGATCCTGCGTGTTACATGAGTTGGGGGGGGCTCACTGGGTTGGGGCCCACTCGGATATGTTTTGCACTCCCTGTGCTAAACCCCTAGCTAAGCCTCTGCAGTGGTTATATATGGGTCTGTATGTGTACACTACCGTTCAAAAGTTTAGGGTCACTTAGAAATTTCCTTATTTTTGCAAGAAAAGCACAGTTTTTTTCAATGGAGATAACATTAAATTAATCAGAAATACACTCTATACATTTTTAATGTGCTAAATGACTATTCTAGCTACAAACGTCTGTTTTTTAATGCAATATCTACATAGGTGTATAGAGGCCCATTTCCAGCAACCATCACTCCAGTGTTCTAATGGTACATTGTGTTTGCTACCTGTGTTAGAAGGCTAATGGATGATTAGAAAACACTTGAAAACCCTTGTGCAATTATGTTAGCACCGCTGTAAACAGGTTTGCTGTTTAGAGGAGCTATAAAACTGACCTTCGTTTGAGCTAGTTGAGAATCTGGAGCATTACAATTGTGGGTTCGATTAAACTCTCAAAATGGCTAGAAAAAGAGAGCTTTCATGTGATACTCGACAGTCTATTCTTGTTCTTAGAAATGAAGGCTATTCCATGCGAGAAATTGCCAAGAAACTGAAGATTTCCTACAACACTGTGTACTACTCCCTTCAGAGGACAGCACAAACAGGCTTTAACCAGAGTAGAAAGAGAAGTGGGAGGCCCCGCTGCACAACTGAGCAACAAGACAAGTACATTAGAGCCTCTAGTTTGAGAAATAGACGCCTCACAGGTCCTCAACTGGCAGCTTCATTAAATAGTACCCGCAAAACGCCAGTGTCAACGTCTACAGTGAAGAGGCGCCTCCGGGATGCTGGCCTTCAGGGCAGAGTGGCAAAGAAAAAGCCATATCTGAGACTGGCTAATAAAAGGAAATTAATATGGGCAAAAGCACACAGGCATTGGACAGAGGAAGATTGGAAAAAAGTGTTATGGACAGACGAACCGAAGTTTGAGGTTTTTGGATCACACAGAAGAACATTTGTGAGAAGCAGAACAACTGAAAAGATGCTGGAAGAGTGCCTGACGCCATCTGTCAAGCAAGGTGGAGGTAATGTGATGGTCTGGGGTTGCTTTGGTGCTGGTAAAATGGGAGATTTGTACAAGGTAAAAGGGATTTTGAATAAGGAAGGCTATCACTCCATTTTTCAACGCCATGCCATACCCTGTGGACAGCGCTTGATTGGAGCCAATTTCATCCTACAACAGGACAATGACCCAAAGCACACCTCGAAATTATGCAGGAACTATTTAGGGAAGAAGCAGGCAGCTGGTATTCTATCTGTAATGGAGTGGCCAGCGCAGTCACCAGATCTTAACCCCATAGAGCTGTTGTGGGAGCAGCTTGACCGTATGGTACGCAAGAAGTGCCCATCAAGCCAATCCAACTTGTGGGAGGGCCTTCTGGAAGCATGGGGTGAAATTTCTCCCGATTACCTCAGCAAATTAACAGCTGGAATGCCAAAGGTCTGCAATGCTGTAATTGCTGCAAATGGAGCATTCTTTGACGAAAGCAAAGTTTGAAGGAGAAAATTATTATTTCTGTAATGACTGGGGGGTAGGGAAACGGACAAGTGAGCCCTAATCTACCCGCCACTCTGTCCCTGCCTACTTGCAACGACCCGCCCTAGGCGACGGGGTACAACTGGGCGGCGGTCCCTGCACTCAGTAAGTGCACGACAAACACGACAAACATACATGGGAGTACAAGCAAGGGAAAGGGGCAGTTGCCCACGTCAACACCGTGAGCAACCAGAGTGGTGAATGAGCCGAGTCAAGCCAGGAGTGTGCGAGGTACCAAACGAAGAGCAGAAGAGTAGTCAGTAAGCCAGGGTCTGTATGGAGCAGGAACAAAATAGAAGGAGCTGTAGCTGGGCCAGGAAACCACACGAAAAAGAATCACAAGCACTGGAGGAACAGGAAAGGCAGGCTTAAATAGACCGAGGGCGGGAGCTAGCTGAGTCTGGCCAGGTTGCGATAGGCTCTCCCGCTCCTAAGCCTGCCAGCCTGAGTGGTGGAAGCTGGAGTCAGTCTCAGGGATGTAGATTCAGGTACAGACTGATTAATTAAGGGAGTTAACCCCGAAGCTGTGCCTGGCAGATCCTTTACAGTACCCCCCCTTTTATGAGGGGCCACCGGACCCTTTCTAAGTGGACCTGGCTTACTGGGGAAACGCAGGTGGAACCTCCTGACCAATACCCCAGCGTGAACATCCCGGGCGGGTACCCAAGTCATCTCCTCGGGCCCGTAACCTCTCCAATGGACCAGGTACTGGAGGGAGCCTTGGACCATCTTGCTGTCCACAATCCTGGCCACCTCGAATTCCACCCCCTCAGGGGTGAGGACGGGAACAGGAGTTCTCATCGAGGGAGCCAAGGACGGGGAGCAGCGTTTAAGGAGGGAAGCATGAAACACGTCGTGTATACGAAAAGACGGGGGTAACTCCAGCCGGAAGGAGACAGGATTGAGCACCTCAATGACCTTATACGGCCCAATAAACCGGGGAGCAAACTTCTTGGAAGGAACCTTGAGACGCAAGTTCCTAGACGACAACCACACCAGATCCACGACCATAAACAGGGGGTTAGCAGAACGTTTTCTATTAGCCTGAGTTTTTTGTACGCTCTGGGACGCCTCTAGGTTCTTCTGAACCTGGGCCCAGACTGTGCACAGTTCCCGATGAACGACCTCTACCTCGGGATTGTTGGAACTACCAGGTGAAACGGAGGAGAACCGTGGATTAAACCCAAAATTACAGAAAAAGGGAGAGACCCCTGACGAGTTACTGACCCGGTTATTAAGGGAAAATTCGGCGAGGGGAATGAATGAGACCCAATCATATTGACAGTCAGAGACAAAAAACCTTAAGTATTGTTCTAGAGATTGATTAGTCCTCTCCGTTTGGCCATTGGTTTCAGGATGGAAGGCAGAGGAGAAGGACAGATCAATCCCCAACTTCATACAGAAGGCTCTCCAAAACAATGAAACAAATTGTACCCCTCTGTCCGAAACAATATTGACAGGGACCCCATGGAGACGCAGGATGTGTTTGACAAACAAGGTAGCCAACGTCTTGGCGTTGGGTAGTTTCTTGAGGGGCACAAAGTGGCACATCTTACTGAAGCGGTCTACCACCACCCACACCACCGACTTGCCTTGGGATGGAGGCAAATCGGTGATAAAATCCATGGAGATATGTGTCCAAGGTCTCTGGGGAATGGGCAACGAACGTAGTAAGCCCGCTGGTCGGGACCTGGGAGTCTTGGACCTAGCACAAACCTCACAAGCGGCGACGTAGGCCTTAACGTCTTTAGGCAACCCAGGCCACCAATAATTTCTGGCAATGAGGTGCTTGGTACCCAGGATGCCTGGATGACCAGATAGTGCGGAGTCATGATTTTCCCTAAGTACCCTTAGCCGGAATTGCAGGGGAACAAACAGCTTGTTCTCAGGAAGGTTCCCGGGAGCTGAACCTTGATCAGCAGCAATTTCAGAGACTAAATCAGAATCGATCGAGGAAATGATTATACCTGGAGGCAAAATACAAGCAGGATCTTCCTCCGAAAGAGGGCTGGCCCTGAAGCTATGCGACAGTGCATCAGCCTTAACATTTTTAGACCCAGCCCTATAGGTAACCAAAAAATTGAATCTGGTAAAAAATAACGCCCATCGAGCTTGTCTCGGGTTTAGCCTCCGGGCAGATTCTAGGAAAACCAGATTCTTGTGGTCGGTAAGGACCGTTACCTGGTGTCTAGCCCCCTCCAGGAAGTGGCGCCACTCTTCAAATGCCCATTTAATGGCTAAGAGTTTGCGGTTGCCAATATTATAGTTACTCTCAGTTGGCGAAAACTTCCTGGAGAAGTAGGCACAGGGGCGGAGATGGGTGAGGGACCTGGTACCCTGGGACAAGACAGCCCCCACTCCCACCTCAGATGCGTCAACTTCCACGATAAATGGCTCCATTTGGTTGGGCTGAACCAGCACCGGGGCCAAGATAAAGCACTTCTTAAGGACCTCAAAAGCCTGGACAGCCTCAGGAGGCCAGTGGAGGAGATCAGCACCCTTGCGAGTGAGGTCCGTGAGAGGCTTAGCGATGACCGAGAAGTTAGCAATAAATCTCCTGTAATAATTAGCGAACCCCAAAAAACACTGTAACGCCTTCAGGGAGGCAGGTTGGACCCATTCCGCCACAGCCTGAACCTTGGCGGGGTCCATGCGGAATTCATGAGGAGTGAGGATTTGACCCAAAAATGGTATCTCCTGTACCCCAAACACACATTTTTCGGTTTTGGCAAACAGTTTGTTTTCCCGAAGGACCTGGAGCACCTTCCTGACATGCTCAATGTGGGAGGACCAGTCCTTGGAAAACACCAGTATGTCATCAAGGTACACTACAAGAAATATCCCCAGGTAATTTCTCAAAATCTCATTTATGAAATTCTGGAAGACCGCAGGGGCATTACACAACCCAAAGGGCATGACGAGGTATTCGAAATGGCCTTCGGGCGTGTTAAAGGCAGTCTTCCACTCATCCCCCTCTTTGATGCGAATAAGGTTATACGCCCCCCGTAGATCCAATTTAGAAAACCATTGGGCCCCCTGAACCTGATTAAAGAGATCAGGAATCAAAGGAAGGGGATACTGGTTCCTTACCGTGACCTTATTCAGGCTACGGTAGTCAATGCATGGCCTAAGACCACCATCCTTCTTCCCCACGAAGAAGAAGCCAGCACCTACCGGAGAAGAAGAGGGACGAATGTATCCCTTGGCCAGGGATTCCTGGATATACTCTCTCATGGCTTCATGTTCGGGACAAGAAAGATTAAATATCCTACCCTTAGGAAGCTTAGCTCCTGGTACCAATTCGATAGCGCAATCGTATTCTCTATGAGGAGGTAACACTTCGGAGGCCTCCCTAGAGAAAACATCAGCGAAGTCCTGAACAAACTCGGGTAGCGTATTCGCCTCCTCAGGGGGAGAAATAGAATTAACAGAAAAACATGACGTACAACATTCATTACCCCATTTGGTTAGCTCCCCAGTATTCCAGTCAAACGTGGGATTATGCAACTGCAACCAGGGAAGGCCTAGAACCAAATCGTACGATAATCCCTGCATCAACAGTACAGAGCATTGCTCCAAATGCATGGAGCCAACAAGGAGTTCAAAAACAGGGGTATGCTGTGTAAAATAACCATTAGCAAGAGGAGTGGAGTCGATACCCACTACCGGGACAGGTTTAGGCAAATCAATCAGAGGCATAGCAAGAGACATAGCAAATTCCACAGACATAATATTAGTAGAGGACCCTGAATCCACGAAGGCACTGCCGGTAGCAGACCTACCACCAAAAGAGACCTGAAAGGGAAGCAAGATCTTAGTACGTTTGCTATTTACTGGAAATACCTGTGCGCCCAAGTGACCTCCCCGATGATCACTTAGGCGGAAGTTCTCCGGCTGTATTCTTACGCTTAGGACAGTTGTTCACTTGATGCTTGTCATCCCCACAGTAGAAGCAGAGACCATTCTTCCTGCGGAATTCTCCACGTTGTTGGGGGGACACGGAGGCCCCGAGTTGCATAGGTATCTCTGAGTCTTTCGGGGAGGAACGAAGCAACGGAACTTCGGGAGGCATCATGGGGGAGTCGGAGGAGAAAACACATAAACGTTCATGTTGTCGTTCCCTGAGACGTCGGTCAAGTCGTACCGCTAAAGCCATAGCCTGGTCTAGGGAGTCAGAAGAGGGATAGCTAACAAGCAGGTCTTTCAGGGCATTCGACAGACCCAACCTAAACTGGCACCTTAAGGCAGGGTCATTCCACCGAGAAGCTACGCACCACTTCCTAAAGTCAGAGCAATACTCCTCAACAGGTCTCTTACCCTGACGTAAGGTCACCAGCTGACTCTCGGCAAAGGCAGTCCTGTCAGTCTCGTCATAAATAAGTCCAAGAGCAGAAAATAAATAATCAACGGAGGAAAGTTCAGGGGCGTCAGGAGCCAAGGAGAAGGCCCACTCTTGGGGCCCTTCCTGGAGCCGGGACATAATTATACCCACCCGCTGGCTCTCAGAACCTGAGGAGTGAGGCTTTAAACGAAAGTAAAGCCTAAAACTCTCCCGAAAGGAGAGAAAAGCCCTCCGGTCCCCTGAGAACCGGTCGGGCAACTTGAGGTGGGGTTCAAGAGGTGCGGTGGGGGGACTACTAAGGTAGCATCAGGCTGGTTGACCCTCTGAGCCAGGGCCTGGACCTGTAGGGAGAGACCCTGCATTTGCTGAGCCAGGGTCTCACGGGGGTCCATAGTGGTGTCAGGGACCAGGGTAGACTAGGTATGGGCTTGTGATTATGTAATGACTGGGGGGTAGGGAAACGGACAAGTGAGCCCTAATCTACCCGCCACTCTGTCCCTGCCTACTTGCAACGACCCGCCCTAGGCGACGGGGTACAACTGGGCGGCGGTCCCTGCACTCAGTAAGTGCACGACAAACACAACAAACATACAAGGGAATACAAGCAAGGGAAAGGGGCAGTTGCCCACGGCAACACCGTGAGCAACCAGAGTGGTGAACGAGCCGAGTCAAGCCAGGAGTGTGCGAGGTACCAAACGAAGAGCAGAAGAGTAGTCAGTAAGCCAGGGTCTGTATGGAGCAGGAACAAAATAGAAGGAGCTGTAGCTGGGCCAGGAAACCACACGAAAAAGAATCACAAGCACTGGAGGAACAGGAAAGGCAGGCTTAAATAGACCGAGGGCGGGAGCTAGCTGAGTCTGGCCAGGTTGCGATAGGCTCTCCCGCTCCTAAGACTGCCAGCCTGAGTGGTGGAAGCTGGAGTCAGTCTCAGGGATGTAGATTCAGGTTCAGACTGATTAATTAAGGGAGTTAACCCCGAAGCTGTGCCTGGCAGATCCTTTACAATTTCAAATAAAAATCATTATTTCTAACTTTGTCAATGTCTTGACTATATTTTCTAGTCATTTTGCAACTCATTTGATAAATATAAGTGTGAGTTTTCATGGAAAACACGAAATTGTCTGGGTGACCCCAAACTTTTGAACGGTAGTGTATATATGCCTCTGTGTTTGTATGTGTATAAAGCATTCTGCTCGACCTTGGCTCCTGTTTGGATGTAAGGAATCCAATAGAAAAAAGGGGTTCCCTGTCCCTCAGCCCTCAGGTCCCCCCCCCCCTGAAGGGAATCAGTTTTTTTTTTGTAAAAACAGATCCAGACCCTCAGGGGGAAGGAAGGTTCCCTTAAACAAAAAGGGTAGAGGCTTTACTTTTTCCAGCAGCATAAAAATAAAGCCAACCAGCAAAGACGGCAGGCCTCCAGGAGACTCTCTCTTTTATTTCAGACCTGGGGAAACATCTCCTTCGACCCCTGGGTACTAGAGGGCCTATAGAGGGTTTCAGACTAGAGTTTCTCTCTCCCCCTGGGGAAAGATTTATCCCCACAAAAAATAAAATCCAAGGAATGTTTTCAAGTGACAGGCCTTACTAGGGGAAGTACAAATCTTGTCTTAGAAGGGGGTGCTAGTTGCTAGTCCCAGGTTCCCCCGACATAGACTGTAAGGGGTTTTTACTCACCCCATCTTTCTAGTAAAGAAACCCAATTGCATGTTCAGTGTTATTATAAACCTCAGGTCCCTGAACAATTTTCTAACATACAAGAAATTCATAATGGAAACTATTGCCTCAACTATCAGTCTGTTGTGTCCCCACTATGTGATGATCACATTAGACCTAGAGGATATGTATTACCATATGCCGATACATGTATTCTCCCAGAGGTTTTTAAGGTTGGCTGTCTGGATGAACGGAAGCCTTCTCCATCCCAGTACAAGGCTCTCCCTTTGGGGTTTCTCATGCCCCAAGGTCTTTCATGAAGGTAATTTCAGAAATAGCGGCCTTTGTCAGAATCCAGGGATTACTTCTAGTACCGAATCTAGACGACTTTTGACTCATTTCGTCCTCTAACCAATCTTTGACCAACCACTGTCAACTCCTCTGGGACCTGGGATGGGATATCAACAGGGACAAATCAGCTCTAGCACCTCCAAAATCAGGATTTTTTGGGGAATTCAGCTGGTCTCCACTTGTCAGAAGTACTTTCTCCCCAGTCTCAGAAAGTCCAGTTCCTAAAAAGCAGGGTATGGATCTCTTTCTTTCCCAACAGTGCTTCCTTCGGGAAGTAATGTCCATTCAGGGCCTTGTGACCTCAGCTATCTCCCCCCTCTCTTTGTACACCAAAATTAACCTTTCTTCAGAAGTGAGACTCTCTCTTCTGTGGTGGACAAAGGTAGAGAATCTCTAATCTGGGATCGCCTGCTCAGTTAACAACACAGTCAGCCTCACGACAGATGCAGGTCCATGGGGTTGGAGGGCTCACTTGGGGTAAGATCTCTGGCAGGGCAGATGGGATCTTTTGACCAGATCCTCCTCAAATCTCAAGGAGCTGATGACCATAAAAAAGGGTCTCCTAGCTGCAAGTCCCCTATTACAGGGAAAAGTTGTCCTAACCTCCAGGCACTAACGCAGTCAATTTTCCTCTGGGCAGAAACCTCAACAGCATATCTGCAGTTCATCTAAGGGGAAAAGACAATTACATTGCAGACTTCCTCAGCAGGGTTAGAATCAAGCAGGGCAATGGTGCTTAAACAGGGACATTTTTATGCAGATTGTTTCCAGATACAGATACTTAGCCTATTAGATCTATTTGCCACCAGGGAGAACAATCATGTAGGGAAGTTTTATTCTCTAAATCATTCTCTAGCTGTGGACGCTTTGAGTGAGTCCCGGGAAATAGAATTGGGATTTGCCTTCCCACCCCTTTGTCTTATTCCCAGGGTATTAAACAAAACTGGGCAGTGCTTCTGATTGCTCCGAGGTGGCCCAGGAGAGCCTGGTTCAATTGTCTCATGTCCCTGGATGTAGCTCCTCCTGGGATCCTTCCCATCAGGAAGGATCTTCTCTTTCAGGGCTCCCTTTTCCATCCGCATCTCAACAAACTTCAATTGACGACTTGGAATTTGAGAGGTTAATTATCTCTAGTAATGGTCTTTCTGACAAGGTAGTAGACACACTCTTAGCCAGTAAAAAAAAAAAGTGACATCTAACATCTACCTGAGAGTTTGGAAAACCTTTACTAAGTTTGTAGGTTCAGAACAAGATCTTCTGACAGAAACTAACATACCAGCCACTCTAGATTTCTACAGGCAGGTATAGACAAACGCCTTAGACCCAGTACTCTGAAGGTTCAGATTGCGGCATTGAGTGCCTTTTTTGATGTTAGGCTAGCTAAACATTCCAGGGAGAAGAAGTCGATACGAGTATCATCACGACTGAATCCCACTTATAGGTCCGTAGTACCACCTTAGGATCTAAATACCTCTTTCTCGAAGTCCATTTGAGCCTAAATAATTAGTTGTCAGACTGCTAACCATAAAATGTACTTTCCTTATGGCCATTACATCTGCTAGGAGGACTTCTGAGATTCAGGCTTTTTCAGCTCTCCCCCCCTTATACTAAGGTATTGGACACTCAGAAAGAGAGATTCTACTGCCTGGATGTCAGGAGATGTCTTCTGAGATATCTAGGCGTTTCTTCCTATTGTAGAAAAGATGAAAACCTTCTCCTACAGTTTCAGGGACCTCGTAGAGGTAGTAAGGCCCTATTCACACGACAGGGACTCTCGAGCGTGTGACGGGCGTTTTTTGAATGGCCGTCACATGGCCACATTAGGCACAATAGACACCAAATGGGGCTATTCACACGGCCGATTTTTTGAAGGCCCGGTAAGCCGGGCCGTCAAAAAATGGAACACGCCCTATTTTGGGCCGTTCTCCCAACCGCACAGCTCCCATAGAAGTCTATGGGGCCGGGTAAAACACAGCTGTCACTTGGATGGGATCCGAGCGACGACCGTGTTTTTTGCCGCTCGCTCACTCTCTTCTCCTCCTCACTGTGCGAAGTGCATGTGAGGAGGAGATTTGTTTTGCTCCCTGTAGGAGTGGAAACCCTAATCACCGGGCACAGCATTGCCGAACCAGTGGCCAGGGATTCCGCTCCTAGAGAAGTGCCTGACTTTACTGTCCATATATGGACAGTGACTTCACCTGTAGCGGTCTCCTACTCCTGAAGTGGAGCCCCGGCGGTGTGGCAGGTGATTACGCTCCAGGAGAAGTCCCTGACTTCACTGTCTATATATAGACAGTGACATCAGGGACTTCTCCTGGAGCGGCGGAATCCCCGGTGCTGTGGCCAGGGATTCCGCTCCAGGAGAAGTCCCTAACTTCACAGTCCATATATGGACAGTGATGTCAGAGACTTCTGAAGCGGAATCCCCAGTCACAGCGTTCCTGACACTGCTTTGGCTGGTGATTTCGCTCCAGGAGAAGTCCCTGACGTCTCTATATGGACAGTGACATCAGGTACTTCTCCTGGAGTGGAATCACGGGTCACAGCCATCCCTGACACAGCTGTGGCCGGTGATTTCACTCCAGGAGAAGTCCCCTACAGTGGCACTATCTACAGAATGGGGGGTGCCATTTACGGGGGTGCTATGTACAAGGGGGCTCTGTGGCACTACCTAGAGGGGCGCCGTGTGGCACTTCCTAGAGGGGGGCTGTGTGGCACTACCTACAGGGGGGCTGTGTTTCACTACCTACAGGGGGGCTGTGTGACCCACCTACAGGGGCTGTGTGGCACTGCCTACAGGGGAGCTGTGGCAGTATCTACAGAGGGCAGTGTGTGGCATTATCTACAGAGGGAAGTGTGTGGCATTATCTACAGGGGGCTGTGTGGCAATATCTACAGGGGGCTGTGTGGCAATATCTACAGGGGGCTGTGTGGAATTATCTACAGAGGGCAGTGTGTGGCAGTATCTACAGAGGGCAGTGTGTGGCATTATATACAGGGTAGCTGTGACAGTATCTACAGGGGGCTGTGTGGCATTATCTACAGAGGCAAGTGTGTGGCAAAAAATTGTCAAATTAAATACATCTGTTTTTAAAACGCACAGGGAAAAAAACTGATGCAAAACGGGTCAAAATCGTCCGTTAAAAACAGAAAGATGGCCCGACACAGAAATGGAATGGATGCAAAACCGATGCAAAACGGCCGAGAAAAACGGACCAAAAGGGACGTTTTTATCGACCGACACTCGGACCCGGTCGTGTGAATA
The DNA here is from genome assembly GCF_050947455.1 of Rhinoderma darwinii. Classification (NCBI taxonomy): domain Eukaryota; kingdom Metazoa; phylum Chordata; class Amphibia; order Anura; family Rhinodermatidae; genus Rhinoderma; species Rhinoderma darwinii. The sequence continues at coordinate 244,340,953 of NC_134687.1, read as the reverse complement.
GAGCCTGAGGCTTCTACAGTATCCCTTGCCAGATGGATCAAGCAGGTTATACATTTAGCTTATGTGTCTTTGTCCTTTCCTCCACCAGTAGGGTTTGGAGTTCATTCCAACAAGCCAGTGGCCGCTTCCTGCGCTGAGAAAGCTGGCGCCTCTCTTAAATTTGTAAGGCAGCTGTGTGGAGTTCTCCACATATGTTTTTTAGACATTATGGTCTGCAGGTTCTTTTTGGAGCAGATGCTTCCTTTGGGAGCAGGGTCCTGCAGGCTGTTGTCCCTTCCTGATGAGTACTAGTTTAGTCTCGCATGGGTGCTGTCATGGGCAATGATAAAACAATAATTACTTACTGGTAATTTTTTTTTTGGAGCTCATGACGGCACCCCATATATACCCTCCCTTATAAGATTTTATTTGGCACTAAGAGTCATTTAACTCTCTATCCTTTCCTCTCAGTGTGGAGGTCTATAGGTCAGGATTTGGCCTAGGCAGAATAGGGATATAACTTACCAGATTTGTGTCCCTTTCATCTCTGCCTCTTGTGTTGTTATCTTTCAAGATACCATTTTTTTTTTTTTTTTCACTCCTCCGGCTACTTTCTTTCTTGCAAATCATTGAGGTGTGGAGGGGGTGTGAACCTTTTTATCTCCTGAGGTTTGCTGGTCTTGGATGGGCGGTTTCCTCGCATGGGTGCTGTCATGGGCTCCAGAAAAAGGATTGACAATAAGTAACTACTGCTTTCCCTGAGGAAGGGACTATTGCAGTCCCGAAACTGGCCAGTTTACCTGGACTCATCTCAGTACTCTTCACCGGTAATGTATAGACAGCGCACACTGTATTATAACAGACAAAATGCTAAAACGAACCCCAGCAGTATAATGACGAGCTGGTGTGTTAGTCCCCTAAAATCTAATGACAGGTTCTCTTTAATGCAGCCAGGATTTAATATGAATGTGTAAAAAGAAGCAGGTGATATGGAGCTTTGTATTAATCAGAACCTGGACCTAAAAAGAGATGTTGACAAAGTGGATATACTTTCAAAAGCTTCCAAAAAGTATATAAGGTACTAAACACAGGGCCGCCATCAGGGGGGTATTACTGGTACTCCCGTCAGGGGCCCGGCCACATGGATGAAGAAAAGGGGCCCGCCGGGCTGTCCCCCCCCCCTCGGACTGTTGCCCCCCCTCGGAACGCTCACGGGCCCCCCTCGCAACGCTTGCGCCCCGCCCCTACTAATGCCCGCGGCACCCCCCTAGCAACGCCCGTGGCACCCCCCTAGCAACGCTCGCGGCACCCCCTGCATACCTGTTGTAGCTTCACTGGAAGGGGAAGATGCAGCATGTGCTGAAGCTCCGTGTGGAGATCCCGCCCCCCAGCTCCTCTACACTGCCGAACGGACCTGCAGGCTGGTGAGTATTTTCCCCTATCTTCCTGTTTCCCATCACCCTGACCCCGTTTGTAGTATGTATAAAGTTGATCAAAATTTTTTTTGGTATTTTTTCGTTTTCCTAGCATTTTTTTTGCCGCGATTTTCGTAATCGCGGCAAAAATGGCGCAGTTTTGCCGTGATGACATAAAAATTGCGGCAAAACTGCGTGATTTGTGCCGCAATTATGAAAATTGCATTAAAAAAAAGGATACAAGACATGAAAAGTGCTGTTAGGCTATATTCTCACAGTGCGGTCAAATCAAGTTTTTGCCGCGATTTTGCAAAAATTGTGGCAAAAGAATGGGATTTCACCGCACTCTGTAACTAGACTAAGGTCTTATTCAGACGGCCGCGTTCGGTCCGTGACATACAGAGCGTGTATCGGCCGTATATCCCAGGCTGACCACAATTCATGGAGCCGGACTCCTAGCATCATAGTTATCAGTGTTGCTGGGAGTCCCTGCCTCTCCACGGGAATACTGCCCCATATTGTAATGATGCTTTCAGTACGGGACCGGGGACAGTATTCCGACGGGAAGGGAGGGACTATGATCATAGATAACTGTGATGCTAGAAACCCGGCTCCCTGAACTGTGGTCGGTCCGGGAAATATGGCCGATACACGCTCCGTATTTCACAAACCGAACATGGACGTCTGAATAAGGCCACTTGCTTGCCTCCTATTTTTGGTGCGGATTGCGCACTGAAAATTCACTACAAATTACAATATAAGGCCTTATTCACACGAACGTGTTATACGTCCGTGCTACTAGCGTGATTTTCACTGGCGTCGCACGGACTTGTTAGTGAATGGGGCCGTTCAGACTGTCAGTGAATTTCACGCAGCGTATGTGTGCTGTGTAAAACTCACGACATGTCCTATACTTTGCCCGTGTTTCGCGCAGCACGCACCCATTGAAGTCATTAGGTGCGTGTAAATCGCGCACGGCACACAGAAGCACTTCCGGGTGACACGCGTGATTCGCGCTACAGCTGGTAAAGAAGAGAAGGGAAACATAAAAGCCCCCCCTTCTTTACTGTGTTGTAACATCAAAACAGAGTGTCATAATGATGCCGGCTGCGCGAAAATCACGCAGCCACGCACCATATGCTGATGCCACACCGAACTTTTGCTCGCGCAAAACGCAGCCTTTTTTGCGCGTGCAAAACGGACACGTTCGTGTGAATAAGGCCTAAGGCGATATTCAGACCAACATGTGTGAAATCAAACGTGAAGAACGGCCGATTTTCAGCCGTGCGGGACCCGTTTTCACAGACTTGTGTCTATTGAGGGATCCGTGAAAACGCACAAAAATAGGACATGTCCTATTTTTTTACAGGCCCTTCACACGGTCTGTTAGAACAACGACCATGTGAATAACCCCGTAGAAATACATGCAGCCGTGTGACGGCCATTAAAAAAAATGACCTTCACCCGGACGATTAACACGTTAGTCTGAATAAGCCCTAACTCATGTGAATGGGGTTTGTCAAAACCTCATCCACGTGCAGCATTTCACCCCACAAATAATTTTTTTTCAGCTTCCCAGCACAATAAATGGTGCCATGAAAAACTACAACTTGTACCGCAAAAAACAAGCCCTCAAGTAAAAAAAAAATGATAGCTTTTGGAAGGTGGAGAGGAAAAAACAAAAGTTTAAATCCAAAAAATGGCTGAGAAGGAAAGGGGTTAAATAAGCTGCATGCCTATTAGGGTATGTTCACATTGGAGTCAATGAATAACGGCTCCATTTACAACCAAAGAAGTGACAGGTCACTTCTTTGACGCGGGCGTCTATTTGCGCGCCCTCATTTGACAGAGGCGCGTAAATATACGCCTCGTGTGAACAGACAAACATCTGCCCATTGCTTTCAATGGGCAGATGTTTGTCAACGCTATTGAGGCGCTATTTTCGGACGTAATTCGGGGCAAAAACGCCCGAATTACGTCCGTAATTAGTGTGTGTGCACATACCCTTAGGGGATGTTCACACAATTAGCAAAAACAGTCTGAAAATATGGAGATATTCAAGCGAAAACAGCTCCTGATTTTCAGAAGTTTTTTAGGCAAACTCGTTTTTTTCGCGGTGTTTTTTACGGCCGTTTTTGGAGCTGTTTCTCTATAGAGTCAATGAAAAACGGCTCCAGAAACGTCTGAAGAAATGACCTGCAGTTCTTTTTCTCGGCCGTTTTTTTTACGCGGCCGTTGTAAAAAGAACGGCCCATCGGAACACAACGCCGTTTTTTCTCAATGAAATCAATGGGCAGATGTTTGGAGGCGTTCTGTTCTGATATTTCAGATGTTTACGGCCAGAAAAACAGCAGAAAATAAGCTGTGTGAACATAACCTAATGTTGCAGAATTGTAACGTATTTCATCCTTTACAATGTAAAGCGTTAATTTGCTGTAAACCCCCAGCAAATTCTGTAACGCACACATTGAGGAATTTGGTGCAAAAAATCCGTATCAAAACCGCAGGTAATTCCGCAGGTAAAATCTGCACCTAATAGTGCGGTTTTTTTATACGTTTTTAAGTGCGGTTTTTACTTTTTGATGCGGAAATAGGTGCAGGTTTTATGCTGCAGATTTTTTTATTTTTTAAACTAGTCAGAAACAATTCGCAAGCGGAAACGCAAGATAAAGTGACATGTATCATATTTTCAAATACGCACCACAGGTCAGTTTTTGTGCAGAAAATGTGACATGTAAATGAGATTTCTTGATCTCATTTACTTTGCTGGTCCTGTATTACACTGCAGATTTGCCGCACGAAAATACCCACGACAAATTTGCACGTAATAAGTATCGTGTGCATTTGGCCTAACAGATTTTTTTTAACTCCCACTAAGGCCCCGTTCACACATGTTGGATTTGATACGGATTCCGATGACATGTCGATGATTCTGCATCCCATGCATATGAGGTTTCCGCAACCCAGTTCACATGCTGTGAAAAATTTTCCACGTGTATTTTTGTCCGCACCATGAAAAGAAATTCACCTGCCTCAAAATTCAGTTTGGAAGTTTGAGGCAGATTTTCCTCTCCCTGCACGGTGTTTTTCGCTGCGTTTTTTCGCCCCCCCGCCATTGAGCGCCACGGGCATAAAAAACAGCGGAATACTCTTTCTCGTAAACGCCCGAAGATAGGGCATGTCCCTTCTTTCTCCCGCGAGGCGGTTTTACCGCTCACGGGAGAAAACCGCCCCCGCCTCCCATTGAAATCAATGGGAGGCATTTTAGGGCCGTTTATGACAAGTTTTGCGGCGAGGTTTCCACGTCAAAAAACTCTGTGTGAACATAGTCTTAGGAAATTACATAAACAGCAACAGCAAACATAAACAGCAATAATATTGACATTAACAAAAATGTTTCCAGTATTTGTCTCTTCTACGGCATTCCTGTTTTAGAATATGTCATACAGTTTTATATTAGTTTTAGTTAGGAAGGCATTGTATTGGTGGCGTTGCCTGGACTCCGGTGGTAGAGGACGCATCTCTGGAGCTCCGCCGACGACACCTACAATCCTGCACCATCCTCTCTCCTGGAGCCCTCTGCTGTTACAGAGGCTGCTCCACTATAACACTGATGTTGAGAGGCACATTTTGAGTCATTTCTGGCCTGATTCCCTGACATAGGGATTTCGGGCCTAGCGTGGGGATTGGATCCCCGGCCTAAATTAGTGCGGCTACTTCCGGCCAGACCGGAAATGCAGAACGTCGCGGCTCCACAATTTGGGCCCTGCATTCACCCATTCAGAGCCTGTCCTGACACCCTGCTCTGGTTTAGGGAACAGAAGGAGAGGACACCATGCTGGAAAGAAGCTCCTGCAGCCACGGATGCCATATTGTGCATGGGAGTGGTGAGTGACTTTAGCAGCTTGCTGCCACTGACATTGTGTATACACTACAACCTCCCTGCAGTCCTTCTATTCACTGCATAGATTTAATCTGGACATAATGAGACGCATGGAGGATCTTCCCCCTTCCCTATGTCTATAATCATTTAACGTACGTCTGGCTGTGCACTGATATGAGGTGATTTCTCCGTTCTTACACCATCCTGCTGCTCGGGGTACCCTCATGATGGCCCCCTCCAAACAATCTAAAATCATGGACAAGATGGATAAATCCACAGGTCACACATCCGGGCCCCGAGCATCTCGACCTTCTGAGGCCTCCGCCTCTCCTTCCACTCTGGTTGACTCCCCTCATGAACCATCCATGCTGGACGTGGTGAAGGCTATTATGGAATGGTGCATTTCTGACTTTAAAATGGTGCATTTCTGACTTTAGAATCGCAACAGTCCACATGGCGAGCTAAGGTTGATGACTTGGAGAAGCGGTTGCGACGATGCAACATCCGCTTAATTGGTCTGCCTGAAGGTGTGCAAAAGACAGACCTGAGGCACCGCCACGCTCCTCCATTGCCAAGTTTTTGAATTTCAAAGACCGAGACAAATTACTGGAACTTGCGAGGAAACAGGGGCCTCTGAAACACACCAGCCAGGATGTGAGAGTCTTCCCTGACTATTCATTGGAGGTACAAATACAGAGGCAGCGATTTACGGAGGCCAACAAATGTTTCAGGGAGAAAAACATTGTCTATTCTATGGTATACCCTGCCAAACTCAGATTGGTGCACAATGGCCAACCAGAAGAAGTCTTTGCCTGGTTGGAACGTCATGGACTCGTATCTCCCTATGCTGTAAGGAACTATAACAGTGGGAAATTGCTCTACACCGTGGAACATGTTCCTAATTTTGCTCTTCTGTGAAGATATCGATTTTCCTCGCTGGTGTCTTCGGTTGTGGTGGGTGTTGGGAGATATACCAGGACTTGGATATGTTGCAGTAATACTCCTGTCTACCATGTTATAGCTCTATTGAGCCTACTAGCTTTATTTGAGAATCCTTGCTGCATTCTAGGATTGCCCCCTTTTGCTAACCATTTAAGCATCCCTGTTGTCTCTGTTTTTTGCTACATGCTGCATTTGGGTAGGAAACCTGTCTCATGTTCGGGGGATGAGTAGGGTGGGCTTGGGTTGAGTTTATTTGTTTCTGTCTTTCATACTTGTCTGCTTTTATATACACCGCGTTCCAAATTATTATGCAAATGTGATTTTTCGCTTATTTTCCTAAATAGTCGATGCAAATGACAGTCAGTATAATCTTCAAGACATCAACCGTTGGAGTATAATGCAAATTTTATTGAACAAATCTCCTAATGATAACAGATTTTTTTTTAGAAGTAAAAAACTCAAAATGCACTGTTTCAAATTATTATGCACAACAGAGATCAAAACATTTTAAAGGTTGTAAAGAGAACTAAAACGATAATTTGTTAAATTTGCAGCATCAGCAGGTCATATTTAAAGAAATCAAAAGCTCTTTCAATAAAAAAAAACTTAACAGGCCAAGTTACATGTTAACATAGGACCCCTTTTTTTATATCAACTTCAGAATTCTTGCATCCATTGAATTTGTGAGTATTTGGACAGTTTCTGCTTGAATATCTTTGCAGGATGTCAGAATAGCCTTCCAGACCTTCTGTTTTGATGTGAACTGCCTCCCACCCTCATAGATATTTTGCTTGTGGATGCTCCAAAGGTTCTCAATAGGGTTGAGGTCAGGGAAACATGGGGGCCACACCATGAGTTTCTCTCCTTTTATGACCATAGCAGCCAATGACACAGAGGTATTCTTTGCAACATGAGATGGTGCATTGTCATGCATGAAGATAATTTTGCTACGGAAGGCACGGTTCTTCTTTTTGTACCACGGAAGAAAGTGGTCAGTCATAAACTCTGTGTACTTTGCAGAGGTCATTTTCACCCTGTCAGGGACCCTAAAGGGGCCTACCAGCTCTCTCCCCATGATTCCAGCCCAAAACATGACTCCGCCACCTCCTTGCTGACGTCGCAGCCTTGTTGGGACATGGTGGCCATTCACCAACCATCCACTACTCCATCCATCTGGACCATCCAGTGTTGCACGGCACTCATCAGTAAACAACACGGTTTGAAAATTAGTCCTCATGTATTTCTGAGCCCACTCCAACCGTTTCTGCTTGTGAGTATTGTTTAGGGGTGGCCAAATAATAGCTTTATGCACACTTGCAATCCTCTGGAGTATTCTACACCTTGAGGTTCGCGGGACTCCAGAGGCACCAGCGGCTTCAAATACCTGTTTGCTGTTTTGCAATGGCATTTTAGCAGCTGCTCTCCTAATCCTATTAATTTGTCTGGCAGAAACCTTCCTCATTATGCCTTTATCTGAACGAACCCGTCTGTGCTCTGAATCAGCCACAAATCTTTTCACAGTACGATGATCACGCTTACGTTTTCTTGAAATATCCAATGTTATCATACCTTGTCCAAGGTATTGCACTATTTCACGCTTTTCGGCAGCAGAGAGATCCTTTTTCTTTCCCATATTGCTTAAAACCTGTGGCCTGCTTAATAATGTGGAACATCCTTCTTAAGTAGTTTTCCTTTGATTGGGCACACCTGGCAAACTAATTATCACAGGTGTCTGAGATTGATTACAATGATCCAAAGAGCCCTAAGACACAATACATCCATGAGTTTACTTGAAAAACTAATAATTAAATGTTTATGACACTTAAATCCAATGTGCATAATAATTTAGAACACGGTGTGTATATATATATATATATATATATATATATATTCTCCTCGAATATGCTTGGACTTAATGACAAATTTAAATGGTCCCTAGTTTTTCATTTTATCTCCACATACAATCCGCAGATTATACTTTTACAAGAAACTCATTTGCTTGGTCACAAATTGCGAGCTCTTGTGTGACCATGGGTCAGACATAGTTATCATGCTTCTTATTCTAATTACTCTTGTGGGTTCTCCTTGCTGGTTCACAAATCCATATATTATAGTTAATGTCTATAATCCCCCTCTGGCCACCGTCCAACTTCTCTCTGACATAATGTTGCTGGTAGCAGAGTTTGGTCCTGCTCCCCTTCTGCTTCTCAGAGATTTCAATCTTTTGATGTGCTCTAAATTAGACAAACTGGAGTGAGCCTCTGGCTGTCGTACCCCCTTAGCTAAATGGGTTGCAACATATTATTTAAAAGAAATTTGGAGGGTTCAACTAACCTCATTCTATAGATTATTCATGCCACTCACACGCATATAGGTCCTTTTCCAGAATTGATTTAGTGTTCGGCAATGACGCTTCTTTAGTATTTGTGATGCATGCACAGTATCTCCCTCGGGGAATCTCGGACCACTCTCCCCTTACAGTCACTTTGTGATTACCTGAAGCTCTGAATCTGGAGATTGAGTCCCCTATGACTCTCTTGTACTGAAGTTGCAACCTCCTTAGGAAGAGAAATTACAGATTTTTGGAATATCAATTCAGGTTCGACAGATAGTAATCTGGTGTGGGATGCTTTTAAGGCATATATCAGAGGGGTCGTTATACGAGCATTATCCTCACATAGGAGGGACTTGGCTAAGGCACGTATGGTTTTGGAGGCTGAACTAGTTAGGGCGGAGGAGGAATTTCTTAGGATTAGGGACTCCTCTGACTTTACTACCTTCTCAGCAAAGCAACGTGATTGTACCCTTTTATTAATTGAGCTCACCAGGATGAAAACATTGTACTCCCAACAGAAGGTTTTTGAACGGGGGATAAAAATAGTCTCCTGTTGGCTTACTTGGCTAGAGAGTACACCACCCCGAACCCCATTTTGGAAATCACTTCCTGTACTGGGATGCCTCTTAGTGACCCACTGGCCATTAATTACATCTTTGCTAAAATTTACTTTGATTTATACTCCTCTTAGGTCTCAAATACTCCACCTGACCTAGAGGCATTTTTAGACACTATTTTATTGCCCACTCTGGATAGGGAGGATGTTGATTTTCCGGAGGCTGACCTGACTGTAGAGGAAATTACTGAGGCTGTTAGATCCCTTCCACACAGGAAAACCCTGGGTCTAGATGGTTTACCCATAGAGTGGTATAAATTGCATGTTGCAATAAATTGCACCTCATCTGTTTAACCTTTTTTTTTTTAAAGAGGCTCTGATAACACTGATCCCCAAGCCCCGTAAAGATCCTAAAGATTGTGGCTCATACCGACCTATTTCACTCCTTAATTGTGATATTAAAATATTAGCCAAAATATTAGCAATGCGTCTGCAAAAAATAATTTCTCATCTTATTCATCCGGACCAATATGGTTTCATGCCAGGGAAGGCCACAGATGTTAACCTTAAGGGCTTTTCACAAATATATCATCTACTGTAGGGTCGAGTGGCTCCGGAGTCGTGGCCCCCTTGGACCTTGGGAAGGCGTTCGACTCAGTGGAGGGGTGTTATCTGTGGTCTGTGTTAGGCAAATTTGGATTTGGACCCAGGTTTATCCGATTAGTGCAGTTATTATACTCCCAACCTATTTACGTCCTTCTCTGGCCTTCGTGTGAATTGGTCAAAATCTTTGGTGATGGCGATAGACGATGCGGCTGGAGAAACTGCACTTTCTTCTCCACTACAATGGGCGGATAAAATTACTTATCTGGGTATAGTGATTAGAATTTTGTACTTTTTATTTTTTTTTATTTTTTTATTTTATTCTTTTACAAAAACAAACAATCCAAAAAGGTAACACTCGGAGACATCAACATATCTGTGGCCCACAGATACATACACAGAGACCCACCCTTTGTCGGCACGCCTCACACCAATACAACTCAACCAAAAAGAAAAAAATAAATAAAATAAATAATTTTGTACTTTTATAAGTGATAATGTCACTCCTTTGGTACAACGTCTTCATATAGACTTTGATAAATGGAAACACCACCCCCTCACAGTTCCAGGCAGAATTAATTTGTTTAAAATGAAGTCACTACCTAGATTCTTGTACCTCTTTCACAATTCTCCAGTATGGCTTCTGTTATCCCTGCACTTTATTTGGGCAGGGGGTACTCCTAGAATCGCTTTAGGCGCACTACAATTACCCACTGAACAGGGTGGGCTTGCCCTCCCTTTGCCCTCCCGAATTTATACCTCTACTTTCTTGCTAGGCAACTGGTTTACGTGTGGTGATGGTTTACCCATAGGCACTTTAAACCCTGTACTGAGCTGGAAGCTTTGCTTCTCGGTTCCTAGAAAGCCCTGGTGAACTCTATTTATAGGCAGCCCCCCCCCCTCCAGGACACCCACTTACAGTCCCAATGCAGACTACTCTGCAAGTCTGGCAGAGATCAATGTTGCTCTTTGACTCAGAAGAGGTGTCCTGGTCACCTAGGACACCACTCTGGTATAACCTGCTTCTACTGCAGTTAAGAGGCCTCCCTAACCCTAGCGAGTGGGCAACCCTGGGTATATTGACCTTGGAGGATGTGTTAGTAAAAGATAAGGTAGCTACTTCTGCACAACTTCGGTCCAGACACCAGATTCCGACCCATCTCCGGTTCCGTTGTTTCCAGCTTAGACATGCCCTCTGGTTGCAATTTGCAGGATATAATGTCAGACTTTTTTACTTCCCCAGTGGAGGATTGAGTGACACAGGCTAAACCACTATCCATGCTTTATAGACAGTTGTTAACTGTATCTTCAAATAATCTTGATAGAGCCTTGGATCAGACTCTTTCCTCTGTATCTACAGACCATCATAAGGAAATGCTATCCGCTCTAAGGGTATGTGCACACAACCTCTTTTCAGACATAATGGAGGCGTTTTAAGCCTTATATTACGCCTGAAAAGACGGCTCCAATACGTCGGCAAACATCTGCCCATTGCTTGCAATGGGTCTTACGATGTTCTGTGCAGACGAGCTGTCATTTTACGCGTCGCTGTCAAAATACAGCACGTAAAATGACGGCTCATCAAAAGAAGTGCAGGACACTTCTTGGGACATTTTTGGAGCCGTTTTCTCATAGACTCTATTGAAAACAGCTCCAAAAACGGCCGTATAAAATTCTGCGAAAACGCGGCAAAAAACACAGCAAAAAACGCGAGTTGCTCAAAAAACATCTGAAAATCAGGAGCTGTTTTCACTTAAAAACAGCTCTGCATTTTCAAACGTTTTTTGTTAAGCGTGTGAACATACCCTAACAGGTCCGTTAATATCTACAAGAGACCGACTTATTCAGTTAAAATTTTTCACCAAATTTACTACACACCTTCCAAATTATTTAGAATGGGACGCATAACTGCTCCTGTCTGTCCACGATGCACGGAGCTGAGGCCTTCTTCCTACATATGTTCTGGGAATGTCCGATTATTAATCCTTTCTGGGCTGAGGTAATGGAATTTCTTGAGCTTAAAGTAGAACTTCCTCATATACTTGAACCCAGGACTTTATTATTTGCTGTATGCAACATTATTTTGTACTTTTACATTTTCTACCGCTGTTTTATATGAGGTCTTAATAAAATTACCTTTAAAAAAAGAAAGGCTTTGTATTACCTATTAGAAAGAATAAAGATGATAAAGTGTCGTTAGCTTTGTAAGTAAATCTGATAGAACAGGATTAATATATTGGCACTACACTAAACAGCAGGTACTTTTAGTGCAGGTTGGGTGGTTGTTGGTACCTCCATGGGACATACATTAGGGATTAGCTATAATATCACTCAGAGTTAAAGTCGATTAAATATTGGAAGCAGAAACATAGAAATAGCTTATTAATAGACTGAGAATAGCAACAGATCAAATATGTGTACAGAGTGACGTCTTTAGGAATACAAAAGAAGATGTGCTTTTAAAAACATTGTGCTATTGCATACTATATAGGTCATTCTGAGTGCAAGCAGATGAAGTAGCTGTAGAAGATACAAAATCTCAAAGTAATTTTAGAATGCTGCGCTTAGCAACCCTAAAATGAGGGAATCCAAATCCCTATTTTCAATAAACAGATAGCCATGGATGTGTAGTCTCTCTAATGCAATGAATGAGGATAATAGAAACCTACAAGTGCTTGGGAGAACGGCCCGAAAATGCGGGCTGCGGCCCACCGCCGTCGGCGGCCGGCTCGCCGTGCCCGCAATCAAGTGCATGAGGCCTAACTTAAATCACTGAATCCCATGAATCACTGCTTTGTTTTTAAAATTAGGTCTGCAGCAGATAAGGTGTGTATTACAGAGCCAACCACAGTGGTATACAGTGTCAGCAATCCGGGTACCACATAATGCCAGTCACAGTGTGTCTCTATACAGTACTAGCCACAGTGTGCCCCCATGCAGAACAAACTACAGTGTGCCCCAAATTCCAGCCACTCTGTCCCCAAATGCTAGTCCCAGTGCCCGAGTCAGACACATCTCGCAATACATAATTAATACATAGTGTAAGCAGATTATTCACCTATATCAAGGCTCTTTTCCTTACTTTGGTATTCCACTAGCCACAACATAGTGATGTAAAGGGACTTACTAGAAATCAGGCCAAGTCAATGGCAACATATGTAAATATGCTCATATGTAACATCTCTGTGTTGGCAACATCTGGTTGCCGACAGAGAACGAGAATGCGGGTACTTCGCGCATTAGGGCGAGCATTCTCGTCCTGTGTGATAGCCGTCTCTGTGTGCGATCGGAAGCGGAGCAACGGCTGTAATACACAGCCACGGCCCCGCTCTAACAGCGGAGAGAAGAGAAACATCCTCTCTCCACCGTTAACCCCTTGAATGCCACGGTAAAAGCTGATCGCAGCGTTCAAGGAGGGGGGACAGTATTTTGATCGCATCACAGAAAATAACTGTGACGCGATCAAAGCCCATAACTTGTATGGCCAGGCGGCCCAGGGTCCATTGAAGGACCCCAGGGCTGTCTGAACATATTTCCTATTGTTAGGGCATACTGAGGTATGCCCTAACAACTGCCTGTGTACAATCAGTACACAGGCTAATGTACTGGCATATAGATATATGCCAGTAAATTACAGTTAAAAAATCGAAATCAAAATGAAAAATCCCTTTATGGGATTAAAAAAAAAAGTTAAATGAATGTAAATTTTTTTTATGTTAAATATATAAAAAAAAAAAGTCAAACCAATACACAGAAATACAAATTTTTATAATAAATAAACTTTTTAAAATATAAGTCCCAAACATGAAATTATATAGACATATTTGGTATCGCCACGACCCTAACAACCTGTACAACAAATTAATAACATTATTTATGATGATTGGTGTATGGTGTAAAAAAAAATATTAAAACTGCTGCGGAACTGCTTTTTTTCTGTATTTTCGCCAAAATAAAAATTTAGATAAATTAAACGATAATGTATTTGTACCAAAAAATGGTACCTACATAAAGTACCAATAATAGGAGGTTTTTGCAAATACCCTCACTTTTTATTATATAAGTGAGTGTTGGAACCAAAATGGTGTATACCACCAATATTATGTAAATTTGTATTGAGGAAAGGAAAAGTGGGACAAGAGTATTGGTTCATTTAAAGAAATGTGAAAAATAAGAAAACTTTATTTAAAGATTTGTAAAAAATGTTTTAAAAAGTTATCCAATGTGGGTCTATTATATTGTGGTGTAGATGACCCCTATCAAACACCTTTGGGCAAAATTAGCCTAAGGATTAATTATCTATCATTTATTACTGTAATACACTATTATAATCAGACTTGTTTTTAGTATATTACTCTATAACAAGCTTAAATATTGCTCTATTGTGAGCCAAGTCTATTATGTCAGAGTTAAGTAACCATAGGGCAATAGTTTTTGTTCCCAGTGTGCTGTATTCACATATTCTCCTTGTATCAAACCTTTGCTGTATTTATATACATTGAGTGTATCAATTATGTGCTGTATTTACATGCATTGATTGTATCAATGCTGGCTGTGAATAGATGTCTTGACGTCCTCACCTTGTGACAGATGACGGGTAAAAGAACAATAGATATATTACTGGGAAATTTGAATTCACCATTGGTTATACTTAATGTGGTGTGCCAGTTAATCAGTCTGGCAATCCAGATCGAGATGATATATGTCAATCACCAGCGCTATAATTTTTGCCAGTGGTGAGGTGCACTATATGAAGTGCGCTTATGGTTGGATGCTTATAGTGGGTTAGACATCAATCAAGTGTCATGTGCATCGCTAACACCTGCTTCTAGGACAGACAATTTTACAACAATTTTAGTATAATGCCCTACGTTGCTACGCCTTGAGTTTGAGGACACTATGTCAGCGTCTAGAACGTTAGCATCCCCGCTAAATTCGGAAGACGTAGGGCAGGATTGTGTAAAGTATTTGAGCTGAGCAATCTCTATGTGCCGTTATGATGATACAGTGGACGCTTGGGCCCCCAAGAGGAAGCCGGAATGCCGGCGAAACGCGCGTCGGGTGTCTAAACCATACGAAAGTACGATACCAATGTATGAGGTCTAGCATCTATCAATAATCTGGAATACAATCCAGTAGTCAATCTAACTTTGAGCCTAGCTACTTTCTCCTGCCCGTCCTAGCTGGGAGATCGATGAAATTTTGGCGAACGCTGCCGAGTTAACCCACTGACAGCGTCCGCACAGTTCTCACAGCGGCATATAGAGACAGCTCAGCCCGCAATCTCGCCGAACGCTGACATATGGAAATACTGCTAGCGTCCACTGTATCATCGTAACGGCACATAGAGATTGCTCAGCTCAAATACTTTTCACAATCCTGCCCTACGTCTTCCGAATTTAGCGGTGCTAACGTTCTAGACGCTGACATAGTGTCCTCAAACTCAAGGCGTAGCAACGCAGGGCATTATACTAAAATTGTTGTAAAATTGTCTGTCCTAAAACAGGTGTTAGCGATGGTTAGCGATGCACATGACACTTGATTGATGTCTAACCCACTATAAGCATCCAACCATAAGCGCACTTCATATAGTGCACCTCACCACTGGCAAAAATTATAGCGCTGGTGATTGACATATATCATCTCGATCTGGATTGCCAGACTGATTAACTGGCACACCACATTAAGTATAACCAATGGTGAATTTAAATTTCCCAGTAATATATCTATTGTTCTTTTACCCGTCATCTGTCACAAGGTGAGGACGTCAAGACATCTATTCACAGCCAGCATTGATACAATCAATGCATGTAAATACAGCACATAATTGATACACTCAATGTATATAAATACAGCAAAGTTTTGATACAAGGAGAATATGTGAATACAGCACACTGGGAACAAAAACTACTGCCCTATGGTTACTTAACTCTGACATAATAGACTTGGCTCACAATAGAGCAATATTTAAGCTTGTTATAGAGTAATATACTAAAAATAAGTCTGATTATAATAGTGTATTACAGTAATAAATGATAGATAATTAATCCTTAAGCTAATTTTGCCCAAAGGTGTTTGATAGGGGTCATCTACACCACAATATAATAGACCCACATTGGATAACTTTTTAAAAAAATTTTTAAAAATCTTTAAATAAAGTTTTCTTATTTTTCACATTTCTTTAAAGGAACCAATACTCTTGTCCCACTTTTCCTTTCCTCAATACAAACCTACATAAAGTACAACTCGTCCCGCAAAAAACAAAATGTCATACAACTACGTCGTACAAAAAATAAAAAAGTTATGAGGGTCGGGATGCAAAGAGGGAAATAGAAAAAAATTGTTCTGTCCTCAAGGCCAAAATTGTCCGTGTCCTTAAGGCTATGTTCACACAGAGTTTTTTGCAGGTGGAATTTCTGCCTCAAAATTCCGTTTGGAAGTTTGAGGCAGATTTTCCTCTCCCTGCACGCCGATTTTCGCAGCGTTTTTCGCCCGCAACCATTGAGTGCCGCGGGCATAAAACGCTGCGAAATACACTTTCTCTGCCTCCCATTGATGTCAATGGGAGGTCAGAGGCGTAAACGCCAGAAGATAGGGCATGAAACTTCTTTCTCCCGCGAGGCGGTTTTACCACTCGCTGGAGAAAAACACCCCCGCCTCCCATTGAAATTTTAGGGCCGTTTTTGACGAGTTTTGCAGCGCGGTTTCCGTGTCAAAAAACTCGTCAAAAAACTTTGTGTGAACATAGCCTAAGGAGCTAAGGAGGAGTAATTCCAGACAGGAGCAATTTGTAACAGATCATTTCTACTAGGAGAGAGATAAGCGGTGCCTATGTTGTACCACTCATCACTGTATAATTGCAGAACAAGTGAATTATACAAATATTATTGACATACACATAAAGTGAAAAATGACATTGATGTTAATGATATAATAATATATAATATAAATTAGTAAAACAAGTTGCAATAAAACAGTAACAGTCAATACTACAGTACAATATACTGTACAGTGAAAATAAATGAACACCACTGTTCTTTTTCTGAGCATTCCATCAAGTAAATAACATCAAAGAGAATATTTACTATGAAAGAAAACACAATAATAGTATTTGATGCACAATTGCGTATTGTGTGATGTAAACATTGTGTTGTTACGGTTACTGGGCGCTCCCATTGAGTTCTAGCTCATCATTTTCTATCTTTTATCTTATCTCATCTGACGTCTTTGCTTACTGTTTACCTTTGACTTTGACATTCTGAATATAGCATACAGCAGTAAATAGACGTATTCACACGTACTTCAGTCTCATTGTGGAATTATGTTTGCACATTTTTCTAATCACACTAATGTATTTACTAATCAAATACTGGGCTTGAATATATCATTATGATCACGTTCAGGTTCTTTAGTGAAGAGTAGATATAAGCTTGGGTAGCAGGAGATGAAGCTTATTAATGCCTTCATCCCCTTCCCACCGCAGCCATTTTTCCGATTTTCATATTATTATTTTTTTCCTACCCACATTCCAAACGCCATAACTTTTTTTTTCCATCTATATAGCCCTATGGGGGCTTGATTTTGCAGGACGTGTAGTTTTTCATGGCACTATTTACTGTGCCATATAATGTACTAGGAAATTGGAAAAAAAATATTTGTGGGGTGAAATATGAAAAAGCAGCGATTCCTCCATTGTTTTTTGCGCTTTGTTTTTACGTCGTTCAGTATGCAATTAAAGTTTGTCAACTTTATTTTGCGGGTCAATACGATTACGGTGATAGCAAATTTATATATATTTTTTTATATTTTACTACTTTTACAAGGAAGAAACTAATTGTAAAAAGTAAAATTTATTTTGTGTTGCCATGCTCTGAGAGCCATAACTTTTTTATTTTCCCGTTGATTGAGCTGTGTGAGGGCTTATTTTTTGCAGGACGAGCTGTAATTTTTAGTGGTACAATTTATGTTTATATAAAAATTTTTTACAAAGCTTTAGGGGGAAAATGGGAATAGGGTTTTTTTTTACTTTTAATATTTTATTTTGTACTTACTGTAAAAATATCTTATTTTACTTGTCCCACTAGGGGACCTGAACCAGCAATTGTTGGATCATTTGCACTATATCCTGCAATACTACTGCATTGCAGTATAATGTGTTTTAGACAGGCTTCTAGTAAGCCCTGCCACAGGCAGGTGCTTAATAAGAGTACAAAGATGGCAGATCTGCCATGCAAACCATCGGCTGATAGGCTGTCAGAGAGGGCTGCCCATCCTCTTTCTAACTCATTAGTTGGCGCTGTCGCTATTGACTGTGACATCTAAGCAGTTAAACTAACTGGATCACGCTCAAGCGCTATCCCGCTCGTTATAGTGAAGTGTCGGCTGTAACATACAGCTGACACCCGCGTTGTATGGAGCGGTCTCAGCCCGTTAGCCCACTCCATACTTCCCCTATCCGGCTATGATGTAAGAATACGTCAAATGTCGGGAAGGGGTTAAGGGTTAAATAATGATTCTTTTGTTATAAAATTAATACGCCCAGTGTTATTACAGATGAGTTCTGCTTAGAAGAAAACTCCTCAGCCTTTTTCTTACATTTGCATGAATTTCTTGCCTGCCTGCAAGCCCCCTCCCTACTGCACTCCATTGAGGAACTACACATCCCGGAACGAAGATTTGTTGAGCACACTTGTGGCTTTTTTCTTACTTTTTCTCTTTTTGTAAAGGTACATACATCCCTGTGTCAGGAGCATCCACCTGGTACCCCACAAGAATCACCACTTCTGCAGCTTCCTCAGGGGTCAACACAATGAATTTGCTATCAATATCTTCCTATATAAGTAGTTCACATGTGTGATCAAACCTATAGTTAAGGAAATAGACCGAAGTTCCCTTCATACACACGGTCTTGTCCCCCACTTGGAAATATTTTGGATATATTGATATGTATCTTAATAATACAAACTGAACCACTGACACCAATGTACTTTTGATGTAAAAAAAAGGGTTAACGATGGCTCAGTAGTAATTACCGTTGGCTTGCAGCACTGGGGTCCTGTGTTCAAATTCAGCTATCTGCATTGAGTCTGTGTGGGTTTCCTACAAAAACATGCAGAAAAAGAATTTATATTGCAAAGCCCACTGGGGACAGTGAACAAGTACAACTTCTGTATATCACTATGCTATGGGTATGTTCACACAGCTGATCCACCCTGTAGTCCAAGCCAAAAAAATCACACCTATTGCGGGTCAGAAAACAGCGGCTTAAAAAAAGGATGACATTTCATCCCACATAACTTTTTTTTTTACTTTTCTGAGTTGCAATTTTTGGGGCGGAATCGCAGCTTCTCCGCCTCCAAAAAGTGCAACATTTGAGATTTGTTGCAGATTTTACTTCCCAATTGGATTCAATGGTGAAAGCCTGCAACAGAAAACTAGTGATTCCACAGCATAAATTGATATGCTGCGGATTAAAAGACTGCACCGCAGGTAAATTTTTGAACAGTTTTTCGGCTAATTTTTTACGCAGCGCGTGGATGAGATTTGATCAAATCTCATTCACTCTACTACTACTGTATTACGCTGCATTTTTCCTCAATGGAAAATAATGCGGAAATCTGCAGTGTTTAGGCTACGTGTAACCCTACGAGAAACATAAATAAACACTGGGCTACAAAACTAGATATTACTAATCTGAATATCCACTATGGTGTAGGAGTGAAATTAAGGTTTTATGAAAGTAATGTATCACTTATATTTTCTTTTACTAATTAAAACTCCTTCTTTTCCAAAGCTAATTTTATTTTAGGATTGTATATCTTTTATTATATTATCTTTATTTAAATATGGGGACATCCATCTTGCTTGAACTGGGAACAGTGTCTGCAGAAATTCGCTTTGCAGCAAGAACTTGTATACAGTGGTGTAACTACTGCTGTAGCAGCCATAGTGGCATGAGGTGGCACTACTAGAAGCCACTATGTCTGCTACAGTAGTAGTGACGTCACATTCATTAGTATCTGCGTTCTTAGGACGCAGATACTGTTGAACACTTGGCAAAGGAGGGAGGTATCTCCCTGCTCTGCCATTTACTAGGCCACAGGCCATTTGGCCTGCAGCCTATCAGGCACAGGGAGGCCGTCGTGATGATGTCACTGGATAATGCCGGCCTACGCAAGGATCCCGTCAGCGTTGTGGAGCTGCTCCGTTCGTCGCGGAAACGGGGCCTAGGTGAGTAGAATTTTTTTTAGTTTTATTTGTTTCGTAGGCACTGTCTACAAGTGGGAGGTGGGGGGTGTATGGTACTATCTACAAGGGGGAGGTGGGGGCTGTATGGCACTGTCTACAAGGGGGAGGTGGGGGGCTGTATGGCACTGTCTACAAGGGGGAGGTGGGGGGCTGTATGGCACTATCTACAAGGGGGAGATGGGGGGGCACTATCTACAAGAGGGGCTGTATGGCACTGTCTACATGGGGAGGGGGCACTATTTACAGGGTGGCTGTATGGCATTATCTAAAAGGGGATCTGTATCGCACAATCTACAGGGGGCTGTATTGCACAATCTACAGGGGGGTACTATCTACAAGGGGGTATGTGTGTGGCACCGAGGGGGGGGGCTCAGTCAAAAGTTTGCTATGGGGCCCAGTCTTTCCTAGTTACGCCCTTGCTTGGAAATAAGGAAAGCAGACCAGAAAACAACTTATTGACTCAGAAGGAAGAGTGTTGTGGGCATACTCTGTGACGTGTGGAGGAAAGACAGAGGGGGTGAACTGTGTCCATCACCTATGGTCAATTGTGCGATCCAATGTTTTCTGCCACCAGCTTTATAATAGAGATGTTATCTGTCATATTTTAAACCTGCCTGTGATGATGAGATGATCATTTATCCCAAGATAAAAAAAAAATATTAGCCTATTTTAAAAGCTTAGTGGCCAGGGAGATATATATATATATATATATATATATATATATATATATATATATAGAGAGAGAGAGAGAGAGATATGTATATGTATATATACAGTGATATGGAGATAGTTTTTAAATATATGTTTAACATAAAAAGTACAATAATGTACTCTAACTGTAAAGGATCTGCCAGGCACAACTTCTGTGTATACGCCCATAGGTAATCAGTCTGCACCTGAGTATGTCTCTGAGACTGACTCCATCTTCCACCACTCAGTGGAGTGGGAGAGCCTATCGCAGCCTGGCCAGACGGAGCTAGCTCCCGCCCTCTGTCTATTTATACCTGCCTTTCCTGTTCCTCCTTTGCTTGTGATTCTTCTCGTGTGGTTTCCTGGCCCAGCTACAGCTTCTAACTATTTGATCCTGCTCCATACTGACCCTGGCTTACTGACTACTCTCCTGCCCTGCGTTTGGTACCTCGTTTTCTCCTGGTTTGACTCGGCTCGTTCACCACTGTTGTTGCTCACGGTGTTGCCGTGGGCAACTGCCCCTTTTCCCTTAGCTTTGTGTACCCTTGTCTGTTTGTCTCATGCACTTAGTGAGCGTAGGGACCGCCGCCCAGTTGTACCCCGTCGCCTAGGGCGGGTCGTTGCAAGTAGGCAGGGACAGAGTGGCGGGTAGATTAGGGCTCACTTGTCTGTTTCCCTACCCCCATCATTACTTAATCACAAGCCGATATACCTAGTCTACCCTGGTCCCTGACACTACTATGGACCCCCTTAAGACCCTGGCCCAGCAAATGCAGGGTCTCTCCCTACAGGTCCAGGCCCTGGCTCAGAGGGTCAACCAGCCTGATGCTGCCATGGTAGTACCCCTCACCTCACCTCTTGAACCCCACCTCAAGTTGCCTGACCGGTTCTCAGGGGACCCGAGGACTTTTTTCTCCTTTCGGGAGAGTTGTAAGCTCTACTTTCGTTTAAAGCCCCACTCCTCAGGTTCTGAGAGCCAGCGGGTGGGTATAATTATGTCCCGGCTCCAGGAAGGGCCCCAAGAATGGGCCTTCTTCCTGGCTCCTGACGCCCCTGAACTTTCCTCCGTTGACCATTTCTTTTCTGCTCTCGGACTCATTTATGACGAGACTGACAGGACTGCCTTTGCCGAGAGTCAGCTGGTGACCTTACGTCAGGGTAAGAGACCTGTGGAGGAGTATTGCTCTGACTTTAGGAAGTGGTGCGTAGCTTCTCGGTGGAATGACCCTGCCTTAAGGTGCCAGTTTAGGTTGGGTCTGTCGAACGCCCTGAAAGACATGCTAGTTAGCTATCCCTGTTCTGACTCCTTAGACCAGGTTATGGCTTTAGTGGTACGACTTGACCGACGTCTCAGGGAACGACAACTTGAACGGTTTTGTGTTTTCCCCTCTGACTCCCCCATGATGCCTCCCGAGGTCCCTTTGCTTCACTCTTCCACGGAAGACTCGGAGGTAGCTATGCAACTCGGGGCCTCCGTGTCCCCCCGACAACGTAGAGAGTTCCGCAGGAAGAATGGTCTCTGCTTCTATTGTGGGGATGACAAACATCAAGTGAACACCTGTCCTAGGCGTAAGAATAAGCAGCCGGAAAACTTCCGCGCCTAAGTGATCACCGGGGAGGTCACTTGGGCGCACAGTTATTTCCCGTAAATATGAAGCGTAATAAAATCTTGCTTCCCTTTCAGGTCTCTTTTGGTGGTAGGTCTGCTACCGGCAGCGCCTTCGTGGATTCAGGGTCTTCTGCTAATATCATGTCTGTGGAATTTGCTATGTCTCTAGACATGCCTTTAATTGATTTGCCTAAACCTGTCCCGGTAGTGGGTATCGACTCCACTCCTCTTGCTAATGGTTATTTTACACAGCATACCCCTGTTTTTGAACTCCTTGTTGGCTCCATGCATTTGGAGCAGTGCTCTGTACTGTTGATGCAGGGATTATCGTCCGATTTGGTTTTAGGCCTTCCCTGGTTGCAGTTGCATAATCCCACGTTTGACTGGAATACTGGGGAGCTTACCAAATGGGGTAATGAATGCTTGACGTCATGTTTTTCTGTTAATTCTATTTCTCCCCCTGAGGAGGTGAACACGCTACCTGAGTTTGTTCGGGACTTCGCTGATGTTTTCTCTAAGGAGGCCTCCGAAGTGTTACCTCCTAATAGAGAATACGATTGCGCTATCGAATTGGTACCAGGAGCTAAGCTCCCTAAGGGTAGGATATTTAATCTTTCTTGTCCCGAACGTGAAGCCATGAGACAGTATACCCAGGAATGCCTGGCCAAGGGTTACATTCGCCCCTCTACTTCTCCGGTAGGTGCTGGCTTCTTCTTCGTAGGGAAGAAGGATGGTGGTCTTAGTCCATGCATTGACTACCGTAACTTGAATAAGGTCACTGTAAGGAACCAGTATCCCCTTCCTTTGATTCCTGATCTCTTTAATCAGGTTCAGGGGGCCCAATGGTTCTCTAAGTTTGATCTACGGGGGGCGTATAACCTTATCCGCATCAAAGAGGGGGATGAGTGGAAGACTGCGTTTAACACGCCCGAAGGTCACTTCGAATACCTCGTCATGCCCTTTGGGTTGTGTAATGCTCCTGCGGTCTTCCAGAATTTCATAAATGAGATTTTAAGAGATTACCTGGGGGTATTTCTTGTAGTGTACCTTGATGACATACTGGTGTTTTCCAAGGACTGGTCCTCCCACATTGAGCATGTCAGGAAGGTGCTCCAGGTCCTTCGGGAAAACAAACTGTTTGCTAAAACCGAAAAATGTGTGTTTGGGGTACAGGAGATACCATTTTTGGGTCAAATCCTCACTCCTCATGAATTCCGCATGGACCCCGCCAAGGTCCAGGCTGTGGCGGAATGGGTCCAACCTGCCTCCCTGAAGGCGTTACAGTGTTTCTTGGGGTTCGCTAATTATTACAGGAGATTTATTGCTAACTTCTCGGTCATCGCTAAGCCTCTTATGGACCTTACTCGCAAAGGTGCTGATCTCCTCCACTGGCCTCCTGAGGCTGTCCAGGCTTTTGAGGTCCTTAAGAAGTGTTTTATCTCGGCCCCGGTGCTGGTTCAGCCCAACCAAATGGAGCCATTTATCATGGAAGTTGATGCATCTGAGCTGGGAGTGGGGGCTGTCTTGTCCCAGGGTACCAGGACCCTCACCCATCTCCGCCCCTGTGCCTACTTCTCCAGGAAGTTTTCGCCCACTGAGAGTAACTATGATATTGGCAAACACGAACTCTTAGCCATTAAATGGGCATTTGAAGAGTGGCGCCACTTCCTGGAGGGGGCTAGGCACCAGGTAACGGTCCTTACCGACCACAAGGATCTGGTTTTCCTAGAATCTGCCCGGAGGCTAAACCCGAGACAAGATCGATGGGCGCTATTTTTTACCAGATTCAACTTTTTGGTTACCTATAGGGCTGGGTCTAAAAATATTAAGGCTGATGCACTGTCGCGTAGCTTCATGGCCAGCCCTCCTTTGGAGGAAGATCCTGCTTGTATTTTGCCTCCTGGTATAATAATTTCTTCTATTGATTCTGATTTAGTCTCTGAAATTGCGGCTGATCAAGGTTCAGCTCCCGGGAACCTTCCTGAGAACAAGTTGTTTGTTCCCCTGCAATTCCGGCTAAGGGTACTTAGTGCGGAGTCATGACTTTCCCTATCTGGTCATCCAGGCGTCCTGGGTACCAAACACCTCATTGCCAGAAACTATTGGTGGCCTGGGTTGCCTAAAGACGTTAAGGCCTACGTCGCTGCTTTTGAGGTTTGTGCTAGGTCCAGGACTCCCAGGTCCCGACCAGCGGGCTTACTACGTTCTTTGCCCATTCCCCAGAGACCTTGGACCCATATCTCCATGGATTTTATCACTGGTTTGCCTCCATCTCAAGGCAAGTCGGTGGTGTGGGTTGTAGTAGACCGCTTCAGTAAGATGTGCCACTTTGTGCCCCTCAAGAAACTACCCAATGCCAAGACGTTAGCTACCTTGTTCATCAAACACATCCTGCGTCTCCATGGGGTCCCTGTCAATATTGTTTCGGACAGAGGGGTACAATTTGTTTCATTGTTTTGGAGAGCCTTCTGTAAAAAGTTGGAGATTGATCTGTCCTTCTCCTCTGCCTTCCATCCTGAAACTAATGGCCAAACGGAGGGGACTAATCAATCTCTAGAACAATATTGAAGGTGTTTTATCTCTGACTGTCAATATGATTGGGTCTCATTCATTCCCCTCGCCGAATTTTCCCTTAATAACCGGGTCAGTAATTCGTCAGGGGTCTCCCCCTTTTTCTGTAATTTTGGGTTTAATCCACGGTTCTCCTCCACTTCACCTGGTAGTTCCAACAATCCCGAGGTAGAGGTCGTTCATCGGGAACTGTGCACAGACTGGGCCCAGGTTCAGAAGGACCTAGAGGTGTCCCAGAGCGTACAAAAAACTCAGGCTGATAGAAGACGTTCTGCTAATCCCTTGTTTATGGTCGGGGATCTGGTGTGGTTATCGTCTAGGAACTTGCGCCTTAAGGTCCCGTCCAAGAAGTTTGCTCCCCGGTTTATTGGGCCGTATAAGGTCATTGAAGTCCTCAATCCTGTCTCCTTCCGACTGGAGTTGCCCCCATCTTTTCGAATACACGACGTGTTTCATGCCTCCCTCCTTAAACGCTGCTCCCCGTCCTTGGCTCCCTCGAGGAAACCTCCTGTTCCCGTTCTCACCCCTGAGGGGGTGGAATTCGAGGTGGCCAAGATTGTGGACAGCAAGATGGTCCAAGGCTCCCTCCAGTACATGGTCCATTGGAGAGGATACGGGCCTGAGGAGAGGACTTGGGTACCCGCCCGGGATGTTCACGCTGGGGTATTGGTCAGGAGGTTCCACCTTCATTTCCCCAATAAACCAGGTCCACTTAGAAAGGGTCCGGTGGCCCCTGATAAAAGGGGGGGTACTGTAAAGGATCTGCCAGGCACAACTTCTGTGTATACGCCCATAGGTAATCAGTCTGCACCTGAGTCTATGTCTCTGAGACTGACTCCATCTTCCACCACTCAGGATGGCAGGCATAGGAGTGGGAGAGCCTATCGCAGCCTTGCCAGACGGAGCTAGCTCCTGCCCTCTGTCTATTTATACCTGCCTTTCCTGTTCCTCCTTTGCTTGTGATTCTTCTCGTGTGGTTTCCTGGCCCAGCTACAGCTTCTAACTATTTGATCCTGCTCCATACTGACCCTGGCTTACTGACTACTCTCCTGCCCTGCGTTTGGTACCTCGTTCTCTCCTGGTTTGACTCGGCTCGTTCACCACTGTTGTTGCTCACGGTGTTGCCGTGGGCAACTGCCCCTTTTCCCTTAGCTTTGTGTACCCTTGTCTGTTTGTCTCATGCACTTACTGAGCGTAGGGACCGCCGCCCAGTTGTACCCCGTCGCCTAGGGCGGGTCGTTGCAAGTAGGCAGGGACAGAGTGGTGGGTAGATTAGGGCTCACTTGTCCGTTTCCCTACTCCCATCATTACTCTAAGAAAACTAATCTCATTACAAAGGATCCACATTGTGGTATTATTATTATTATTATTATTATTTATTTATTTATTTTAAAGCATTATTAATTTCAGGGCGCTGTACATAGTACATCTGATCAGCTATTTTGATGAAGGAGACTCCAGGCAAAATTGATACTCTGTGTTATCCCTAGTACAGGGCCTTAGGGGGTGGTGCATGACACAGGGATTCTCCGTTTGGTCATTGAACCTGTATCAGGTTTTATTCAGGGTATTGAAACGATCGAACATTTAGCATTAAAAGTGAGTTAATATACAGACTTAAAGCTCTTTTAATATTACGTTCAGGAGATCTGGTCTCCCATATGTCTTTTTAGATCAAAAGGAGGAACATGGCTCAAAGGAGTAACAGTCCCCAAAATTTTGCTCAGAGCATGCTTCATCTCTCCATTGTGCCGTGATCTGATCCTTCCTTTGATCCAAAAAGAAGTATGGGAAAGAAAGTTATGCATCTGGGTACCAACAATCTGCATGCATCATATGTCCTAGGGAGAGCTATACTGGGGGAGTCACTTGTTAAGAAGGATCTGGGTGTACTTGTAGATCATAAACTAAATAACAGCATGCAATGTCAATAGGCTGCTTCAGAGGCCAGCAAGATATTGTCGTGTATTAAAAGAGGTATGGACTCGCGGGACAGGGATATAATATTACCACTTTACAAAGCATTAGTGAGGCCTCATCTAGAATATGCAGTCCAGTTCTGGGCTCCAGTTCATAGAAAGGATGCCCTGGAGTTGGAAAAAATACAAAGAAGAGCAACAAAGCTAATAAGGGGCATGGAGAATCTAAGTTATGAGGAAAGATTAAAATAATTAAACCTATTTAGCCTTGAAAAAAGATGACTAAGGGGGGGACACGATTAACTTATATAAATATATGAATGGCACATACAAAAAATATGGTGAAATCCTGTTCCATGTAAAACCCCCTCAAAAAACAATGGGGCACTCCCTCCGTCTGGAGAAAAAAAGGTTCAACCTGCAGAGGCGACAAGAACTGTGAATCTATGGAATAGTCTACCGCAGGAACTGATCACAGCAGGGACAATAGATGGCTTTAAAAAAGGCTTAGATAATTTCCTAGAACAAAAAAATATTAGCTCCTATGTGTAGAAATTGTTCCCTTCCCTTTCCCATCCCTTGGTTGAACTTGATGGACATGTGTCTTTTTTCAACAGTACTAACTATGTAAAATGATATAAAGGGGCCTTAAAGGGATTTTCCTACAATAAAATAGGACATTTCTAAATGTTAAATCATGTAAAACATACCAATTCTTCAATTTAAAGGGAAATGGGGAGTATGTATTGCAAATAAAAATGCTAGAGATTGCGGTAGGAGGTGGGCTATCGGCAAGTTCATGCTTAACTTCAGGGACCGACAGTCGGGGGTCACATTCTGAAACCTCTGTCGTGGGCACCAAGAGAGCTTGTCCAGCCCATGATTATTGTAATCATAATACACATTCAGATAAATCAGATTTTAGGGTGTTTTCCTACAAGAAGTTGCCATGTTACATAATGTGACCAGCTGTGTGTGTCTGTGAATCATATAGACAAACAGCAATGCAAAGAACTCCCTCCAGTTTTTCAATTCTATCCGTAAAAGGAATTTTCTCAAAGATATTCTATATTGTGTAATACCTTTTGTAATAGGTCGGCCACTACAGCAGTATCGTGAAGACAAGGGAAGGTCCTTTATAATATTCAGCACTAAAACCAGTACTGTCAGGTTCTGAGGAAATTCTCAGCTCTGAAATGCTTATTGATATGCTTGTCAGTTATGTATAGACTAGAAGGAGACCAGATATAAAGCAGAATGCAAGTATCGACCTCACAAAACCTTTTACTTGTCTTGGTTTCTATGCTCTTGGCAAATAACACACAACAGGCCAATAAATTTTAAGGAGAAGCATGAAAGACGACAAGAACAAGACACAAATGGTGATTACCTGGGGCTCTAGCAATGTTCCTTTCAAGTCTTTGTAGCTAATGAACGGGGAAATTAGGGACCTGGGCTCTGTTACTTATAAACCAGCCGATCCAAAATAGCAGCAAATAAATATTGCTGTATAATTAGCCATAATTAGCTAGGGTAGATAATGTGTTTCTGGTAATATCCCTGGGGTCTAGGGCAGAGAAGGAATTAATGTCTACATCCCCAGTGGTCTAGGATAGTGAAGGGGTTAATGTTGGCATCCCAGGTGAATACTCAAGCAGCGGGTAACAGAAAAAATGGGAGTGGCCTTCTCAAGGGGTGTGGCTTATTCAAAATATATTTAATATATTTAGACCCCATATATTATTATCAGTCCCCTGAACGAATCCCTAACATATATTCAGACTTTAGACCTGACCTCTAAATATATTCAGACGCCAGACCACCCTAATAAATTTAGAACTTAGACCCCCTTATATTAATTTCAAACACCAAACCAGACTTGTGTGCGCCGCCGTACATGACGTCCTGTCGCTGGATGGCAACAGGACTCAGTGCATCGGCACTCGGGGAATAGTATACAGGCCAATTCTTTCCTTTTTTACTGCACATGTACCGTAATTTTAGCCTCATTCCTTCAGTGATATAACGTTTTCACCTGCTTCCCAGGATGGCTAAAAATATGGCAAGGGCGTAGGGTGACTCCCTGTAAAACCAGGAAAGTTGACATGTGTGCAGATTGCTCCCTATGCCCCCCTATCTCATACTACCTTTCTGGCCGGTCATATGATCTCTAATATTGGTGTAAGTCGTAACGCAAATCTTTGCTAGCTTATAGCTGGTGTAGATTCGACTTTTTGGTGGACGGACAGCCTGAGATATGCCTAATTTATTGAAACGCCTGCGCCACTTAATAAATTGGCCGCATCTTAGGGCCTGTTCACATCTTGGAAGCTTTGTTAGGGGCCTCTGTCACAGATCCGACCAAATATACCAGAATTCTGCGCTATTGTCTCTGGTAAGACCACAGACACTGTGACGGAAACCTGATGGAACTTATTAAAGTCAATGGGTTCATCGTACGTAGATGGTGTCCGTCATACAATGGAACCGGCGCTTCCAGTAATTTCTGGGACCGTTTTCTGCAGGGGTCAATCCGGCCAAATATACTCAAGAAAATGGAAGCACCATTTCATGTTAATATTCGGCTGATTTTTCGGTGTGTTTTGGGTCGGTTACGCTGTGGATTTTTCCAACCCGTGTGAATAAGGCTAATTGCATCAGCATTTTTGTTAAAGTTTAGCGACCACACCTCAGTCAAGAAAAAACACCTCAAGACCTTAGGCTACAATCCTTGTTTCATGTGACTATACATTTGAAGAACGAATGTCAAATATTTTAGGGTCAAGTTTGTTCTATCGGTAATTAAAAACTAGGTGGTGAAAACTTTTTTTATTTATAGCAAAAACTCACGCATTTAAAAATTCGGCAATTAACAATTAACGTTTGTATGTGTGCACATTTATCTGTGTTTTGCACACATGCTGTCAAAATATGTTTGAAAGTCTTCACTTGTCTCCAACACCGCAACCAAAAGTATTTTATGAAATTTACCCAATTTGTAGAAGTTTTAAATATAAGTAAAAATGTATTTCTGAGGCCGGATTCACACGAGCGTGTGTGTTTTGCGCACGCAAAAAATGCGGCGTTTTGCGTGCGCAAAAGGCACTTAACAGCTCCGTGTGTCAGCCCCGTATGGTGCTTTTCGCGCAGCCGCCATCATTATGACACTCCGTTTGGATGTTTGTAAACAGAAAAGCACGTCATGCTTTTCTGTTTTCATTCATCCTTTTCACAGCTGTTGCTTCCGTGTGGTGCGCGTGATTTTCACTCACCCATTGACTTCAATGGGTGCGTGATGCGCGAAATACGACTAAAGAACGGACATGTCGTGACTTTTTCGCTGCGGACTCACGCTGCGTAAAAATCACGCAATTGTCTGCACTGCCCCATAGACGCGCGTTGCACGGACGTATATAACGTTCGTCTGAATAAGCCCTTAAGGTCTAACTCACATTATAAAATGAAGATGCGAGGTTGAGTGCAGTTAAACCCAATCTCCCACTTCTCCCTAAAAAATATGACCTAAAGACCGAGAAGTAAAATTCAAACCAAAGAAGGCTAAATTAATTTTAAAACGGTCCCACCAAGTATATAGAGGAATGCAATTGTATGCCTATACAGCTGCATATGTCTGCCATAAAAACCATTCCAAAATTTTAATACATTTGGGGATGCGGTATCCCGAAGTATCCCAGCAAAATGTACGTTTTGGTGAGATATGTTTGAATATTATACGTATGTGTTTTGGTATACGTTTGAATATTAAAGTCTATGGGCTCATTGGCATATATGTAAATTAATTATCCTGGAATATACAATGCCAGAACACACCAGAAGTGCTGTGAATTTTGCTTAAAGGGGTTATGTGGGGAGCGAAAAGTATTAGCAGTGTACTCACTGCAGTATGTGATTACTCTCACTAATATATTTTCTGTTCCTCCGTCGCGCTGATTATGAGATTTTAATAGATTTGTATAGCGCTAGTTGCACAGTCTTCCTTCATGACGACATGACTCTTCGTCATGTGACCAGCCCCCTTGTATTCTATGTACAAGCAGTAGCAGTAGTTACAAGTAGTTAGCAGTAGTTACTGCTTGTACATAGATTACAGGGTACAGCTATG
Organism: Rhinoderma darwinii; assembly: GCF_050947455.1. Classification (NCBI taxonomy): domain Eukaryota; kingdom Metazoa; phylum Chordata; class Amphibia; order Anura; family Rhinodermatidae; genus Rhinoderma; species Rhinoderma darwinii. The sequence goes on along the minus strand of NC_134687.1, from coordinate 244,310,080 downwards.
CTCCGTTACTAAAGTTTAACTGCATTGTCTAATGGGAGTTGGAGGTAGGGTTGCACGATGCATCGAAACTTCGATACTGTTTAGATGCCGTGCACCCTCAAATGGTTCAATACCGTTATTTCATGTATTTCGATACTAAGCTGTGCGGCCGCACAGCTTTGCATTGTAACACATGAATGTAGTTAGAGCGGGGCTGCGGCTGTGTGATACATGTGAAATACAGCCAATGCCCCGCTCCTGCTTCCTGACAAGTGCGCGACTAATGACTTCCGGCACTGAAGAAAGAACATGGCGGGCGCACTGCAAAACACCCCCATGTTCTGTCTTTAGTGCCTGCGCCGCCGGTCGTTAGTGCTGAGCTGGCCAAATCACCTCATGCTGACTGCGCGCGCACACTTATTGTCAGGCGCGGGGGAATGGCTGTATTACACAGCCGCACTCTAACGTCGGAGATTAGAGAAATCTCTCATCTCCGCCGCTATCCTCCTGAATGCTGCGATCAAAGCTGACCGCAGCATTCAAGGGATAAATGAAAAGGGGGATGCCCTTTGGATCGCGTCACAGGGAACCCCTTTGACGCGATCGAGGGACATAGCATATATGGGAAGACAGCCCAGGATCCATTGAAGGACCCCAGATCTGTCTAATCATATTTCCAGTTGTTAGGGCATACTGAGGTATGTCCTAACAACTGCCTGTGTACAATCAGTAAACAGGAATATAGATATATGCCAGTACATTAAAGTTTAAAAAAAAAAAGTAAAAAAAATGTTAAAAAAAAAGTAATGTTAAAAAAAATAACATTTTTTTTTGCAATAAACATTAAAATTTGTCTCAATACATAAAATCTACACATATTTGGTATCGTTGCGACCGTAATATATTTATAGCATCACTTAAGATGTTTACGCTGAAATAAAATAAAAACTGCTTTCTTTTTTTTTAAATAATTATTGCTGGCAAAAGTATCGTTTTGGCATCGAGTATCGCAATACTACACAAAGTATCAGTATCGAAGTCCAAATTCTAGTATCGTGACAACCCTAGTTAGAGGTAGAATAAAATTTACCTCTGATATCATGAGTTGTTTTTTAAAGGGATTATCCAAACTTATGAAGACTATATAAAAGTACCTATATGTGCCTGAATGCTCATCAGATGGTGCCGCCATATTTTAGAAGTAGTTATTTTTCATTTATATTATATTGCTTTTCATAGGATTGTCCCACAAATAGGCCACAAGGTAGACAGGCTTATGTAAATTTGCATAAATGGGGGCGTTCCTGGGGTGTTTTTTGGGCGTTCCCAACAGATTGGGAGCGGGGGTTTAAAAGTGTCCCACGAATGGGAATTCAAATGTTACATGCTCCTCTAGGTGTAAGGTATGCTTCTCTATTACAAGGTGTAGGGTATTGCTGTAATTACTCACTGTCTGCTACCAAGACATAGCTCTGCACTATCTGCTGCCCAGCATGTGAAACACGATCCCCATAAAGACAGGGAGGGAGGGGAAGAACCATCAAGCAGTGGAAATAAGGGGGGATTCACACGAGCGTGTATTCGGTCCGTGCGGGCCGCGTGGTTTTCACGCGGCACGCATGGACCAATACAAGTCTATGGGGCAGTACAGACAGTCCGTGCTTTTTGCGCAGCGTTTGTCTGCTGCGCAAAAAGCGCGACAGGTTCAATAACTCTGCGTATTTCGCGCATCACGCACCCATTGAAGTCAATGGGTGCGTGAAAATCACGCGCACCACACGGAAGCACTTCCGAGGGACGAGCGTGATTCGCGCAACAGCAGTGAAAAGGATGAATGAAAACCGAAAAGCACCACGTGCTTTTCTGTTTCCGAACATCCAAACGGAGTGTCTTTGCGATTAGCGAAGCCGGACAAGCGTACCGAACTTCACCGGGTTCGGCCAAAGTCGTTTTGGCCGATCCCGGCAAAAAAATTATCGGTACGCGACGTCAGGAGATAGTCACTGTCCATGGTGCTGAAAGAGTTAAACTGTTTCAGCACCATGGACAGTGACTTGCGATCCCAAAATACATTAACCTGTAAAAAAAAACGAAGTTCTAACTTACCGATTACTCCTGTCTCCTTCCTGCAGTCCGACCTCCCGGGATGACACTTCAGTTCAAGTGACAGCTCCAGCCAATCACACAGCTCCAGCCAATCACAGGCCAAGCACAGGCTGCAGCCAATCACAGGCTGCAGCGGTCACTTGGACTGCTGCGTCATCCAGGGAGGTGGGGCCCGATGTCAAGAGAGGCGCGTCACCAAGGACGCGTCACCAAGGACGCGTCACCAAGGCAACGGCCGGGAAGTTCTCGGTAAGTAGGAACTTTATCTTTTTTTTTTACAGGTTTTTCGCTGTTGTGTTCGGCATTCACTGTCGAGGGTGCTGAAAGATTTAGCTCTTTCAGCACCTTGGACAGTGACGGGCGTTGACAAGCCTCATCTCTATGATGCCGGCTGCGCGAAAATCACGCAGCCGCGCATCAGACACGCATGACACACGCAGCTGTCAAATGGTTTTTGCGCTCGCAAAACGCTGCGTTGTTTGCGCGCGCAAAAACGCAACGTTCGTGTGAATCTCCCCTAAGAGGTATTTGATAAGTCACATGCCATATTACAGTGAGGGTGAGAGGGTAGAACACCACGTGTTCAATGTACAAGATGTCACACAAGAAAGAGGTACACACCAAGAACATGATCACATGACTGCATGTGAGACTGGTTTATAGAGGCATTTCAGCTATAACAGTACATTAGTAAGTGACTAATCTTACTGAAGTTAAACCATTTTCACACAAATTTTAACCCCATAGTGACCAGCCTATTTTAGGCCTTAATGACAAAGCAATTTTTTTTCGTTTTTCTATAGTCGCATTCAAAGAGCTATAACTTTTTTATTTTTCCGTCAACATAGCTGTATGTACTTGTTTTTTATGGGATTAGTTGTACTTTTTAATGGCACCATTTTGGGGTACATATCATTTTTTGATGAACTTTTATAAAAAAAAAAATTGGGGGAATAGGACAAAAACCCTGAATTTCCGACATTGTTCTATGCGTTTTAAATTCACGCAGTTCACTGTGCAGCGTAAAAACACATTACCTTTACTCTATGGGTCGGTACGATTACGACGATACCATATACGTATAGGTTTTTTATGTTTTACAACTTTTGCACAATAAAAACTCTTTTGAACTAAAATTATTTGTTTCCAAGAGTCGTAAATTTGATTGGTACTGTTTTGGGGTACATGGGACTTATTTTTCACTGAGTGGATACCAATGAGAATTTATTAATTACAACGTAACCTTCAATATAAGATTCGTTTCACTCTACATGGGACTTATTGATTAACTTTTATTATGACTTTTTTAGGGGCAATGAAAAAAAATAGCAATTTCACCATTGTTTCTTGTGGTTTTTTTACGGTGTTCACCTTGCGGTTTAAATTACATATTAACTTTATTGTTTGGGTCATTACGGTCGCGGCGATACCATATATGTGCACTTTTATTTATTTTATACACTTTTACTAAATAAAACCACTCTTTTTATGGGTAAAAAATCGTTTTATTTATTTTTTTACTGTCATTTTTATTAATAATTTTTATTTCACATTACTTACTTATTTTTTTAGTCCTACTAAGGGAATTTACTATGCGATCTTTAGATCACTGCTATAATGCTTTGGTATACTTAGTATACCAAAGCATTGTTGCCTGTCAGTGTAAATCTGACAGGCAATCTATTAGGACATGCCTCTGGCGCGTCCTAATAGGCATATTCCCCGGGCAGACCTGGGGGCTTTTATCAGGCCCCCGGCTGCCATGAAACCCCATCGGAGGCCCGCGATTGCATTTGCGAGCCACCGATGGGTGACAGAGGGAGCTCCCTCCCTTTGTAACCAAGTTAAATGCCGCGGTCACTATTGACCGCGGCATTTAATGGTTTAAATGGCCACGATCTAAGTAAACTTAGATCGCGGCCATTGGAGCAGGAGCCCGGCTGTCTGATGACTCGCCTCAGTCTGCACTGGACACTTGTGCAAGACTAAGACTGGGCCACCGTGAAAAGGCGACGGCCTAGCCTAAGGCCCCTTAGTAACCGCATATTTGTGGTCACTAAGGGATTAAAGATCGAATAACCCCTTTAAAAACAAGCATGTGCAAAGTGAGCTAATGACCCAATTGCCACAATTTTTGGGGGAAAGAAAGAGGACAGGTATCTGTAGATTTAAGGCTATGTTTACACTCTGTCAGAGTCTTAAGACAGAGGTACATGCCGGGAGTATTCCCCGACATATACCCCAACTGGAAGGCTCCGACATATTCCACTCCCCATATGCCACTCCCCATACTCCGACATATGCCACTAACAGAAAAGAGTATTTTTTACAGTCATTATTTACATTATTATTTTTATTATTATTTATTATTATTATTCATATGTGAGGACGTAAGTTGTGGGTATGTTATGGGAAGGAGGCATACTCTGGACTAAGCAGTTTCTACTAATCTTTCAATATTTGAGATACAAAATGTAAATTGACACCATCCTGGGCAGATACACCCAGTCATATATTCTGTATAGCAGTCATTTTTGCATCACTACATGATAAAATACTGACCTGTTCTCAATGCTTGCTTTGATTATCATTAATAAATGTATGGTATATCACTCCTAGGGCACGTTCAGACGTGGCAGAATTGCTGTGAAATTCCAGTGCGGACAGTCCGCAGTGGAAATCCGCAGCAGACAGTTTGTCCATTGGTTTCCACACCTTTTAAGTTATCTTCGTGCAGATGTTGCAGAAAACTCCGCTGCGGACCATAGGCTGCGGTGCGGAATTTTCTGTTCTGTCTGCAGCAGACACTGATTGTTGCTGACTTGATGCGCACTTGTTGCGGAATTTCTCCATAGACTTCAATGGAGTTTCAAAATTACGCAATGAAATCCGCAGATCTAATGTGTGTTGCGTTGCGGATTGCTTTCAGGAACAGGATATTTCATCATTCTGGCTTGACCTATGTGTGTCTATACCCAGACTGGGATGGAATGTTTGAAAGAGAGCAGGGTGTAATCTGCACCTGAATCCGCAACGACAAATCCGTAGCATTTTACTTAACATTTTAGCCAAATCCGCAACGGAATCGGCAACGCGGATTATGTGTGGCATTGATGCGGACTGTGTCTGCAGAATTCCGCCACGTCTGAAGATGCCCTTATAGTTTTAAATAATGGGTTTCTTTCGTATGAAATTAGAAAAGGTAGAAATGAAGTACGTGGAAATGCCATGGGGGATGAAGGATGTATATAGTGGACATTAGCCCTTCGTGGAGTTGGTCAACATCTCTACACCTGTGCCATTTAATGTAATAAGGACCTGATGCTTCTTTACCACCTCCGATTTCTCCTATCCTTTGTAGAAGAGAAAAGTGGCCTGACCTTCTGGCTGACTTTAATTCTATTTAAATCCTGCAGTGACTGTAAAGAGGAAGAGGCCTGCAATGGTTTATGTAGCCATGAGGAATAAGTTGGGACCAACCTAATAAGTCCCCTATTTGGCTTTGGTAGAAACGATTTCTTTAGGTAACAGTAGCGTGCAGTTTAGCCTTAATTGTATACAGTAGTATAATATATACCAATTAACACACACTGTAAGATGCTTCTTTTTATTATAATAATAGATCAGAAATTCTGCAATACAACAGTTAAATCATATTTATCAAATACTATAGTTACACATTTCTTTATTGTAAATCCAACAAAACTTTTTTTAAATCACTTGGAATATGCTGAAATCATCATTGGTAAAAAAACAAAAAACAGCGCAGACAAAAAGTGGAGAAGTTGCTCATCGCTACCAGTCAGATTCCATTTAAAGAAGTGAACTGATTGGTTGCTATGTGCAACTACACAATATTTTGTCTGTACCAGCTCTTATACATAATATGCCTGGTATTTCAGGATGTGCTTAAGTCTGCTACCCATTACTTTTTCATGTAAACTTTTAGCATTAATAAATAAGGCATTTATCCCACTTCTAACCTACGTCTTATTTGGCATATAACATACAATACATAACATTATATTAATAAATACTTTTATAGTAATAAATAGTTGGGACACTAGTTGTGCAATTAATTCTAGAAACCACTGAAAAATAATCACCGAAGTCTGAACGGCCAGCGAACCTCTTAGATGCTTTACAGTGTAACATGTCGTGCTCTTTCAGGTCCTGAGCACACTGCAATAAAAGTGCTTGTTTCACCACCATATCCCATAAGAAAATAGTATTGGTGAGAGTAATGCATATATTATTATTACATTGGAATAAGGTGGAATAAGTGCAATACTCAGTATAATTTTCTCATATTCAGGTGCGGAAAATAGGTTCCATAAATGCTTTGTTGTACATCATAAGATTGTTTTCGTCTTCTCAAGCAAAGTAGAAGCTGTGAAAAGGGAAAGAAGATTTGTTTATTTTAATATTCATTTTCATATCAAATTTTCATATCAGACATTACTACTCCTGGTTATATGATGCACTTTTGTGGAATCAAGGATTGATTTACTAGCTGTATTGGGTTATGAAATAGCTCAGAGTCACTTCTTTTATACTATTACAACTTTCACAATAATTAGACATGTTGCTATAACAAGTATATACTACTTCAGCAAGAAATATTGCTTGTTGTTCCGGTTCTAAAACCTTTGGGTGGAGCAATAGAGACCAGTGGAATGCTACAGTGCTAGAAATCAAAGGTTGCAGGACTGTAACAATTTGACACTATGTCAATCATTTTTAAGGTGGAGTGGAAAACAATAACAAAGACAGAATAAAATCATCAAATTATTCTTGTAGTGGTATATTATGTCAAAACTCTTCCTCATAGTCTATATCATATAGACTCTGTTCATTTTACATATATATTAGCTAAATCGCATTAAGGTTTCTTCTAAGTATTTTACTATGCAAATAGTTATAAGACACTTAAAAAAAAAAAGAATCGAAATATGCAGTAAATACAAAACATCATGTGAGACAAATTTGATATTAGTGGTGCCTGTGGTGAAAAGGATACCATCTACATGAACGATAGCAGGGACACAGCAACAGACATTATAGTTAAAGAGGCTCTATAGTTTGTGATAAATAATGTTGAAGAAATGGCATGTCTAGTGTTCTGAACACAGTCCTTCAGCACTTTTGGGGACCACATCTGTATAAGAGGAATTATTAGTTTATATATATTGTCCATACGGCTGCTATATGGACAGTATCATTGGATGCATGTGAACCCTTATCCATGAGACGTATGTAAACAAACTGACCTAACAAAACCCAACTAACCCTATTCCCTTTCCCAAGCAGTAAAAGCCCCTGAGATAAGTTCTTATGAAGAAATGTTATTACATTTTATACTACAAATTATTAAGCCTCTGAGACACATAAAAGGGGTTAATGTACAAAGCCATATTATGGAGGTACCCTCCTCTAGAAGTAGTGCGGTACAGAGCAACATACAGCGGCATGTGAAGTACTTATGGCTACGTAGTAGGAATTCTGTGAGCCACCATACAGGCTCCGTGCACACAAAATGAATACAAGTAAAATTTATAAAAGCACAGTCATCAAGAAATGTAAAAATCGAAATAAAATATAACCAATCTCCAGGTTGTCAGTCACAAATCTAGACATACTAGGATAGAATGAAAAAGACATGGCGCCACATAGTGCAAATAAAAGCGAGGTAGAACAAGAGAGCAAACTGGATGGTAAAAGGATGCTCACCTTGAATTGTAGACACTGGTAGGTGTCACAAAAACAATGAAGCTGCTGCCAGGTCCATGCACAAAGCAAACAAAGTTTGTTGGCAAATTGAGACTTGATAGAGTAAAAAGAGGACCACCGGCGCTGCTATGATGAACAATGCACAATGTGGAGGCTTAGACAGGCATCAAGGAAAAGTATTTATTTGTCAGAGGCTACGCGTTTCAACACTGAACCGGCGTCTTCATCAGGCCTGATGAAGACGCCGGTTCGGTGTTGAAACGCGTAGCCTCTGACAAATAAATACTTTTCCTTGATGCCTGTCTAAGCCTCCACATTGTTCAAATCTAGACATATGAAAGGACAAAATTGTAAATATTAGAAGTTTATATCTTTCACTTACCAAAAAGATGATCAGGAATATCAATACTAGGGCAAAGAGGACAGCCAAACAAATAAGAATGATTACCCAAAATGGTAAATCAGAGGTTCGGGCTATTTCTGTTTCAGACAAAGAGTTAAAATTAGAAAAATAACACTGGTAAAAGCATTTTATATTTTTACTGTGCTTTATATTGACAGTATTCAGTTGATAAAAAGATTAACAGCACTCTACTGTTGTTTTATCATCCCTGTTTTATTGAGGTGAAGTAACACCTACTGTAAAATAAAGTTATTTGCAGCATATAGACTTCAGTCAAGATTTATCAAGTAAGTTATAATATTAGTAGTCTTGGCTCAAACTGACGTCCTTATTCAATAGGTTTGAACATGACAGATAACCGAAACATTTGCTAAAACATTAGGTATGTGCCTCACTTATCGCCATTAAAGCGGCACCACTGTTGCAAATGCACAGCTGCGTAGGATGCAAATACATTACATAGTATATTGATTGGGCAGTGTGATTTAAGAAACTGTTTGACTGCAATTTCCCTTGACCATTTACCTTCACTCATTCCCTGGTTGAACTTGATGGACATGTGTCTTTTTTTCAACAATAATCGCAATTATATTCATACACTGTACCATTGTATTATTTGGGCACTACATGGTACACTATAAGGTGGTCATCGATATGAGGTACTGCACAGGGCCCCATCCAACCTAAGGCCAGCACTGTTTAAAGTGTTTCTGGAAGACAGCGGCAAGGTAAACAGGGACGGACTGACTGTTAGGGGAATCGGTCACTGCCTGAAGGCTCAGAGCTTTGTGAGTGCCCACACCCAAACTGCACCATTTATCTTTAAGGGTATGTTCACACAACCTATTTTCAGCAGTTTTTCGGCCCGTAAACACCCCGAAAAACAGCTAAAAATACGGGGGCTGAACACCTCCAAACATCTGACCATTGATTTCAATGGGAAAAATGGTGTTCCGTTCCCATGGGGCGTTTTTTACATAAAAAATGCATCGTAAAAAGAAGTGCATGTCACTTCTTGAGCCGTTTTTGGAGCCGTAGAAAAACAGCTCCAAAATCGGCCGTAAAAAACGCTGCAAAAAAACGCAAGTTGCTTATAAAACGGCTGAAAATCAGGAGCTGTTTACCCTTGAAAACAGCTCCGTATTTTCAGCCGTTTTTTGTTAAGCGTGTGAGATTAGCCTAGAGTCTGCTTTCCTAAGGCCCCTTTCACATCACATTTGGGAGATCTGCTCTCCTGTATGTCTTTTTTAATCAAAAGAAAAATGTAATCTTAACACAAGGTATGGGGACTTTCTAGTGCCAAGAGAGGGGGAAAAGAGTCTTATACAATGCTCCGAAAACCCTGCTTCCCATTATAGAGTTAAATGATAAAATTCTGTCCGCTTGCAGCCACCACTATGGAAAGCATACTGCATACAGATTTATACAGCCCCATTAAATTCAATTTAAATTTGGCTCTATGAGTCATAATTTTATTTACTCTCAAAGAGAGGCATACGTTTTATTAGTGTCTTTACCTGTGACGGTAATGTCCCTCAGTGGATAAATTGATCCCAACACTTTTCCTGTTTCTGTCCCACTGTTAAATTCATTATTCACACTCCACGTATTTACAGCTGGGTCATCCTCAAAGTAGCAGTTACATGATGCTATAATAGACCCATTCCTGAAAGTTAAAAACAGAATAGTCATGAGTTGGGCTGATAATACTATAATATTATTATCAGATTAATTATCCTTCTCTCTTTCATAAACAATCGTTAGGAACTTATCGAAGTCTAACTTTTTGGAAAGTAGGCCTTAGTAGCAATGATAGGCAGAGTAAAATCTTAACTGAAATGGGCAGCAAGTAAAACATTGTAGCCGTGTCACTGTAGCCCTCTTTTGCTGTTTCACCAAGATGCAATAGACTATTTACATACAGCCAATGATGTGCTTAAAAGCGCATGTGAATGTCAGAAATCATTGATCAGTTGCACGCAAAAAACATTGTGTATCAGCAGTATTAGTAGTATAATTTGTACTCCTTGTTTTACTACCGATGCACCTGACTCTGCAACATATTTATGAAAATTTTGTAGGACACTTAAAAAATGTGTCAGCTCATGAACTCGAATAAAGTCTCTAGCTTGTTATACATGTATAATACTAATTTGTTGTAAAAGAAAACTTATCTACATATGATTCTTAGGTCGGCATACAGTGATTGCTAAGTCAACCTTCATTGGGACAGTGGATACATGAGCCTAAATTACCAGTAGCTGTGGGGCCTTTTTACACCAGCCAATTATCGGGCAAATGAGCGTTCACAGAATGCTCGTTCCCGATAACTGTCCTGTGTAAACAGGGCAATGATCAGCTAATGAACAAGCAAACGCTGATTTTAAATGCAGAAAATATTATCGTTGTCAGCAGCACATCGCCCTGTGTAAACAGAGAGACGTGTTGCCGACATGGTAGAAATGTATTGGGACGAGCGATCGTAGTAATGATCGCTCATACCCATACATAGCTCTTTGTGAATGGAGCAGACGAGCGCTAATCAACGAGTTGTCTCTTTGATCGGTGCTCGTTTAACAGTACCTTAAGTTATAATTAGAGTCGGTCCGCATGCCATTGATGTGATAGGTGAACGTCGGCTACGAAGGTGCATGGGGGGGCGAACGACGCGCTACCAGACGTGTGTCTAAAACAACCATTCAGAGAACCCTATTCCGTATGGGGCTCCAAAGCAGAAAGATGGTCACTGCTCCTTTGCTAACAAAGGTGCATCGGAAAAAAAGGCTTCAATTTGCATGGCAGTATCGGAATTGGACCACCGATGATTGGCAAAGGGTTGCCTTCTCGATGAGTCACGTTTTCTGCTTCATCGAACGGCTAGACATTGGCGTATCAGGCGAGAAACATCAAGATCAAACACCCGGCAACCATTGCTGGAAGAACACAAGCTGGTGGCGGCAGCGTTATAGTCTGGGGAATTTTTGCATGGCATTCTACTCATCCATGTGGAAGGCACTCTGAACCGATTTCGGTATGAATATATAGTGTTGCCGTTCACGTCCACCCATACATGCTGTTTGTCTTCCCTGGGGCAGATGGAACCTTTTAGCAAGACAACGCGACATGTCACACGGCTAGAAATGTCCGACAGTGGTTGGAAGAGCCTAACCAAGACTTCCAAGTACTTCTCTTGCCTCCCAATTCGCCAGATTGCAACCCAATTGAGTATCTGTGGGACCGGCTCGATCGTTTAGTTCGCTCTATGGATCCTCCCCCACGCACGCTCCAGCAAATGTGGGATGCACTGCAGTCAGCATGGCTCAAGATACCTGAGACAAACTACCATTCAGTCACTCCCAGCCCGTCTAGCTACTGTTCGTGCTGCACATGGCGGTTACTCTGGATATTAGCTGCTCGTCATAATAATGTGACTCAACTGTGTATATGTCACATAGCTCTACTCAACAAAAATACAGCCCAAAAATAAAAGTGGAAAAGAAATATAGTTACCTCATTGATGCAAGCAAGCAATATTTAAACTTTTTGCCCAGTGCACTATTTTTATATAATTCATTCATCTAAAAATAAGAGACAAATATAAAACAAGATGAAACAACTATATATATCCAAGCACACATTTATGTGTTTACATACAAATGCTGGGTTTTGTTACTTACAGCGGCATTTAGAGCATTTACTATTCATGATATTTACTGGATATTTTATACATAGATGCTTTTACTTATGAAATTATTGCATACATTACAATGTAAATTCACAATTCTCATGATTTCCAGATGCTGGAATGTTGTATTAATAGTTTGTCAACAGATATATGAGAATGCAGATTACTATTCTTATGACAGCTTTCTGTACAAATTACATATCTGTTAGTAAGTTTATTACACAAGATTTCATCATTTATTCACATAACTACATGACAATACAGTATACGTTTCAGTTGCAAATGCAGTCAATTTGTTACCTACTGCAAGTTATGTATCCAGTTCCAAATGCAAAGATATAAAAGCAAAATATATTCATGAGAAACCACTATAATAGTATATCTCAATTATGAATTATAATGGGCCATATACAAATGTATAATAAACGTGGTAATATAATCAAAGTGAAGCTTGTGTAATTATATACTGTGTTTTTTTTTTTAGCATTCAGTACAGTATTCATTTTCTGCTCCATAGTGTCTTCACTTAAGTAAAAAAAACATTACATTGCAGATTATAATCACCTTCTGAACTATGTCCTGCTCCAGAATTCTCCTCTGTTCAGGGTCGGCAGGCACATAATTATTAGTGATGGTGAAATTGATGGCATAGCCAAGGTATGCATTGGACGGGATAGCTTCTATGATGGCACTGGTTGTTGTTGTTATTTTTGTTGTTGTTGTTGTTGGTGTTGTTGTTGTTGTTGTTGTTGGTGGTGTTGTCATAATTGTACTACTAACAATTATTACATCTGCATCTGTTCTGTAAACTAAACAGGGAAACAATTTAATTGCATGGCAGAATAAAAACAGTTCATATTCAGTTCATTTATTTGACACATGTAATATAGCAGGTGCTTGAATGCCCATTCAAGTGAACGAGGCTGAGCGTTGATCTGCAACATAGACACACCTACTCTCATATGGACGTGACTGTGGCAGGTAATGCAGTAAAGGGGCCGTAGGGCTCCAGCAAGCTTCACTGACACTTCATTCTGCTTATTAGTGGAGATCAAGGGGTAGGACTCACCAATTATATATTGATGGCCTATCCTAATGACAGATTATCCATGTAATATACCTTAAATACCCCTTTAATACTAAAAGAATAATAAGGAGTACAGTTCTATCAAAACTACTGAGAAAATATTTCTTATCCTGAAACACTGTATGATTGGGTTGAAAAAAAATTAAAAACACTTACTGTTAACATGGATACTTGCACCTTTCAATGTAAAGTTGCCTAGAATTGTCCCATCTTGGGTAATGTTTAAGAAGGCTTGTTTGACATCCTCTTCTGTAAAGACTCTAGCCAAGAGGTCCACATTAAAGGTGCAGACAGATTCTGCAGTAGTGTCTGTGCTGTCTTTAGTTGATCTAGAAAAAGATAGATTTTCTATATTATATCTGTTAAAAAAATATTTAAAAAAAAAATCAGGCCTTTAGTAGGCTTTGATGAAGGGCAACACTGGGAAACATTCACTGGTCCCCCAAATCAATTCCATCGAAAATGTGTACGATTATTTGGAACAGGTGAAACAGAGCACCGGGCCTCACTGGTGGTCCATTTTTATAGGGAAACTAGATAAAACTGATAGGAAATATTCCATTATGGCAAGAGTCTTACATGACAGGTTTAGTGCTGCAAGGGAAGATGTACCAGAGTATGAGGTAGACTATGACAAAAGTGCCCATGGCGCTTATATAGTACGTGAATACCTACCTGAAACCAGTTATTGCACAGCTGTCAAAGTTGTCCTTTACATTTGAGTTATTTCTGAAACCATCATTCAGCTAAAGAAAGTATATACACAGACAAGTCTAGTTAGTGGATATTGCAGTAGTAGCATAAATCTTCATAATCCACATACACAATTCGATCAGATTGAGCTAAGTATATTTATCTATTAGTAAAGTACATGAACAAAATAAGAATAAAAGAATCTGTTTAACTACAAACTGACTCAGCTTCTGTCTCTTTATTAGTATATTCACATTTAGCTTTCAGGCATTTTGTGTGTTTATTATTTGTAGTTCAATCACCTCTTACCAATCTTTATATGTGCTCTTTTAATATAATAATATTATCTGTAACTGAATTGCCTGCAATTTCTATTGTCCAACTTTTGTGGATTAGACATTGTCATATATGACAGTAAGGGTATGTGCCCACGACAACGCCAAATACGTCTGAAATTACGGAGCCGTTTTCAGGAGAACACAGCTCCTTCATTTTGTTTACAAGTGCACGTGTTTTTCGCGGCGTCCATTACGGACGTAATTGGAGCTGTTTTTCAATGGAGTCAATGAAAAACGTCTCCAATTACGTCCCAAGAAGTGTCCTGCACTTCTTTGACGCGGGCGTAATTTTACGCGCCGTTTTTTGACAGCGACGCGTAAAATTACAGCTCGTCTGCACAGAACATCGTAAGACCCATTGCAAGCAATGGGCAGATGTTTGCCAACGTATTGGAGCCGTATTTTCAGGCGTAATTTGAGGCGTAAAATGCCCCATTACGTCTGAAAAGAGGTTGTGTGCACATACCCTAAGGGTATGCTCACACGCTTAACAAAAAACGTCTGAAAATACAGAGTTATTTTCAGAGAAAACAGCCTCTGATTTTCAGGCGTTTTTGAAGCTGAAAATGAAGCTTCTTTTAATTTGGAGCTTCTTTTCAGGCTTCTTTTGAGGCGGTTTTTTTAGGCATTTTTCATAGTGTTCAATGGAAAATCAGCTCCAAAAAATGCCTCAAGAAGTGACATGCTACTTCTTTTTACAGAGCGTCTTTTTCCGCTCTGTTTTTTAAAACAGCAGCGTAAAAAGACGCCCCATCTGAACCAAATGCTGTTTTTCCCATTGATTCCAATGGCAGATGTTTGTAGGCATTCAGCTTCCGTTTCTTCAGGCGTTTTTAGAGGTGTAAACGCCCTGAAATACGCATGAAAACACTGCGTGTGAACATACCCTAAGTCATATTGTTTACATTTCAATGCTGCTTTTCAGGTACTTCACATCAATAAATAGAAAACGAGTGGATGACTCTCATATTTCTTTCATTCCTGTCATATGCAGACGGTAACTGCACATTATGACCTTACTTACCAGTTTGTTAAGAAGAGTCTGTAGTTTAGTGTACTGATCAGAGTATTTGTTTGTTAAGTTGCTACTATACGGAAAGTTGGTTATGGTGAAATTAATGAAGAAACTTTTTGGCCCGAAAGTCTTTAGAGTTGTCAGGGTTGTCGGTGGTTGAGTAGCTAAGGAAAAGCATTGAAACAGTTGTAATTAAGCAATGTGAAAGTTCTGTGACAAGAAAAAAGTACTGTAAAATTGCACTCCATTAGTACAGTTTCTACCTAAACTATTACTGAAGTCCTTCTCATTGCTGTAAAATGTCTAAAAATCCATCGCAAACTGCCCATAAAGTGCTGCAATAAAGCTTATGTCAAGATGGAATAAATTAGTTCTATAAAGACTCAACCCACAATGCCATGGTTCAACTATTTAGAGCAGAACATTTTTTAATATGGTCCAACAATATTGACAAAAGTAATAACTTAAACAAATCAGGACATGTAGATTTGAAACAGGTCCTAATCTGTAAGGGAATGACAATATACTGCAATTTTGCCTCGAGAATAATATTCCAGAATGTGGGAAAAAGTGTAGAGACAAAACTGTAAAAATTATACTATACTGAGAAATGTTTTATTCCGCATCTCTAGCTTCCATGTTACACAGATATGGTCGAAGCAAATAAAACATAAAAGTAACTTACTTGCTACAGTGAAGACCTTGTTGTAACCTAAATAAATACAGAGAAGTTGCCTTAGTTTTACGTTTAATGTGCCCATTTGCTCTCCTCAATGTATATCTTATTTTCACACAGATAAAACATTGTATTTTATATCCTTTTTATAATTGCAGTGTGAACAATTACTGCCATTCTTCTACCCGTCTTTAGATTATGTGCTTATTTCTTTTCTGTAGAGTAATAGCAATAAAATACACTCCACCATGTTGTTCTGCAGAACCTTCTTCTGCATGATCTGAGGCCTCAACTGTTCATGACTTTCTGTATTAGTGACCACCGTGCTTATATATGCGATAGGCACAATATCTGTGGTCACCGGTAGTGACAGTTTGATAATGTTCTTTACAAATATTCTGGTAGCTCCTAACAGAAATGCTCAGTTATTTTATGTAGTGTGTTATTTCCTTGTAGAAAATAGCAGAGGATATCTAAAAGAAAGCCTTTCAAGTAAGTTAATATTTGGGGCAATATCATGTTATATATTATATACAAACTGGATGCACGATGCTGAAAATAATCTTAAAATGGGTTTTGCCCAGGACTTTCAATAAATATTTTTGGACAATACAGCCCTCCTTAAAATTCTTCTGATTTATTCTGATATTAGTTTACTTTAAAAGATACATGGAATTTGGCATTAATCTTACCATTGACATATAGGCTGTTCTTGTCCAACGTATACATTCCCAGTTTGGTAATATTTTCAGTCATGCTCATAACCTCATTGTAAAAATTCACTCTATCAAACTGAGCTCCAGTTATGTCTTTCTTGATTCTGCAGATGGAGTTTACTTTTGTGTTGTTTACATCAGAAAGCCTGAAAATAAAATGTAGCAATTGTATTTACGGTAACATCACACAAATTGTTTAAAGGGGTATTCTAAATTCAGACATTTATAGCATATCTACAGGATATGCCATAAATGTCTGATAGATGTGGGTCCCAGATCTGGAACCCACACCTACATTGAGGACGGGGGTCACCAGACCCCCATTTCTCCTGGTAAGGCGGCCTTTAGCCACTACATCCAGACAGAGAATGAATGGAGAGGTGGTCGTGCATGTGCACGGCTCTCTGCATTTACTTCTTTGGAAGGTACGGAAACTAACGATCAACAGCCATTTATAGAATCAAATAAAATGATCTGTATTTAGCATTTATTTGAGTATTATCACTTAATCTGAAATTAACATCTCAAAACATGGTAGACAAAATGCAAATATCTTCTCTGTCACCACCTGTCTCTCACTCAGGTCTCCCATTAAATACATAGATTATTATAGATCGCCACACAACAAGAGGCATACCTGATTTTGTTTGCAAAGTAAAAGTAAAATATGGAAAAAGCCAAACTTTACAAAAGTGGCCAAAATTTATAAAACAATATTAAGAGTGAATATACTAAATTTCTTGTTCACAGAAGTAATGTATGAACAAAACTCAAAAAATACAAATAGGAAAGAGCGAAGTGTGTTTGTGATTGTAAAACTAAATGTAAATGAACTATGTGTATACACCTAAAGGCCCTATTACATGGGTCAATGATTGGACAAACCGGCTTTCATATAAACGCTCGTTCTCA
The DNA here is from genome assembly GCF_050947455.1 of Rhinoderma darwinii. Lineage (NCBI taxonomy): Eukaryota > Metazoa > Chordata > Amphibia > Anura > Rhinodermatidae > Rhinoderma > Rhinoderma darwinii. The sequence continues at coordinate 244,292,740 of NC_134687.1, read as the reverse complement.
ATCATTTCTCTGTGTAAACAGGGCAACTATCAGCTGATGAATGAGAAAACACTCGTTCATCGGCTGATCTGCTCATTTATGCAGCATAAAATATTTTTGTTTTCAGCAGCACATCTCTCTAAACAGGGAGACATGCTGCCGACATGATGAAAATGTATTGGGATGAGCGATGAGAGTGAAGAGCGCTCGTCTCCATGCATTACTGATCATAGCTCCTTGTAAAAGAAGCAAACGAGCGCCGATCAACGAGCTGTCTCGTTGATCGGCGCTCATTTTCACGGCCCATATCGGGCTGTGTAATAGGACCTTAAGCCTCCCATACTCACGCAAAGCCATCGATGCTACAGCCGATTAATTTGCTGCTGACTGTACTGTTCTTCATTAAATTTGTTATCTAAGAAAAGAGATAAGAGATAATACTCAGGGAAATTGTTCCATATATTTTACAGTAAACTATAAAGGACACACTTATATTGTTCTAATGTTTTGTAATTTTATAGGGAATTTCTTTTCATTAAATAGGTTTAAGTATGTAGAAGAGAAACAGTGTGTTTTCTCCTTTCAGAGGGTGGTGGAATATTTCTAAGTTATGCCATCACTTTCTGATCAGTGGGGTCTGACTGAGAATGAATTGGCCGCAGCTCTTGATTATTGCGGTGGCCCCTTCTCAGTTTTTATCGGCAGAGTACTGAAACAAAGCTCCATTCAAGTGGCCTCTTTATTCTCATTCTTGTATTGTCTGCATATATAGTAGCATGTGTGTTTTATAGTAACTGCCATAAATGAGATCTAATCATCGAAGAAATACCATAGACTATTAAGGTGCTTGATACTGGCCGTTAAATCTGGTGCAAATCGAAGATATAGCTCGTCGATCGGCGCTTGTTTGCTTCATTCACAAGGAGCAATGATCGTTATTGTATAGGGATGAGCGATGGTTAGCAGATTATGTCAGCAGAACATCTCCCTGTTTACACAGGGACAAGTGCTGCTGTCTCACTACCCTTTATTTGGCCACATAATAGATCCAATCATTGGATGAACGAGCATTTGCTCGTTCATCGGCTGATTGTTAGTAAGTCATTAGCCTTTAGATGATACATAGATTTATGTACAAATTTCTGTGCCCAGGAAACCCCTTTAATCTAATATAATATATCCTATAGCCCAGCAAAACTAATAATTCAACAACAAGCAAGCTTGATAATGAAGAATCTTAAAAATGCAAAAGGCTTAACAGAGATTCTTTCCGATAATCTGGAATGTTTGATAATCCATGGCCTGTTGGGTTGCTTTGATTTAGGGTTAAAGGAATGCTAATGCAACGATTATATATTATAACCATTATAGAAAGCAAAATTAATTCTAGAAAGTAATTGGTTGCCATCGGCAACACGATATATAGTTCTCATCTACATTCAGAAATATTATCCAGTTCTGTTGCCTTCTAAAATAAGAACATTGAGCACCGCTTACCAACTGAAGGACATTTACAGTTGTAACATTATACTTTGCTGTGTTTTGTATTCCAAGGTCAAACGTATAAATCAGGTTTGTTATTGTAAAGTTGAGAGTGAAGTCTTCATAAGCAGTACTTTCAACTGGAGTTTTGGTGATCATCTCTATAGGAGGCTCAACAGCTGATAAAATGAATAAAAATAAGTAAGAAAAGATGAAAATAATCTAGCAAGTATATGTATCATGTGTATATTATGTATGTTGATTTGTATTGTGGCAATCATTTTATAATCAAGACACCAACAAGAGATACAAAACAAAGTTCTGCATAACTGACTTGGCATAAAATAATAATCATTAAAGGCTGGTCTGCTTTGGACAATCTCTTCTTGTTAGAATGATAAATTGATCAAGAGACTGTCCAGTTGCTGGGACCCGTAGCGATCAGCTGAAATCTGTGGCAGAACACGGCAATAAGTGTTGAATTCCTCTGCAGCGCCACCACAGGCAAAATTATGTATTCCACCCTTTATAATGGGCTTTCCATGTAACGCATAGATGTACCAAACCCAAATTAGAAATGCTAGAAATTGTCTTTGTAAATCAGACAACCCCTTTAAATTCTGACTTCATGTAATTCTAAATTTTTAGCTAGGAATTTCTTCTAGTTGTGAAGAACACACACAAAAATAAATACATTACTCACTTGGTGCTTCATTATATCCTGAAAAAAAAGAGAAACAGTAAATTAGTAAATGCAAGCAGTACTGTATGTTAGTAGTTTTCTTGCTTTAATGAATTGTAAAGACAGGCGCTACTTTTTTATGCACCAATAGATGGATACTACAGGAAAAAAAAACGAATTGGTAATAATTGGAATTCTACGCTTATTATTTTTATTTTGTCTTCCCATCTTATTCACAATGCAGACCTGTCACCTAGCCAAACAACTGCATCTCTGTTAGATTGCAGGCGCCTCACAGATTCTCATTCTTTTTATTTTTTTGCCTTTCAATTTTTTGCCTTTGACTGTCAAGTGGCGGTTCCCCCTTATCAAGTGACAGGTGTTACCCGCCAACTTGACAGTCAAAGGCCTTATTTTCATATCGAGCACCAAAACCCACAGCACCGATATCTCAGCAACGGTGGGGGCTAGAGGAAAAAATTAAAAAGCGGCAGAATCTTTGAGGCGACTGCAATCTAACTGAGATGTCAGCTGAAGTTTTTTTCGCTAGATGACATGTTCTCTTTAAGATTTTCTGTTGTCCTATTTAAATATCAATTAATATAATATGCATCAATGAATTGTGCAATATTGTTGGCTGGAAGGATGGAAGAGGTTCACCTTCCAGCAGGACATTGAGCCTAAATACTTTCACAAGGCACTGTATATCAATTAACAGAGATCCACTGCAGTATTTAGGGAATCCCACATTCTGTATGATACCTTTACCATCCATGACTGGCCACATTTTATGTATGGAAATTCCTTTTAACATTATAATGTTATATAATTGTTGCCAAAGCAGTAAAATATTACACACAAATCCAAGGCTCTTATCTTACCATTAACATAAAGACTGCCTGGTTCTATGGAATAGATTCCAAGTTTGGTGGCACTATTCATTTTGCTGGCCAGCTCTTTAAAAAAGGCCACTCGGTCAAAACTATTAGATCCTGAGTCGTTCATATAGGTGCAAACAGCATTTACTTTAGTGTGAGTATCTGATGACCTAAAAAAAAAGAAAAGTAATGCATGGGTAAGTAACCCTATTTACTCCTATATTAGACATTTCTTGGAAAAATAATCCTAATATTTAATGATAGAATGAATACAATATTACCCAGTAAGAGAATGAGCATTTACACTTAAACCATATTTATACAGGTCTGCAATAAGCGGGCATGTCTTTCTTTTATTGCCCTCCTAAGTAGATTGTTCATGGTCACAAACTGTGGGACTCATGGTACACAAGAGCAGGATGAGAAATTCTGACATGTGAAGCTATATGAACTCCACTTTGCTTCACTGCCCTGTGACAAAAGATGATTAACAACTCAGTAGTTTACATTCTTTCTTAGAAACAGACTCACCTTGGTGTTGAGATCATGCAGTATACATTTCAATGTTTGATATTAGGGACACTTTAGAAAGGTTTTGGAAATAACATTACCGCTTTAGCCATGTACTTAGATTTAGACCCACTGACAATCAATGTAATCACTTAATCACTATCTCTTACCCAAATGAAACAATTTGGCATCCAGTGTAAGAAGTCCCAAGACTGGTGTTTTTCATAAGGTTGTTCAGCTATGGAAGGGGGCGTTAAAACAACAGAAATCACAAAATACAAAAGACAAAACAAAACAAAGAAAAAAACGTCATCTATATCACATTAATATTAGCAATAGAGATGAGCGAATGGATTCTACACGATTACAATTCGGCCAAATCTTCCAAAAGTTTCAAATTCTGGCAAAATGACGGACGTTGACGAGACTATAATATGGATGGCCTGTGTTTAGGATAGGCCAATAATATCAGATCGGTGGGGTCTCAACTCCAGGGATATAAGTTACACTTGTGTCTGGTATTGCAGTGCCTTTCACCAGCGAGCGCTGCGGACCCTTCAGTCAGCTGATTGGCAGGGATTGTCAGGAGCCGGATCCCCACTGATCTGAAATTGATGGCCTTTCTAAGGATAGGCCATTAATATTATAGTCCCCGAAAACCTCTTTAAGTCATAAGTACCTAGGACTTCAGGTTACTTGACTGTTTAGCTATTTATTTATTTTTTATCTACTTCTGCTGTATTGTCTTATGTTTAGGGAAACCTGAAATCAACTTACTATTTCATCAGAGGCTCAGTCTGCTGTCCTGCCCCCTTCCTATGTTTTGCGAGCAGCCTTGTTGTTAAAAGAGGACCTGTCAGCACCCAATCCTCATATGAAGATTGTGTTTTGGGGTTTTTCATTGACAGGGAGCTGATTCTTTTAGTTCCCTGCCACAGTACAGGGTTGGCCAGATTCTGCCAATGGCAGTGTGATTAGGGGCGTACAGCGTCATGAAACCAGCATGAAAATTAACAGGCTCCTGACACAGGGGCCATTTCATTAGCCCGTATATTTATGTGGCGTGGATGGGAAGAGGTTAAATATTATTTTGCTAAGGATGACTTAGAAGAATGTAAAAGAAATACAAAAAGATTTTTGAAATGGACAGTAAACTCACTTGGCTTGTTACAGTGACTACAGTGCTGTTAAAATCAGAGGAAAATGGGACACCAAGATCTGAAGTATAATTCAAGTTAGTTATTGTGAAGTTCAAGGTGAAATTGTTCATAACTGGAGGAGCTAAATAAATAAAAAGAAAATGAAATGAGTTAATCGATACTAAGAATCCCCTCTATTACGTTTTCCTTATGGCTATCACTATTTTCTCTGCTGTAAATACTTACACGTAGCTGGTACACTCGGCTGCTTTTCATTATATCCTGAGAAACAAGAAAAAAAAGGTCAACATTCGTAAAAAGTGAGATATAACTGAAAAAATTAGATGAAGGTACGGATACTGTTATTACCATTTACATAAAGGCTATTTGGATCCAAAGTGTAGATCCCAAGTGTAGTGACATTGTTTGTCTGGTTCTTCAACTCTTTGTAGAAAGCAATTGTATTGAATGGGATAGGTCCAGAGTAATTGGTGTACATACAGATTGCGTCCACCTTGGTGTCTTTGGAATTTGCCAACCTATAACACAAAGAAAAAAGAACAATGAAAAGATTTAATACTAATACTAATATTTAATTATACAATATACACTACTTTTATGTATGTGTTATTGCTCATATACTGTAAGCTCAGGAGGGCAGGGCTCACCCCACAAATATATCATTTTTAATTGTGTTTGCATTTGTCCAATCTTATGCGATTAAAGAACATTTTGTATAAATGACTAAAGAACTAAGAAATCTATCCTTTTAAATACTGTTTATTTCATTAGGGGGTTAGGAGGGGCTCAATGCTGGACATTAAATTGAGCTGCACTATATATATATTTACCTAATAAATGTGATCCCAGTATGTAATATTCTCTCTATTACTTCAACATGCCCCCATACCACATATACCAAAGGGGTTAATTTAAAGCCCAACAAAAATCCTTGCTAAATTGTTTATGGTTAAATGTAATGTGTTCTAACTTTATAGTATAGTTTGAACGCAGGTATGACAGTCATCATGAGTGTAGTGTTTTCTAATGTGTTTTTCTAGTGTTTCCAACAAGGTGCCCACCGCTGGACAATGCCTGGTTGTACTTATGCCATGTTTCTGTTCATAAAGTCGCAGAAAGTTGGATAAACAGTTTCAATCTGTGAAAAATGTCATTTGTGCTAGGAAAAGTCTCAAAAGACTTTGATAGAAAGGGCATTCAGATTAAAGCAGATCTTTCAAGTTGAACATGATGCCCTATATCTGGACAGCTGGGTATAAAGCAGAAGCTCAGCAGATTAATATATCGTTTTTAGAGAGGAAATTCAGGAAAATGTGGAATATATTTATTTAAAGACTATGGAAACGTTTGATGTTATTTTTTATTTAATGTATGTATTTTGTGATACTAAGCACTTTTCTGATACACTTTTATTAAAAATGTTGATATGTTTCTGTTCTACAGCTCCTATGTATCCACTTTACATAGAAGGTGCAGAACAACGTTGTCAGCCAAATCAGTCAGTGAGCTGGTCTCACGGCTTGGCTAAAAGCAGCTCTTGTCTGCCTGTGACACCACATCTAACCCTAATACTGATAAAATCAACTTAGATTTTATCAGAATTAGGGTATGTTCACACACAAAATAAAAAAACGTCTCAAAATACGGAGCTGTTTTCAAGGGAAGTCGTGTTTTTCGCTGCGTTTTTAACGGCTGTTTTTCTATAGAGTCTATGAAAAACGGCTCCAAAAACGGCTGAAGAAGTGACATGCACTTCTTTTTCGCGGCAGTTTTTTTATGCCGCCGTTTTGAAAAACAACCGTGTAAAAAACGCCCCATCAGAACAGAACGCCATTTTTCCCATTAAAATAATTGGGCAGATGTTTGGAGGTGTTCTGCTTCCGATTTTTCAGTCATTTTTCAGGACATTTACGGCCCGAAAAATGGCTGAAAACACTCCGTGTGAACATACCCTTAGGGTTAGATGAGGTGTCAGAGGCAGACAAGAGCTGCTATCAGCCGATCAGTCAGTCCATCCATCTCACTGACGGATTCGGCTGACAACGTTGGTTTGCAGCTTTTATGTACAGAGGATGCATGAGAGCTGCAGAAAAGTAAAAAAGCTAAATAACACAAGTGCTTAGTATCATAAAATACATAGATTATCTGTTTTGTTGGTAAAGAATAACCACAATAAAATAAAATCAAATTTGAAAGTGAAATAGAATATTTCTTACATGAATCTCTCAACTTTACACACAGGTGAGCTGTCCTTCATGCCAGTTTTATTTATCACAGAATTCAGCTACAAAAGAAAAGGGTCACAAGTTTTAAACAGAAATACACAGCAAAAATTCATCTTAAAAGTCAACAAAATATTTTTGGATTTTTCAGTTAAAGGGTATTTGTGCACAACGTGTTTGTGCTATTGATCTCTATGGATTTGCCAACACATACTGTACATCTATCTGATCAAGTTTGTCGACTGATAGAACATGTTACAAAGAATTAAACTGATAAGTAGCAAATGACAAGTGATGACTCAATGCAGGTACCACTCAGAATACCACAGATAAACGGTGTATCCAACCTAAATTTATTATCACGCTTACCAAGGTAATGATGGAAAGTTGAGTAGAGTTAAAAATTGAGGTATTTGTTGTCCCCATATCTGCAGTGTATGGTATATTAGTTACAGTGAAATTCAAGGTTAAAGTATTGAGAGTATTATCAGACACTGTTGGTTTTGTACCTAGAAGTAAAAGAAAAGAAAGGCTAAGAATCTATAAAGACTATTAAAACAAAGTACAATCAATGGCTGAATTGGAATATATTTAAATGTATTTATATTTGGAAATGCCAAATCTCAAATCTTCAATGTCCCTGGCACTATGCTAGGCTAGTTGCCTTTTTTTTAAAAATTGTTCTATGATACATACAAAGTTTTGTTCTATTTATTGATTCATATAACTTACTCTGAGAGGGAGTTGGACTTGGTAATGTTTGTTCATTGTATCCTAAAGACAAGAAGAAAAAAATGAACTTTTTAGTCTTTGTGATGCGTTATTCTTAGTTCTGTGTGTTTTAATTGTAACGTCTTCGGTCGCTGACCACGAACTCCTCCCATCCTGTCGACGCCCTTCTCTTCAGATATGTCAGCACATGCGGCCGTTCTGTTCCGCAGTGACCACTAGGCTGCGCTCGCGAGCTCAGCCCAGCCTTAAGGAGCCAGAGCGCACACATGTGTGAGATTGAGCTAATTGCTTCCAGATCACCCTGGACTAAAAGAAGGGCTCTGCCCCTCCCTGCATTGCCTGAGCATTGTTGTTATTACCTAAGTTTGTCTTTGCAAATGGTCCCCTAAGTGTCTCCAATTCCCAGTGTTCCCCGTTCCTGCTACCTGTAAACTGTATCCCGTGTTATCCTGGTCCAAGTGCCATATCCAGTTGGAGTCGTGCTGCGCTGAGTACCTCACCTGTTCTGCTTCACCACGCCTGGTGCCTGCCTGCTGCCTAGTCCCATCCGAGCCTGCCTTGCTACTGTCTGAAGCTACCACAGGTACACCTATATTAACTATAGACTTTGACCTGTGTCCTGACCAGCTGCCATACCGTTAAGGCGGTATGGCCCAATGGGTCCACGCAACCTTCGTGACAGTAATAAACTTGGATAGACATTCACTTACATGCTGTCACGGCCGTGGTCGCGGACCTCCGCCGTTCCTTACCTTGTGACGGCCGCGGCCACAGACCGCTGGCATCCTGCCAGTATCTCCCTCCTAGGAGACGCCGGGCACTCGCTGTTGTCCGGCCCTCCTTTCAGTGTTAGGGTGCGCGCGCGTGCACTCCTTGCCTGAGCGTTGTAGTTTTCCCATGTTCATATTGCAAATGGTCCCTTAGTGTTATCCTGCTCCCAGTGTTCCCATGCCCTGCCACTTGTATCCTGTATCCTGTGTTTTGTTCCTGAGCTTGTTTAGTTTTGAGGTCGTGTTGTGCTGCCTGCTGGTATACACCACGTCTGGTGTTATCTGTCATCCCTGGTATCATCCCCCACATCTGGAGCAACCTGCCATGCCTGCTGGGCCACGTCTTGTGTCATCTGCCACTCCTGGTACCATCCGCCATGTCTACATATAGCCCCATCCGTGCCAGAGCCCCTGCCCCCGTCTGGACTATCTCAGGAACCCTTGTGCTACGAACTTGTATGGACTTTGCATAGACTGTGACTTGGCCAGCTGCCTCTCAGCTACGGCGGTGCGGCCTAGTGGTTCCACATACCCTCAGATCGTGACACAGGCATATGAGATGATAGATAGATAGATAGATAGATAGATAGATAGATAGAAATATTGTGTAGATAGTGTAATACCATTGACATAAAGGCTGTTTGAATCCAGTGTGTAGACTCCCAACTTTGTGACATTATAGGTCTCATTTTTCAGTTCCTGGTAGAAATTAACGGAATCAAATGGAGTTTCAGACTTGTTGGTATAGCTGCAGATGGCATCTACTTTGGTGTTATTTTCACTGTTTGTCAAACTGCAGCAGAAGAGAAAAAAAGGTATTTACTATTTATATGTACTTGGATATAAATAATTTGTAAGTTGTAAAACTGATATAAAATTACATTTCTAATATATTAGTTATGCATTTACCTAGTGTATGTGCTTTACTACCTAGTGCAATATAATCCTATATAAATTAAAGAAACTAAAACAATTTGAAATTCCCGTGGTTAGAAATGACCAGGGTGCATGTATACAGGGTGGGCCATTTATATGGATACACCTAAATAAAATGGGAATGTTGGTGATATTAACTTCCTGTTTGTGGCACATTAGTAAATGGGAGGGGGGAAACTTTTCAAGCTGGGTGTTGACCATGGCGGCCATTTTGAAGTTGGCCATTTTGTATCCAACTTTAGTTTTTTCAATGGGAAGAGGGTCATGTGACACATCAAACTTATCGAGAATTTCACAAAAAAAACAATGGTGTGCTTGGTTTTAACGTTACTTTATTCTTTCATGAGTTATTTACAAGTTTCTGACCACTTATAAAATGTGTTAGATTGTCAATGCAACCCTCTTCTCCCACTCTTCACACACTGATAGCAACACCGCAGAAGAAATGCTAGCACAGGCTTCCAGTATCCGTAGTTTCAGTTGCTGCACATCTCGTATCTTCACAGCATAGACAATTGCCTTCAGATGACACCAAAGATAAAAGTCTAAGGGGGTCAGATCGGGAGGCATTTCTTCTGCGGTGTTGCTATCAGTGTGTGAAGAGTGGGAGAAGAGGGTTGCATTGACAATCCAACACAATGGGCAGCACTTTGAACACATTTTATAAGTGGTCAGAAACTTGTAAATAACTCCTGAAAGAATAAAGTAACGTTAAAACCAAGCACACCATTGTTTTTCTTGTGAAATTCTCGATAAGTTTGATGTGTCACATGACCCTCTTCCCATTGAAAAAACGAAAGTTGGATACAAAATGGCCAACTTCAAAATGGCCGCCATGGTCAACACCCAGCTTGAAAAGTTTCCCCCCTCCCATATACTAATGTGCCACAAACAGGAAGTTAATATCACCAACCATTCCCATTTTATTTAGGTTTATCCATATAAATGGCCCACCCTGTATATATATATATATATATATATATATATATATATATATACAGGGTGGGCCATTTATATGGATAAACCTAAATAAAATGGGAATGGTTGGTGATATTAACTATATATATATATATCAGTTGTATCAAGCCACTTCATTTTTGCTTGAGCTGGGCACAATTTAGAGAACAGTTGTGCACCGGTCGGCATTCATGGTATGCAATGTTTCTCTCTTTGCCTCAGAAATACACTGATCTTTATGTGAATCATCCCTAACTGATAGAATATCAAAAGGTCATTCTAACCATTAGTTGCATTATTAAAGAGTATTAACAATATGTAGTATCCCTTACTTTATTATCTGGCATGATGAGAAAGACGTTTTCAAACTCGTGTTCTTCATTACAGCATCCAACTGAAAAGAAAGTAAAATGGCTTGGAATGTGGTACAACTTGAATGACATTCACTAATGAGAAACAGAAATTACACTTTAGAACAGGCATAACTATTGATGTGTGTATATATATATATATATATATATATATATATATATACACACCACTAGAATATACTTTAACAATGACTTCAAATCTTCAGTAATACTCACTTGGTTAGTTATAGAAAGACTTATCATAATAAAGTTGCCAGAGTTGGGGTTCCCAAAGTCTTCTTGATATTTCAGATTGGTCAGGGTGAAATTCACGGTGAGAACAGAGTTTTGTAGAGAGGTAGTACTAGGGTAACGTGTGAATGCCATGGTAGCTGCAATAAGAAATACACAGATTTGTAACATTGTGACTAATATTACCATAGTAGTTCTCAGTGTATCCCCGTTCTATAATCTTTAATCTGTGTTTACTTACTCATTGATATTGTTGGCTCATTATAACCTGAAATAAAGAGTAATATTGGTTATTAGTTTGTTATTTTATTGCCATATATATGTGTGTACATACATATTAAAGTTTTAAAATTAAAGAATGATCACCATCAATATATAGACTCCCACTATCTAATGGGTATTTGGCCAGCCTCTTGATGCCACTTGTAAGGTTACTGAATTCCTTATAAACAACTGTCCTGTCAAATATTTGGCCGTCTGTGTTGTTCATGTATGAGCAAATGCAGTTGATGCTGAAAGAGTTGGGCACATTTCCAATCCTGAAAGCACAGACATATCAAAGACGTTTCAAAGAAATGATCATGTTAAATATTTAGAGTAAAAGATATACAGTTTTTATAGAGAAATATAATACACTGTTTCCAATTTCTTGCATATGAATGGATCAGTAAAACATCCATGCTCTAATCCAGTAATGGTCTCACTTTTTCCATAAAGGTTAGACTTTTTATAGATCCTGAGTAAGTCTAAGGCCCAATGCACACGACCGTAAAAATTGCAATTACGGACCCATTCACTTTTATTGTCCACAGACACCTTCCCATTTATTTATGGAAGGTGTCCAGAAGAGTACAGCAAAAGATAGGACATGTCCTATTTTTTGCTTTTTATGGGCCGTGCGCCCATACTTTGTATGGGAGCACGGGCCGAAAATTCGGGCGGTTGTCCACAGCCGTCAGCGGCTGGCTGTGCCCGCAATCGCGGCCCGTGATTATGTGCACGGCCACGTGCTTGGGGCCTAACAGGGGACTAGGGACAGAAACCTGTGACACACACACGATAATGCTGCAGTTCTTTTGCATGCTCCTTTTTGTTGATGCATAGCAGATGTGATAGCATAGCAGCCACAATAGTTACTTGCTCCGCAACCATATCTTCTTTATACATGAATGTGCTGCCCCCCCCCCTCTGCACTGCTGTGTACTACAGTCTACATTATGGTATGACCCACAGCAGCGAATAGCACTGGTCCAGACCCTCAACTTCCATAATAGTCCCACTCAATGCTAGTTCCATCCAGATGAAGTATGAATCATTGAAGAATAAACCTGGATTTGTATGTAAACAGTACAAGAGTCCCATTATTTATGTGTCCAAGAATAGTGTTCTGATTTTGGTTCTGGTATGCTGGTTTTGTTCACGCCATATTTGTTGTTTGGTTCACATCTCAATATACTATAATTTACTGAACATCCAAATATTTGAATTTAGACCGTACCTGAATGTAAGATTCCTGCAGCCTGCATACGCAGCACCTATACTGGTATTTTGGAACACTGGGTTAACCTGTTAAAGACATTACAATATGTTTTTGTCATGTACCAATATTCAAATGATTTGGCCATATTCTTCATGTACTATTTCACATATCTTACCAGGGATATTAAGATAGCTGACATGATGCGGTAGATTTCAGTAGATGGATTTTCAAACTGTGGGTTGTAACTCACATCCAGCAAAGTCAGGTTAAATGTGAAATCCACTAGTTCTGGAGATCCTGTTGACAGTGCTGCCGCTAAGACAACAATTGTTTTTAGAAATATATTAACATTGGCTACATAGACAAATGTAAAATCTAGTATGTTTGCAATTTAAAAACTGTGAGTAGTTATTAGGATGTTAATGAAGAAATATGGTTCACATTTTACTAACATCAGGGTATAATTTTACAGTAAAAGTGCTAGATAGAGACACATTATAAGAATAACAGAACTGTTGTCATCTGCATGCTGATGGTTTCCAGGTTTGTTCTCTTTTAAGAACAAAATGTACCATGAAATCTGAATTGCCTTAAAATTAGTATACCTGTGGTAAATGTAGTTAAAGTGGCAGCAGCGGCAGACACTGTAGAGGTTGGCACATTGGTAGTGGTTGATGATTGACTTGTCTGGGCCGGTCCAGTACTACTGACTGTTGAACTCAATTCTACTGGTAAAATAAAGCACAACATGTTGCCAATTACCATGTATTGAGAAACCATTGAAATAGATGAGTAAATACAGTTGAGTTGGAAAACTTACCTGTAGTTAGTGCTATTGTTGAGTTAGGTGCATTGGGCTGCTGCACGGGTGCATTAGTAACAGGAACAATAAGCTCCTCAGCTAGGACAAGAAGATATGGATTAAACAAAGAAATCTTGACAATAGAGGAGAGAGTAAATTGTCACAGAATAAAGTCACTGGAGTTAAATACATATGCAGACAGCCGAATATTGAGAGTCCTAACCCTGCATAGCCACTACATTGCCAGGTTACTAGTGGGTGCCATTTTTCTTTCCATGTAAAGCAAGGTTTTGGTCATCTTCCTAGATCATTATTCCCCTCCACCACTGTGTTTGGGAAGTGTCACGCTTCCAAAATGCAGTGGTCATCTTATACATACAGAAAACTCCCCTGTATGAAAACGTACTGGTTATTGCAGATAACATTTCTATACATTAGACACAGGGGTTGCGAGAAGCAAACTCACTTATTAACAAAAAAAAAACTAATGATGAACTCTAAGCCACTGCACTATTATAAAAGGAGTTTGCATTGTAACAAGTAGGACTGAAGGGTGTTTTACACTGGGTGATTATCGGGCAGACGAGCGTTGCCGATAATTGCCCTGTGTAAACAGGGGAACGGTCAGCAGATGAACGAGCAGACGCTCGATCATCTGCTGATCGTATCGTTTTAAAAAAGTAAAATATTATCATTGTCGGCAGCCCATCTCGCGTTGCTGACATGATAATAATGTATAGGGATGAGTGATCAGAGTAACGGCCGCTTGTCCCCATCAATAGCTCTGTGTGACTGGAGCAAACAAGCGCCGATCAACAATGTCAGGCCAGTGTAAAAGGGCCTTTAGATGCTTAGTCCTCATTGTTGAAATCATCAGTAATCGTGGGAAATAATTGAAGCTTTCATAACCTGCTTGGTTACTATGAGGGAAATGTTTGGAACGTGTCACCTCAGAGAAAAAATATCTTTAAGCTCAAAATGTTACTTAGTAATTTAAGAAATGCTGTCAGCCAACTTGCCAAGCCCAGCCTGCTGAGTAAAATGATTAGCCATCATGCACCTGTCTGTTACCGGTTCTATCACTGACTGTCACTCTTGCCATCATGTAATTTAAAAGGTAAAAAATTGCGAAAATGACTATATAGAATAGCGCTATGTGAATAAAATGATTTATCCAAACCTTACCCCAACATTTTTTTTCATTAGCTTGAAATGTTTGGTTCTGCACAGCTTTTCAAGTGTAGCCTTTTGAAGGGGGGTGGGGTATATGGTTTGAAAAATCCCCTCCATTGTGGCAAGTCTCCAATAATTTGCAGCACAGTAGACAGCTTTTGTACAGCAGAAGTCTTGTCAGTGCAGCGAAGAGGAATATACATGTGAGTGGTCTGAATGTCTGCTCTTATATATATATTTTTTTACAGTTGGGGCATTGGGCCGCGCAGCGTGGACTTTGTGGCTGTAGCAGTATGTCTGGCACTATAGAGGGACTGTAGGTCACAATAAATGAGGGTTTTGTGGCTGCCAATGAGAGGTCTGAGGTTCACATAAACTAAGAGCAAATATGTGTCGTTTTTTTGTATCCCTCAGTACATACTACTTAAAACACAATTTTTAAGGCTTGTATAATTTTGCAGTAAGACGAACATATACAGAACATTGCACAGACTTATTACATGCTACAATTTTAGTCATGTGGGTTACTGTAAAAACTGTGACTTACTTGTGGAACTCTTTGTTGTCTGCGTTGTGGTTACATTTACCGGTGTCTGGTTTATTGGACTGTCAGTAGCTGTTTGGACTTGTGGTTCGGTTACTGTAAGAAATTTTTATAACATTACTGGTATGGGTATGTATTGGTTACTGCCTCTTGCAGAAATAAAAAAAGATCTAATTTTACATGTATCAGTAGTAATGACCACAATAACAGAGTTGTGCAGTCCAATGATCTATGGAGATGGCTGGTCGTATGCCGGTACTACGGGATCATACAAATCCATCAATAAGTAATATGCGCTTGTAAACTATATGGCCTAAAGTATGTGGACACTTCTCCTAATTATTGAGTTCAGGTTTTTCAGCCGTTCACAGTCATGCAATCCCCATAGACAAATATTGGTTGTATTATGGGCCGTACTGCAGAGCTCAGTGACTTTAAAAGTGGCACTGTCTCCTTTGCCACAAGTCACTTTGTGAAATTTCTAATCTTCTAGATCTGCCCCAGTCAACTGTAATTGCTATTATTGTGAAGTGGAAGCGTCTATGAGTAACAACAGCCCAGCCGCAAAGTGGCGAAGAGCGGCGACCCCAAGTGCTGAAGTGTGCAGAGCGTAAAAATCGCCTATTCTCTGTTGCATCACTCAATACAGAGTTCCAAGCTGTCGGCTTGAGGTGACATCAGCACCAGAACCGTGAGTCAGAATCTTTGTGAAATGAGTTTCCATGGTCGAGCAGTTGTACACAAGTCTAAGATCACTATGTGCAATACCAAGTGTTGGCAGGAATGCTGTAAAGCACGCCACCACTGGAATGGACAAATTGGCTGAATGGACACAAATTACCATAGATGCTCCAATTTCTTGTATAAAGCCTTCTCAGAAGAGTAGAGGCTGTTATAGCAGCAAAAGTGGGCCTATAACTAATTTTGGTTGCCATAACATTATATGTGCGGCTTTCATTAGTTGTGGTTGGTGCTGTTGTGAACAATTAGATAAGGTTCAAATGCAGGAGTCAATGATATTGTACTTGATGTCACTGCAGTTGCTTTTGTCTTTCCCAGCTGTTGTTTATGGTTGAACTGACTTTGGAATAGTTGTTATCTGTGCAG
Source organism: Rhinoderma darwinii (assembly GCF_050947455.1). Classification (NCBI taxonomy): domain Eukaryota; kingdom Metazoa; phylum Chordata; class Amphibia; order Anura; family Rhinodermatidae; genus Rhinoderma; species Rhinoderma darwinii. The sequence continues at coordinate 244,276,724 of NC_134687.1, read as the reverse complement.
ATGTATGTAATGGAACTTTGGTTTCTTGTAGATTTGTGTCTTTTGGAGGTATAGTTAAATCTGTTGTAAAATATGGTTCAAACAGCTCTAAAAATAGTTCAAGAAGTGACATGCTCCTTCTTTTAACACGGCGTCTTTTTACGAGATCTAAAAAAACCTCCCCGTCTCAACTAAACAACGTTTTTCCCTTTGATTTCAATGGGAAGCTGTTTGCGTTTAACTGACGTATTTAAAGGCATATTTTGAGCCGTTTACACCCCGAAATGCGCCTGAAAACACTGCGTGTGAACATACCCTGACAGTTGTATTGAGTGCAGCTACTGAATAAGTGCCTGTGTTTGAAGATGGCGTTGAACTATTTTGATACATGAAGTTAAATTTTAAAATGTGATTATTTTTTATTTGCATATCATATAGCTTTTATGGCTGTAATATACATATTTGCTGTCAAATTTGTAATATCTTAAAAAATCTTGTAAAATCATAAAAATAAATTTGTGGTTCATATGTTGATGTACTTTCCATTTGGCTGTGGTACAATAGTTGCTTATGTAACAGTTAGAAGAAATGCATTTACATTTCCAAATGATTTCATGAATAATTTATTTCAATCAGACCCAGTAATGCACAAACAATATTTACAAGATTTATCTGCCTCAATCTTTAGAATATAAATGTGACTTACATGTGGAACTTTGTGTAGTCTTTAATGCAGTCGGAATTGTAAACTGGTTTATTCATAAAAAACTAAGGGTATGTGCACACACACTATTTACGTCCGTAATTGACGGACGTATTTCGGCCGCAAGTCCCGGACCGAACACACTGCAGGGAGCCGGGCTCCAAGCATCATACTTATGGACGACGCTAGGAGTCCCTGCCTCGCTGCAGGACAACTCTCCCGTACTGAAAACATGATTACAGTACGGGACAGTTGTCCGGCAGCGAGGCAGGGACTCCTAGCATCGTACATAAGTATGATGCTAGGAGCCCGGCTCCCTGCAGTGTGTTCGGTCCGGGACTTGCGGCCGAAATACGTCCGTCAATTACGGACGTAAATAGTGTGTGTGCACATACCCTTATTGTAAATACAATACTTCAGACCATTAAATAAACCTGTGAGTTGGATATTGGTGCACGGTCTGAAGAAGATAGTAAACCGTTTTGGGCCCACTGCTTAGGGGACGGTCCGTGCAGAATTTCCACAGCGCTTACCCAAAATAAATTGACATGCTGCAGATTGAGAATCCACAACGCAGGTCAATTTCCGCACTTTTTTTCTGCAGATTTTTCCGCAGCACGTGGATTTGATTTGCTCAAATGTCTTCCACTTTGTTGCTACTGTAATACACTGTGAAATTTCCGCACAGAAATTTAAGAAGGAGATTCCACATCATTTTCGTCCCATGTGCAGGGGGTATCAAAGTTTTCAGTTTTAGTGCTACACAATGGATGATATCTGCTGTTTGCAAAATAACAGTCATCAAAAAGTTCTCCCTCAGGTAGTGTCTTTAAACATTCTTTACACAATTCTAATTCAAATGGACAGCAATTGTTTCTCCATGAGAATACATACGATAACTAAGACTTACCTGTGGAGCTCTGTGTGGTCTGTAATGTGGTCATGTTTTCCGGAGCCTGGTTTGCTGGGTTTACGGTAACTTTTTGGATTGGAGGTTCTGATTTTGTAAAAGAAGATCATTAGACAATACTAGAAAAACAAGTCATATTCAGCTATATCATAAAAAATGGATTCAAAACCTGCAATTAAATACAACATATGCTACAAAAATGTCAACTCATAGAGACAGCCTGTTAGTTCTGCCCTCTCCCCTAGTGATTGATGTTTTTTATTACTTTGGTTGACTTAGTTGCGCTGGTTTTGAGGCGGCTTGGAAAAAACATGGAAGAAGTTGTCATACGCTGAGTTGTACTGCTTCCAGTTGTTGCTATAGGTATTGTTATCCTCGTACTTTATTAGGTGTTGAGGAAACAGGTTGTGTTTGTTGCAGTTAGCTCTCTCTGCGTACTTATTGATACAAGAAAAGCTGTCCTCTACCTCGTCTGGGCATGCGAAGCAGGACTCACAGGCTTTCTCTGAGTCCTGGCAGCATTTCTACAGCTTTTTACTTCAAAACACTGAATTAAATCAGAAAACTGTATATTCCCGAGCTCAGCATCTCTCCCTCTATACTATGCTCAGATAGGGTAGCATAGGAGACCTGGCAAACTCCTTTAGGCCAAATGCACACGATGCATATTACATGGAGATTTGGCGTGCATTTTCCGATAGCAAATTCACATCGTAATACAGTACCAGCAAAGTTAATCAGAATGCAGGTATCTCACCTACGTTGCAGAATTTTTCCACAGGTAAATTAGGACCTGCAGTGCGTATTTTAAAATCCTCAGCATGTCAATTTATCTTGCGTTTCAGACTCAGAATTATAGCTGACAAGTTTATGAAAAAGTACCAAATCTGCAGAATAAAACCGCACCTATTTCCACATCCAAATGTAAAAACCACACCTAAAAACACATTTAAAAAGTTTTGCTGCATTTTTATGCGTTTTTCGTGCCATTTTTCATGCCGTTCTTATTTACGTTTTTGTGGCGCCTTTTTTTGTGAAGCCAGATGTTACATTATAGTCTAATGTAAAATATAAAAAGCAATATATACACTGCGTTTTTGTCTGCAGCGTTTATGTGACAATTTTGTGGTCCGTGGCATTTTTTTTACCCAAACGCAGCATGCTCTGGATTTGGCCTTTTTTTTTTTGGCTTTTGTTCTATAGGACTTAGAAAATGCCAGAAAAAAAAGCATGTACAAAATGACACTACAAAAACGTCCGGAAAAAAGCCAGATAAAACGCTGTTGTGTATTTTATTACATCTGCCGTTTTAAGATGTGTTTCTTCATGCATTTAAAAACGCCAGAAAATATCTCTGTGTGAAGGAATAAAGCATCAAGCACAAGCACACTGCCATACACACAATGCAAAACACACAATGCCATACACACACAATGCCATACACACATAATGCCATACACACAATGCCATACACACACATTGCCATACACACACATTGCCATACATACACAATGCCATACACACAATGCCATACACACACATTGCCATACATACACAATGCCATACACACACTGCCATACATACACAATGCCATACACACAATGCAATACACACAATGCCATACACACACAATGTCGCTTACAACACGCGTACTTTTACACACTAGGCATGCTTTTACACAAATTTTTGTTTGTAAGACCGAAAAAAGACATATGTCTATCTAGTTCAGCCTATTATTCTGCAATGTTAATCCAGAGGAAGGCAAATTCCCACTAGGCAAAAGTTAATTTTTCTAATCCTAGGGAAAAATTCCTTCCTGACTACAATATGTCATACAGAATAAATCTCTGCATCAATGACCCATCTACAGTAATCTGTGTGCTTTTAGATACACTTCTATACACACGCTTTTGCACATACAGCCAAACTATTGTAAGCGCATACATACGAAGGCGTGCTTACACACACAAGAAAACTTTTACACACCCATACAGGCACAATGTTATACACCAAAATACTGTGGTTTGTGCAGTCCTCAGCTATTTCTAGTTGGCAGCTTCTGTGTACTGAGACATCCTCCCATTTTTGTCAGGAGCTTACTACAATGAATACCTAAGGATTTATTCACATTTGTAATTTTTGCTAGTGCTATGCATTTTTGTTAAAATTGTTGCAAAAAAAATGCAGTATGTGTATGTACCCTTAAAGGGGTTCTCCGGTCATTCTATATTTATGTTCTTTCCTTAGAATAGGCCATCAATATCAGATGGGTAGGGGTCTGACTCGCAACACCCACGACGATCAGCTGACTGAAGGGGCTGCAGCGTTCATCGCCGCGGACTCTTCATTGTTAACCAGGCACAGCGTCGTACACATCCATAGCGGCTGTGCCTGGGATTGCAGCTCAGTCCCATTAATTTGAATGGGACCTGAACTGCAATCCCAAGTACAGCCACTACAAATCTGTATGGCACTGTGCCTGAAAACTGTGAATAGGCAGCGGCAACAAAAGCCACAGCCCCATCGATCAGCTAATTGGCAGGGGTGCTGACAGTCAGACCCCCAATGATCTGATATTGATGACCTATCCTGAGGATAGGCCATCAATATAGAATGCCGGGAGAACCCTATTAATGACCAGATCCACAGATTGGAAGAACGGCCTATCTTATAAAAATATTGACAGGCCCTCTTCCAATCAGTTCTCCTATTCAGTAAGTAGTACGGACTATACCCGCTGCTCAGAGATGTTGCAACAGTTGCCACCTCCCTCTCTTCTTAAAGAACAATTTGCCTTCTGCAACTGAATGGTCCCCAGAGGATGCCCACACAACTTTATTTTGAGGACAATCTCTTTCTCATTATAATTTGCCCCTGGCGCAGGTTTCTGGCATTGGCCGTGACCTGTGCCTAACTGGCCCATGGGCTGAGTCTTACCAGGAATGTGTACCTTAGACTTTGAGAAGACCTGGTTAGAATTAGTGTTTATAAACAGGCTGATCTTAACATTTAAAGACAGTCAAGGCTATTCCAATTAATAACATTAACTGCATATCTAAAAGTTATCTGATTGATGGTCAGAAAGCTAGGATCCCCACCGATCATAAGAATGTGAGTCCCATGCCTCAATTGATAGATAAAAGATGAGCATCATTTGGCTGTTTCCTTAAGACCCCATATACTATAATAAACAGTGCCATGTACAGGCATGGCAGACTCTCCATACTTCTTCTACCCTTTCTAAAGAATAACAAGGGACACTTGACCCCTAATCTGGTTTGGGTATCAGCGGATTAACCACCACTGGTAAAACTTCTCTGGCATATCCTCTGCATATGCCATAGATGCCATTCCTCAGAATACCCCTTTAGCTTAACATGATTGTTAAAAATATATTGACCACATAATGTTCTTCTACTACTGTATGTACTACAGATTACTACTATGGTTTCTTCTGTTATCACTTTTGCATCAAATCTTGTTAATCTATTCTTTCAAAATAGAAATAAATCAACTTGGTCCAATTCACAGATTTTCATCTGGAATTCATTTCTTTCAGCATATTGGGTTATAAAAAGTGTAGCAATTCATTACATGCTAGAGTTCCACTATTTGCAATACTTGTAATTGAATATTTTTCTACAACATCATCACTTTTACATACCTGTTAATTCTGGGAATGTTTTTACAGTCACTGCTTCAGTTGTTAAGTCAGTAACCATGTCTGCTAAATGTGTCGTTGTTTCTACAGTTTTTCTTGATAAAATGTTTGTGACGTTTACAGATACAGGTGTTGAGGAATTCATTATTTCTGTTGTTTTTGAGCTTGTACTCATTTCTTTTCCTGTTGTGATAGTTTCACCAGTTCTGGTTGTTGAATCAGTAGTAGAAGATTGAGATGTAGCTGTGTCTTGTGATAAAGTGGTTTCTAAAATTGATGTCATTAGATCTCCTGTTGTTAATCGAGAAGTTTCTGAAGTATTTAATAAATCTTCTGTTATTGAACTTTTAGTTGTTCTAACTGCCGTAGAAGAAGGAGATATAGAAATAGTTTGGCTTAATCTTGACATTGTTGATGTTTCCGCTAAAGATGTGGTCGTTTCTCCAGTAGTTGATAAAAGTGTTGTAGTAGTTTCTGTTTCAGCTGTTGGAGTAACTGTTATTTGTTGAATTGTTTCTGTTGGTGTTGTTTCAGTGGTTGTCATTAGTGTTGTTTCTATTGAAGTGGATTGTACACTTTCTGAAGTAGTTGATGGCACTACTGTAGTTGCTAAGCCTGTACTTGTTTCTGCTCCTGCTGTAGTCATTTCTGCAGTCGTGGTTATTAAATCAGTAGTAGGAGATTGTGAGGAAACAGTTGTTTCGATTATTGTTGATGATATAGTTGTGTCTTGTGATAAAGTGGTTTCTGAGCTTGTTGTCAATAATACTTCTGTTGTTGGTGAAGTTTCACCTAAAGTCGTTGATAACGATTCCGTTGTTGAGCTTTCAGTTGTCGTCACTGCAGTAGACGAAAGAGGCAACAAAGTTGTTTGGCCTAATGTTGGGGATGTTGATGTTTCTGCTAAATATGTGGTGGTTTCTCCAGTAGTTGATAAAAGTGTTGTAGTAGTTCCTGTTTCAGCTGTTGGAGTAACTGTTATTTGTTGAATTGTTTCTGTTGGTGTTGTTTTAGTGTTTGTCATTAGTGTTGTTTCTATTGTAGTTGATTGTACACTTTCTGAAGTAGTTGATGGCGCTGCTGAGCTTGTACTTGTTTCTGCTCCTGCTGTAGTCGTTTCTGCACTTGTGGTTATTAAATCAGTAGTAGGAGATTGTGAGGAAACAGTTGTTTGTATTATTGTTGATGATATAGTTGTGTCTTGTGATAAAGTGGTTTCTGAGCTTGTTGTCAATAATACTTCTGTTGTTGGTGAAGTTTCAACTGAAGTCGTTGATAACGATTCCGTTGTTGAGCTTTCAGTTGTCGTCACTGCAGTAGACGAAAGAGGCAACAAAGTTGTTTGGCCTAATGTTGGGGTTGTTGATGTTTCTGCTAAAGATGTTGTGGTTTTTCCAGTAGTTGATAAAAGTGTTGTAGTAATTTCTGTTTCAGCTGTTGGAGTAACTGTTGTTTGTGGAATTATTTCTGTTGGTGTTGTTTCAGTGGTTGTCATTAGTGTTGTTTCTATTGTAGTGGATTGTATACTTTCTGAAGTAGTTGATGGCACTACTGTAGTTGCTAAGCCTGTACTTGTTTCTGCTCCTGCTGTAGTCGTTTCTGCACTTGTGGTTATTAAATCAGTAGAAAGAGATTGTGAGGAAACAGTTGTTTCGATTATTGTTGATGATATTGCTGTGTCTGGTGATAAAGTGGTTTCTGAGGTTGTTGTCAATAATACTTGCGTTGTTGGTGAAGTTTCACCTGAAGTCGTTGATAACTCTTCCGTTGTTGAACTTTCAGTTGTCATTACTATAGTAGTAGAAAGAGATGGCATAGTTGTTTGGCCTAATGTTGGGGTTGTTGGTGTTTCCGTTAAAGATGTGTTGGTTTCTTCAGTAGTTGATACAAGAGTTGAAAAAGTTTCTGTTTCAGCTGTTGGAGTAACTGTTATTTGTTGAGTTGTTTCTATTGGTGTTGTTTCAGTGGTTGTCATTAGTGTTGTTTCTATTGTAGTTGATTGTACACTTTCTGAAGTAGTTGATGGCACTACTGTAGTTGCTGAGCTTGTATGTGTTTCTGCACCTGCTGTAGTCGTTTCTGCAGTTGTGGTTATTAAATCAGTAGTAAGAGAATGTGAGGAAACAGTTGTTTGGATTATTGTTGATGATAAAGTTGTGTCTTGTGATAAAGTGGTTTCTGAGGTTGTTGTCAATAATGCTTCTGTTGTTGGTGAAGTTTCACCTGAAGTCGTTGATAACGCTTCCGTTGTTGAACTTTCAGTTGTCATTATTATAGTAGTAGAAAGATATGGTAAAGTTGTGTAATCTAATGTTGGGGTTGTTGATGTTTCCGCTAAAGATGTGGTGGTTTCTCCAGTAGTTGATAAAAGTGTTGTAGTAGTTTCTGTTTCAGCTGTTGGAGTAACTGTTGTTTGTGGAATTGTTTCTGTTGGTGTTGTTTCAGTGGTTGTCATTAGTGTTGTTTCTATTGTAGTTGATTGTACACTTTCTGAAGTAGTTGATGGCGCTACTGTAGTTGCTAAGCCTGTACTTGTTTCTGCTCCGGCTGTAGTCGTTTCTGCGGTCGTGGTTATTAAATCAGTAGTAGGAGATTGTGAGGAAACAGTTGTTTGGATTATTGTTGATGATATAGCTGTGTCTTGTGATAAAGTGGTTTCTGAGGTTGCTGTCAATAATACTTCTGTTGTTGGTGAAGTTTCACCTAAAGTCGTTGATAACACTTCCGTTGTTGAGCTTTCAGTTGTCGTCACTACAGTAGACGAAAGAGGCAATAAAGTTGTTTGGCCTAATGGTGGGGTTGTTGATGTTTCTGCTAAAGATGTGGTGGTTTCTTCAGTAGTTGATAAAAGTGTTGTAGTAGTTTCTGTTTCAGCTGTTGGAGTAACTGTTGTTTGTTGAATTGTTTCTGTTTGTTTTGGTTCAGTGGTTGTCATTAGTTTTGTTTCTATTGTAGTGGATTGTACACTTTCTGAAGTAGTTGATGGCACTACTGTAGTTGCTGAGCTTGTATGTGTTTCTGCTCCTGCTGTAGTCGTTTCTGCAGTTGTGGTTATTAAATCAGTAGTAGGAGAATGTGAGGAAACAGTTGTTTGGATTATTGTTGATGATAAAGTTGTGTCTTGTGATAAAGTGGTTTCTGAGGTTGTTGTCAATAATGCTTCTGTTGTTGGTGAAGTTTCACCTGAAGTCGTTGATAATGCTTCCATTGTTGAACTTTCAGTTGTCATTATTATAGTAGTAGAAAGAGATGGTAAAGTTGTGTAATCTAATGTTGGGGTTGTTGATGTTTCCGCTAAAGATGTGGTGGTTTCTCCAGTAGTTGATAAAAGTGTTGTAGTAGTTTCTGTTTCAGCTGTTGGAGTAACTGTTGTTTGTGGAATTGTTTCTGTTGGTGTTGTTTCAGTGGTTGTCATTAGTGTTGTTTCTATTGTAGTTGATTGTACACTTTCTGAAGTAGTTGATGGCGCTACTGTAGTTGCTAAGCCTGTACTTGTTTCTGCTCCGGCTGTAGTCGTTTCTGCGGTCGTGGTTATTAAATCAGTAGTAGGAGATTGAGAGGAAACAGTTTGGATTATTGTTTGTGATATAGTTGTGTCTTTTGATAAAGTGGTTTCTGAGGTTGTCTTCAATAATACTTCTGTTGTTGGTGAAGTTTCACCTGAAGTCGTTGATAATGCTTCTGGTGTTGAACTTTCAGTTGTCATTATTATAGTAGTAGAAAGAGATGGTAAAGTTGTTTGGTCTAATATTGGGGTTGTTGATTTTTCCGCTAAAGATGTGGTGGTTCCTTCAGTAGTTGATAAAAGAGTTGAAATAGTTTCTGTTTCAGTTGTTGGAGTAACCGTTTGTTTAATTGTTTCTGATGGTGTTGTTTCAGTGGTTGTCATTAGTGTTGTTTCTATTGTAGCTGATTGTATACTTTCTGAAGTAGTTGATGGCACTACTGTAGTTGCTGAGCTTGTACTTGTTTCCGCTCCTGCTGTAGTAGTTTCTGCAGTTGTGGTTATGAAATCAGTAGTAGGAGATTGTGACGAAACAGTTGTTTGTAATATTGTTGATGATATAGTTGTGTCTTTTGATAAAGTGGTTTCTGAGGTTGTCCTCAATAATACTTCTGTTGTTGGTGAAGTTTCACCTGAAGTCGTTGATAACGCTTCCGGTGTTGAACTTTCAGTTGTCATTATTATAGTAGTAGAAAGAGATGGTAAAGTTGTTTGGCCTAATGTTGGGGTTGTTGATGTTTTGGCTAAAGATGTGGTGATTTCTTCAGTAGAAAATAAAAGAGTTGTAGTAGTTTCTGTTTCAACTGTTGGAGTAACTGTTGTTTGTTGAGTTGTTTCTGTTGGTGTTGTTTCAGTGGTTGTCATTAGTGTTGTTTCTATTGTAGTTGATTGTACACTTTCTGAAGTAGTTGATGGCACTACAGTAGTTGCTGAGCTTGTGCTTGTTTCTGCTCCTTTTGTGGTAGTTTCTGCAGTTGTGGTTATTAAATCAGTTGTAGGAGATTGAGAGGAAACAGTTGTTTGGCTTATTGTTGATGATATAGTTGTGTCTTGTGATAAAGTGGTTCCTGAAGTCGTTGTCAATAATACTTCTGTTGTTGGTGAAGTCTCATCTAAAGTCGTTGATAACGCTTTTATTGTTGAACTTTCAGTTGTCATCACTGTAATAGAGGAAAGAAAGGGCAAAACTGTTGGGCTTAATATCGGATTTGTTGATATTTCTGTTAAAGATGTGGTGGTTTCTTCAGCAGTTAATAAAAGAGTTGAAGTTGTTTCTGTCCCAGATGTTGGAGTAACTCTTGTTTGTTGAATTGTTTCTGATGGTGTTGTTTCAGTGTAGGCTTTTGAAAGAGGGGGAACGGTATACTGATTAAAATAGACCCTCCATTGTGGCAAGTCTCCAATAGTTTGCAGCACAGTAGACAGCTTTTGTACAGCAGAAGTATTTTCAGTGCAGCGAAGAGGAATATACATGTGAGTGGTCTGAATGTCTGCTCTTATATATATATTTTTTTACAGTTGGGGCATTGGGCCTCACAGTGTGGACTTTGTGGCTGTAGCAGTATGTCTGGCACTACAGAGGGACTGTAGGTCACAATAAATGACGGTTTTGTGGCTGCCAATAAGAGGTCTGAGGTTCACATAAACTAAGAGCAAATATGTGTCGCTTTTTTGTATCCCTCAGTACATACTACTTAAAACACAATTTTTAAGGCTTGTATAATTTTGCAGTGAGACGAACATATACAGAACATTGCACAGACTTATTACATGCTACAATTTTAGTCATGTGGGTTACTGTAAAAACTGTGACTTACTTGTGGAACTCTTTGTTGTCTGTGTTGTGGCTACATTTACCGGTGTCTGGTTTATTGGACTGTCAGTAGCTGTTTGGACTTGTGATTCGGTTACTGTAACAAATTTTTATAACATTACTGGTATGGGTATGTATTGGTTACTGCCTCTTGCAGAAATAAAAAAAAAATCTAATTTTACATGTATCAGTAGTAATGACCACAATAACAGAGTTGTTCAGTCCAATGATCTATTCAGCCATCAACAGTCATGCAATCTCCATACACAAATATTGGTTATATTATGGGCCATACTGAAGAGCTCAGTGACTGTAAACGTAGCACTTTCTTAGGATACCACCTTTGCCACAATCTGTTTGTAAAATTTCTGATCTTGGAGATCTGCACCAGTCAACTGTAAGTGCTGTTATTGTGATGTGCGAATGCAAGAAAAAAAAAAAAACTGAAAAAGACCAAAGGAGCGCTCCTAGTTGACAAATATTTTCAACATTTTGTGTTGTGCTAACGGTATAACACAATATTTTAGTAATCTCAACTTGTGTGAATCCTTTATTGTCATCAAACAATAACGCGTTTCAGGGTGCATTCACCCCTTCTTCAGATCTGAAGAAGGGGTGAGTGCACCCTGATTTGCATTATCATTTGATGACAATAAATCCTTCACACAAGTTGAGATTACTGAAATATCATGTTGTACCGTTAGTACAACACAAAACGGTGAGAATATTTGCCAAGTAGGTTACATTAAGCCTTTCTTTATATGCCAGTAATGCACTAGGAACGCTCCTTTGGTCTTTTTCTGTTTTCTTTTTTTGCATTTGGTGACCATACATCTGGAATGGATAATCCAAGTGAGCTGTCTCGGTGTGGAGCATTCTGGCATACATTCTGGCATAGCATTGTCTCAACACAAGTTTGTGTCTGTCTTACACAACTTGAAAAGGAGAGCTTTCATCTATTTGACCCTTGATCTACTTTTATACTAGACGGATGCTCGTCCCATTAAGCGACTCTGTTTGTCTTTTTTCCTTTTATAACAAATTATCGTGAAATTGAAGGATCTATAAGTAACAACATAAAAATCACCTATCCCCAGTTGCATCACTCACTAGAGAGCTCCAAACTGCCTCTGGAATTGACATCAGCACAGGAAATGTGTGTCAGGAACTTTATGAAAGCGCTACTTTTAATTTTTTAGTGCTGTTGTAGACAAAGGGGTAACTCTTGCAGATAAAAATGGTTTAATTGATGTTGCTGAAGTCAATGATGTTGCAGATTTACTTAAAGGAACATAGGTTTCATGCAGATTTGTGTCTCTTGGAGGTGTCATTAAATGTATGTACGATATGGTTAAGTTATCACATTTGATGTTACTATTTTCATTGATCTAGATGGATCTGTATATGATGTTGAATTTGGAGTGGACATTGAAGAAGACTAAGTAGAGCTTATTTCAGATGTCAAAAGATTAGATGTCCTTCTTATATATGTTGTAGTTGGGGTTGTTGTAGACAATGAGCAGATGGACAAGATTGCTGGAATCCATAATGTTGCGCTTGATGTCACTATAGTTTCGGCTGAATCTGGAATACTTGCCAGTGGGGTTGTTGTCTGTTTATATGTACTTATGTTAACTTTGGTTTCTTGTAGATTTGTATCTTTTGGAGGTATAGTTAAATCTGTTGTGGTAAATGGCCTGATTAGAACGATTAAAAGTTAAATTTATTGATAGAGTATTAAAAATTGGCTCATATAGTCCAAATAGACATATGTACAGGCTCAGACAAGCGGTCAGGGATAGGAGACGGTCTATTGAAAACTCTGTTTACAGACCGATATCTCCTCTTATATTATACAGTCCTGAAAACCACTTGCTGAAAAAGATTGTTCCAGCCCAGCAGGCTCAAGTATGTGGTCGAAGGGGTTGGAATTAATTGTTCAGCAAGTGGTTTTAGAGCTGGATTATATTAAAGGAGATATCGGTCTGCAAACAGGACTGTTGATAGACCCTTTCTCTTTGACCACATGCTTGAGCCTGCTGGGCTGGAACAATTGTTCTAATCAAGCAGTAAACCTACCAACTAACTGAACGAAAATATTATATCAATACAATCAGTATTTAACTGTTGTAGTAAATGGTTCAATTATCTTTTCTGATGTTAATATTTCTGCTGATCCATATGAAACTGTAAATGATGTTTCACTTGGAGTGAACATTGAAAAAGACTCAATGAAAATAGTTGTTTGTGGTTGATGCAATGTCGAAGCTGAACCTGTGATTAATGAAAATGGAACCAATGAAGAAGATGAAGCAGAAGTTATTTCGCTTGGTATGAGCTGAGGAATACTGCTTTCAGCTTTTGTTCAACGTATTGTCGATATTGTAGTTGATGTGATAACAGTTGGAGATTAAAAAAAACATCCACTGGTATCAATAATCCTGCTGGGTGTGATAGTGTTTAATTTTACTTATGAATTTGCGCATTCACCAATAGTTGTGCGTGCCTGATGTGATACAGGAACCATTGTAATTTTAGTTGGTATCTGTATAAATGTCCTCAGTGGAACTTTCAGAGTTGTATTCATCGCAGTTCTTTGTAAGGCTGTTGAAGAATATGCTGTTCTGTCTCTTGTGGTGTTTTTAATATTTCTGTTAACCTAGATGGAGCTGGTTATAATTGGAGCAAACAATAAAGAAGATGCAGTGAACCATATTCTAGTTGTTATGACTTTGGGTGTACTGCTTTAATTTTTTTTAGTGGACATGAATAAAAGTCGGCATAAATAAATTGTGAACCCATAGTGGTTACTGGTTCAGATGAAGTCAATAAAGTTGTACTTAATTTTACTTTGGTTATGTTAGAACTCATGCCTTCTGCAATGGGTGCGAATGACTGAAGAAATTGTCCCTTGGATTCTTGCAAAGCGATTACAATTGTTCTTAAAGAGGCTCTGTCACCAGATTTTGCAACCCCTATCTGCTATTGCAGCAGATCGGCGCTGCAATGTAGATAACAGTAACGTTTTTATTTTTAAAAAACGAGCATTTTTGGCCAAGTTATGACCATTTTTGTATTTATGCAAATGAGGCTTGCAAAAGTCCAAGTGGGCGTCCTTACAGTAAAAGTCCAACTGGGTGTATATTGTGTGCGTACATCGGGGCGTTTTTACTACTTTTACTAGCTGGGCGTTCTGACGAGAAGTATCATCCACTTCTCTTCAGACCGCCCAGCTTCTGGCAGTGAGTTAGATCGACTTACCTGCAAACGCTGATGCTGCTGCAGAATCAACTGTAGCCTCTGGTGCCGATGTGGCCGTCACGATGCAGGACCTGTGAGTGACGTCACAGATCTGCACTGTCAGAAGCTGGGCGTTCTGAAGAGAAGAGGATGTTACTTCTCTTCAGAGCGCCCAGCTAGTGAAAGTATTAAAAACGCCCCGATGTACGCACATAATACACGCCCACTTGGACTTTTACTTTTAAACACACCCACTTGGACTTATGCAAGCCTCATTTGCATAACTACAAAAATGGTCATAACTTGGCCAAAAATGCTCGTTTTTTAAAAATAAAAATGTTACTGTAATCTACATTGCAGGCGCCTATCTGCTGCAATAGCAGATAGGGGTTGCAAAATCTGGTGACAGAGCCTCTTTAAGTCTTGTTTGCCAAAGGGATCAAATACTTATTTCTCTGTGCACAATGCAAATAAATATATATAATTTTGACAATGTGATTTTCTTTTTTTTTTTTTTTTTATATATATATAATCTATCTCTCACTGGTAAAATTAACCTAGCCTAAAAATTCTAGACTGTTCATGTCTTTGACAGTGGGCAAACTTACAAAATCAGCAAAGGGATCAAATACTTATTTCCTTCACTGTACTGTAGGTGCATTAAAGTTTACTTTTTGCTGAACTTGTTTAGCTGGCCAATTGTATTGTAGCAGAACCCAATCCATTTGTTATAAACACCTGTGTTTAGTGGTTATGGCAGGCTCTTATGTCCTTAGGGCAGGTTCACACCTGTGGTACAATAGTTGCATATCTAACAGTTAGAAGAAATGCATTTACATTTCCAAATGATTTCATGATCCCAGTCCATATACAAACAATATTTACAAGATTTGTCTGCCTCAATCTATAGTCACCTTTGTACAGAATATAAATGTGACTTACATGTGGAACTTTGTGTAGTCTTTAATGTAGTCGAAATTGTACACTGGTTTATTCATAAAAAAATTATTGTAAATACAATATTTCAGACCATTAATAAATCTGTGAGTTGGATATTGGTACACGATCTGAGGAAGATAGTAAACAGTTTCGGGCCCACTGCTTATGGGACGGTCCGTGCAGAATTTCCACAGCGCTTACGCAAAATAAATTGACATGCTGCAGATTGAGAATATGCAAAGCAGATCAATTTCTGCACTTTTTTTCTGCAGAAATTTCAGCACAGAAATTCGAAACGGAGATTCCACATAATTTCTGTCCCATGTGCAGGGAGTATATAAGTTTTCGGTTTTAGTGCTACACAATGAAGTGAAAAAAGGATGATATCTGCTGTTTGCAAAATAACAGTCATCACAAAGTTCTCCCACATGTAGTGTCTTTAAACATTCTTTACACAATTCTAATTCAAATGGACAGCAGTTGTTTCTCCATGAGAATACATACGATAACTAAGACTTACCTGTGGAGCTTTGTGTGGTCTGTAATGTGGTCATGTTTTCCGGAGCCTGGTTTGCTGGGTTTACGGTAACTTTTTGGATTGGAGGTTCTGATTTTGTAAAAGAAAATCATTAGACACAACTACAAAAACAAGTAATATTTAGCTATATCATAAAAAACGGATTAAAAACCTGTAAGTAAATACAACATATGCTACAAAAAAAATGCTAAGTGTCGTCACCTCACTTGTAACTCGACACCTTCACTCTCTGAAAACCACTCAATCCTATATGAACAGCTCATTGTACATGTAATGAGACAGAAATGTCATATCTAAACGCATGTTTTGCTACAAAGAAGACAACTCTTTGGGGGAACAGATGTGACAACAATTTCTGTACCAAAATATTCTTCTTACCAATCAGACTTCAATCACGCCATTAATGTTTATAGTGTAAAATCCCTTTAAAGCGGATCTGTTAGGTTTCCTATGCTAGCCTATATGATGGCAACATAGAGATAGGAGATGCTGAACTCGGGGATATGTAGTTTTCTATCATTTGATTCAGTGTTTGCTTTAGGGTGGATTCACAAGCAGCAGACTTGAAATTTCTGCGACTGAAAATCATTTCAATTCATCCGCATGCAACTTGCAGAAATCCATACATCTGCTTTAGAAACAAAC
The DNA here is from genome assembly GCF_050947455.1 of Rhinoderma darwinii. Taxonomy (NCBI): domain Eukaryota; kingdom Metazoa; phylum Chordata; class Amphibia; order Anura; family Rhinodermatidae; genus Rhinoderma; species Rhinoderma darwinii. The sequence continues at coordinate 244,260,791 of NC_134687.1, read as the reverse complement.
CCATTCAGATGAAGCATCTGAAGAAATTTCTGCAACAAAAGACTGGTTTCACACACAGTGTTTTGCTGCATTTTTATTTGTTTTCACGTATTTGTGGCACCGTTTTTTGTGAAGCCAGATGTTACATTATAGTCTAACGTAAGATATAAAGTGACCAAGTGACGTTGGTAGCAATGCTGGAGTCCCCAGGCAGAGCATCAGCTGATGCTCTGCTCGGGAACTCCAGCTATAGGAAACCCCTGAAGTCACTGACCAAATGTCGGGAGCAGTGCTGGAGTACCGAGCAAAACGCCAGCTGATGCTCTGCTCGGGGACTCCAGAAATAGGCAATGTGACAGCCCCTTGCGGTCATTCCATTGATAACACGCCGACACGAACAGCACAAGAAGCAAGCCGCCATCAATATTAGAAAAGCTCCAGAACTTCCGGGAACAGTTCACCGGGTTTGAACGGAACCATTTAGTAGAGAATTTTTTATTAAAATATATTAGTAAGTGACTTCTTTTTACATAAAAATATGAATGCAAAGCAATTTTTGGTCCCCGGATAACCCCTTTAATGATGTGTGAAAAAGCCTTAATGACCAGCTACATTTTTCAGTTTTTACCTCTCTGCCTTTTAGCAGCCAAAACGTTTTTATTTTTTCATTGACGTGGCTGTATGAGGCCTTGTTTTATGTGGGAGAAATTGTATTTTTTTTGTGCGGTTTAGGGGTAGAAAAAGTTAACTAAATATAGGAAAAAGTGATCCTCTGCATGTTTTTTTATTTTTAATTCTTATCCCATTCATGTTTCACGCTAAATAACCTGTCAAATAAATTCTTCTGGTTAATACGGTCGTGTAGATACCTAATATGTGTAGGTTTTTTGTTTTTATGTATTGTAGGGGCAATAAAATATATTTTATGCAAAATAATGAGCTTTTTGAGGGACTTTTTTTTATTTATTTATTTTTTTGTCTTTTTTTTTTCACCACTAAAGGAAATCTTTATTTACAACATTATTTTTTGCTTATAATGTATTATCATACTGCTGTATGATACAGGCTTCTGTTAGGGTAGCACATAGTGTGCCCTAACATCAGGCAAATTGAACAGACCTTTCTAGGTCACCAGGGCTGACTGTACGGGGATTCCCTGGACTTCGATCGTGTCACCATGTTTCCAGAGACGTGATCAAAGAGGGAAGTTCCCCTTGATCTTACTGCAATGATCAAAGGGTTAAACAAAGGGTTAAACAGCTGCAGTCTGAATGTAATCCGATCACAGCTGTATTCAGCAGGATGCTCTAAGTTCAGGAGCTGTAAGTTACAGCTCCTGCTTAAAGGATGAGTGTTCACCAGCCTCTTCTACAGCAACACCAAAAGATATCGCTGTAGACAAAGCACCTGCACCACCTATCGTCAAAAGACAGTGAGTGGTCGTTAAGGAGTTAAAAACAGCTAAGGCTAGTCCAATGAATACCATTTATGGCATATCTATAAGTTATCTGATTGATGGTCAGAAAGCTAGGATCCCCACCGATCATAAGAATCTGAGTCCCATGCCTCAATTGATAGATAAAAGATGAGCATCATTTGGCTGTTTCCTTAAGTCCCCCTATACTATAATAAACAGTGCCATGTACAGGCATGGCAGACTCTCCCTACTTCTCCTCCCATTATCCATCAGTTTCTAAAGAATAACAAGGGACACTTGACCCCTATTCTGGTTTGGGTATCAGCGGATTAACCACCACTGGTAAAACTTCTATGGCATATCCTCTGCATATGCCATAAATGCCATTCCTCAGAATACAACTTTAACTTAACATGATTGTTAAAAATATATTGACCACATAATGTTCTTCTACTACTGTATGTACTACAGATTACTACTATGGTTTCTTTTGTTATCACTTTTGCATCAAATCTTGTTAATCTATTCTTTCAAAATAGAAATAAATCAACTTGGTCTAATTCACAGATTTTCATCTGGAATTCATTTCTTTCAGCATATTGGGTTATAAAAAGTGTAGCAATTCATTACATGCTAGAGTTCCACTAGGTGCAATACTTGTAATTGAATATTTTTCTACAACATCATCGCTTTTACATACCTGTTAATTCTGGGAATGTTTTTACAGTCACTGCTTCAGTTGTTAAGTCAGTAACCATGTCTGCTAAATGTGTCGTTGTTTCTACAGTTTTTCTTGATAAAATGTTTGTGACGTTTACAGATACAGGTGTTGAGGAATTCATTATTTCTGTTGTTTTTGAGTTTGTACTCATTTCTTTTCCTGTTGTGATAGTTTCACCAGTTCTGGTTGTTGAATCAGTAGTAGAAGATTGAGATGTAGCTGTGTCTTGTAATAAAGTGGTTTCTAAAATTGATGTAACTAGATCTCCTGTTGTTATTCGAGAAGTTTCTGAAGTACTTAATAAATCTTCTGTTATTGAACTTTTAGTAGTTTTAACTGCAGTAGAAGAAGGAGATATAGAAATAGTTTGGCTTAATCTTGACGTTGTTGATGTTTCTGCTAAAGATGTGGTGGTTTCTTCAGTAGTTGATAAAACAGTTGTAGTAGTTTCTGATTCAGCTGTTGGAGTAACTGTTGTTTGTTGAATTGTTTCTGATGGTGTTGTTTCAGTGGTTGTCATTAGTGTTGTTTCTATTGTTGTTGATTGTACGCTTTCTGAAGTAGTTGATGGCACTACTGTAGTTGCTAAGCCTGTACTTGTTTCTGCACTTGCTGTAGTCGTTTCTGCAGTCGTGGTTAATAAATCAGTAGTAGGAGATTGTGAGGAAACAGTTGTTTGTATTATTGTTGATGATATAGTTGTGTCTTGTGATAAAGTGGTTTCTGAGCTTGTTGTCAATAATACTTCTGTTGTTGGTGAAGTTTCACCTGAAGTCGTTGATAATGCTTCCATTGTTGAACTTTCAGTTGTCATTACTATAGTAGTAGAAAGAGATGGCAAAGTTGTTTGGCCTAATGTTGGGGTTGTTGATGTTTCTGCTAAAGATGTGGTGGTTTCTCCAGTAGTTGATAAAAGTGTTGTAGTAGTTTCTGTTTCAGCTGTTGGAGTAACTGTTATTTGTTGAGTTGTTTCTGTTGGTGTTGTTTCAGTGGTTGTCATTAGTGTTGTTTCTATTGTAGTTGATTGTACACTTTCTGAAGTAGTTGATGGCGCTGCTGAGCTTGTACTTGTTTCTGCTCCTGCTGTAGTCGTTTCTGCAGTTGTTGTTATTAAATCAGTAGTAGGAGATTGTGAGGAAACAGTTGTTTGTATTATTGTTGATGATATAGTTGTGTTTTGTGATAAAGTGGTTTCTGAGCTTGTTGTCAATAATACTTCTGTTGTTGGTGAAGTTTCACCTGAAGTCGTTGATAATGCTTCCGTTGTTGAACTTTCACTTGTCATTAATATAGAAGTAGAAAGAGATGGCAAAGTTGTTTGGCCTAATGTTGGGGTTGTTGATGTTTCTGCTAAAGATGTGGTGGTATCTCCAGTAGTTGATAAAAGTGTTGTAGTTGTTTCTGTTTCAGCTGTTGGAGTAACTGTTATTTGTTGAGTTGTTTCTATTGGTGTTGTTTCAGTGGTTGTCATTAGTGTTGTTTCTATTGTAGTTGATTGTACACTTTCTGAAGTAGTTGATGGCGCTGCTGAGCTTGTACTTGTTTCTGCTCCTGCGGTAGTCGTTTCTGCAGTTGTGGTTATTAAATCAGTAGTAGGAGTTTGTGAAGAAACAGTTGTTTGTAATATTGTTGATGATATAGTTGTGTCTTGTGATAAAGTGGTTTCTGAGGTTGTTGTCAATAATACTTCTGTTGTTGGTGAAGTTTCACCTGAAGTCGTTGATAATGCTTCCGTTGTTGAACTTTCAGTTGTCATTACTATAGTAGTAGAAAGAGATGGCAAAGTTGTTTGGCCTAATGTTGGGGTTGTTGATGTTTCTGCTAAAGATGTGGTCGTTTCTCCAGTAGTTGATAAAAGTGTTGTAGTAGTTTCTGTTTCAGCTGTTGGAGTAACTGTTATTTGTTGAGTTGTTTCTGTTGGTGTTGTTTCAGTGGTTGTCATTAGTGTTGTTTCTATTGTAGTTGATTGTACACTTTCTGAAGTAGTTGATGGCACTACTGTAGTTGCTAAGACTGTACTTGTTTCTGCTCTTGCTGTAGTCATTTCTGCGGTCGTGGTTATTAAATCAGTAGTAGGAGATTGTGAGGAAACAGTTGTTTGTATTATTGTTGATGATATAGTTGTGTCTTGTGATAAAGTGGTTTCTGAGCTTGTTGTCAATAATACTTCTGTTGTTGGTGAAGTTTCACCTGAAGTTGTTGATAATGCTTCCGTTGTTGAACTTTCAGTTGTCATTACTATAGTAGTAGAAAGAGATGGCAAAGTTGTTTGACCTAATGTTGGGGTTGTTGATGTTTCTGCTAAAGATGTGGTGGTTTCTCCAGTAGTTGATAAATGTGTTGTAGTAGTTTCTGTTTCAGCTGTTGGAGTAACTGTTATTTGTTGAGTTGTTTCTGTTGGTGTTGTTTCAGTGGTAGTCATTAGTGTTGTTTCTATTGTAGTTGATTGTATACTTTCTGAAGTAGTTGATGGCGCTGCTGAGCTTGTACTTGTTTCTGCTCCTACTGTAGTCGTTTCTGCAGTTGTGGTTATTAAATCAGCAGTAGGAGATTGTGAGGAAACAGTTGTTTGTATTATTGTTGACGATATAGTTGTGTCTTGTGATAAAGTGGTTTCTGAGCTTGTTGTCAATAATACTTCTGTTGTTGGTGAAGTTTCACCTGAAGTCGTTGATAACGCTTCCATTGTTGAACTTTCAGTTGTCATTACTATAGTAGTAGAAAGAGATGGCAAAGTTGTTTGGCCTAATGTTGGGGTTGTTGATGTTTCTGCTAAAGATGTGGTGGTTTCTCCAGTAGTTGATAAAAGTGTTGTAGTAGTTTCTGTTTCAGCTGTTGGAGTAACTGTTATTTGTTGAGTTGTTTCTGTTGGTGTTGTTTCAGTGGTTGTCATTAGTGTTGTTTCTATTGTAGTTGATCGTACACTTTCTGAAGTAGTTGATGGCGCTGCTGAGCTTGTACTTGTTTCTGCTCCTGCTGTAGTCGTTTCTGCAGTTGTTGTTATTAAATCAGTAGTAGGAGATTGTGAGGAAACAGTTGTTTGTATTATTATTGATGATATAGTTGTGTCTTGTGATAAAGTGGTTTCTGAGCTTGTTGTCAATAATACTTCTGTTGTTGGTGAAGTTTCACCTGAAGTCGTTGATAATGCTTCCGTTGTTGAACTTTCACTTGTCATTAATATAGAAGTAGAAAGAGATGGCAAAGTTGTTTGGCCTAATGTTGGGGTTGTTGATGTTTCTGCTAAAGATGTGGTGGTTTCTCCAGTAGTTGATAAAAGTGTTGTAGTTGTTTCTGTTTCAGCTGTTGGAGTAACTGTTATTTGTTGAGTTGTTTCTATTGGTGTTGTTTCAGTGGTTGTCATTAGTGTTGTTTCTATTGTAGTTGATTGTACACTTTCTGAAGTAGTTGATGGCGCTGCTGAGCTTGTACTTGTTTCTGCTCCTGCTGTAGTCGTTTCTGCAGTTGTGGTTATTAAATCAGTAGTAGGAGTTTGTGAAGAAACAGTTGTTTGTAATATTGTTGATGATATAGTTGTGTCTTGTGATAAAGTGGTTTCTGAGCTTGTTGTCAATAATACTTCTGTTGTTGGTGAAGTTTCACCTGAAGTCGTTGATAATGCTTCCGTTGTTGAACTTTCAGTTGTCATTACTATAGTAGTAGAAAGAGATGGCAAAGTTGTTTGGCCTAATGTTGGGGTTGTTGATGTTTCTGCTAAAGATGTGGTGGTTTCTCTAGTAGTTAATAAAAGTGTTGTAGTAGTTTCTGTTTCAGCTGTTGGAGTAACTGTTATTTGTTGAGTTGTTTCTGTTGGTGTTGTTTCAGTGGTTGTCATTAGTGTTGTTTCTATTGTAGTTGATTGTACACTTTCTGAAGTAGTTGATGGCACTACTGTAGTTGCTAAGACTGTACTTGTTTCTGCTCCTGCTGTAGTCATTTCTGCGGTCGTGGTTATTAAATCTGTAGTAGTAGATTGTGAGGAAACAGTTGTTTGTATTATTGTTGATGATATAGTTGTGTCTTGTGATAAAGTGGTTTCTGAGCTTGTTGTCAATAATACTTCTGTTGTTGGTGAAGTTTCACCTGAAGTCGTTGATAATGCTTCCGTTGTTGAACTTTCAGTTGTCATTACTATAGTAGTAGAAAGAGATGGCAAAGTTGTTTGGCCTAATGTTGGGGTTGTTGATGTTTCTGCTAAAGATGTGGTGGTTTCTCCAGTAGTTGATAAAAGTGTTGTAGTAGTTTCTGTTTCAGCTGTTGGAGTAACTGTTATTTGTTGAGTTGTTTCTGTTGGTGTTGTTTCAGTGGTTGTCATTAGTGTTGTTTCTATTGTAGTTGATTGTACACTTTCTGAAGTAGTTGATGGCACTACTGTAGTTGCTAAGACTGTACTTGTTTCTGCTCCTGCTGTAGTCATTTCTGCGGTCGTGGTTATTAAATCAGTAGTAGGAGATTGTGAGATAACAGTTGTTTGTATTATTGTTGATGATATAGTTGTGTCTTGTGATAAAGTGGTTTCTGAGCTTGTTGTCAATAATACTTCTGTTGTTGGTGAAGTTTCACCTGAAGTCGTTGATAATGCTTCCGTTGTTGAACTTTCAGTTGTCATTACTATAGTAGTAGAAAGAGATGGCAAAGTTGTTTGGCCTAATGTTGGGGTTGTTGATGTTTCTGCTAAAGATGTGGTGGTTTCTCCAGTAGTTGATAAAAGTGTTGTAGTAGTTTCTGTTTCAGCTGTTGGAGTAACTGTTATTTGTTGAGTTGTTTCTGTTGGTGTTGTTTCAGTGGTTGTCATTAGTGTTGTTTCTATTGTAGTTGATTGCATACTTTCTGAAGTAGTTGATGGCACTACTGTAGTTGCTGAGCTTGTACTTGTTTCTGCTCCTGCTGTAGTCGTTTCTGCAGTTGTGGTTATTAAATCAGTAGTAGGAGATTGTGAGGAAACAGTTGTTTGTATTATTGTTGATGATATAGATGTGTCTTGTGATAAAGTGGTTTCTGAGGTTGTTGTCAATAATACTTCTGTTGTTGGTGAAGTTTCACCTGAAGTCGTTGATAATGCTTCCGTTGTTGAACTTTCAGTTGTCATTACTATAGTAGTAGAAAGAGATGGCAAAGTTGTTTGGCCTAATGTTGGGGTTGTTGATGTTTCTGCTAAAGATGTGGTGGTTTCTCCAGTAGTTGATAAAAGTGTTGTAGTAGTTTCTGTTTCAGCTGTTGGAGTAACTGTTATTTGTTGAGTTGTTTCTGTTGGTGTTGTTTCAGTGGTTGTCATTAGTGTTGTTTCTATTGTAGTTGATTGCATACTTTCTGAAGTAGTTGATGGCGCTGCTGAGCTTGTACTTGTTTCTGCTCCTGCTGTAGTCGTTTCTGCAGTTGTGGTTATTAAATCAGTAGTAGGAGATTGTGAGGAAACAGTTGTTTGTCTTATTGTTGATGATATAGATGTGTCTTGTGATAAAGTGGTTTCTGAGGTTGTTGTCAATAATACTTCTGTTGTTGGTGAAGTTTCACCTGAAGTCGTTGATAATGCTTCCGTTGTTGAACTTTCAGTTGTCATTACTATAGTAGTAGAAAGAGATGGCAAAGTTGTTTGGCCTAATGTTGGGGTTGTTGATGTTTCTGCTAAAGATGTGGTGGTTTCTCCAGTAGTTGATAAAAGTGTTGTAGTAGTTTCTGTTTCAGCTGTTGGAGTAACTGTTATTTGTTGAGTTGTTTCTGTTGGTGTTGTTTCAGTGGTTGTCATTAGTGTTGTTTCTATTGTAGTTGATTGCATACTTTCTGAAGTAGTTGATGGCGCTGCTGAGCTTGTACTTGTTTCTGCTCCTGCTGTAGTCGTTTCTGCAGTTGTGGTTATTAAATCAGTAGTAGGAGATTGTGAGGAAACAGTTGTTTGTATTATTGTTGATGATATAGATGTGTCTTGTGATAAAGTGGTTTCTGAGGTTGTTGTCAATAATACTTCTGTTGTTGGTGAAGTTTCACCTGAAGTCGTTGATAATGCTTCCGTTGTTGAACTTTCAGTTGTCATTACTATAGTAGTAGAAAGAGATGGCAAAGTTGTTTGGCCTAATGTTGGGGTTGTTGATGTTTCTGCTAAAGATGTGGTGGTTTCTCCAGTAGTTGATAAAAGTGTTGTAGTAGTTTCTGTTTCAGCTGTTGGAGTAACTGTTATTTGTTGAGTTGTTTCTGTTGGTGTTGTTTCAGTGGTTGTCATTAGTGTTGTTTCTATTGTAGTTGATTGCATACTTTCTGAAGTAGTTGATGGCGCTGCTGAGCTTGTACTTGTTTCTGCTCCTGCTGTAGTCGTTTCTGCAGTTGTGGTTATTAAATCAGTAGTAGGAGATTGTGAGGAAACAGTTGTTTGTCTTATTGTTGATGATATAGATGTGTCTTGTGATAAAGTGGTTTCTGAGGTTGTTGTCAATAATACTTCTGTTGTTGGTGAAGTTTCACCTGAAGTCGTTGATAATGCTTCCGTTGTTGAACTTTCAGTTGTCATTACTATAGTAGTAGAAAGAGATGGCAAAGTTGTTTGGCCTAATGTTGGGGTTGTTGATGTTTCTGCTAAAGATGTGGTGGTTTCTCCAGTAGTTGATAAAAGTGTTGTAGTAGTTTCTGTTTCAGCTGTTGGAGTAACTGTTATTTGTTGAGTTGTTTCTGTTGGTGTTGTTTCAGTGGTTGTCATTAGTGTTGTTTCTATTGTAGTTGATTGCATACTTTCTGAAGTAGTTGATGGCGCTGCTGAGCTTGTACTTGTTTCTGCTCCTGCTGTAGTCGTTTCTGCAGTTGTGGTTATTAAATCAGTAGTAGGAGATTGTGAGGAAACAGTTGTTTGTATTATTGTTGATGATATAGATGTGTCTTGTGATAAAGTGGTTTCTGAGGTTGTTGTCAATAATACTTCTGTTGTTGGTGAAGTTTCACCTGAAGTCGTTGATAATGCTTCCGTTGTTGAACTTTCAGTTGTCATTACTATAGTAGTAGAAAGAGATGGCAAAGTTGTTTGGCCTAATGTTGGGGTTGTTGATGTTTCTGCTAAAGATGTGGTGGTTTCTCCAGTAGTTGATAAAAGTGTTGTAGTAGTTTCTGTTTCAGCTGTTGGAGTAACTGTTATTTGTTGAGTTGTTTCTGTTGGTGTTGTTTCAGTGGTTGTCATTAGTGTTGTTTCTATTGTAGTTGATTGCATACTTTCTGAAGTAGTTGATGGCGCTGCTGAGCTTGTACTTGTTTCTGCTCCTGCTGTAGTCGTTTCTGCAGTTGTGGTTATTAAATCAGTAGTAGGAGATTGTGAGGAAACAGTTGTTTGTATTATTTTTGATGATATAGATGTGTCTTGTGATAAAGTGGTTTCTGAGGTTGTTGTCAATAATACTTCTGTTGTTGGTGAAGTTTCACCTGAAGTCGTTGATAATGCTTCCGTTGTTGAACTTTCAGTTGTCATTACTATAGTAGTAGAAAGAGATGGCAAAGTTGTTTGGCCTAATGTTGGGGTTGTTGATGTTTCTGCTAAAGATGTGGTGGTTTCTCCAGTAGTTGATAAAAGTGTTGTAGTAGTTTCTGTTTCAGCTGTTGGAGTAACTGTTATTTGTTGAGTTGTTTCTGTTGGTGTTGTTTCAGTGGTTGTCATTAGTGTTGTTTCTATTGTAGTTGATTGCATACTTTCTGAAGTAGTTGATGGCGCTGCTGAGCTTGTACTTGTTTCTGCTCCTGCTGTAGTCGTTTCTGCAGTTGTGGTTATTAAATCAGTAGTAGGAGTTTGTGAGGAAACAGTTGTTTGTATTATTGTTGATGATATAGTTGTGTCTTGTGATAAAGTGGTTTCTGAGCCTGTTGTCAATAATACTTCTGTTGTTGGTGAAGTTTCACCTGAAGTCGTTGATAATGCTTCCGTTGTTGAACTTTCAGTTGTCATTACTATAGTAGTAGAAAGAGATGACAAAGTTGTTTGGCCTAATGTTGGGGTTGTTGATGTTTCTGCTAAAGATGTGGTGATTTCTCTAGTAGTTAATAAAAGTGTTGTAGTAGTTTCTGTTTCAGCTGTTGGAGTAACTGTTATTTGTTGAGTTGTTTCTGTTGGTGTTGTTTCAGTGGTTGTCATTAGTGTTGTTTCTATTGTAGTTGATTGTACACTTTCTGAAGTAGTTGATGGCACTACTGTAGTTGCTAAGACTGTACTTGTTTCTGCTCCTGCTGTAGTCATTTCTGCGGTCGTGGTTATTAAATCAGTAGTAGGAGATTGTAAGGAAACAGTTGTTTGTATTATTGTTGATGATATAGTTGTGTCTTGTGATAAAGTGGTTTCTGAGCTTGTTGTCAATAATACTTCTGTTGTTGGTGAAGTTTCACCTGAAGTCGTTGATAACGCTTCCATTGTTGAACTTTCAGTTGTCATTACTATAGTAGTAGAAAGAGATGGCAAAGTTGTTTGGCCTAATGTTGGGGTTGTTGATGTTTCTGCTAAAGATGTGGTGGTTTCTCCAGTAGTTGATAAAAGTGTTGTAGTAGTTTCTGTTTCAGCTGTTGGAGTAACTGTTATTTGTTGAGTTGTTTCTGTTGGTGTTGTTTCAGTGGTTGTCATTAGTGTTGTTTCTATTGTAGTTGATTGCATACTTTCTGAAGTAGTTGATGGCGCTGCTGAGCTTGTACTTGTTTCTGCTCCTGCTGTAGTCGTTTCTGCAGTTGTGGTTATTAAATCAGTAGTAGGAGATTGTGAGGAAACAGTTGTTTGTATTATTTTTGATGATATAGATGTGTCTTGTGATAAAGTGGTTTCTGAGGTTGTTGTCAATAATACTTCTGTTGTTGGTGAAGTTTCACCTGAAGTCGTTGATAATGCTTCCGTTGTTGAACTTTCAGTTGTCATTACTATAGTAGTAGAAAGAGATGGCAAAGTTGTTTGGCCTAATGTTGGGGTTGTTGATGTTTCTGCTAAAGATGTGGTGGTTTCTCCAGTAGTTGATAAAAGTGTTGTAGTAGTTTCTGTTTCAGCTGTTGGAGTAACTGTTATTTGTTGAGTTGTTTCTGTTGGTGTTGTTTCAGTGGTTGTCATTAGTGTTGTTTCTATTGTAGTTGATTGCATACTTTCTGAAGTAGTTGATGGCGCTGCTGAGCTTGTACTTGTTTCTGCTCCTGCTGTAGTCGTTTCTGCAGTTGTGGTTATTAAATCAGTAGTAGGAGTTTGTGAGGAAACAGTTGTTTGTAATATTGTTGATGATATAGTTGTGTCTTGTGATAAAGTGGTTTCTGAGCCTGTTGTCAATAATACTTCTGTTGTTGGTGAAGTTTCACCTGAAGTCGTTGATAATGCTTCCGTTGTTGAACTTTCAGTTGTCATTACTATAGTAGTAGAAAGAGATGACAAAGTTGTTTGGCCTAATGTTGGGGTTGTTGATGTTTCTGCTAAAGATGTGGTGATTTCTCTAGTAGTTAATAAAAGTGTTGTAGTAGTTTCTGTTTCAGCTGTTGGAGTAACTGTTATTTGTTGAGTTGTTTCTGTTGGTGTTGTTTCAGTGGTTGTCATTAGTGTTGTTTCTATTGTAGTTGATTGTACACTTTCTGAAGTAGTTGATGGCACTACTGTAGTTGCTAAGACTGTACTTGTTTCTGCTCCTGCTGTAGTCATTTCTGCGGTCGTGGTTATTAAATCAGTAGTAGGAGATTGTAAGGAAACAGTTGTTTGTATTATTGTTGATGATATAGTTGTGTCTTGTGATAAAGTGGTTTCTGAGCTTGTTGTCAATAATACTTCTGTTGTTGGTGAAGTTTCACCTGAAGTCGTTGATAATGCTTCCGTTGTTGAACTTTCAGTTGTCATTACTATAGTAGTAGAAAGAGATGGCAAAGTTGTTTGGCCTAATGTTGGGGTTGTTGATGTTTCTGCTAAAGATGTGGTGGTTTCTCCAGTAGTTGATAAAAGTGTTGTAGTAGTTTCTGTTTCAGCTGTTGGAGTAACTGTTATTTGTTGAGTTGTTTCTGTTGGTGTTGTTTCAGTGGTTGTCATTAGTGTTGTTTCTATTGTAGTTGATTGCATACTTTCTGAAGTAGTTGATGGCACTACTGTAGTTGCTGAGCTTGTACTTGTTTCTGCTCCTGCTGTAGTCGTTTCTGCAGTTGTGGTTATTAAATCAGTAGTAGGAGATTGTGAGGAAACAGTTGTTTGTATTATTGTTGATGATATAGATGTGTCTTGTGATAAAGTGGTTTCTGAGGTTGTTGTCAATAATACTTCTGTTGTTGGTGAAGTTTCACCTGAAGTCGTTGATAATGCTTCCGTTGTTGAACTTTCAGTTGTCATTACTATAGTAGTAGAAAGAGATGGCAAAGTTGTTTGGCCTAATGTTGGGGTTGTTGATGTTTCTGCTAAAGATGTGGTGGTTTCTCCAGTAGTTGATAAAAGTGTTGTAGTAGTTTCTGTTTCAGCTGTTGGAGTAACTGTTATTTGTTGAGTTGTTTCTGTTGGTGTTGTTTCAGTGGTTGTCATTAGTGTTGTTTCTATTGTAGTTGATTGCATACTTTCTGAAGTAGTTGATGGCGCTGCTGAGCTTGTACTTGTTTCTGCTCCTGCTGTAGTCGTTTCTGCAGTTGTGGTTATTAAATCAGTAGTAGGAGATTGTGAGGAAACAGTTGTTTGTATTATTTTTGATGATATAGATGTGTCTTGTGATAAAGTGGTTTCTGAGGTTGTTGTCAATAATACTTCTGTTGTTGGTGAAGTTTCACCTGAAGTCGTTGATAATGCTTCCGTTGTTGAACTTTCAGTTGTCATTACTATAGTAGTAGAAAGAGATGGCAAAGTTGTTTGGCCTAATGTTGGGGTTGTTGATGTTTCTGCTAAAGATGTGGTGGTTTCTCCAGTAGTTGATAAAAGTGTTGTAGTAGTTTCTGTTTCAGCTGTTGGAGTAACTGTTATTTGTTGAGTTGTTTCTGTTGGTGTTGTTTCAGTGGTTGTCATTAGTGTTGTTTCTATTGTAGTTGATTGCATACTTTCTGAAGTAGTTGATGGCGCTGCTGAGCTTGTACTTGTTTCTGCTCCTGCTGTAGTCGTTTCTGCAGTTGTGGTTATTAAATCAGTAGTAGGAGTTTGTGAGGAAACAGTTGTTTGTAATATTGTTGATGATATAGTTGTGTTTTGTGATAAAGTGGTTTCTGAGCCTGTTGTCAATAATACTTCTGTTGTTGGTGAAGTTTCACCTGAAGTCGTTGATAATGCTTCCGTTGTTGAACTTTCAGTTGTCATTACTATAGTAGTAGAAAGAGATGACAAAGTTGTTTGGCCTAATGTTGGGGTTGTTGATGTTTCTGCTAAAGATGTGGTGATTTCTCTAGTAGTTAATAAAAGTGTTGTAGTAGTTTCTGTTTCAGCTGTTGGAGTAACTGTTATTTGTTGAGTTGTTTCTGTTGGTGTTGTTTCAGTGGTTGTCATTAGTGTTGTTTCTATTGTAGTTGATTGTACACTTTCTGAAGTAGTTGATGGCACTACTGTAGTTGCTAAGACTGTACTTGTTTCTGCTCCTGCTGTAGTCATTTCTGCGGTCGTGGTTATTAAATCAGTAGTAGGAGATTGTAAGGAAACAGTTGTTTGTATTATTGTTGATGATATAGTTGTGTCTTGTGATAAAGTGGTTTCTGAGCTTGTTGTCAATAATACTTCTGTTGTTGGTGAAGTTTCACCTGAAGTCGTTGATAATGCTTCCGTTGTTGAACTTTCAGTTGTCATTACTATAGTAGTAGAAAGAGATGGCAAAGTTGTTTGGCCTAATGTTGGGGTTGTTGATGTTTCTGCTAAAGATGTGGTGGTTTCTCCAGTAGTTGATAAAAGTGTTGTAGTAGTTTCTGTTTCAGCTGTTGGAGTAACTGTTATTTGTTGAGTTGTTTCTGTTGGTGTTGTTTCAGTGGTTGTCATTAGTGTTGTTTCTATTGTAGTTGATTGCATACTTTCTGAAGTAGTTGATGGCACTACTGTAGTTGCTGAGCTTGTACTTGTTTCTGCTCCTGCTGTAGTCGTTTCTGCAGTTGTGGTTATTAAATCAGTAGTAGGAGATTGTGAGGAAACAGTTGTTTGTATTATTGTTGATGATATAGATGTGTCTTGTGATAAAGTGGTTTCTGAGGTTGTTGTCAATAATACTTCTGTTGTTGGTGAAGTTTCACCTGAAGTCGTTGATAATGCTTCCGTTGTTGAACTTTCAGTTGTCATTACTATAGTAGTAGAAAGAGATGGCAAAGTTGTTTGGCCTAATGTTGGGGTTGTTGATGTTTCTGCTAAAGATGTGGTGGTTTCTCCAGTAGTTGATAAAAGTGTTGTAGTAGTTTCTGTTTCAGCTGTTGGAGTAACTGTTATTTGTTGAGTTGTTTCTGTTGGTGTTGTTTCAGTGGTTGTCATTAGTGTTGTTTCTATTGTAGTTGATTGCATACTTTCTGAAGTAGTTGATGGCGCTGCTGAGCTTGTACTTGTTTCTGCTCCTGCTGTAGTCGTTTCTGCAGTTGTGGTTATTAAATCAGTAGTAGGAGATTGTGAGGAAACAGTTGTTTGTATTATTGTTGATGATATAGATGTGTCTTGTGATAAAGTGGTTTCTGAGGTTGTTGTCAATAATACTTCTGTTGTTGGTGAAGTTTCACCTGAAGTCGTTGATAATGCTTCCGTTGTTGAACTTTCAGTTGTCATTACTATAGTAGTAGAAAGAGATGGCAAAGTTGTTTGGCCTAATGTTGGGGTTGTTGATGTTTCTGCTAAAGATGTGGTGGTTTCTCCAGTAGTTGATAAAAGTGTTGTAGTAGTTTCTGTTTCAGCTGTTGGAGTAACTGTTATTTGTTGAGTTGTTTCTATTGGTGTTGTTTCAGTGGTTGTCATTAGTGTTGTTTCTATTGTAGTTGATTGTACACTTTCTGAAGTAGTTGATGGCGCTGCTGAGCTTGTACTTGTTTCTGCTCCTGCTGTAGTCGTTTCTGCAGTTGTGGTTATTAAATCAGTAGTAGGAGATTGTGAGGAAACAGTTGTTTGTAATATTGTTGATGATATAGTTGTGTCTTGTGATAAAGTGGTTTCTGGGCTTGTTGTCAAAAATACTTCTGTTGTTGGTGAAGTTTCACCTGAAGTCGTTGATAATGCTTCTGTTGTTGAACTTTCAGTTGTCATTACTATAGTAGTAGAAAGAGATGGCAAAGTTGTTTGGCCTAATGTTGGGGTTGTTGATGTTTCTGCTAAAGATGTGGTGGTTTCTCCAGTAGTTGATAAAAGTGTTGTAGTAGTTTCTGTTTCAGCTGTTGGAGTAACTGTTATTTGTTGAGTTGTTTCTGTTGGTGTTGTTTCAGTGGTTGTCATTAGTGTTGTTTCTATTGTAGTTGATTGCATACTTTCTGAAGTAGTTGATGGCGCTGCTGAGCTTGTACTTGTTTCTGCTCCTGCTGTAGTCGTTTCTGCAGTTGTGGTTATTAAATCAGTAGTAGGAGTTTGTGAGGAAACAGTTGTTTGTATTATTGTTGATGATATAGTTGTGTCTTGTGATAAAGTGGTTTCTGAGCCTGTTGTCAATAATACTTCTGTTGTTGGTGAAGTTTCACCTGAAGTCGTTGATAATGCTTCCGTTGTTGAACTTTCAGTTGTCATTACTATAGTAGTAGAAAGAGATGACAAAGTTGTTTGGCCTAATGTTGGGGTTGTTGATGTTTCTGCTAAAGATGTGGTGATTTCTCTAGTAGTTAATAAAAGTGTTGTAGTAGTTTCTGTTTCAGCTGTTGGAGTAACTGTTATTTGTTGAGTTGTTTCTGTTGGTGTTGTTTCAGTGGTTGTCATTAGTGTTGTTTCTATTGTAGTTGATTGTACACTTTCTGAAGTAGTTGATGGCACTACTGTAGTTGCTAAGACTGTACTTGTTTCTGCTCCTGCTGTAGTCATTTCTGCGGTCGTGGTTATTAAATCAGTAGTAGGAGATTGTAAGGAAACAGTTGTTTGTATTATTGTTGATGATATAGTTGTGTCTTGTGATAAAGTGGTTTCTGAGCTTGTTGTCAATAATACTTCTGTTGTTGGTGAAGTTTCACCTGAAGTCGTTGATAACGCTTCCATTGTTGAACTTTCAGTTGTCATTACTATAGTAGTAGAAAGAGATGGCAAAGTTGTTTGGCCTAATGTTGGGGTTGTTGATGTTTCTGCTAAAGATGTGGTGGTTTCTCCAGTAGTTGATAAAAGTGTTGTAGTAGTTTCTGTTTCAGCTGTTGGAGTAACTGTTATTTGTTGAGTTGCTTCTGTTGGTGTTGTTTCAGTGGTTGTCATTAGTGTTGTTTCTATTGTAGTTGATTGCATACTTTCTGAAGTAGTTGATGGCGCTGCTGAGCTTGTACTTGTTTCTGCTCCTGCTGTAGTCGTTTCTGCAGTTGTGGTTATTAAATCAGTAGTAGGAGATTGTGAGGAAACAGTTGTTTGTATTATTTTTGATGATATAGATGTGTCTTGTGATAAAGTGGTTTCTGAGGTTGTTGTCAATAATACTTCTGTTGTTGGTGAAGTTTCACCTGAAGTCGTTGATAATGCTTCCGTTGTTGAACTTTCAGTTGTCATTACTATAGTAGTAGAAAGAGATGGCAAAGTTGTTTGGCCTAATGTTGGGGTTGTTGATGTTTCTGCTAAAGATGTGGTGGTTTCTCCAGTAGTTGATAAAAGTGTTGTAGTAGTTTCTGTTTCAGCTGTTGGAGTAACTGTTATTTGTTGAGTTGTTTCTGTTGGTGTTGTTTCAGTGGTTGTCATTAGTGTTGTTTCTATTGTAGTTGATTGCATACTTTCTGAAGTAGTTGATGGCGCTGCTGAGCTTGTACTTGTTTCTGCTCCTGCTGTAGTCGTTTCTGCAGTTGTGGTTATTAAATCAGTAGTAGGAGTTTGTGAGGAAACAGTTGTTTGTAATATTGTTGATGATATAGTTGTGTCTTGTGATAAAGTGGTTTCTGAGCCTGTTGTCAATAATACTTCTGTTGTTGGTGAAGTTTCACCTGAAGTCGTTGATAATGCTTCCGTTGTTGAACTTTCAGTTGTCATTACTATAGTAGTAGAAAGAGATGACAAAGTTGTTTGGCCTAATGTTGGGGTTGTTGATGTTTCTGCTAAAGATGTGGTGATTTCTCTAGTAGTTAATAAAAGTGTTGTAGTAGTTTCTGTTTCAGCTGTTGGAGTAACTGTTATTTGTTGAGTTGTTTCTGTTGGTGTTGTTTCAGTGGTTGTCATTAGTGTTGTTTCTATTGTAGTTGATTGTACACTTTCTGAAGTAGTTGATGGCACTACTGTAGTTGCTAAGACTGTACTTGTTTCTGCTCCTGCTGTAGTCATTTCTGCGGTCGTGGTTATTAAATCAGTAGTAGGAGATTGTAAGGAAACAGTTGTTTGTATTATTGTTGATGATATAGTTGTGTCTTGTGATAAAGTGGTTTCTGAGCTTGTTGTCAATAATACTTCTGTTGTTGGTGAAGTTTCACCTGAAGTCGTTGATAATGCTTCCGTTGTTGAACTTTCAGTTGTCATTACTATAGTAGTAGAAAGAGATGGCAAAGTTGTTTGGCCTAATGTTGGGGTTGTTGATGTTTCTGCTAAAGATGTGGTGGTTTCTCCAGTAGTTGATAAAAGTGTTGTAGTAGTTTCTGTTTCAGCTGTTGGAGTAACTGTTATTTGTTGAGTTGTTTCTGTTGGTGTTGTTTCAGTGGTTGTCATTAGTGTTGTTTCTATTGTAGTTGATTGTACACTTTCTGAAGTAGTTGATGGCACTACTGTAGTTGCTAAGACTGTACTTGTTTCTGCTCCTGCTGTAGTCATTTCTGCGGTCGTGGTTATTAAATCAGTAGTAGGAGATTGTAAGGGAACAGTTGTTTGTATTATTGTTGATGATATAGTTGTGTCTTGTGATAAAGTGGTTTCTGAGCTTGTTGTCAATAATACTTCTGTTGTTGGTGAAGTTTCACCTGAAGTCGTTGATAATGCTTCCGTTGTTGAACTTTCAGTTGTCATTACTATAGTAGTAGAAAGAGATGGCAAAGTTGTTTGGCCTAATGTTGGGGTTGTTGATGTTTCTGCTAAAGATGTGGTGGTTTCTCCAGTAGTTGATAAAAGTGTTGTAGTAGTTTCTGTTTCAGCTGTTGGAGTAACTGTTATTTGTTGAGTTGTTTCTGTTGGTGTTGTTTCAGTGGTTGTCATTAGTGTTGTTTCTATTGTAGTTGATTGCATACTTTCTGAAGTAGTTGATGGCACTACTGTAGTTGCTGAGCTTGTACTTGTTTCTGCTCCTGCTGTAGTCGTTTCTGCAGTTGTGGTTATTAAATCAGTAGTAGGAGATTGTGAGGAAACAGTTGTTTGTATTATTGTTGATGATATAGATGTGTCTTGTGATAAAGTGGTTTCTGAGGTTGTTGTCAATAATACTTCTGTTGTTGGTGAAGTTTCACCTGAAGTCGTTGATAATGCTTCCGTTGTTGAACTTTCAGTTGTCATTACTATAGTAGTAGAAAGAGATGGCAAAGTTGTTTGGCCTAATGTTGGGGTTGTTGATGTTTCTGCTAAAGATGTGGTGGTTTCTCCAGTAGTTGATAAAAGTGTTGTAGTAGTTTCTGTTTCACCTGTTGGAGTAACTGTTATTTGTTGAGTTGTTTCTGTTGGTGTTGTTTCAGTGGTTGTCATTAGTGTTGTTTCTATTGTAGTTGATTGCATACTTTCTGAAGTAGTTGATGGCGCTGCTGAGCTTGTACTTGTTTCTGCTCCTGCTGTAGTCGTTTCTGCAGTTGTGGTTATTAAATCAGTAGTAGGAGATTGTGAGGAAACAGTTGTTTGTATTATTTTTGATGATATAGATGTGTCTTGTGATAAAGTGGTTTCTGAGGTTGTTGTCAATAATACTTCTGTTGTTGGTGAAGTTTCACCTGAAGTCGTTGATAATGCTTCCGTTGTTGAACTTTCAGTTGTCATTACTATAGTAGTAGAAAGAGATGGCAAAGTTGTTTGGCCTAATGTTGGGGTTGTTGATGTTTCTGCTAAAGATGTGGTGGTTTCTCCAGTAGTTGATAAAAGTGTTGTAGTAGTTTCTGTTTCAGCTGTTGGAGTAACTGTTATTTGTTGAATTGTTTCTGTTGGTGTTGTTTCAGTGGTTGTCATTAGTGTTGTTTCTATTGTAGTTGATTGCATACTTTCTGAAGTAGTTGATGGCGCTGCTGAGCTTGTACTTGTTTCTGCTCCTGCTGTAGTCGTTTCTGCAGTTGTGGTTATTAAATCAGTAGTAGGAGTTTGTGAGGAAACAGTTGTTTGTAATATTGTTGATGATATAGTTGTGTCTTGTGATAAAGTGGTTTCTGAGCCTGTTGTCAATAATACTTCTGTTGTTGGTGAAGTTTCACCTGAAGTCGTTGATAATGCTTCCGTTGTTGAACTTTCAGTTGTCATTACTATAGTAGTAGAAAGAGATGACAAAGTTGTTTGGCCTAATGTTGGGGTTGTTGATGTTTCTGCTAAAGATGTGGTGATTTCTCTAGTAGTTAATAAAAGTGTTGTAGTAGTTTCTGTTTCAGCTGTTGGAGTAACTGTTATTTGTTGAGTTGTTTCTGTTGGTGTTGTTTCAGTGGTTGTCATTAGTGTTGTTTCTATTGTAGTTGATTGTACACTTTCTGAAGTAGTTGATGGCACTACTGTAGTTGCTAAGACTGTACTTGTTTCTGCTCCTGCTGTAGTCATTTCTGCGGTCGTGGTTATTAAATCAGTAGTAGGAGATTGTAAGGAAACAGTTGTTTGTATTATTGTTGATGATATAGTTGTGTCTTGTGATAAAGTGGTTTCTGAGCTTGTTGTCAATAATACTTCTGTTGTTGGTGAAGTTTCACCTGAAGTCGTTGATAATGCTTCCGTTGTTGAACTTTCAGTTGTCATTACTATAGTAGTAGAAAGAGATGGCAAAGTTGTTTGGCCTAATGTTGGGGTTGTTGATGTTTCTGCTAAAGATGTGGTGGTTTCTCCAGTAGTTGATAAAAGTGTTGTAGTAGTTTCTGTTTCAGCTGTTGGAGTAACTGTTATTTGTTGAGTTGTTTCTGTTGGTGTTGTTTCAGTGGTTGTCATTAGTGTTGTTTCTATTGTAGTTGATTGCATACTTTCTGAAGTAGTTGATGGCACTACTGTAGTTGCTGAGCTTGTACTTGTTTCTGCTCCTGCTGTAGTCGTTTCTGCAGTTGTGGTTATTAAATCAGTAGTAGGAGATTGTGAGGAAACAGTTGTTTGTATTATTGTTGATGATATAGATGTGTCTTGTGATAAAGTGGTTTCTGAGGTTGTTGTCAATAATACTTCTGTTGTTGGTGAAGTTTCACCTGAAGTCGTTGATAATGCTTCCGTTGTTGAACTTTCAGTTGTCATTACTATAGTAGTAGAAAGAGATGGCAAAGTTGTTTGGCCTAATGTTGGGGTTGTTGATGTTTCTGCTAAAGATGTGGTGGTTTCTCCAGTAGTTGATAAAAGTGTTGTAGTAGTTTCTGTTTCAGCTGTTGGAGTAACTGTTATTTGTTGAGTTGTTTCTGTTGGTGTTGTTTCAGTGGTTGTCATTAGTGTTGTTTCTATTGTAGTTGATTGCATACTTTCTGAAGTAGTTGATGGCGCTGCTGAGCTTGTACTTGTTTCTGCTCCTGCTGTAGTCGTTTCTGCAGTTGTGGTTATTAAATCAGTAGTAGGAGATTGTGAGGAAACAGTTGTTTGTATTATTGTTGATGATATAGATGTGTCTTGTGATAAAGTGGTTTCTGAGGTTGTTGTCAATAATACTTCTGTTGTTGGTGAAGTTTCACCTGAAGTCGTTGATAATGCTTCCGTTGTTGAACTTTCAGTTGTCATTACTATAGTAGTAGAAAGAGATGGCAAAGTTGTTTGGCCTAATGTTGGGGTTGTTGATGTTTCTGCTAAAGATGTGGTGGTTTCTCCAGTAGTTGATAAAAGTGTTGTAGTAGTTTCTGTTTCAGCTGTTGGAGTAACTGTTATTTGTTGAGTTGTTTCTGTTGGTGTTGTTTCAGTGGTTGTCATTAGTGTTGTTTCTATTGTAGTTGATTGCATACTTTCTGAAGTAGTTGATGGCGCTGCTGAGCTTGTACTTGTTTCTGCTCCTGCTGTAGTCGTTTCTGCAGTTGTGGTTATTAAATCAGTAGTAGGAGTTTGTGAGGAAACAGTTGTTTGTAATATTGTTGATGATATAGTTGTGTCTTGTGATAAAGTGGTTTCTGAGCCTGTTGTCAATAATACTTCTGTTGTTGGTGAAGTTTCACCTGAAGTCGTTGATAATGCTTCCGTTGTTGAACTTTCAGTTGTCATTACTATAGTAGTAGAAAGAGATGGCAAAGTTGTTTGGCCTAATGTTGGGGTTGTTGATGTTTCTGCTAAAGATGTGGTGGTTTCTCTAGTAGTTAATAAAAGTGTTGTAGTAGTTTCTGTTTCAGCTGTTGGAGTAACTGTTATTTGTTGAGTTGTTTCTGTTGGTGTTGTTTCAGTGGTTGTCATTAGTGTTGTTTCTATTGTAGTTGATTGTACACTTTCTGAAGTAGTTGATGGCACTACTGTAGTTGCTAATACTGTACTTGTTTCTGCTCCTGCTGTAGTCATTTCTGTGGTCGTGGTTATTAAATCAGTAGTAGGAGATTGTGAGGAAACAGTTGTTTGTATTATTGTTGATGATATAGATGTGTCTTGTGATAAAGTGGTTTCTGAGCTTGTTGTCAATAATACTTCTGTTGTTGGTGAAGTTTCACCTGAAGTCGTTGATAATGCTTCCGTTGTTGAACTTTCAGTTGTCATTAATATAGTAGTAGAAAGAGATGGCAAAGTTGTTTGGCCTAATGTTGGGGTTGTTGATGTTTCTGCTAAATATGTGGTGGTATCTCCAGTAGTTGATAAAACTGTTGTAGTTGTTTCTGTTTCAGCTGTTGGAGTAACTGTTATTTGTTGAGTTGTTTCTATTGGTGTTGTTTCAGTGGTTGTCATTAGTGTTGTTTCTATTGTAGTTGATTGTACACTTTCTGAAGTAGTTGATGGCGCTGCTGAGCTTGTACTTGTTTCTGCTCCTGCTGTAGTCGTTTCTGCAGTTGTGGTTATTAAATCAGTAGTAGGAGATTGTGAGGAAACAGTTGTTTGTAATATTGTTGATGATATAGTTGTGTCTTGTGATAAAGTGGTTTCTGGGCTTGTTGTCAAAAATACTTCTGTTGTTGGTGAAGTTTCACCTGAAGTCGTTGATAATGCTTCTGTTGTTGAACTTTCAGTTGTCATTACTATAGTAGTAGAAAGAGATGGCAAAGTTGTTTGGCCTAATGTTGGGGTTGTTGATGTTTCTGCTAAAGATGTGGTGGTTTCTCCAGTAGTTGATAAAAGTGTTGTAGTAGTTTCTGTTTCAGCTGTTGGAGTAACTGTTATTTGTTGAGTTGTTTCTGTTGGTGTTGTTTCAGTGGTTGTCATTAGTGTTGTTTCTATTGTAGTTGATTGCATACTTTCTGAAGTAGTTGATGGCGCTGCTGAGCTTGTACTTGTTTCTGCTCCTGCTGGAGTCATTTCTGCAGTTGTGGTTATTAAATCAGTAGTAGGAGATTGTGAGGAAACAGTTGTTTGTATTATTGTTGATAATATAGTTGTGTCTTGTGATAAAGTGGTTTCTGAGGTTGTTGTCAAGAATACTTCTGTTGTTGGTGAAGTTTCACCTGAAGTCGTTGATAATGCTTCCGTTGTTGAACTTTCAGTTGTCATTACTATAGTAGTAGAAAGAGATGGCAAAGTTGTTTGGCCTAATGTTGGGGTTGTTGATGTTTCTGCTAAAGATGTGGTCGTTTCTCCAGTAGTTGATAAAAGTGTTGTAGTAGTTTCTGTTTCAGCTGTTGGAGTAACTGTTATTTGTTGAGTTGTTTCTGTTGGTGTTGTTTCAGTGGTTGTCATTAGTGTTGTTTCTATTGTAGTTGATTGTACACTTTCTGAAGTAGTTGATGGCACTACTGTAGTTGCTAAGACTGTACTTGTTTCTGCTCCTGCTGTAGTCATTTCTGTGGTCGTGGTTATTAAATCAGTAGTAGGAGATTGTGAGGAAACAGTTGTTTGTATTATTGTTGATGATATAGATGTGTCTTGTGATAAAGTGGTTTCTGAGCTTGTTGTCAATAATACTTCTGTTGTTGGTGAAGTTTCACCTGAAGTCGTTGATAATGCTTCCGTTGTTGAACTTTCAGTTGTCATTACTATAGTAGTAGAAAGAGATGACAAAGTTGTTTGGCCTAATGTTGGGGTTGTTGATGTTTCTGCTAAAGATGTGGTGGTTTCTCCAGTAGTTGATAAAAGTGTTGTAGTAGTTTCTGTTTCAGCTGTTGGAGTAACTGTTATTTGTTGAGTTGTTTCTGTTGGTGTTGTTTCAGTGGTTGTCATTAGTGTTGTTTCTATTGTAGTTGATTGTACACTTTCTGAAGTAGTTGATGGCGCTGCTGAGCTTGTACTTGTTTCTGCTCCTGCTGTAGTCGTTTCTGCAGTTGTGGTTATTAAATCAGTAGTAGGAGTTTGTGAGGAAACAGTTGCTTGTAATATTGTTGATGATATAGTTGTGTCTTGTGATAAAGTGGTTTCTGAGCTTGTTGTCAATAATACTTCTGTTGTTGGTGAAGTTTCACCTGAAGTCGTTGATAATGCTTCCGTTTTTGAACTTTCATTTTTCACTACTATAGTAGTAGAAAGAGATGGCAAAGTTGTTTGGCCTAATGTTGGGGTTGTTGATGTTTCTGCTAAAGATGTGGTGGTTTCTCTAGTAGTTAATAAAAGTGTTGTAGTAGTTTCTGTTTCAGCTGTTGGAGTAACTGTTATTTGTTGAGTTGTTTCTGTTGGTGTTGTTTCAGTGGTTGTCATTAGTGTTGTTTCTATTGTAGTTGATTGTACACTTTCTGAAGTAGTTGATGGCACTACTGTAGTTGCTAAGCTTGTACTTGTTTCTGCTCCTGCTGTAGTCATTTCTGCAGTCGTGGTTATTAAATCAGTAGTAGGAGATTGTGAGGAAACAGTTGTTTGTATTATTGTTGATGATATAGTTGTGTCTTGTGATAAAGTGGTTTCTGAGCTTGTTGTCAATAATACTTCTGTTGTTGGTGAAGTTTCACCTGAAGTCGTTGATAATGCTTCCGTTGTTGAACTTTCAGTTGTCATTAATATAGTAGTAGAAAGAGATGGCAAAGTTGTTTGGCCTAATGTTGGGGTTGTTGATGTTTCTGCTAAAGATGTGGTGGTTTCTCCAGTAGTTGATAAAAGTGTTGTAGTAGTTTCTGTTTCAGCTGTTGGAGTAACTGTTATTTGTTGAGTTGTTTCTGTTGGTGTTGTTTCAGTGGTTGTCATTAGTGTTGTTTCTATTGTAGTTGATTGTACACTTTCTGAAGTAGTTGATGGCGCTGCTGAGCTTGTACTTGTTTCTGCTCCTGCTGTAGTCGTTTCTGCAGTTGTGGTTATTAAATCAGTAGTAGGAGATTGTGAGGAAACAGTTGTTTGTAATATTGTTGATGATATAGTTGTGTCTTGTGATAAAGTGGTTTCTGGGCTTGTTGTCAAAAATACTTCTGTTGTTGGTGAAGTTTCACCTGAAGTCGTTGATAATGCTTCTGTTGTTGAATTTTCAGTTGTCATTACTATAGTAGTAGAAAGAGATGGCAAAGTTGTTTGGCCTAATGTTGGGGTTGTTGATGTTTCTGCTAAAGATGTGGTGGTTTCTCCAGTAGTTGATAAAAGTGTTGTAGTAGTTTCTGTTTCAGCTGTTGGAGTAACTGTTATTTGTTGAGTTGTTTCTGTTGGTGTTGTTTCAGTGGTTGTCATTAGTGTTGTTTCTATTGTAGTTGATTGCATACTTTCTGAAGTAGTTGATGGCGCTGCTGAGCTTGTACTTGTTTCTGCTCCTGCTGGAGTCATTTCTGCAGTTGTGGTTATTAAATCAGTAGTAGGAGATTGTGAGGAAACAGTTGTTTGTATTATTGTTGATAATATAGTTGTGTCTTGTGATAAAGTGGTTTCTGAGGTTGTTGTCAAGAATACTTCTGTTGTTGGTGAAGTTTCACCTGAAGTCGTTGATAATGCTTCCGTTGTTGAACTTTCAGTTGTCATTACTATAGTAGTAGAAAGAGATGGCAAAGTTGTTTGGCCTAATGTTGGGGTTGTTGATGTTTCTGCTAAAGATGTGGTGGTTTCTCCAGTAGTTGATAAAAGTGTTGTAGTAGTTTCTGTTTCAGCTGTTGGAGTAACTGTTATTTGTTGAGTTGTTTCTATTGGTGTTGTTTCAGTGGTTGTCATTAGTGTTGTTTCTATTGTAGTTGATTGTACACTTTCTGAAGTAGTTGATGGCGCTGCTGAGCTTGTACTTGTTTCTGCTCCTGCTGTAGTCGTTTCTGCAGTTGTGGTTATTAAATCAGTAGTAGGAGTTTGTGAGGAAACAGTTGTTTGTAATATTGTTGATGATATAGTTGTGTCTTGTGACAAAGTGGTTTCTGAGGTTGTTGTCAAGAATACTTCTGTTGTTGGTGAAGTTTCACCTGAAGTCGTTGATAATGCTTCCGTTGTTGAACTTTCAGTTGTCATTACTATAGTAGTAGAAAGAGATGGCAAAGTTGTTTGGCCTAATGTTGGGGTTGTTGATGTTTCTGCTAAAGATGTGGTGGTTTCTCCAGTAGTTGATAAAAGAGTTGTAGTAGTTTCTGTTTCAGCTGTTGGAGTAACTGTTGTTTGTTGAATTGTTTCTGTTGGTGTTGTTTCAGTGGTTGTCATTAGTGTTGTTTCTATTGTAGTTGATTGTATACTTTCTGAAGTAGTTGATGGCGCTGCTGAGCTTGTACTTGTTTCTGCTCCTGCTGTAGTCGTTTCTGCAGTTGTGGTTATTAAATCAGTAGTAGGAGATTGTGAGGAAACATTTGTTTGTATTATTGTTGATGATATAGTTGTGTCTTGTGATAAAGTGGTTTCTGAGCTTGTTGTCAATAATACTTCTGTTGTTGGTGAAGTTTCACCTGAAGTCGTTGATAACACTTCCGTTGTTGAACTTTCAGTTGTCACTGCTATAGTAGTAGAAAGAGATGGCAAAGTTGTTTGGTCCAATGTCGGGGTTGTTGATATTTCTATTAAAGATGTGGTGGTATCTTCATTTGTTAATAAAAGAGTTGTAGAAGTTTGTGATTCAGCTGTTGAAGTAAACAAAGGTATTATTAAAGTTAGCCTAAGTGAATAATTAATAGGTATCTTTAATCATTTGCTGCTAAGAAAGCTGAAACAGTTTTTTAGGGAATGTTATCTTGTTTAAATTTAGTATATAACATAATAATATTTAGATTTTTTTCCTTTTACTGCATCAAAATTTCAGTGTCTTTCAATTAAAGTATTTATTTTTTAGAATTGGTACACAAATAACACATAGTTTTACCAGTAATTAGACATATCATAAAACTATTTTTGGCATTTGATTCTTGGGACCCCCTCTAAGCAATCGCATGAGGGGGTTCTGGTCCCTGTTTTATGGGGAGAGGTTGACTGGAGAATGTGGCAAAGAAATAGGAATTAAGTGGCAAAGCAGAGGTTAAAACATAATACTTTTCTTAAAATTAGGAGGTATTGCTGACAGGAATAGAGTTAGATACATCAGACATTAACACTCTTCATTTATCTTTGAGGAGAATCTGTCACCAGGTATATGCTGCCCTATATGAGGGCAACAGAAAGTGGTGCCAGAGACCTTGATTCCAGCAGTGTGTCACTTACCTTGTAATATTCACTTATTTTCATTAAATCCCTGTTTATCTCCTGAGCGCGAGCTAAGCCAGGAGTCCTCTCAGTGATGTGCTTGTCATCAGGAGTACTCGATATTCATGAGTCGCCTCTAGCCCCACCCACTTGCCGCTGATTGGCAGCTTTCTTCTCTTGCACATCATGAATATAAGTTGCTGAACAAAAATAGACTTTTACAAAAACAACTAAGTGCTGTAAATGGATTGGGAATGGAAATTGGGATCAGGTTCTCTGGCACTACTTTATGCTGCCCCTAGATAGGGCAGTCTAAACCTGGCAACAGATTATGATTCCTCTGATGCCCAGAGAAAGAAGTAATTAGTCAAAACAAGTTAACCTACGTATAGCACACACTTTCTCACAACTTTAGTTAGGGTTGAGATACTTAGCTGTCCCCAGGTGTCTTTAGCTAGTCGGGTACTTAATTCTCTGAATAATAACTAATTGGGTGGAATCAGAAACAAAGGGGTCAGCTGAAGGCATGGAGAATGGTGTACATTAGATGGAGACCACAGCCTGGTCAAATAGTTCCGAAGTTGTATATAGAAGTCAAGAGATAGATGCGATACCAGGGGTCAATCGTAGCACATAGCCGGATAAGCCAGGGTTGCCAGGGTTGGTAGCAAAGCCAAGCATGCGGTACAGTAGTGGGTAGCTCAGAAGAATAGTCAGACTGTTCAGTAATGGAGATGTAACAGGTAGCTAAGTATGCGGCACATCGGGAACAAAGCAGAAGAGGAGTCAAAACAAGTTGTGTAAAATAGGAATTGAAATACTGTACTATTACAATAAAATTGGGGAAACACAAGCAGGAAGAGATGGTACTGAAGCAGGACAAATATAGTATATGATAGCAATTCTGGATCTTACACAGGGTCCACTTAACAACTATGTGTGTTTTAAAGCAGTAATTTAGTTGTACACTATCTTTCTATATCCCCTTCTTTGGCGCTGTTGTCATCAACCAAGTCAATCTTCATGGTTTTACTAAGTTTTCACTTAGTCTACTCAGTATTGGAGAGTGCTGTTCCACGATTTAAAATCAGATGTGTCCTCATATAGTTGAGCACAAGTTTGTATATCACTACCAGGTTGAGCATATTGTTTGAAGCATGACTTAGTGGTGCAGAGACTATGGGAGCACTTTATCAACCTTGCTATACCAGTTTTCTGGCGTAGAAAAAGTTGCAAAAATGCTCAAAAGTCTCAAATTGTGACTTTTTGCCCCACCCTTGCCACTTTTGGGGGAAGGGGGCATGACTTTGTGGGAAAGGGACGTGGCTACTACAGCCGCCAAAAATCTGGCATAGTTTACAGTGGAAATCCTAGCTCCTAGCGTAAATTTGACTCTATGAAACGTAGCAAGGTAGTGGCTCGCGCTGGGCATCATACCTAGTCCCCGATTAGACTAACCCGTCCCATCCTTGGAAAGTTAAATATATTATTATTTAAATAAAATTAAAAAAAAAAAAGTACAAATTATACTCACATCACCACTACTCTTCTCTTCTCCCCTTAGGCTCCCTCATCAATGCAGCGTGGCAAAAACAAAATAATGATGCCAGGCAGCGTGAGGACGTTGCATGCGACGCAGCACTGATGATGTTGAAGTGCTGTGTCGCATATAAAGCCCTGCCGTCAGTACCTTGAATGAGCTACACTGAAATGATGATGGGACCCGAAAGGGAAAAAAGTGGAGATGAGGTGATTATTTTCTTTTATTTTTTATATTATGGGTGACGTAAGGGGCATGTATGGTGCCGCACTTTGTTTCAATTTTTCTTTCTATTAAGTCCGTCTAATGAAACGCCAGTCTTAATAAATTGCCCCTATGCCTGTCATATGTATTTAACTTTTAGTACCAAAAAAAAAATTAAAGACCCCAGTAGTTGGTGGACAAAATACTTTAATTTTTAACAGGAAATTGCCAAAAGCAGAGAGAGCTCGTTTTTTCCACAACTACACTGAACTAATTAAACTAATATATACAATCCTTATTAATTAACCAAAAAAGGGAAATACCACATACATATAATTAAAAAATACAATGCGTTCTGGCAGATAAGTATAAATAATGACACTACTGGGTATAATTGCTGCTATATATAGACCAGACCAAGCGGTATGTGTTAGATATCAGCACGTGCATAATAAGTACTGACATTACTGAGTGTAGTGACGGCTATATGTAGACCAGACCAAGCAGTTAGTTGTAAATATCAACATGTGCAAAATGGTAATCTATAGGAGCTGCCAAAAACATTGAGATAAAATAAGGAAAGTCTTTTTTTCCATTTATACTTACCTGCCAAAACACATTGTCATTTTAAATTATATGTGGTATGTCCCTTTTTTGGTTACTTAATAAAGATTGTATACATTAGTTTAAATAGTTCAGTGTAGTTGGGGGAAAAAAACGGGCTTTCTCTGCCTTTGGCAATTTTCTGTTAAAAACCCAGTTGGAGAATGCAAATCAGGAACTTGTATGCTACCTGTGGCTGTTGCATAACAGCTTTATGGCTTCTCTCTGAGACCATAAATTGAAAATTGACATAGAGAATCCTGACTTTACATTTAATCCTGAATTAGGTAAATTGTCAAACATGCTGGAAACTGTGAGGACTACTACAAGGATGCTAAATTGACACTAACTTTTCAAACAGTTTATGCTAATCTAATAGTATACCTGATATATATCAACTTACTTATTAGTTACTGTTAACATGTAGCTATTTTATCCAAGCAAATTGTTTGTGAATTTACTGCCACTAGGTTTCTCCATTCCTGTAATCTGCTGTCCACCCCCTGTTGTCAAGCAAAATCTGTCCCTAGTTACAGACAGACTGCAGAAGATGCGGGTGTGGCTCTTCACTGTCTGCCCATAGAAGTCTATGGGGAGGGGAGCAGGAGAAAAGAGCAGAGAAAGAGACAAAGACATGCTGCCTATACAAGTCTGTGGAGAGAGGAGGTGTAGCAAGAAAAGAGTGAGCTACACACAGACATGCTGCAGCTTCCTGGTAAGTGTTACTGTCTCATCACAGTGCTATATTTCCTGCAATACTGCTCATTTCTGCTGTGCTATCGCCTCCATGCTGCTGTAGCTCGTGCGTGAGTGCATGCGCGTGTGTCTGTGTGTGTGTGTGTGTGTGTGTGTGTGTGTGTGTGTGTTAGAGATAGGAGAGCAGGATTATTCTATTCTCTGTGTGCAGTGTATAGAAGACATGTTAGCAGTTAGGCTCCATCCACTAACTCTGAGAGAACTGAGAACTAGAGATAGAGCCTGCAGAGGGTAAAACTGTTTAAAGAGAAATTCAGATTATAAGTCATAAAATTGCCAGTAATTGTTTTATTTCTCATGTATACACATATGACAGCTTATTCTGAAAAGTCACCTGAAAAGTTACATACACTTTAACATAGATAACAAGTGCCACAAAATATGAGCTCTAGATATCCATTCACATTCATTAGCCTTATTCTTTATTTGCATTAGTGCAGCAGATTATGTTGGCCTGGAAGGCCATGAAAGAATTTATTTTGCTTAGCCACTGCTCTATGGTGGTATGTACCTGGTATAGCAGGAAAAACCCAGGGTACATGTTATATTCCTTACCTGACTATACACAACATACACAGCATTATTAAAACGATAGTGGTACATCAGGAGCCTCCACATAGGATCACTATTCGCAACTACTTGTCTTAAAGATTCTCTACACCTTTGCAATCAATTATTTCAATAACCCCATTGCATGTAAAATGAAAAAAAAAGTAAGCAACTTTAAAAT
Organism: Rhinoderma darwinii; assembly: GCF_050947455.1. Taxonomy (NCBI): domain Eukaryota; kingdom Metazoa; phylum Chordata; class Amphibia; order Anura; family Rhinodermatidae; genus Rhinoderma; species Rhinoderma darwinii. The sequence continues at coordinate 244,230,105 of NC_134687.1, read as the reverse complement.
AGTATTGAATAAAAATATCCTACTGTTTTGTGTCTCCATGGTTACAAACTACAAATAAACACTGTATGTTAGCAAGAATAAGGGGACATACGTAGGTATGATTGCATGATCATAGAGACAAAAAGGTTTGCATAGGGGATGTAGGCACAATTTTGTGTAGGCATAAAACAACAGGATATCGCTAATCAAGAGAATTTGGTTGTTTTTTTTTAATTTCTGAGGCATTTGAGCAAAAGAATAAAATTTGTTTCAACCACTTTTAATTCTTTAACTCGTTCTCTATCAGGGGTTTCTGGACAATATTCACATTTCTGATATAAACAAAACCTGAATTATAATTTTATTTTATTTTTTTAAATCGTATTATACCATCATATGCATAGATTTTCTGAGAATAGACTTTGTTAAAATGCCACCTGCATTTTACGCTCTGGGAGCCTTCAAAGAATTTTTAATTAAACTATAATGTTTAAATAAAAAATACATATATAAGGCTGCGTTCACATCTGCGCAGGGCTCCATTCCGTCTGAGCTTTCCGTCGGAATGGAGCCCTGACTGACACAAACGGAAACCAGACGTTTCCGTTTCCATCACCATTGATTTCAATGGTGACGGATCCGGTGAAAATGGTTTTAGTTTGTCTCTGTTGTGCAGGGGCTCCGGCGTTTTGACTAAATCAATAGCGCAGTCGACTACCGTATTCATTCCATCAAAATGACGGAACCCCTGCACAACAGAGACAAACGGATACCATTTGCACCAGATCCGTCACCATTGAAATCAATGGTGATGGAAACGGAAATCTCTGGTTTCCGTTTGTGTCAGTCATAGCCCCGTTCCGAACGGAGCCCTTACGAAGATGTAAACGCAGCCTAATTCTTGTTTGTGGCTAAAAGCCTGAGATGAGCAGAGCCTTAAATACAATAAACAAAGAATAAAGAAATAAAAACAAAAATATTTGACTAGTAGGTGGCAGGTAAAACACAATTTGCCTATAAGACCACTACTGTTATTTTCCACACTACTAACAGAAGGTATTGAATTGTTCTATTCACATAATTCTTAAAAATGAAAATAACCTTTATTAAAGGCATGTAGCCTATATTCTAGAAACAACCCTCGAGCCCAGAAACGTTATCACTCATATAGATGTAATGGTCTGTCTCTGCTAACAGCAGTAGAATTAAACCCCAATCCAAAAGAAGATTCAGCACTCCGATGGTATAGAAAAATACAACATTTATTCACTCAACATACAGGCAACGTTTCACCTTCCCATTGAAGCCATTTTTGGCTTGAAAATGCCTTCAATGGGAAGGTGAAACGTTGCCTGTATGTTGGGTGAACAAATTTTGTATTTTTCTATACCATCGGAGTGCTGCCTCTTCTTTTGAATTGGGGTTTAATTTTGTTTTGAGGTCTTTTGTCAAGATTCCTCTGAGGATAGCACCCACCACATGCTACAGTGCAGCTCCTATATTTCGTTTGTTCCCAGCAGTCTAATTAATATACTGTCTTAATATACTGTCTATATTAGAGGGAAGCGTCTGCAGATCGCTATCCCAGAATTAATTCTGAGCTAGTGGCATGTTAAAAACATTCAACAAAGCCCCCCCGACGTGTTTTGCTGAGACGGCGTCCTCAGGGGTACAATGGGGCAATGGCGATGGAAAAAGCAAGTTTGAGGCTTATAAAACCTCGTAAAACATCCACTAGGTATATAGTCGATCATTCAGACACATTGGATAGATAGCGGACTTAGCCAATATGAGAAGCTCCTACAAGAGCCAATTGCTTCTTGCGTACGGAGCATGCTCAATAGCACCAAATTACACAGCGTCTAAGTATGGGTTACTACGCGGACATAGTTAAATTTATAATATTCTTAAAGACAGCTCATGCTCAAAGACTTAGGCCTCATTCACACGGCAGGGTTTCCCGGCCGGGTGCCGGCCGTTCATAAATCGGCCGGCACCCGGCTGCATTAGGAATGATAGACCCCTAATGGGGCTATTCACACGACCGATTTTTTGACGGCCGGAAAATCCGGCCGTCAAAAAATAGGACATGCTCTATCTTTGCCCGGGCACCCGGCCGCCCGGCTCCCATACAAGTCTATGGGGCCGGGTATTACACGGCCATCACCGGAATGTGTTCCGAGTGATGGCCGGGTTTCCCGGCACTTGCGCTCTATCTCCTCCTCCTCACAGCGCAGAGTGCATGTGAGGAGGAGGAGTTGATGCCATTCTGACGAATGGCATCGCTGTACACTGTGTTGCAGGGCCGGGGTGTACAGCAGGTGGAGGGAGCGCTGCGCTGGCTCCCTTCCCCTGCTTGTTAAAAGCACCCTGGCTCGGCGACACCTTCGATGGCGCCGCTAGTAGTAGTAGCAGCAGCAGCTGCTGCGGCTGCTGCTACTACTGCAGCGACGCCACTATAGCAGAGCGGGGAGGTATCTCCCCGCTCTGCTATGTGCTAGCCGCACTTTAGCTCCTTGAAGGAGCGGAATCCCCGTGTTTTCGGGGATTCCGCTCCTGGACAGAGCGCTTGATGTCTCTGTCCATATCTGGGCAGTGACATCAGGGGAAACTCCTGAAGCGGAATCCCCGAACACATGGGGATTCCCCTTCAGGAGCTGCCGCTGATGTCACTGTCCGGATCTGCCCGGCCCGGCACGGATGCATAACTTTATGCAAACCGGCCGGGCAAAATGGCCGATTTTACCGGCCGACACTCGGGCTCGGGAACGACCCGGTCGTGTGAATCCCGCCTAAGTGCCATCAGAAAATGCTGCCAGATAACAGTACAGGAGAAAGCATGCATATCTATTCTGTAGGATTGAGCATACAGTTATGAATAGACACTTCCTACAAGTAGAATCCCAGGACCCATATACTAAGACTCAAGTGGAATAAGTAATAATTGTTAGCATTAAATAGAGCTGTTGCCTCTCCTATATTAACCCCTTAGTGACCAGCCTATTTTAGACCTTAATGACAACCTATTTTTTACGTTTTTCCATCGTCGTATTCCAAGAGCTATAACTTTTTATTTTTGCGTCGACAAGTTGTATTTTTTAATAGCACCATGGGTACATATAATTTATGAATTAACTTCTATTAATTTTTTTTTGGGGGGTAATGGAAAAAAAACCATACATTTCGCCACTCTTATTTGCGTCTTAGATTTACGCCGTTTACTGTGTGGTATATATAACATAATAACTTTATTTAGTGGGTCATTACGATTGTGGCGATACCAAATTTATATAGATTTTGTATGTTTTACTACTTTTACACAGTAAAAACACTTTTTATTTCAAAATTATTTGTTTTAAGAGCAATAATTGTTTTATTTTTACGCCGATACAGCTGTATGAGGGCTTATTTTTTGTAGGACGACTTCTAGTTTTTATTGTTACCATTTTGGAATACATGAGACTTTTTAATCCGTTTTTATCAAATATTTTTGAAGGCAGGATGAACAGAAAACAGCAATTCTGTAATTTTTTTGTATTTTATTTTTTACGGCGTTTACTATGCGGGTTAAATGACATAATATATTTACAGGTGAGGTCGTTACGAACGCGGCAATACCAAATTTTTTTTCTTGTTTTTTCATATTAAAGTATTTTATAAGGAAAAAGTGTATTTTTCATTTTTTGGATTTGAGATTTTTATTTATTTATTATTAACTTTATTAAACTCTTAGATAACTTTATTTTTAGTCCCACTAGGGGACTTCACTATGCGATCTTCCGATCGCTTTTATAATACACTGCAAAACTTCTGCAGTGTATTATTGCCTGTCAGTGTAAAACTGACAGGCACCTGCTAGGTCATGCCTCAGGCATGGCCTAGCAGGCATTCACTACAGGCAGACCTGGAGGCCTTTGTTAGGCCCCCGGCTTCCATAGAAGCCATCGGCACCCTGGGATTGCAATTGCAGGGTGCCGATGGGGTGAGAGAGGGAGCACCCTGCCTCCAAAACCTCTTGGATGAGGAGCTCGCTATTGAGCGCTGTATCTAAAGCGCTAAACGGGTAAGATCGATGTTGAAATCGATCCCGCCCGTTAGAGCAGGTGCCCGGCTGTCTTTAGACCGCCTGACACCCACTTTAGCCAGCACAGGACACCCGTGCAGGGCTTATGTTACAGCGCCGTGAAAAGGCGGCGCTCTGGCATAAGTACCCTTAACGGCCGCCTTGAAAAGGCGCATTGGCGGTCGTTAAGGGGTTAGAGACAAATCAAAGTATACATAGGTTGCAGTAATGCACAGACTCTAGTATACAATATAAAATCACAGATAAAATTGGTCCACTTATAATATAGTGGCTTCAGAAAAAATAATAAACATCAACTTGGCTGTCCTAGTTCAGAATAACAGAAGGAAAAGTTACACGTAATGAACATATATTAATGTTTTAGATCTCTCCTCATCTCAATAGATAAATTCACTTGATTTTACCATAAGATAAAAAAAAACAGGTTTTTGATTATCACTGGATAATTAATTTATACAAAAAAATGCATTTACAACATACAAATAATTTGCATGCAGAATATGTTATATATTTGGAAAATTTTTAAAAAATATTGATGATTTCAGATGTAGGCAGAAGATGTAAAGCCTTTGTTAAGTCCATTTGGACTCAGACTATTAAATTGATAGATTCAGCGGGCGTTTTCCCGCAATAATTTCCTGTCGAGATTTCCCAGTCTGGGGCCGAAATTCTTCTAATATATCCCCCAAAATTTCCAGACTTTGGGGTCACCATTATGTACAAACCTGACATGTCGAGACAGTGGTGTATCAGCTTGTGTATTAATTGAGCTGATGCGTTTCAGAATCTGTCTCCATAATTGCTGAATAATTTTCCCTACATAAATCTTTGGACATGGGCAAATAGCCCCATAGACAACTCCAGAACTTTGGCAATTTAGAAACTGTCTGATGGTGTAGATCTTACCATCTACTGGTTTTCTAAATATCTTCATAGTTGGCAGGAAACTACATAAAGAATATCTACCACAGGGATGTGACCTTAAAATGTTTGACCTCAGCCATGTACTTGAACCGCCACTCTGATTAGCGAGATGGCTATGAACGAGAATATGACGAATATCCGGTATGTTACAGATAGATTTTTTTGTAATGACTCCTTGTAGATCTGGATCCGCATACAGTAAAGGCCAGTATCTATGGAGTATTTGTGTAACTTGATAGGTATGTGTATCAAAAGTTCTAATGCATCTTATTACTTTAGGTCAAATTCAATTTTGAAGTTTTGCCTAACAATTTTCTTCTGTCAGTCGCCCTGGCCCTGGTAAACGCATTGTAAAGTGGTTTCTTAGGGTAGCCTCTGGCCTGAAACCTGCGATACATTCTTATTGAAAACTCTCCTCGTCAGAATAGTTCCTTCTGGCTCTTAAACATTGACCAACTGGTATTAACCTTTTAAAGAGAACCTTTCACCTCCCCAAACATGTGTAGCTGAGTGCAGCATGTTATAGGAAAGGCTTCACAAACCCTGTCTCACGTAAAATTATTTTTCTAACTGCCTCCGTTATTTTCATATTGGTGCCGTTATATTTGGCGCCCGATATGTAAATAAGTCCCTGAACAGTCAATGGGGCGTTTCTAACTAACTAAAAGGCAAGGGGGCGTGAAGTCTTCGCTCTGACAGTGTCCAATCCGCTGCGGACTGTGTCAGGGTGGCTAGCGCTGTGTTCTCTCCCGCAAGAACACACACAGACTTGGTGGTTGTGCTGCAGATAGCGAGGGCGCACACGTGCACGTGTACGGACGTTCGCGCACACATCGACGGATGTAAGTAGATCTCCTCCTAGACTCCTTCTTCTCCTCGTCTCTGCTTTTTCTCCTCGTCTCTGCTTCTCCTCCTTGTCTCTTCCCGTTCCGTGGCGGCGAGAGTGGTGATGTCGATGTGCGTGCGAACGGCCATGCGCGCATGCGTGCACGTGCACGTCCACTCTATCTGCAGCACAACCACCAAGTCTGTGTGTGTTTTCGTGGGAGGGAACACAGCGCAAGCCGCCCTGACACTGTCCGCAAGCTGATTGGACAGTGTCAGAGCAAAGACATCACGCCCCCTTGCCTTTTAGTTCGTTAGAAACGCCCCATTGACTGTTCAGCGACTTATTCACATATTGGGCGCCAAATATAACGGCACCAATATGAAAATAACGGAGGCAGTTAAAAAAATAATTTTACGTGAGACAGGGTTTGTGAAGCCTTTCCTATAAGGGTATGTGCACACACACTAATTACGTCCGTAATTGACGGACGTATTTCGGCCGCAAGTACCGGACCGAACACAGTGCAGGGAGCCGGGCTCCTAGCATCATACTTATGTACGATGCTAGGAGTCCCTGCTACTCCATGGAACTGCTGTCCCGTACTGAAAACATGATTACAGTACGGGACAGTTGTCCTGCAGAGAGGCAGGGACTCCTAGCATCGTACATAACTATGATGCTAGGAGCCCGGCTCCCTGCACTGTGTTCGGTCTGGGACTTGCGGCCGAAATACGTCCGTCAATTACGGACGTAATTAGTGTGTGTGCACATACCCTAACATGCTGCACTCAGCTACACATGTTTGGGGAGGTGAAAGGTTCTCTTTAAGTATCAGTGGATGCAAGCTGTTCCAATGCAAAAAGATTATTCGTAGCTATCATTTTTCAATAAATTGTAGTAGAGACTCCAAGGAAATCCTAAGATCTAAAAAATGTATAGTTTTGGGATGAATCTCAGAAGGGAATTTCATCCCTATCTCGTTGTTGTTTAGTATCCTAACAAAATCATTAAACAGACCCAGATCGTCGTCCGGCATCTATATATCTTTACCAAAACAAAATGTGACTGGTAAAAAAAAGCTAATCATCAGAAAAAACTTGGACATCTTCCCACCACCGTAACAAGAAATTTGCATAGGTGGATGCACAGACTGTACCTTTTATTTGGTTATAATATTTCCCATCAAAGATGAAACAATAATGTGTTAGTACAAAATCTAAGAGCGTAAAAACAAAATAATTGTGTTGTTGAAATTGAGTGCCCTTCGTGCAAAGAAAATGTTGAACTGCAGTAAGGCGCCAAACTTGTGATGGATACTGGTTTAGAGGGATTCAACGTCAAGACTTGCAATTAATGTGGTTGGTGTGACATGGATTTCCTGGAGTCTGGTGACAGTGTCTTTGGTGTCTTTCAAGTACAAAGGAAGAGCAGTGACGAAAGGAGAAAGTATTTCATTTACGTATATACTGACATTTTGAGTCAGGTTTTTATTCCCTGAGACAATAGGTCGGCCAGGGGCAAGGCGAGTATTTTTGTGTAGGAGCCTTAGACACACAACCTCATAAAAAAAGTTTAAGAGTTCATACATGCCTATTTCTACACCGCGTTCCAAATTATTATGCAAATGTTATTTTTCGCTGATTTCCCTAAATAGTCGCTGCAAATGACAGTCAGTATAATCTTCAAGCCATCAACCGTTGGAGTATAATGCGAATTTTATTGAACAAATCTCCTAATGATAACAGATTTTTTTTAGAAGTAAAAAACCCAAAATGCACTGTTTCAAATTATTATGCACAACAGAGATCAAAACATTTTAAAGGTTGTAAAGAGAAATAAAATGGTCATTTGTTGAATTTGCAGCATCAGGAGGTCATATTTACAGAAATCAAAAGCTCTTTCAATCAAAAAAAACTTAACAGGCCAAGTTACATGTTAACATAGGACCCCTTCTTTGATATCACCTTCACAATTCTTGCATCCATTGAATTTGTGAGTATTTGGACAGTTTCTGCTTGAATATCTTTGCAGGATGTCAGAATAGCCTCCCAGAGCTTCTGTTTTGATGTGAACTGCCTCCCACCCTCATAGATATTTTGCTTGAGGATGCTCCAAAGGTTCTCAATAGGGTTGAGGTCAGGGGAACATGGGGGCCGCACCATGAGTTTCTCTCCTTTTATGCCCATAGCAGCCAATGACACAGAGGTATTCTTTGCAGCATGAGATGGTGCATTGTCATGCATGAAGATAATTTTGCTACGGAAGGCACGGTTCTTCTTTTTGTACCACGGAAGAAAGTGGTCAGTCATAAACTCTACGTACTTTGCAGAGGTCATTTTCACACCGTTAGGGACCCTAAAGGGGCCTACCAGCTCTCTCCCCATGATTCCAGCCCAAAACATGACTCCACCACCTCCTTGCTGACGTCACAGCCTTGTTGGGACATGGTGGCCATTCACCAACCATCCACTACTCCATCCATCTGGACCATCCAGGGTTGCACGGCACTCATCAGTAAACAACACGGTTTGAAAATTAGTCTTCATGTATTTCTGAGCCCACTGCAACAGTTTCTGCTTGTGAGCATTGTTTAGGGGTGGCCGAATAATAGCTTTATGCACACTTGCAAACCTCTGGAGGATCCTACACCTTGAGGTTCACGGGACTCTAGAGGCACCAGCGGCTTCAAATGCAATGACATTTTAGCAGCTGCTCTCCTAATCCTATTAATTTGTCTGGCAGAAACCTTCCTCATTATGCCTTTATCTGAACGAACCCGTCTGTGCTCTGAATCAGCCACAAATCTTTTCACAGTACGATGATCACGCCTAAGTTTTCTTGAAATATCCAATGTTTTCATACCTTGTCCAAGGTATTGCACTATTTCACGCTTTTCGGCAGCAGAGAGATCCTTTTTCTTTCCCATATTGCTTGAAACCTGTGGCTTGCTTAATAATGTGGAACGTCCTTCTTAAGTAGTTTTCCTTTGATTGGGCACACCTGGCAAACTAATTATCACAGGTGTCTGAGATTTATTACAATGATCCAAAGAGCCCTAAGACACAATACCATCCATGAGTTTAATTGAAAAACTAATAATTAAATGTTTATGACACTTAAATCCAATGTGCATAATAATTTGGAACACGGTGTAAGAACACATAGCTTCACAAAGTCACCGAAACTAAAGGGATAAAAAAAATCTTACACCTTAGAGCGGATTCACACGCTGCAGATTTTATAGATTGTCTGCAACTGAAAATTTGTTTCATTCATCTGAATAGGGTTCTGTATGCAGCAAGCACATTGATTTATGCAAGTTCTATTCAAATGAATGGAACTGATTTTTCGTTTCAATAGTTTTTTTTTTATTGATTTTTTGCATGAAAACAGAACAACATTTTCGCATTTTAAACTTTGCAATATTATCGGTACAATCAATCATCTCTTCATGAAAAGCAAGAATTGAGACAGTCGTGATTGGAGAGATGTCATTGTGTCATAACATAAAAAAAGAACAGAAAAAGAATAAACCAGAAAAGAAGAACATGTTAGCCACATACATCATCCTGATAAATCTTAATGCCCCCTATTGGGGGAAACAATGACCTCAAGGCCAATTGCACATTTATGTTATGTTATGTTAGTTGACCATGGATTCCATATTGCTGTGAATTTGTGGAACGAGGAGTTACCCAGGGAGATGATTTTTTCATATGCATATGTCGTGTTAATAAGTGTGATCAGTTCTCCTAACAGAGGAGCAGCAATTTCCTTCCAATGGCGGGTCACCACCAATTTGGCCATGACTAGGATTTTGCAAATCAAGCATCTTAGTGCTACAGGTATTGAATCCATTTCTATAAACAACAAGGCCATCTGGGGGGATTGTGCAATTCGACATTTGGAGACTATGGACACAAGGTCAAAAACCTGGGACCAGTACGGAGTGAGTGTGGGACATGCCCACAGCGTATGGTAAAGAGTGCCAATGTGGCCACATCCTCTCCAGCATAATGGAGATGACTCAGGGAACATCTTGTGTAGTCTATCCGGGGTATAGTACCACCTTAGTGAGGTCTTTATAGCAGTTTCTACGTGTTGGATACAGGGTAATGCTTTGTAAATTAATTTAAATGCAGATATCCATGCTTCTTCTGAAAAAGAGCAGTTCAATTCTCTTTCCCAGAGCCGCATGTGGTGCGTTTTGGAGAAGAGTGAGTGTGAATGTAGTAAGTTATACACAAATCTCAGGCCCTTGCTGCGTTTAGAGAGATACCCAAACATTTTAAAAAGACATACAGCATCAAAATTGTTATACTTCGTGGCACAATCTCTGATCTGGAGGTATTTAAAGAAATCTGAGACAGGAATAGAATATTGAGCCACAAGATGTTCAAAGCTAACCAAGCAATTATCCTTAAATAATTGAGATACACTAGTAATGCCTTTTAGGGACCATGAAGACAGCGGTAAGTTGGGAACAATCAATGAAAAAATATCAATAGGAATGTATGACTTTAATAGTGGGATTTGTTCAGTAGATGAGCGATGTAAGTATGACCAACACTGTAGAGTCGCCTTAGTTAGAGGAGATATTGCACGAATCAGTGGAATATCCCAGAAGGTCAGAAACAAGGCGGTTTTTAAGCTTATCGGGGACATGTATGATGATTCAATTTGAAGCCAATGGATATCTTGATTACCATGCCACCAATCCATAGTCTGTGCCACTAGGGTGGCAGTATAGTAGCTATGAATGTTTGGGACACTCAGTCCACCTAACTTTTTGTCACGGGATAAAATATGTCGGGAAGTTCTGGGTTTACCTCCAGACCAAACAAAGCGGGATAATGTTGTTTGTGCCGTCGCAAAGAACTTGGAGGGCAAGCTGATTGGAAGGGTACGGAAGAGGTATAATAGCCTGGGTAAAAGAAGCATTTTGTACGCCGCTATGCGTCCTATCCATGACGTGTCATGTTGGAGGAGTCTATTAGATTCTGCATGTATGGATTGAAGTAGGGGTTCGTAGTTGGCCTTGTATAGGTCACGAAAGGAAGAAGAGATGGTAATGCCTAAGTATTGAATGCCATCCAGCCTCCAATCAAATGGATATTTCGATTTCAGAAAATACAACGTGTCAGAATCTAAGTGTAAGGGTAGCATCTGGGATTTTTGGGTGTTCAGCTTATAATAGGAAAGCTTGCCAAAGAATTTAATAACATTCATAACCGATTCAAGTGAACTAACAGGCTGAGAAAGGGACAAAATGATATCATCCGCATACAATGAGATGGTATGCATTTTGTTACCAATTTTTATGCCCTGAATAAGGCTATGTTTTTTGATGTGTTGGGCCAGGGGTTCCATAGAGAGAATGAATATTATTGGGGACAGGGGGCAGCCCTGACGGGTACCATTAGTGATATCAAAATCCCGAGAAAGGACCCCATTGGTGTACACTCTGGCCGATGGAGCAGAATACAGAGCCTGAATAGCAGTCAGGATGTCCCCATCCAGCCCCATTGACTGTAGGGTCGAAAAGGCATATGTCCAATTAATACGGTCAAACGCCTTTTCTGCGTCCAGTGCTAAAAGCGTTGCCCGCTCTTTCGTTGCTTCCAAATGGTGTATTATATTCAATATTCGACGGGTGTTGTCGGATGCCTGTCTACCTTTGATGAAACCAACTTGGTCACTGCTTATCAGGGAGGCTAATATTGGGGTGAGTCTATTGACTATCAACTTTGCATAAAGTTTAAGATCTGCATTGAGCAATAAAATAGGCCGAAAGTTTTGAGGTGTGTCAGTAGTTTTCCCTGGTTTAGGTAGTGTGACAATTAGTGCCGCTTGGTTTTCCCTAGGGAATGAGCCGCCGGTCATGGCTTGCTGGAAAAATCTACTCAGATATGGTACTAGCTGGGTCGCAAAGTTTTTATAATATAAGGTAGTGAGACCATCAGGGCCCGGGGCTTTCCCTTGTGGAAGGGATTGTATGATTTTTACACTTTCCGATTCGGTGATAGGGGCGTTTAGTATCTGAAGTTGTTCTGGAGTGAGGCTAGGTAGCGAAGCAGATTGGAGGAAGTCTTGTATCTCAGAGGGGTTTGGCCGCTCGACAAAAGGATCATCTCTAATATTGTACAAGGAGAAGTAATATTTACGGAACTGTTCAGCTATGTCCCTAGGGTCCACAATTTTTGCTTGAGATTGTGGATTCCGGAGATACGGAATTCTGGATTTCTGGTGCTGGAGTTTGAGGCGCGTTGCTAAAAGTTTCTCTGCCTTATTATTTTGGGAATAGTATTTTGCTTTGGTTTTTCTAAGGGATTTTTCATATTCTGACAATAGACACAGTCTGAGACGTTGTCTTAGAAGAAGGAGCTGAGACGCTTGGTCATCTGAGGGAGCAACTTTGTTTTTTGCATCTAAGCATCGGATTTCCTCCGTCAGGCCCAAGACCTCTGCTACCTTTTGTTTCTTAACCATATGGCCCAGTCTGATAAAGGTGCCTCTAATGTAGGCCTTATGTGCGTTCCATAGGGCTGCAATTCCGATATCTGTTGTGTCATTAATAGCAAAATATTCCGTCAAATCAGTCCCTATGGTTTTTCTATGTGTGGGATGGGAGAGGAGAAAGGGACTGGCCCTCCACAGGTATGTGGGCGGGGCATTGTGTGTTTCTTTGAGAGTCAGGGTGAGAGGAGCGTGGTCCGACCAGCAAACGTCGCCAATAGTCGTGGATTCCGCTAGGAAAACAGTCTCTTTGTCTACTAGAAACATGTCTAGTCTAGCATAACTATTGTGTACCTGGGAATGATGAGTGAAGTCCCTTTCCGTGCTGTGTTGCATGCGCCAAATGTCATATATTTCTTCCTTCCAGAACAAATCACCTATGACAACATGTGAATGTCGAGATTGCGAGGTGGAGTCCAACTCCGCATCCATTACAGCGTTGAAGTCCCCACACAAGATCAATCTACCCTGTTTGTGTTTAGAAATTAGGCGTGTCATCTTGTGTAAGAACTTCAATTGGTGACGATTAGGGGCGTATATTGTAACTATGGTATATTGGACATTGTTAATAGAACACCTTAGGATAATATATCGGCCATTGGGGTCAGTGAGTAGATCAGACATTTGGAAAGCGACCGTGTTTTTCACAGCCAACAACACACCCCTAGTTTTGGTTGAGTGATGGGATTGAAAAACGTGGGGAAAAGCAGGATGTTTCAGGCGAACGGCATCCTTTTCTAATAAATGCGTCTCTTGCACGCAAAGGACGTCACAGGAGGTTTTAAGGGCTTCTTTCCAAATAGTAGAGCGTTTAAATGGGTTGTTCAAGCCATTAACGTTAATGGAAGCAAATTTAAGCGCCATGACTATATAGGGTGTGCTGTTGCTTGCGGACACATGAAGTTAACCGTGTATCGAGATGGATGAGCAGGAGTACATACCAATGCATTACAGATATCATCAAGGAGAAGGCATTATGGAAAAACATATAGCTACCTCGGCGGATCTGCAGATATATGTGGCAAAACAGGACAAACCAAAACAAAAGAGAAATAGACATTAAAGGAAATGTGTCTGAACACCGGCTGTGTTCAGGACAGTAATGGGGGAAAACAGTCATCTTGAAAACCGGTACAGTGGACTGCACTGCATCTTAGTAAGCGAACCACCTCAGCGCCGTGGACGATTACGTGACCGGACCATTTGCCATTCCTGTGCAACAGGAGGCGGAGCAGCTTTCGGAGTATTCTCCATCAATGTGACCCGAATATTCCACAGCTGAAGGAGAGAGATGCCATCTTGTAGGGATCTAATGATGTGTAAGGAGTCGTTCTTGTGGACGAGCAAGCGCACAGGAAATCCCCATCTGTAGAGAATTTTATTATCTCGGAGTGCAGAAGTGATTGGCGCGAATTGCCTCCGTAGTTGCAAAGTGGCCGCTGAAAGATCTGCATAGACGGAGACCATCCGGAATTGCGCGGGGGACGCTTCCTTCTTCCTAGATGCAGACATGAAAGAGTCCTTAATGTGGTAGAAGTGAAAGCGGGCTAGCACGTCCCGCGGTATATTATCGGACAGGTGTTTTGGCTTTGGAAGCCTATGTGCTCTATCAATGATAAGGTCCCTGGGGGAGCAGTCGGGTAATAGAGCTTTTATGAAATCCTGTATATAAAGGGTTAAATCTTTGGTAGCAATGTCCTCCGGAACCCCTCTGAATTTCACATTGTTCCGGCGTGATCTGTCCTCCAAATCAGCTACCTTAGCTTGTAAATGAGAGAGGTCTGTCTCAAGATCATAATGGGCATCGATGAGCTCGTTATGAGATGTAGTGAGCACCCCCATTTTCGATTCCACATGCTGAACTCTGTCCTCTACTGCCTGAAGTGAGTCAGCTAAGGGTTTAAGCAGCTGGGCAAACCCAGAATGTATGGATTGCTGTAGGGCCTGCAACATGTGTTTGAGCGTTTGCTCAGTAATGGGGTCGGTGGAGGAGGGTGCATTGGCAAGCGTGTCTCCCGTTGTTGGGGGGTCAGTTGTTATATCGTTATTATGTCCTACCTGGTCCTTGCCGCAGAGAGGAGGAGATGGAGCCCATGTTACAGGGCGTCTGGAGCTGCAAGGAGAGGAGGGCTGTGAGGAGATGCCTCGTGTCACTGTGCCAAGATGGCGGCCCCTGAGGACCGGGACAGAGATGTCTGCCTGTGCGAGCTGCGTCTGATTCTGCGGGCTTGTTGTTGCTCCCGTCGGTGGCAGAGCAGGGACCGAGCTGCTGTGTCGAGGAGGAGCAGAGGTGATGGAGGATGGTGAGCCCGGGTCGGACGTCAGGGATCCTGCGCGTGGGCTTCCTCCGGCGCCATCTTGTTCTGCTGAGCGGCTATGAGGTAGGTAAAAGTCCGGGATTTTGGCCGGTTTAGCCGCCGCTTTGTGCTTCCTGGGCATCTTGGCGGTAGTGGGATATGTTCCTGGGCACAGGTAGTCGTCAGCAGGGTGTTTGGCGGTGGTATGGCGGTGCTATGTCGCTGTGAGCCGCTATGCAGTGAGGAGCCGAGCTCTCAAGCAGCCATTCACTCCGGCAGCCAAGCCACGCCCCCAATGGAACTGATTTTTAATCGCAAAAAGTTTTGCAAGAAAATCTGCCGCATGTGAATCCTCCTTTATAAAAAACAGTTATAATACATCTTGAAAAATTTGTTTCACCATACACCTCATATATTTATTGAAAGCAGACAACCTGAAGAATGTACCATTTCTAGTTTATAATCATGATTGCAAATTTGTGACAAACAACTTTGTGGAAAAAATGCATTAAATGTTATTAAAATTGGTATACAAGCAGAGGCTTACACACAAAATACAATGTAAAAATTATAGCTCAAGATGTGGAAAATTTGTATGTGCCACATCTACAAGAAATTCTGATCACAAAAACGCTAATACAGTGGGCATACAACATCTGGTCTTTACCACTACATTTTATAAAAACATATAGTGTACACCTTAAATAGCTACTGTACTACCAAAATATTTTATACTTCACACAACAATACAACTTCATAATTTACAATTACAACCAACTTATTGCACTTTAGCATCAAACAGGTATTTCAAGTAAAACTTGTATAAAAAAAAATGTACAACCATGAATCTGACCCTAATAGAAACCTATCACATAAAATAGCTCATCAAAAAATAAGCGAAAGGTGTACATACTGTAACTAATACATACCACGTATGTCTACATGCACATGTCCCACATATCCGTCAAAAGTATAAATATGACGAAAACATGAATTATTCAACCCAAAATTGTACAACCAAAACCAATATATTTTTAAAAAGCAACACAATGGAAATTGTAAAAAATGTATTCGATACTTTAACCCCTTGTTGCTTCCTGACATATATATACACGTCATGGCTATCATTGCCCAAAGGCTCCATGAGAACAGTGGGATGCTAGCGGTGATTGACATCATGGATCACGCTATAATGGCCGTGACCAGAGAAGCCTCTGATCCCAGCCATTTAGCCTCTTAGATGCTGCAGTCAATAGCGACTGTAACATCTAGATAGATTGACAGAGGTAGAGGGCTCCTTCTGTCAGTCCATTGACAACCTATTAAGTGATCACGGAGTACCGATGAGTTTCCATGGCAGCCAGGCCATGCCAGAAATATGCAAAGTATTCAAAAGCATTATAAAAGCGATCAGATGAAGGCAGCTTCAAAAAGCCTAGTGGGTCAAAAAAAATAAAAAATAAGTTCAATAAAATGTATTCAAAAAAACATCTACCCCAAAAAAGAAACTATATGTTAAAGCCAATATATTAATTATATATACTGCATGCCACAAATTTGTATTTTATAAAAATTAGTCAATAAATTATATGTCTACCACAAGTTGCCAATACAACTGACTACAGCTCATCCACAAGAAACAAGCAATCATACAGCTAAATCGAAGGAAAAATGAAAAGTTATGGCTCTAGGAATGAATAACCTTTTTTCCAAAAAATGCACTTTTATTTTGCAAAAATCGTAAAACATAAGACACTATACATATTTGATCTAAGTCATTTAGTTGTTTTATTCATGCAAATTCTGTGTGAAGTTACTGCCACTAGGTGTCTCCCTTCCTGTAATCTGCTGTCCACCCCGTGTTGCCAAGTAAAATCTGTAGCTAGTTACAGTGCAGAGGAGATGGAATACAATAAATAGGGGGGGTGTCTCTTCACTGCCTGCCCATAGAAGTCTATGGAGAGGTGAGGGGGAGCTGGAGGAGGTAGCAAGGAGAGAAAGACACATACACGTTGTCTATGGAACTATATAAAGAGGGGAGAGGGAGCAGAAGGACGAAGCAGAGAAAGAAAAAAGAAACAGAGACACTTCCCATAGAAGTCTTTTGGAGAGGGAAGGGAGAGCATGAGGATGGAGCAGGGGCAGAGAGAGAGAGCGAGACACACACACACACACATATGGAGAGGGGTGGGAGAGAAGGAAAAGGTAGCAGGGAGAGAAGACATGCTGCTCATAGAAGTCTATGTAGAGGGGAGAGCAAGAGGGGGAGCAGAGAGAGAGAGAAAAAGAGACACAGACACGCTGCTCATGGAAGTTTATGGAGAGGGGAGGGAGAGTAGGAGCAGAAAGAGAGAAACACAGACACAGGCTGTTGCCTATATAATTCTATGGACAGGGGAGGGAGGAGCAGAAGGAGAGAGCGGAAAGGAAGAGATACAGACACACCTCCCACAGAAGTATATGAAGAGCGGAGGTAGTAGCAGTAGCAGGCTGCTGTTAAATTTACATGTCACCCCAGTGTTGTATGCTCAGCTACATTCTCATTACTGCTGTATAATCTCCCCCATGTTGCTGCAGCTTCTATGTATATGTAATAGATAGAGATAGTAGAGAAGGATGATCACTAGTATATTTGTGAAATGTATAGAAGACATGATAACCCTTAGGCTCCATCCACTAGCTCAGAGGTAACTGAGAATTAAAGGCTAAGTACACCTTTTAAATCGTTGGTGTTTTTTTTTTTTTTATAAAAACATCTATCAGTGTGTTTGATACAACTTTCAAAATACTTTCTTATTAAAAATCATTGTGTACATGAGGAAT
This sequence comes from Rhinoderma darwinii, assembly GCF_050947455.1. Lineage (NCBI taxonomy): Eukaryota > Metazoa > Chordata > Amphibia > Anura > Rhinodermatidae > Rhinoderma > Rhinoderma darwinii. The sequence goes on along the minus strand of NC_134687.1, from coordinate 244,212,653 downwards.
TACACTATTTCTGGCCATTATATGACTTGTGTATGGCAGTTTTCCCCTCAGGTTGCACCAAACAAACTGATAGACATTTTTATTACAAATAAAAATAAGATTTCAATTGTACATAGCCTTTAAAGATAGAACCTACTGAGGGGAAAACTTCCATATATAAGTTATATAATGCCAGAAATAGTGTAATTCCTCATGTACACACATATGAAAGCTTATTCTGGTGTAAAGTCACCTGAAAAGTTAGGTACGCTTTAAGGGAATACATTTATAACCACCTTCATGTAACAGTGATTTTTACCAAAAATTGCAAGAAATCCAACTTTGGGTTTAAAATACTACTCAAGCAGACGTATTATCCAAAACAATATGCTCTACAAAAAAAATCATATATACGCTAAATGTATATATAAATGGCAAAACTGTCTGCTAAGGTATACGCCAACTGGTTTTTGCATACAAAATAAATTAAAGCAATGATTATACATACATATAAATTGCCCTAAAACTTAAAGAAAATGTAACCTTAATCCATAATTATCGATTCCCAAACCTAATTTACAACCACTAGTTGAAACAATCATTCATGGCAACATTCAGTGCATAAAATTTAAATTTCTGTCTAAAAAAACTGAGAATTTGTCAGAAATGTATTGGACACTAGCAATAACTGTTATTATGACTATGACTGCAGTGTGTAGGGAAAGGATTAGAGGGACTTATTCTAAAATTCAGATATAGACTAGGATGAGGAGAGACCTGACTGAATTGGTTATGGATTGGGATGTAATAAGAGAAGGGGTTGAGGGGTATATCCACCTTTGCAATATTTTTTTATGTATAAGTTATAAAAAGCCTACTGTTTTGTGTCTACAGCTCCTATACAGACTTTGTGTCTCCATGGTAACAGACTACAAACAAAAAACCTGTGTAGTGTGATCCTGCAGTCATACTCTCATTAAAAATTCAAGAAGAAAAAAATGAGACAGATGGAAGGATTAGACTACACAGGGGATATTTTTTTTAATGAACATTACAGTATTTGCAAAGTTGCCTCATTCTTATATTTAGATGCATTGGAGCAATAAGCACAAATGGTTGTAAAAGTGTAAAAGTTATGTGAAAAAGTAAGGACACTCCATATAAAGCTGATTGAAAGCACTACGACAATGTTTTAATAATTTTTAAATGATCTGGTGTAGCTGATTTCAATTTAAGGTATTAAAGGGGTTTTCCCACAGTCAACATTTATTACCTATTTACAGGATAGGTGATAAATGTATGATCGCTGGGGGTCCCACCACTGAGACCCCCACAGATCTCTAGAATGGGGGTTCCGACGCCAGTTCCTCTTCACTGCCATTGTGCAGTACTCAGCTGTGTTCATTGGCCCCATAAACATTGAACAGAGCGGCAGCGCACATGAGCAACTGCCATTCCATTCAAAATCCTCCTCACTGCGATCGTACAGTGATGAGGAACAGGGGTTGGGACTCCCATTCTAGAGATCGGTAGGGGTCCTTGTGGTGGGGCCCCTAGCGATCATACATTTATCACGTATGCTGTGGATAGGGGATAAATGTTAATTGTGGGAAGACCCCTTAAAAGCCATTAATGCAATTTGACCTAGACTTAAACTAGTGATAAATCTAGTGCCAAAAAGGTCATATGACTATATTCAGACGTAGTAGTCATATCACAATTTATTGCTGCGACTACTGCAAAAACTGCAGCATTTTGGCGTGATTTCACAGTAGTCACAGCAAAAAACGCAACACGATTGCTACATCTGAATATATCCTATCTGTACTGTGTGGCTAAGAACCACACACGGTTTTATTGCGAATTACTGTGGTTTTGCAAAGTGTTTTTTGTTGCTCAGCTCTTACATTGAAACAATGTGTGTCACCTGTACAAGCCAAATGGTAAAAAAACCATCAAAAATCTGTGGTAATTTGCAGTAAAACTGAATTTTTGGCTGCACACCATAATGCTGGAAGCTGTAAGGCTGGATTCACACAAGCATGTTCGGTCCATAAAGGACGGAACGTATTTCGGCCGCAAGTCCCGGACAGTACACAGTGCAGGGAGCCGGGCTCCTAGCATCATAGTTTTGTACGACGCTAGGAGTCCCTGCCTCGCTGCGAGACAGCTGTCCCGTACTGTAATCATGTTTTCAGTACGGGACAGTAGTTCCACGGAGAGGCAGGGACTCATAGCGTCGTACATAACTATGATGCTAGGAGCCAGGCTCCCCGCACTGTGTTCGGTTTGGGACTTGCGGCCGAAATACGTTCTGTCCTTTACGGACCGAACATGCTCGTGTGAACCCAGCCTAAGAGGAAGACACGTTGAACTCAGGCATAAATAGCTTTCTATGATTTAATATAAATATATATATATATATATATATATATATATATATATATACACACACATATATACAGTGTTTTTATATATATATATATATATATATATATATATATATATAAACGGCAATAGTAGAGGACAAGTAACAGCACTAGGACTTCAATGATGGAGAGATATTGGTTTGTTCACCACGGAATGAACAGAATGAGCAACTTTTCGGTTCACACCTGCACTTTTCTCAAGCTTGAGAAAGGTTCAGGTGTGAACCGAAACGTTGTTTGAGAAAGGTTAAGGTGTGAACTGAAACGTTGTTCACTCTGTGGTGAATAAACCAACAGCTCTCCATCATTGAAGTGTTGGTGCTGTTACACGTCCTCCGCTATTGCCGTTTGTTCTACACCAAGGAGCAGATTCATAATTTTACTGGTAACGTGCACATGGCCTGATATTCAACTTGCATTAAGTGTGGTGGTTTTTCTCTATTTGCTTTGCTATATATATATATATATATATATATATATATATATATATATATATATATACATATATAGTCCTTCTCAATGAATTTGAATACCACCAAAATGATAATTTATTCCAGTAATTCAATTCAAAAGGCATTTTCTTTTAATGTTGATGATTATGGCTAACAGTTAATGAAAACCCAAAATGTAGTGTCTCAGAAAATTAGAATATTAAATAATTTAAAAAATGATTTTTAATACTGAAATGTTGGCCTACTGAAATGTATATATGCCCTCAATACTTGGTTGGGGCTGCTTTTGCATGAATTACTGCATCAATGTGGCGTGGCATGGAGGCGATCAGCCTGTGGCAATGCTGAGGTGTTATGGAGCCCAGGTTGCTTTGATATGGACCTTCAGCTCGTCTGCATTGTTGGGTCTGGTGTCTCTCATCTTCCTCTTGACAATACCCTATAGATTCTCTATGGGGTTTAGGTCAGGCGAGTTTGCTGGCTAATCAAGCAAAGTGATATTGTGGTTATTAAACCAGGTATTGGTACTTTTGGCAGTGTGGGCAGGTGCCAAGTCCTGCTGGAAAATGAAATCAGCATCTCCATAAAGCTTGTCAGCAGAGGGAAACATGAAGTGCTCGAAAATTTCCTGGTAGACGGCTGCGCTGACTCTGGACTTGATATAACACAGTGGCCCAACACCAGCAGATGACATGGCTCCCCAAACCATCACTGACTGTGGAAACTTCACACTGGACCGCAAGCAACTTGGATCGAGTGCCTCTCCACTCTTCCTCCAGACTCTGGGACCGAGATTTCCAAATGAAATGCAGAATTTACTTTCATCTGAAAACAGGACTTTGGACTACTGAGCAACAGTGTTGGTCCACTGTGTTATATCAAATCCAGAGTCAACGCAGGCGTCTAGTAGGAAATTTTAGAGCACTTCATGCTTCCCTCTGCTGACATTTTCGTAAGATATGCCATACCGTGGTTTGTGGCACCTGTAGTTCCATACTAGTCAGCCTAGGACTACGCTCGTACACGGCTCGAATCCTGTTCACTGTCGTTTGTATGCGGAGCACATTTACCGAATTTATTCAGAAAGTTTTGCTGAACTGTCACAATAGACCCCGTTCTTGCATATTCCAACCCACAAAAATCTTTCTCTTTCTTCGATGTCACCATCTTTTGTCACACTATGTAAGCACATCTCAAATTTGGCTCCTGAAAATGAAAGCTGTGCTGTAAATGGTTGCTATGGGCAACTAAGCCAGTTTTGTGTTGAGTTTCAATCATTGGCCATTTACCACTGATGTTACTTTAACTACAAGCCTTTACTTTTGCACCGTCCTATTTGAATCACCCTGTATATATTAGTATATTCCTGTAAAAAGCAGATTAAATGATGCCAGACCTTTTAGGATAAATTCACACACAGCAAATTTGTTGCAGAAATTTCTGCAACTGTCCTTTTCATCTGAATGGGGTTTTCAGATGTCCATTCACATGCTGCAGAAACAAACCTAATAAGTTGTATGAAATGGATTTTCAGTCACAGAATTTCTGCCACATGTCTGCCGCATGTGAACGGTTAAAGTGGTTGTCCAGGATTATAAAAACGTGTCTGCTTTATGCTGGAAACCTCGCCACACCTGCCCATGGATTGTGTCTGGTATTGCAGCTTGGCTCCACTGAAGTGAATTAAGTGTAACTGCAATACCAGACATAACCTCTGCACAGGTGTGGCACAGTTTTTATTAGAAAGCAGCCATGTTTTTTTTATAATCCTGGACTACCCCTTTAAGACATTCAAGCTCTTTATTTTCTGTGAACATCAAAACTGAAACGTAAATCATAAATCATTCCTGTCATTCCATCGTGGGAAGAAAATAGTTAGGCAAGCTGGTACCATACAGTATCAACAACGATCTCACTGACTTGACCTAGCTATGAGACAAACAAATACTATGGGAACGTAGAGTGCCTGCTGCACATACCTGAACATGCATCTGCTACATCTGCCTGCCAGAACAAGAAAGCACTACCATATCATCAGGGGCGTAACTGGGAAAGACTGGGCCCCATAGCAAACTTTTGACTGTGCCCCCCCTCCCCTGGGTATCACATAACCCCCCCCCCGTTGTAGATAGTGCCCCCCTGTAGATTCTGCCACACAGCACCCCCTGTAGATAGCACCATACAGACCCCCTGTAGATAACGCCATACAGCCCCCTGTAGATAACACCATACAGCCCCCTGTAGATAACACCATACAGCGCCCCTGTAGATAACACCATACAGCGCCCCAGTAGATAACGCCATACAGCCCCCCTGTAGATAATGCCATACAGCCCCCCTGTAAATAACGCTATACAGCCACCCTGTAGGTAACGCTATACAGCTCCCCTGTAGGTAAAGCCATACAGCCCCCCTGTAGGTAACGCCATACAGCCCCCTGTAGATAACGCCATACAGCCCCCCTGTAGATAACGCCATACAGCCCCCCCTGTAGGTAACGCCATACAGCCCCCAACCCCCCACCCCAAAAAAAAACGGCCTATAGTTTGTCCTACAAAGGAGATGTATCCCCTATCCACAGGATAGGGGATACATGTGTGATCGCTGGCAGTGATAAGGAGACCAGGGGACCGAAAGTCCCCCGAAGTTCTCCATGACAAACCTCGGACTTCTAGATTCTGCGCAGTTCAATAAAAATGAAAGGAGCGCTGGTCACACATGCACACAGGCACGACCGATGCACAATTAATTTCTATGGAGCTGCCAACAGACCCTGGAAGTCTGAGGTTTTTCATGGAGAACTTCAGGGGACTTTCGGTCCCCTGTTCTCCTTATCGCTGCCAGCGATCACACATGTATCCCCTATCCAGTGGATAGGGGATGCATGTCTTTTGTAGGAACAAACCCTTCAGTGGCGTCGTGCTGTAGCAGCCATAGCGGCTGCTAGCGGAGCCTCCGGCCATGTGGGGGGGCCGTGCCAGCAGGCGACGCGGGCCCCTTCATGCTGCGGGCCCTGTAGCGGCCGCTACGGCTGCTACAGCGGTAGTTACGCCACTACATATCATGTACCCTAAAAAAATTATAATAATTTAATTAACAAGTGTGACATATTCACACTATTTTAGGCTGCATGAAAAAGCAGGCCCAGTTATGTGATGAGTACATGTAATGCTCTTTCTCAAGACACTTGTTGACGATACGCGTGGGGCTCTTTCTCTTCCTCCCTCTCCCCTAAAATGGTTCTCACACAGGACATGCTGATCTCATGCTAATTTTGATGCAACATTTTTGTCCTTAGCATTCGAGCGTCTGCTCTAGGGGTTTAGGTGAATGAGTGGGAGTTACTACTTTGTTTAACACTTATGGTAGTCTGTCTCCCCTTCCCATTTGAGGCTTTAAAAAATAAAAAAATGGGACCACCGGTGCTGCAATGATGGACAGGAAGATAAAGGACTTTAAACAGACATTATGGCAAAGGTTTTAATTTCAGAGGCTACGCGTTTCAACACCGGACTGTTGTCTTCATGATGAAGACACCAGTCCGGTGTTGAAACGCGTAGCCTCTGACAGTAAAACCTTTGCCATAATGTCTGTTTAAAGTCCTTTATCTTCCTGTCCATCATTGCAGCGCCGGTGGTCCCATTTTTTTATTTTTTAAAGCCTCAAATCTGGACAACAAACTTCGTTTGCTGTGTTTTGGACCTGGCAGCAGCCCCAATGCTCGTTTGACACCAAACGGTGTCCATTGGTCTAGGTGAGCTTATTTCTAACAAAGTTTGCTCCCTTGCCTAATCTAGCTTTTACTTTGCACTATGTGGCGCCGTGTCTCTTTTTTTCTCCTGTTCTAGTCTCCTTCCCATTGAATTGTACATGGCATTCTCTATTAAATGTTTTCAACCTCTGCATAGCATACTGAGTTCTAATCAAATAAAATATATTTTGGATATTCACATAGCTATTCCATGACTTATTGGTTTTTGCCTTATACATACCCATTCTTTGGTTTCGAGTTACTGTGTTTCACAGGGTATGTGGCAGTATAAATGCAGTGCCTGCCTTAGACATTTTTGCTCTTTATAAATACATCGCTACTACGGCCAATGTGTCGCACCCAAACAAGTAGAACCGTCAATTTCATGGGTCCTTGATGCAGGGATTTATTTCTGATTTCCATATTTGGAAGGTGCATATTTATAGTGATCAGGAGGAATAGCTGTCGGCTGAATGAACCTTGAGCGTATGGCCGCCTTTAGCCTGTACTCTCGTGTTCACAGACATTCAGTACACAGGAAAAACAAATATTTTATCACTCAAAATCTGTCGCATAACATCACTACGCAATGATCTTTCAATACAAATTAAAAAAAAAAACTTGCACCAAAAACTGGTAAAAGGTTCACTTTAAATGGAGAAAATAGAAATAAAAAATCAAGTCTGTTTAAATTCAGATTTAAAAATGAAATCATAATATACATATAACACATTTAATAATATGACTATATGAATCATGTGAGCAGCATTTTGAGATAGACTGGGATCACATTGTGCATATTTGTTGTGGCTTTGTTGCGTATTCAAACACTGCTAAAATAAACGCATCTACAAAACGCATGCGTTTTTTAAATGCCAGTGCTTTTCAGCTGTGCGCCTATGACCATTAAATTCAAAACCAGATTACAGCTGAAACATTTTAAATAGGCATGTGTTTTATTTAAATGCGTTTTTTTGGCCAGCGCAACAAAAATGCACAATGGGATTCCAGCCTTAGGCCGGGTTCCCACGTAGCGTAAACGCTGTTGCATTTCCACATTGGAATTGTATGCGGAAGTTCTGCAGCAGTAGCAGCAAAGTGGATGAGATTTAGAAAATCTTATGCCCATTTTGCGGATTTTTTTTTTTACTTGCGGGGCAGAATTGAATTGCTGCGACTTTGTCGATTTTCTGATGCAGGTTTTCCCCATTGAATGCAATGGGGATGCAAAGCCTTCAACAGAAAGCCAATTGTTCAACGATCGCAGCGATTACGACGAAAAAACGCAACTCTGGAAAGCAAAAAAAAATCACACTTACCTGGAACGCCCTCCTTCTTCCTGTAGTCCGGCCTCCTCGGATGACGTTTTATCCCATGTGACTACTGTAGCCAATCACAGGCTGCAGCGTCACATGGCCTGCATAGCATAGCAGGCCAGACTACGCGCAGAGAAGAGGGTAAGTAAGTATTGCCGCTTTTTTGTTTTTTTCAAGCGCTGCACAAGCTCAACTGCCGCTCTATTGATATGGGAAAGCAGCTTTCATGCTGTATACGCTATCTTCATCAGTCCATAGAAAGTGAATGTAGTGGCAGCATGCATACTCGACTGCCGCTCCATTCAAATTAGGGAAATGGGACCCCAGTTCTGGCAATTTTAGTGGTTGGGCCCCCAGTGGATAGGTGAAAATTGAGAAAACTCTTCACAACTGGAAACAGTAAGATTAGTCACTTACTTATGTACCTGAAATGCCTCTGTATGCCAATCTCACATGCAGTCACATGACCAGGCTCCTGGTGTTTATCTCCCCTCTCCCCCTCCCTGTAGTGTACATCACATGTCTCTTATCACCACAGCTCTCTGCTGCCACCCTTCCTGTCTCTGGAGGGATCACATTTCCCATGCTGGGCAGCAGATAATGCAGAGTCAGTGAGCAGCAGAACAGCAGTGCTGTGTCTCAGTAGCAGATCAGTGTTGTTTGTGAAGACAGTGAGTGATTACAGCACTACCTTACACCTTGTAACAGAGGGGCATACAGTCAGCTATAAATAGATGCAATGTCTGTGAAAGGGGAGGGGAATTATGGGAACTGTAGTCCTTTACATGGTAATCGTGCCCACAGCAAACCCTGGCAGCAACAAAACAAACAGAGATGCTTTGCAAAGCTGGGAAACATAATTAAAATGAAAAAAAAAACAACAAAAAAAACACAGCTAGTTTTCTGTGTTTTTCATAATCTTGAAAAATTCCTTTTAAAGGGGTATTTTCAGAATAGACATTTATCACCTATTTCAGGAAAGTTGATAAGTGTCTGATTCCTGGTTGGCCGACCACTGGGGACCCCACTGATGACTAAGACAGGGGCCCGAGCCCCCCGTTCCAACTCACTACAAGACTGTGGAGAACTTTGAATGGTGCAGTGGACTAGAATGCACAGTGTTGCTCCATTCAAAATCCTAGGGGTCTGAGGGAAACAGTGGAGTACATCGCTCTCCTTTTTCCGTCAGTCCCATATGCATTGATCTAGACCACATTTTTCTGTGAAAGATTTATGTGTTAGGGTATGTTCACACGTGCAAGTCCGTTACGGCTGAAATTAGGACGTAATGGCATGTGCAGGCGTTTTTTTCGCAGCGTCCATTAGACGTAATTGGGGCTGTTTTTCTATGGAGTCAATGGAAAACGGCTCCAATTACGTCCCAAGAAGTGACATGCACTTCATAGACGCGGGCATCTTTTTTACGCGCCGTCTTTTGACAGCGGCGCGTAAAAAAAATGATGGTCTGCACAGTACATCGTAAAATCCATTCAAATGAATGGGCAGATGTTTGCAGATGCTTCCAAGCAATATTTCAGCCGTAATTCCAGGCGTAAAACGCCTGAATTATGTTCGTAAATAGTGCGTGTGAACATACCCTTAAGATGTCTGTGTGCACTTGAATATGCGTGATAAAATTCAGTGTTGGCGCAAATTCACACATTGCGGCTTTATCATTTTTTTGGCATGATTTTTGCAAAACAACGGCTAAAGAAATTGTGACCAAACCGCAGCATGTGATTTTTATGAGGCAATTAAGCAGGGGTGGGGAACGTCTGGGCCGTGGGCCGTATAAGGCCCTCGGGATCATTTGGTAAGGCCCGATCTTACTCTGACCGCCGCTGCCACCGTTAGTCCACCCTACTCACTCACATTTAGAAGCAGGAAAAGGGCGGACGGAGCCAACTATGGCGGCGGCAGTGGTGGTCTGAGTGAGGTCAGTGCATACCGGCCCAAGAGTGGATCATTCCGGTAACCTGACCTGAGTCAGTGATGTGAGGTGAGGGGACTGGAGTGTGTCAGCCCAAGAGTGGACCAGTCCAGTCACCTGGCAGTGGTGTAGCTATAGGGGTCGCAACTGCGACCGAGCCCCCAAGCCACACAACACTGACCGCGCTGGTCCCGCTTCCAACTGAATCTGCGTCCGCAGGACGCACATTCAGATGGGTTCAATGTCGGAGCCTTGCTCCAGCATTCACTGTGCCGCAAGCGGCTCGGCGCAGGCATTATACTGTGTGGGGGGCAGCTATGCGGGGCATTATACTGTGTGGGGGCAGCTATAGGGGGCATTATACTGTGTAGTGGCATTATACTTTGGGGGCAGCTATGGGGGGCATTATACTGTGGGGGCATTCATGGGGTCTGTCAGACAAGGCAGCTGGGCATAGGTGTGTGCAGGGGTCTGGTGGTGTTGGGGAGGGGCAAGCTGAATTCTTGCACCAGGGCCCATGAGCCTTCAGCTACACCCCAGCGGGCCGGAACAGTCCAGTCAGTGACATGAGGTCCAGTAACTGGACATGAGGTCCAGTGACATGAGGTCCACTCCTGTCACAGCATGCCCCGACCTCACTCTGACTGCCTCTGCCTCCGTGTCATTCCCTCCTCGGCGCTGTCTGTGCGCCCTACTTACACGAAGTGAGTTCAGGTGACTTAAAGGGGCTTTTTTCATCAAGGACATTTATGATATATCCATAGCATATGTCATAAATGTCCAATCGATGCGGGTTCCACCTCTGGGTCCCAGATTTATCTCAAGAACAGGGCCCCTAAACATTGTTCTACCTCTTTGTGTTGTGGCTGAAGCTTGTGGTTTCCGACCATGAAAAAGAAAACAGCGTAGCTTCCTGAGCTACGCTATTTCAGTAAGTCCTGTTGAACTGAATAGTATTTACGGAAATAGTGTAACTCTCATGCTGCACTGCTTCTGTAACTGCCATTCACTACTATGGGAGTTATGGAAACAGCGCAGCTCTGCGAGCTACACTGTTTTCTTCTTCATGGTTGGAAATAAGCCGGAACACAGATAGGTAAAATGGGGTTTAGGGGGCCCCAGTCTAGAGATAGGTGCGGGTCCCAGAGGTGGGACCTGCATCTATCTGACATTTATGACCTATCCTGTGGATAGGTCATAAATGCCCCTGATGGGAAAACCCCTTTAAGTAAGGCCTCATGCACACAAACGTAAAAACGGCCGTAATTACGAGCCGTAATTACGGGCTCTTAGACTTCTATTGGCCACGGGTACCTTCCCGTATGCTTACGGGAAGGTGCCCGTTCCGTTGAAAAATTTGTCTATGGGGCTCCCGTAATTACGGGTGGCTACGTGTGTGTACCCGTAATTACGGGAGCGTTGCTAGGCGACGTCGAGGGATAGTCACTGTCCAGGGTGCTGGAAGAGTTAACTGATCGGCAGTAACTCTCAGCACCCGGGACAGTGACTACCGCTGGAGTTAATAGTATTAAAAGTTAACTTACCCAGAACTCTTCTTCATCTACTTCTTCATCCAGTCCGGCCTCCAGGGATGACTTTTCATCCCATGTGACCACTGCAGCCAATCACAGGCCAATCACTGACTGCAGCGGTCACATGGACTGCCGCGTCATCCAGGGAGGTCGTACTGGATGTCAAGAGAGGGACGCGTCACCAAGACAACGGTCGGGTAAGTATGAATTTCTTTTACTTTTACTGTGGAAAGGGCTCTCCCTTCTCTCTATCCTGCACTGATAGAGAGAAGGGCTGCCGATTAGTGCAGTGCAACTTTGAAGCGAAAACGTGCCCGTAAATACGGGTGGAATACTGGTGACACTCGTATTTACGGGCACGGGTCCATAAATACTGGTGCAATATGAATCGAATACAAGTGACCAAGGACCCTTATTTACGCCAGTATTTACGGGAGGGCAAAAATAAGTTTGTGTGCATGAGTCCTAAGTAAGTAAGTCGGAGCAACTTACTGCTGCGAGTTCTTTTCAAAACTTACCATTGTAAAGAGTCGACTGCGCTCCAGACTGACCTACGCAGTAGTAACATCATCAATACCGGCTAACATCACACGCCTCACCAAAGAAAAGCAGTTCTAGCCATCACATTAGGGGTGTGCTAATTAAATGTTTGAGCAAATATTTCAGGTTCATTTTTAAGTTGATAACTTTGTATGGCCCGTGAATGATGTTCTAAATATCCAAATGGCCCTTGGCAGAAAAAAGGTTCCCCATCCCTGCAATAAAGGGATACTTCTACCATAAAATTTTGGATATGCCATAAATGATTAGTCAATGAGTTTGAATGCCTGGACCCCCACCAACCGTCAGAAATGGGATTGTTGACTCCCATTCTTAATCTAAAATTGGCAGAGAAGGGGTAGAGAGCCCATCACTGTTATCCCGGGCATAAATGGGGAGTGCCTGAAACAGCCAAGTGACAGTATTTCCATTACTTCTCATTGACTTCAGTGAGGATTGTGCTAAAGTGATGAGGCTCTCCATTTGTTCTCTGACAGACTTAGACCTGTTATGGGGGTCCATGGACCCCTGTTCTGACAATCATAGTAGTCCCAGCAGTTGGATCCCCACCAATAAAACATCTATGGCATATCCTATAAATTAATTGTGCTTTTTAATTGCGTGGGGCAGCATAAACCGTACTGTGGGTGTGTGTGGTGATATTAATTTTATTGTGGGTGGCAGTATTAATTGAGCACTATATAGTGGCATTATTTGAACCGTGGATGGCAGCATTAATTAAATAATACCTGTATAGGGGGTATTAATTGAGAACTGTATTGGGGTGCTGAGCAGGCATTGTATAGCAGTACTAATTGGGGTAAACTGTGAAACATCCACAATGACTTTCTCTTGTGTTGCTTTTATTTTTATGCCTAATGTAGTTCATTATTCATGATTGATTTATTCATAAATTTGTGCTAATGACAACATTGCAGTTTAATATGCTGTGCATTTGCTCAATATCGTAAACAGAAAATAGCTTTTTGACTAGGGGGTACTATGCTTAGAAAGGTCAAGAAACCCTGCTCTCTAGAAGCCCATTTTTAATTTGGGGTAGTCATCTGTATATACATTATTCATTATATTATTAAGTTCAATGTATTACAATATGTTTTAAGCTCTCCCGAGTGGCACATGCATGCTGAGCAAGCATGTTTATTCAGTAGGGAAGAGAAAGAGAAAGACATGCCGTTGTCAGACACTTCTGATTGTTTCTTATATCCCAGCAGAAGAAAGAATCGAATTTGTTGAAATCCAAAATTTTCCCTTAAGGCTCATGATCTAATTACCCTATTTCAGACACAATAATAAAGGCCAACTATTGCATTAGTATTTTTTTTTGTAGTGAGAGGAGAAACCCAACGATAACATACAAACTCTGCACAGATTTTCTCTTAGTTGGATTTGAACCAAGAACTCCACAGCCAGAAGGCAACAGCGCTAACCACTGAGCCAACCACCATTCCAACAATGCAACATCGTAGAGGTTCAATCTCGCCCCTATGCAGATTACATTGTCCACTAACTTTAATTCAATGTTTATCAGCTGCTTTAGGTGCCCATAACCATGTTGGTCAACAGCTAAAAGCCCTTTTACACCGGCCGATAATCGGCCGATGCAGCCAGCACCGATCAACGAAACATCTTTGATCGGCGCTCGTTTGCTCCTGTCACACAGAGCTATGGATGGGGACAAGCGGTTGTTACTCCGATGCCGACAACGATAATATTTAACTTTTTAAAACTATACGATCAGCAGATGATTGAGTGTTTGCTCGTTTATCTGCTGATCGCTGCCCTGTTCTATGAACGCTCGTATTCCCGATAATCGCCCAGTGTAAAACAGCCTTTACTTTCCTGACTTCCTCATAAACATTATCTCAAAGGATCCAATGTGGTAGGGTAATAGTTGGACTGCCCCCATGTATATATTACCAGGCTTTCCTGCCAAAATTGGCATGTGTAACTGATATTTATATAACTCGTATAAATAGCTTAACATTTTCCCTAGAAAACAGTGTTTGGTGGGGATTAGCTTGGCTAAACCCTTTTACAATATAGGCAGTAATGTTGCAGTAACAGCCCATGTAGATTAGAATGCACGTTCATTATATTTTCCTGGAATCACTCCATACTTGTATAAGGAACTGTCCAGCAGACAATTTCCTATATATAACTAAAGCATTCTGTAAAAAAGGATATTCTCTTATCTACTACAACAATAATAAAAAAAATTGTAAATTGAGACCTTACAATTTTAGCCACAATAACTGAAGACCAAGATTGTTCTTTTACTATACACATACTGGCAACTTTTTTTTACATGCAAGAATTCAATAGATATACTGGTAGAAAGACAGCCCAATGTATAAATGATTGCTACATGAATAAATTAATAGATAATAAAATGGATTGATACAAATTAATAGAAAAATTACAATTAATGAAAACAACACAAATAATTTTGAATCCATACCTAACTGCATGCTGAAAAGAAGCATCATAACTGGATACCATAGTCTAGGTGGATGAGTATGGCTGTACCAGTCCATTCCTACTGCTTTGGGTGAGAGGCTGAGTAGAATAATCCGTGTTGGATCCCTTTTCTGCCTCAAAGACTTATGATAATAAAAAGTTGCCGTTGCTTAAGCACCTGCGTTAACTCTTTTTTGGAGTGAGGTGAGCGACACACCTGTGCCTGAAGCAAGTACAGTATGTCATTTTATAGATTCTATTGAGAGGTCCAAGGTAAAGTATTTTGGAAAGGTCATTGACTGAGTAATGCTAACCCTGCCCAAACAATAGTTATTGCCCAGATGAAAAAAAAATATTTGCTGACTATGAGCACAGGAATGTACCATGATGGATTTATGTTTATCTGAATCACTGTACTGTACTGTACTTTACCATCTGAGATCCTTGTGCCACAAGAGGCACACAAAAGCTTTTCCCGACTATTGCTTTCCAGTGTGTTAAAAATCTCCAATACCACAGAAAATGGAAGATGATTCAAACTTACTATTTAGGATTTATACATTGGCTCACATGTATTAAAGGGGTCTTCCGGGACTTTGATATTGATGACCGATCCTTAGGATAAGGTTATTAATATCAGATCATTGGGGGTCCGACTATAGTCACCCACACCTACCGATCAGCTGATTGCAGTCGCCGCGGCGCTGAGACGAGAGAACAAATCTGTACATTTAGTAGTGGCTGTGTCTGGTATTGCAGCTTAGTCCCATTCACTTGCATGTGACTGAGGTGCAAAGAGCTTCAGTACCAAGCACAGCCATCACTGAACTTAAAGGGAACCTGTCACCAGCATTTCACCTATACAACTCTACTCACCCCTTGCTGGCCACTGCTGTCATAAGTTCATTGCCGTTATCCCCTCTCCTAAACTCCTTGTCCGACCGTAAATAACGTCTGCAAACATGTCACACATTTTATGGTAATAATCCAGCAGTCTCGTTCGTTCCTCTTCTTATGCCCGCCCAACACTGAAAACTGGCCCGCCCAGAATGCCAAAATCTCGTCTGAGATAGCGCGCATGTGCCTGTCATGTATGGTCCAACACCCTTCTCTGCTTCATCCGGGCCTTAATTCTAGTTACTGCTCATACGCTGCTATGGTGTCCTGTTGTGTGCATGCACCAGAACAGGACATCTATGCGCAGGTGCAGGATTTTGTGTGTGCTGGGGGGAGGCGAGGAGCTGTCAATTAAAAGTCAGGAGGCGGGGTTAACTCGGAAATGCTTGAAGTATAAAGATATGACTCTTTTCGAATTAAGATATGACTCTTTTATGCTCATTAGCATACGGCGTGAGAACAATAAAAAATGGTATACTAAAGGTACAGAGCCGACTTAGAAGATAATTATAGGTTACATAAAGATGATTTTTCACCCACTTTCACCAGGTATTGCTGGTTTAATACGTGGTTTAATACGTGAAATGCTGGTGACAGGTTGCCTTTAAGGAGCTGTGCCTGGTAAGCCTGGTAAGCAATAAAGAAGCTGCAGCGCTCACTGGAGCAATTTCGATCAGCTGATTGTTTGGGGTGCCGGGAGTTGAATCCCCAACAATCTGATATTGATCACCTATCCTAAGTATACTATAAGACTGACACAGAAAAAGCCAATATCAAACCCCTATAATATTGTCTTTTTCTGTATAAGTTTATTTTGCGACTGATTTATCAAATGTTGCGCACCATTTCTAAAATTAGCACAAGATGAGCTGCTTTTGGTTTATTTGTGTGGCTTACATATTTTTGGCATTATTTCCGCTGAAAATGTGCTGAAAAAGCGTCGCACAAAAATGTATGAATATGACAGATTGTTTCAACTGTGGTAAGATTGGATTGTACACTTAGGGCATGGCCCAACGTGGCGTAATTCTTCCGCAACTGTCCGCATCAATGCCGCACAGAATCTGCGCTGCAGATTCTGTTGCGGATCTGCCCAAAATGTGCAGTAAATTGATGCGGACTGGCCGTTGCGTATTGAGATGAAAGTATTTCCCTTCTCTCTATCAGTGCAGGATAGAGAGAAGGGACAGCCCTTTCCCTAGTGAAAGTAAAAGAATTTCATACTTACCGGCCGTTGTCTTGGTGACGCGTCCCGGCATCCAGCCCGACCTCCCTGGATGACGCGGCAGTCCATGTGACCGCTGCAGCCTGTGATTGGCTACAGCCGTCACTTAGACTGAAACGTCATCCTGGGAAGCCGGACTGGAGAAAGAAGCAGGGAGTTCTCGGTAAGTATGAACTTCTATTTTTTTTACAGGTAGATGTATATTGTGATCGGTAGTCACTGTCCAGGGTGCTGAAACAGTTACTGCCGATCGCTTAACTCTTTCAGCACCCTGGACAGTGACTATTTACTGACGTTGCCTAGCAACGCTCCCATAATTACGGGTGCACACACGTAGTCACCCGTAATTATGGGTGCACACACGTAGTCATCCGTAATTATGGGTGCACACACGTAGTCACCCGTAATTATGGGTGCACACACATAGTCACCCGTAATTACGGGAGCCCCATTGACTTCCTCAGTCTGGCTGTAGACCTAGAAATACATAGGTCCAGCCAGAATGAAGAAATGTCATGTTAAAAAACCAATACGCTCCGCAGCACACATAACATGTACATGACATCTGCGGACTTCATTGCGGAATTTAGAATCTCCATTGAAGTCAATGGAGAACTTCCGCAATGAGTCCGCAACCAGTCCGCCACACGTCCGCAACATCCATTGTATGCTGCGGACACCAAATTCTGCACCGCAGCCTATGCTCCGCAGCGGAATTTTCCGCATCGTCTAAACGAACCTTAATAAAAAGCAGTGGAAGGCAATGGAGAAACGGGTCCGCTGTGGATTAATGCTGCGGAGTGTCCGCAGCGGAATTCCAGAGCAATTCCGCCACGTGGGGCTTTGCCCTTATGTTGTGTTAAGAAAAAAATGTGTTATTGTTTTATTAACAGTGTTGTATTATAAAATGTATCCACATCATGGCTGCTATACATTTACACTCATACTTTATAACGGGAGCACGGCCTGCAAATGCGGGTGACTGTCTGTGGCCGTCCACGGCCGGCCGTGCCCATAATCACGTACCGTGATTATGACTACGGTCGTATGCAGGGGGCCTTAGGCCTTGTTCACACAGTGCAGACTTGCTGCAGAGTTTGAATGCATTTTATAAGCCAAAAACAGAATTGGATCTAGGAGAGCAGACCTATGAAGCCGTCCTATATATATATAGATATATACACATATATCTATATATATATATATATATATATATATATATATATATTCTGTTTTGGCTCCCTTTCAGGTTTCGGCTTATAGAATGCATGCAAAATCAGCAAAAAATCTGCACTGTGTGAACAAGGCCTAAAGCTGTAGATTTTTGCATGCATTTTTTAAGCCAAAAGCGGGAAGGGAGTTAAAACAGAATATATATATATATATATATATATATATATATATATATATATTTTTATATATATATATATATATATATATATATATATATATATATATATGGTAGAAGAAACAAGCAGCACTTCCTCGCTGTATAGGTTGGTGCTATGCGAACCTGATCCTGATTCAAACTGTACAATAGATATATGAAAAAATGATCGCAGCACTCCAAGAGATTGATGTAAAAAAAAATTTGATTTATTGTTCCATGTTTCAAATAATAAGCTACGTTTCACTCCTCTCACAGGACCTTTTTCAAGCTATAGTGACATGTGAAAAGCAGGGTTTTTATACCCATGTGCAAACAATATATAATCAGCAGTGATCAACGTACAAGCGTAAAAATAAGGCCAACATTTGGCTAATATAATATAAAAAGTGTGCAGCACAATATAACAATAATCAAAAAGATGTTACATACAGATCTGGATAAGAGGATTTTGCAGAAGGAGGCCCAATGGATTTTCCGGATACAAACCGTGAAACCGGCGGGCCTTAATGAGCAATTGTCATTCAATTGTTTTCAATAAATCAAGATGCATCTATCAATTTTGATACAATTGATCAATAATTCTAGACCACTCGTTCCGGTATAGTCTTTGTGGTATTCATGTGATCTAATTGCCATTCAATTGTTTTCTATAAATCAAGATGCATCCATCAATTTTGATATAATTGATCAATAACTTTAGACCACTCCTTCCAGTATAGTCTTTGCGGTATTTATGTGATTTAATTGCAAGCACGCTCCTCTTGCGACATTAGTCCGTTTCTATATGGTAATGGCTCTTTGAGCTGTTTTCGGTACACACTATATATGCATCAAACAGCGATTGTTGTTACTTCTCCTAATATTTTTTGCTAATCCTCAGACACACCTATTCAATACATATGTATATATCAGTTTATTCATGAATACTACGTATCATCGTAATAATTGTCACCAAGCAGGCTTACCTACAGAAGTCTTTGTTTACCAGCGATCGGTATCCTAGAGACAAGATCGACACGTCATTTCCGGTCCGGACTGATCCGACGCATGCGTATTGAAGTTAGACAGACGTGATTCGGACTGACAGGTCTCATACGTCATATAGCAACGTGATGCATTTCTCTGATTGGCTAGTGGTCGTGCAGTCTCAAACGTCAACCCAGCTGCTGAATATTAGACATTTATGTAATTGTATCTCTTTTCTTGCTTAATCTATGTATGTTATATGTTGTTTTTAAACCTTGTTCACGAACTCACAGCATGTATCGATGTATTTAATTTGGATACTCTTTCTAATATTTTTTCACGTTATATTGAGTTGTTTTTGCTAGCCACATCATGTTAATGAGTCTGATTATGTAAATTGGATACACACTATATATATATCACTGAATGTGCATGTATCACTATGCTTGAAAAAGGTCCCAAGGTGGGACGGAAACGTTGCATTGTACCTGCCATGCTGGCACAATAAACCACTTTTTGAACATCGGAGTGCTGCTGGATTTACTTTTGGAATATCTATACGGTCTTTTGATCAGGACTATCAGCTGGCACCCGTCTATTACTGGATTACTTCTGTTTGGAAGCAGAGTGCTGCTGCTTCTTTTTGCTGGTGTATATATATATATATATATACATACTGTATATATATATATATATATATATATATATATATTGAAGAAAATCCCACAGCACTCCGTGTTAGTGAAAAAAATGGTGATTTATTAAGCCAACACAAGCTGCAACGTTTCCGTCCTGCTATAGGACCTTTATCAAGCATCATGCTTAATCATGCTTGATAAAGGTCCTATAGCAGGACGGAAACGTTGCAGCTTGTGCTGGCTTAATAAACCACCATTTTTTTCACTAACACGGAGTGCTGTGGGATTTTCTTCAATATTGATCTTTATCCCCTGGATCGGGATTACCTGCTTGCACCTGAGACCATCTTGGAATTGCATTGTGAGTGCTGCTGCTTTTCCATTATATATATATATATATATATATATATATATATATATATATATATATATATGAAGAAGTGATTGCAGCACCCATGTGCAAACATTATATAATCAGTAGTGATCAACATACAAGCATACAAATAAGGCCAAAATTTGGCTACTATAATAAAAAAAGGGTGCAGCACAATACAACAATAACCAAAAAGATGTTACATACAGTGTATATTAAAATTCTGTGTTACAAAACATATTAGTGAAGGGGAGGAGTTCCGAGCCACTCACCAATCGCCGAGCCACAGACAGATTTGTGCAAGTACTGTTTCAATTAAGATCTACGAAAGGAAAGACCTACCGGTGTCTAAACATTTTTTTGATAAGGGACACGGTGAACGTGACCTTCGTTTTATAATTATTGACCATATACCGGTATTGAAACGTGGGGGTGATAGGCTCACTGCTCTAAAAAAACGAAAATTAGAATGGATCTATAAACTTAAGACATTGAGACCTAATGGACTCAATGTTGACTTTCAGGTGTCTAGACTAATGTCTAGATAATCTTTATGAGATATTAAACTTGTGTATTTTTTCGCTTAGGTGGGGAGTTTTGCCCTCTTCCCTCTACTTCCTATCTGTCAGTTTTCGATGAAGTATAATGGTGACATAATGAAAGTCATTTTTAATAATTGTTCTTTATTTTTTTTTGTCTTTTATAGAATTGAAATATCATATGGGCATGAGCCACACACCGTCGGTGAACAACAGACTCTATACAAGAAATTGCGTTGCAAAGTTTATATATCTATTGGTATTTTTTCTTCCTCTTCCATCTGCCAATGCTCAACAGACAATATGAATTATTTATATCACTATATAACATGTTAGTTCTATATAATAAGGGATTTGCCTATTCAAATAAAATAAAATATCCTTTAAACTACTATTGTCCCTTGGTTCTAATAGAATTGACCGTTATATCTATAATGGATAGCCACCACACGAAGGTGTGGGTTACAGACCATATTAGACATGGAGCTTGTCTGATACGCTACATTATAGATGTTGGCATCCAGACAATGACCCGGTCTGTAAAGTCCTTTATTACTTTGTGGAGAGTATAAGATTTACGTCTCAAGTGAGACAATGGCATTTTTCCCATTTATAAACAAACAATACTTACAATTTATGTGTTGGCTTAGCGATGTCAAGAGCTGAGGGTTCGTAACTCTAACTACGGGACGAACTGGTTCCTGATAGGCTGCTGTAGACTGTGGTCATGACAACCCGGGACGCCGTCCGTTGATTGGATGTCGGTCCCTTCTTGCATAACGTTTTGTTACGCATGCGCTGTTGGCTATTGCAGATGCTGGAGGATCGTAGATCTTAATTGAAACAGTACTTGCACAAATCTGTCTGGGGCTCGGCGATTGGTGAGGGGCACGGAACTCCTCCCCTTCACTAATATGTATACTTGTTCGATGTTGTGTAATTAACTAAATACATTGTTTTGTAACACAGAATTTTAATATACACTGTATGTAAGTATATCACTGCCTTAAAGAACGTTTAAAACTTGATTTTTATTATAGATATCAACACTAAAATTGGGCTAGAACAGCCAAAGTTGAACTAATAAAGGCGTAAGCAGAAGGACCAGTAAGGAATGCAGTACTGCATGTGGCACAGCCTGCGTGTGTGTAAACAGTCCCTTAAATTTATATTATAAGCCTGGTACTTCCTGCCACTAAGTCTGTGTCCCTTGTGTCTGCGTCCCAACGCGTTTCTGCTCCCTCAGTTTATGGGGTGCATCATCAGGGGTGACAGTGGTTTAAGGTATAAACAGATACACAGATCGGCTGGTTAACACATGTTGCGTGCCATTAAACTTTCACATTCACCCAGCTCGTGCACGACACTAGTCAGCTGGTCGGACACGAGCCGAGTGAGTGCCGGCCTGAAATAGTCCAGGACCCCTCCCACCATCCGGGGGCACGACGCCCCGCCGACCAATCCCAGTGAGGCACGTGTCACGTCACTCACAGGGGGAGGGCCAGCGGAGACGTAGCGAGTTCGGGGATGGGAGGGGAAAAGCGTCCACGGTAACCAGGGATACATGGCGGCCATCTAGAACCCTTCCAGAAAGAAAATTAATGAAACCCCTAGGGAATCACTATTGAGTACATCTAAATATACTAAAAACAAACGGATACCATTTATATCCACGTACAATGCTTTAAGTGGGAATATCTCAAAAATATTGAATAGACATTGGCCTATAATAAAGAATAGTTATAAGCACATTTTGGAATTGAATAATCCCCCTCTTATGTCTTATCGAAGATCTAGCAACCTACGGGATAAACTTGTAAAAACTAGAATGGGTGAGATTCCGCTTAAAGGGAAACAAGCTCTGCTTAAATCTTTAAAACCATGCCATAGATGCATTAACTGTAATCTTATGCATAGGGGTAATTCATTTGAACATCCTGTGACACATAAAACATCACGTAACCTGTGACACTGACTGGGTTATCTATGTATTATGGTGCCCTTGTCAGTTGTTATATGTGGGTGAAACGACTTGCGATTTTAAAACTAGATTGAATAACCATCGTTATTCAATCAGGAAAAAGAAATGTGATTTACCCGTGGCAAAACATTTTACTGAACTTGAACATACGGAAAAGGATCTAAGATTTATGATCCTTGACCACATCCCAATATCCCATAGGGGCAGTGATAGGCATTTACTGTTGCATAAATGTAAATTAAAATGGATAATTCTATTAAACTCTTTGCGCCCGAATGGCCTAAATGTCGAATTTTATGTGGCTAGAGCTATTTCATGATGATTTCCCCTTCATCTTATCCTGACTCCTGGCGGTGTTCTCCCATAATTTACAGTTTTTGTGATACATGTTTATTTGTTGATACAATTTTTAACAGTAATTCTTTTTTTATAGATTATCATTGGACTGCAGGACCACTTCAGACCACACACTGATATAATGTTATGAGTATCAGTGTAATTCATACATGTGAATATTATATTATATTGTTCCACGCTTTTATAGACAATTGGCTTATTATGTTTAGTGATCAGCATGTTTGATAATAATATAATGATTATTTAGTGACTTACAACAGGGCTATTATAAAGGTACACTATTCTTCTTTCTATTTTAATACAAATGCTTTTTGAGTCCGATACACGAGTTAGGTTTGGTGTATGGGACCGCATACACGAAGGTGAGATGCGGTTTTCCTTCACGAACCTGGTTGAGGGTTACCGCTGAACACGTTTTGTGATCAGGGACCTTATTCCCTCGTGTGGACTTTATACTTTATATCAAAGTTGTAATGCACAAATTAATTGATTAATATCTATAATGATACTGTAGTATCATTGTGTACCTCTGTTATATGGCTCTGTTAATGTGTCGGTAGTTGTTTGGTATATTTACCTCTGTATGCTGATCATATACATCTAATGCCATGGTATCTTCTTAGTCCACTTCCTACAGAAGTCTTTGTTTACCAGCGATCGGTATCCTAGAGACAAGATCGACACGTCATTTCCGGTCCGGACTGATCCGACGCATGCGTATTGAAGTTAGACAGACGTGATTCGGATTGACAGGTCTCATACGTCATATAGCAACGTGATGCATTTCTCTAATTGGCCAGTGGTCGTGCACTCTCAAACGTCAACCCAGCTGCTGAATATTAGACATTTATGTAATTGTATCTCTTTTCTTGCTTAATCTATGTATGTTATATGTTGTTTTTAAACCTTGTTCACGAACTCACAGCATGTATCGATGTATTTAATTTGGATACTCTTTCTAATATTTTTTCACGTTATATTGAGTTGTTTTTGCTAGCCACATCATGTTAATGAGTCTGATTATGTAAATTGGATACACACTATATATATATATCACTGAATGTGCATGTATCACTATGCTTGAAAAAGGTCCCAAGGTGGGACGGAAACGTTGCATTGTACCTGCCATGCTGGCACAATAAACCACTTTTTTCACTTTTTGAACATCGGATTGCTGCTGGATTTACTTTTGGAATAAATATATATATATATATATATATATATATATATATATATATATATATATATATATTTAGATGTATCATAGTTGCCAACATTTGACATTTTTTTCCATGGACACTTATGGTGTGGCGTCTTTGGTGGGTCTTATGGGGGGGTGGTTAATCTGGTGAGTGTGGCTAGTGGGGTGTGGCTTTCCAGAATTTTTGCATACAAAAAAACAAACAAAATTTATGCACTAGTTTGGCTGACAATTACTATGGTGGCCGGTATTTCTCTGGTTATTTGGTTGTTTACAGGCAGGTGATGTCTTACTTTAGCATTAAGAATAAGCGATATGTGACCACTAATGGCAGCATAAAAACCAGCGTAGATAGTGACGCACTCACTGCTCCTTATAGATGGTGCTCCACACTGCCCCCAGTAGATATTGCCACACACTGCTCCCTGTAGATATTGCCACACACGGCTCCCTGTAAATATTGCCACATGCTGCTTCCTGTATATATTGCCACACACTGCTCCCTTTAGATGATACCACACACTGCTCCCTGTAGATATTGCCACACAGACTGCTGCCTGTAGATGATGCCACACACTGCTCCCTGTAGATATTACCACACTCTGCTCTCTGTAGATGATGCCACACACTGCTCCCTGTAGATATTGCACACACTGCTCCCTTTAGATGATGCCACACACTGCTCCCTGTAGATTATGGCACACACTGCTCCCTGTAGATGATGCCACAGTGCCCCCTGTAGATAGTTCCACATGTCCCCCCTGTAGATAGTTCCACAGTGCCCTCTGTAGATAATACCACAATGCCCTCTGTAGATAATGCCACACCCCCCTGTAGATGATGCCACACACAACCCCTGTAGATGATACCACACAGACTCACTGTAGATGATGCCACACAGACCCCCTGTAGATAGTGCCACACACAGTCTCCCCTGTAGAGTGCCACATACTCTCCCTGTAGATAGTGCCACATACTCCCCCTGTATATAGTCCACATACTCCCCCTGTAGATAGTGCCACATACTCCCCCTGTAGATAGTGCCACATACTCACCTGTTGATAGTGCCACATTGTCCCACTGTAGATAGTACCACAAACTCCCCCTGTTCATAGTGCCACATGTCCCCCTGTAGATAGCCCCCTCCCAGCCCTCTCCCTGTAGATAGAGCCATTGTGACTCCCTCTATAAGCGGAATTTCCGGCCAAGCGTCGGCAATGCTCTGGCCGGGGATTTTGCAGCAGGAGGTCTCCCTGACATCACTGCCCTTATAAGGACAGTGAAGTCATGGGCTTATTCTATGAACGGAATCCCCGGCCATGCGTCAGCAATGTTATGGCCGGTGATTCCGGTGCAGGAGGTGCTGCTGACGTCACTGCCTTTATATGGACAGTGAAGTCATGGGCTACTCCTGGAGCACCGGAAGCCCCGGCCAAAGCGTTGCTGATGCTTGGCCGGGGATTCTGCTTGTAGAGGTAGCCACAATGGCTCTATCTACAGGGAGAGGGTGGGGCAGGGGCAATCTACAGGGGGAGTATGTGGCACTATTTACAGGGGGAGTATGTGTGCTACTATATACAGGGGAAGTATGTGGCACTATATACGGGAGGAGTATGTGGCACTATCTACAGGGGGAGTATGTGGCAGTCAAAACGACGAAACCCTGTCACAACTGTGACAGAGGGAAACTATTAGCTAGGTTTCCATCACCATTGGGTTCAATGGTGAGGGAAACGAAAGCGGGGGTTTCCGTTTGACTTTCCGCTGAGCGGTTAAACCGACAGAAACCTCAGACGGAACCGCTCAGCGGAAATGAATGGTGATGTGAACAGGCCCTAAGATGTCTTGGAATGGATTTCTGCCTTATATTCCTAAAGGTCTTACTCTTGCCCTCAGCCGTTCTGCACCTGACCCAAGGACACCAACTTTCTCTAAGATCTGTACCCTTCCTGGGAACCTTGCCCACAGGAAATAAACCATCAGGGCTGAGTGATCCAGGTCCAGAAAAACTCCACCAACAAGTGTTTGAGGTTGACGTTTTCCAACAACCATATTTAACTTTAATTTATTTTCTCTCTGCCTTTAAAGACTCCCCTCTTCCACGCCACAACGATCATGTATGACCCGTAATACATGATCGTCCTTCCATAAATTAAGGGTTTTTTCAATGCCCTCCCGGGAAGCCCAAGGACTACATGTTGATCCCAACATCATTAAAGGGGTTGTCCACTACCGGACAAATTATGGCCTATCTTGACATCTTATCGCTGCTGGCTCTGGGTGTCGGACCCGCACCGATGAGCTACTGATGATCTATCCGGTGGATAGGTCATCAGTTGTCCGGTACTAGACAACTCCTTTAAGATGAACCCCATTCGGCCTTATAAAACTCCCATCTGATCCTTCCAATTCTTTATGGCGAACAACTATACCACCATTATGAGCAATAAACATCCCCACCACCTTATTCAGCTTCGCCCTAGCCTTATTAATGCCAAGCACAGTCCGTGCCTGTTGCCACTTTTGCCATACCACAATATCAGATTAGACATTAATAAGACCAGGGAAAGAAGCCCACAATCTCAGCAAATCCAATTTAATATTGCGCATGAGATCCCTGCAGGCCCAGACACCTAAATCATTACCCCCCGCATGGATCAGTAGCAGATCCGGCGCCCTAACCAAACCCGCATAAAATTGAAGCAACCTGCTCCACAAAAGCCAATGAGTCCCCAACCAATGAATCTGCACCTCATCTCTATCAAACCCCAGTTGGCGTCCAGCCGGGCTCGCATCAGCTCGCACATCCCCCCAATATACGATCCATAGTAAGCACGGTCTAATGTCTGAAATAAAATAGTAGATGAAGAAAACAAAGAACCAATGTCACGTCCCACTATAGAAAACCTTCTACCCAATCAAACCCTCCAACAAGTGAGGACGGATATAACTTTTATGCATTTCACCACATCAGATCCCAAACCCCATATCACCGCTTCAGTAGCAGCATTAATTCTAAAAGAATGTGAGCTAAACTTCCGATCCGACAGACCCAAGGAATCCTAACATTTCTTAAAAACCTGAATAAACTGAAATTTGATAAATAACGCCCATTAGCATGTACCAACAACAGAACCTGTCCTACCGGACGCACTGCTAAATATTCCTGAAAACAATGCACGGGACACACCTCAGACCCATGCAAAGCACACAAACAAATAAGAGTGCCCCTCTCCCATTGATCAGTCTTAGAAAGTCAAAAACAACATTCCAATCCCTGAAGCACCCACCATTACATCCGAATAAAACAGGCACCCAACTTTCGTCTGACTACTTGCCACTAATTCCGACACCTGAAAAGCACAGAAAAAAGTTAAAGAGAAAGCCAAACAAAATAACACTGCCTCAAATCTGGAACATTCCATAGCTGAGCACCTAAACGCACCAATAAAGGAAACAACACCAGCTGTCTCAAATCCCTGCCAAACTAAAAACGACATTGTGTTGTCAGACTCCAAGTGACATTTAAACCAAAAAGCAAGAGACGCCAGCCGGCGGCTCATGCCAGAAGGAGATACTCCCTGCCCATACGCCCAACCTATACAATATAACAAACAAACTTCCCTATCACCAGTACAGACCCCAACAATAGCCACCAGCTCCTTCCATCCACTCCAAAAATTATGATATCCAGCCCACATCGTAGTACTTACTGACCGTACTCACTCCACGGCCACAGCTGTACCAGATTCCAAAGCCACTCTGGACAAGGGATCCCCCATACATCCGCCTGCAGCGCTAGCTCTCGAAACCTTTACCACTGTTGGCGAGAAAGAGCATCCGCTATAGAATTACACATATCAGGCACATAAACAGCCACAAAATGAGCATTTAACATTAAACCCTTCAAAAATGTCGCAATAAACAAACTACCGGAGGGGAATTAGCTGTTTGCACATTCACTGCCTGTGCTACACCCAGTCTATCGCACTCAAACTTCACCCACTTATTCCGCAAGCGATCCCCCCAAATCTCCACAGCTACTATAATGGGAAACAGTTCCAATAAAGCTAAATTGAAAATGAATCCCTCCTCCCTCCAAAAAAACAGCCAGCAGTCGGCGCACGACTGCTTCTGAAAGTACGGCCCAAGGCCATTTGCCTCAGAAGTGTCGGTAAACAGCTCCAAATGAATATTAGTCACCGGCCTATCCAAAAACACTGAACTGCCATTATATTGATTCAAAACTTCCCTTCAAACTGCCAAATCTATCCGTAAAGGAGCAATCAACCGAATACAATATGAAGACCGTAGCAGGTCCCTCAGTTTTGTCCGGGGCTAATGGAATGCCAAAGCTGTATGCTTCCCATCGTGTGCAACAGCACCACACACACCCTGGTGCCCGGAGGACTAACAAACAGGAAGTCATCCAGGTAATGGAACACAGAAGACACCTGCGACTCCTACCTAACGATCTATGCCAGAAACATGCTGACTCTCTCGAAATAGGTGGATGAAATTGAGCAACCCAATGGAAGACAGCAGTCCACGCAGACTCAACATTCATTTTAGCTAACAACGCACCTTGGTCATATCTACGAACCCACACAACCACCTCATCAAATGACGTATAAGATACCGTGCAAAGCTATGCATCTATGCCATCATTCATGCAACAAATTGGGAATCATCCTGAATTTATTGGGCTTCTTTTTTGGGCACCAATCCTACTGGGGATACCCGCATACCAGCCAAAGGGACATCCCTGACAATCGAAGCCAAACTTACACTGCCCCTCATTGTACTGTCAGCAACATCCCTTTCCCGAAGCAGTCGATTGCTCCGTTACTGATCCTCATCCGGCGGTGGCCCCACAAAATGGCTGACCGGGTCCACAAGATGCGACCATAAGTCGCTTTTATAGACTGATGTCCTTATGATTCCATCTACTGAAAGGACAAACCGCTTTCTGCTGATTGAAACTCGTCATACCTAAGCCAAGCATTACCACCATCAACTCCGTACGTCTCACCTATGGCATCCAAATAACAAGAGGGTGGAGGAGTTCTCTGGAGCCTTCTAACCTACTACACTAGCATGAATAGCGAAAACCTGAAGCCAATTTGCAAACGTACATGGTAGCAGCCGATACTGATGACGTTCCTCTTCATTCTTCTTACTATCGTCCAGTTTAACCCTGATCAAGATTAAACTTTTCTAAAGGCAACAAAGAAGATTTCTCAGCATACTCTCTCTTACATTTTTTTTCTCTGATCTCTGCCTTTAAATTAGCCCCCAGCGGCCCTCCAAAGCAAACATACACCTCCCCACATGCTGCGTCCACCAAACGTACCTCATTCTGTGTTTTACTCGCAGACGAGACTACACCAGCCCGACTACACCACCCCGACCAATGACTGACCCAACGCTCCTGGGGCAGTAATGGAAGGATTAGGGACAACAAAGACACCCACCAGGGAACTAACCACCCAGTGCGACTACGAGCAAACAAATCCTGAAGAACCCTCATAAAAAACTGTACCCCGTCTAAGCTAAACCCCCCTCAAACCCTGCAACAGAAGAAGTGGTGCACTCACCTGGCGCGTCCTGAAGAAGTCCCAGAGACCATACCATCCACAGATCCCGACGTCCCGAAGTCCACGCTCTGTGGCTCTACTGCTGATGCATCCAGGGTCCCCTGACCTGGGCCTGGTTACTGTAGCATCCCTCTCAATACATGCAGGCCGTAATACTGTCACGTTGGGTTCGTGGACCCACTGGGCAAATACTGCCTTAGCGGTATGGCAGCTGGCCAACAGGGTGCAGCTTAAAGTCTATAATTTGTATAGGGTACCTGTGGCATCTCGAACAGTAGCAAGGCAGGCTCGGCTGGGACTAGGCAGCAAGTAGATGTCAGGAGAGGTGAAGCAGGACAGGCGTGGTATACAGCACAGCACGACTTCAGCTCATCACGGCACTAGACCAGGATAACACGGGATACAGGATACAGGATAGAGGAGCAGGGAACACTGGGAAACACTAGGAGACCATTTGCAGAGACATACTTAGGGTACGACAACAACGCTCAGGCGTGGGAGGAAGGGGCTGAACCCTTCTTATAGTCCAGGGTACTATGGCCAAATTAATTATGAAAGTCTGCACGCACCCTACGGGACCAGGCCGAGGTGAGCGGAAGTGAGCGCTGGCGTCTCCTGAGGAGGAGACTGGGGCCAGCGCTCGCAGATCCATGGCTGCGGGTGTCAGGAGGTGAGTGAGACTGACTGCCCGCGGCCATGGGCATGATAGTATCTTCCCTCTTACGCCCCCTCTTCTTGGGACCAGAGCGAGAGAGAAACTTCTTCAGAAGGGTAGGAGCATTGAGGTTCTCCTCCGGCTCCCAGGACCTCTCTTCAGGACCAAACCCCCTCCAATCCACAAAATAAAAAGTCTTTCCTCTTGGTGTCCAAGATCTCCTTAACTTCGAAGGTGTCAGAAGGGCCGCTGGAGGCAACCGCAGGGCTAGGAGTCTTGGTAAAGCGGTTCAGAACCACCGATTTCAGGAGGGAGACATGGAAGGAGTTGGGAATCTTGAGGGTAGGAGGCAGCCGAAGCTTGTAGGCGACAGGGTTGATCTGCTGCAGGATCTCGAAGGGTCCGAGGAACCTGGGAGC
This sequence comes from Rhinoderma darwinii, assembly GCF_050947455.1. Taxonomy (NCBI): domain Eukaryota; kingdom Metazoa; phylum Chordata; class Amphibia; order Anura; family Rhinodermatidae; genus Rhinoderma; species Rhinoderma darwinii. The sequence continues at coordinate 244,182,008 of NC_134687.1, read as the reverse complement.
AAATTAGTAAGATGGCACCCTCAGTCAGATATTCCTGGAGGACAGCCAGACCTTCATGCCAGGGAAAAACTGAGGCTTTTCTTTTCTCCTTGTGTCCACCTTCCGTTTCATGCGGTTGACCGCCAGCAGTATGGAGGATCGAGTCTGCTGCCAGATATGCAGAAAGTCCTTAAAAGCATTGTCAGCAGCTGGTACCTCGGACGTATCAGGCACCGGGAGAGGAATTCATGGGTGTTGGCCATAGACAATAAAGAACGGTGTCTTCCTTGTGGACTCGCTGGTATGATTATTGTAGAAAAATTCAGCCCACGGGAGCAACTGCACCCAGTCATCATGCTGCTTGGAGATGAAATGGTGTTGTAAAGGATCTGCCGGGCACAACTTCTGTGTATACGCCCATAGGTAATCAGTCTGCACCTGAGTCTATGTCTCTGAGACTGACTCCATCTTCCACCACTCAGGATGGCAGGCTTAGAGTGGGAGAGCCTATCGCAGCCTGGCCAGACGGAGCTAGCTCCCTCCCTCTGTCTATTTATACCTGCCTTTCCTGTTCCTCCTTTGCTTGTGATTCTTCTCGTGTAGTTTCCTGGCCCAGCTACAGCTTCTGACTATTTTGATCCTGCTCCATACTGACCCTGGCTTGCTGACTACTCTCCTGCTCTGCGTTTGGTACCTCGTTCCCTCCTGGTTTGACTCGGCTCGTTCACCACTCTTGTTGCTCACGGTGTTGCCGTGGGCAACTGCCCCTTTTCCCTTAGCTTTGTGTACCCTTGTCTGTTTGTCTCGTGCACTTACTGAGCGTAGGGACCGCCGCCCAGTTGTACCCCGTCGCCTAGGGCGGGTCGTTACAAGTAGGCAGGGACAGAGTGGCGGGTAGATTAGGGCTCACTTGTCCGTTTCCCTACCCCCGTCATTACAGGCGTAGGTAGTTCTCTAAGATCTGATTGATCCTCTCGACGTGACCATTGGACTGGGGATGGTAGGCTGAAGAAAAGTCCAACTTTACACCTAGGAGTCCGCAGAGGGCTCTCCAGAACTTCAAGGTGAACTGAACCCCCCGATCAGACACAATATGCTACGGCAAGCCATGCAGGCGGAAGATGTGTTGGATGAAAAGCTTGGCCTGTTGAGGAGCAGAAGGAAGACCGGTCAGAGGAACAAAGTGGGCCATCTTCGAAAATCGGTCCTCCACCACCACCCAGACAATACTGCATCCTGCAGAGAGGGGCAGGTCAGTGATAAGTCCATAGCTATATGCTGCCAGGGAGCATCGGGCACAGGCAATGGCTGGAGCAGGCCAGCAGCTCTGGAGTGAGCGACCTTGTTAGCTGCACACATAGAACAGGAAGACACAAAGTCCATAATGTCTTTGGGCAGCGTGGGCCACCAGAAATGACGGGCAATCAGATCTTGGGTCTTAGGCGTCCCCGCACTACCTGTCAGTCTAGAGGAGTGTCCCCAGCAGAGGATTCTCCCTCAGCCAGGCGCACAGAAGTCTTCCCTGGAGGAATGTCCCCAACTTGACAGAGACAATGCAAGACGGATCAATAATGTTCTGTGGAATCTCCATGGTGTCTTCTGTCTCGAAAGACCTGGACAAGGCATCGGCCCTCACATTTTTGTCAGCCGGGCGATAATGGTGCTCAAACTGGAACCTGGTAAAAAAAAACAGCGATTACCTGGCCTGACGAAGATTCAGTCTTTGGGCCGTCTGGAGATAAGTGAGGTTCTTGTGGTCCATAAAAATTAGGAAAGGATGAGCTGCGCCCTCTAGTAGAAGTCTCCACTCCTCCAGAGCCAATTTGATGGCCTGTAACTCCCGATCCCCAATCGAGTAGTTGCATTCTGCGGAAGAGAAGAGCTTAGAGAAACATCCACATACCATTGACTTGCCCTTGGAACCTCTCTGGAACAGGAGTGCGCCAACACCGACAGAGGATGCGTCCACCTCCAACGAGAACTGTAGGGAAACATCTGGATGATGGAGGATAGAGGCTGACGTGAAGGCATTCTTCAGGCTATTGAATGTGGATGGGAGAAGTCAGTGAGGAGAAGTTTGGGATGAACTGTCTGTAAAAATTGGCGAATCCCAGAAAGCGCTGTATGGCCCTCAATCCTTGAGGAAGTGGCCATTCCAGGACGGACTTTCCATCTCGAGGCCTCGATTCGAGACAATATAGCCCAGGAAGGGAAGAGCATCTCTCTCAAACACGCACTTCTCCAACTTGGCGTACAGGCGATTCTCCCTTAACCGTAGCAGAACTTGACGGACATGTCTCTGATGAGTCATAGGATCTGGAGAAAAAAATCAAGATGTCATCAAGATCGACCACAACACAAACATAGAGGAGGTCATGGAAGATGTCATTAACAAATTCCTGGAAGACCGCGGGAGCATTACATGGGCCGAAGGGCATTACTAGGTACTCATAGTGTCCATCACGGGTGTTAAATGCAGTCTTCCATTCGTCACCCCGGCGAATCTGGATTAGGTTGTAAGCCCCACGCAGGTCTAGTTTGGAAAAAATCTTGGCACCACGTATACGATCAAACAGTTCTAAGATCAGTGGAAACGGATACTTATTTTTCACCCTGATCTGATTGAGACCCCGGTAGTCGATACAGGGACGTAGAGAATCATCCTTTTTCTTGACGGAGAAGAACCTGGCTCCTGCTGCAGAGGAAGATTTCCGTATGAAGCCCCTCTTCAAGTTCTCCTTAACATAGGCGAACATGGACTGAGTCTCTGGTAAAGAGAGAGGATATAACCTACAAAGGGGAAGGAATGCACCAGGAATCAGCTCAATAGGGCAGTCATACGCCCGCTGTGGGGGCAGCGTCTCCACTTCGCTCTTGCTGAAGGCATCCGAAAATGCAGAATAATGACCAGGCAAACCTGCCAATGATTGAGGCAGAGGAGGTTGAGCCGAACAAATCTGTCCCATGCAACGGTTGTGACACTCGGGGCCCCTCTGGAGAACCTCTCCAGAGTTCCAGTCCAGGATTGGGGCATGTAATCGAAGCCAAGGCAGGCCCAGCAGCATGGGGTTAACGGCCTTGGACAAGACAAAGAACGATAACAGCTCGGAGTGAAGGGCTCCCACTTGGTGCCTCAGCGGCTTGGTCACAGCAATAACTGGATCTGGCAGAGGTAGTCCATTCACAGATGCAACCGTCAATGGCCTCTCCAGAAGGGTAGTGGGTAATTGAAGAAGATCCACCAGGTCTCTACAAATAAAATTAGCAGCGGATTCAGAGTCCAGATATGCAGAGACCTGATGCGCTCTCTCACCGGACACTATGGTCACTGGTATGGACAATTTAGACGGAAGTCAATTTTTATCCAAGGTTGTCTCTCCTAGCAACCCTAGGATTTGGGACTTTTGGGGACACCGACGCACAAGATGGCCTCCGAGGCCGCAATATAGACAGTCCCGAAGTGTGTCTGCGTTGTTTCTCCTGGGTGGATAGCTTACACTGGTCCATCCTCACAAACTCCTTAGGAGGGTCGGCACCTGAGGACAGCAGAGGTTGCTAGAAGGATGGGACTGGACTAGGAAGGCCTCCCTCCCGACGAGCCTCTTGGAGCCGTTCTCAGATTCTCATATCAATCCGGGCGGACAGAAGGATGAGTTCATCCAGGTTCTCCCAGATCGGATTTGCCCACGCAAGAGCCCTGCCAGTAAGAAGAGAGATGATGAAATCGACCCTTGTGCCATCAGACGAAAATGCCCTAGGATACAGGCTGAAGTGGATCTGGCACTGGTTAAAAAATCCACGACAGGTACTTGTGTCTCCATCATAGCAATCAGGAAGTGGCAAAGAAAAATGAGGATCCACACTGTCAGGAGGTGTAGACTGAGGAACAGTACTGCCAGGAGGTGTAGTAGGATGAACGGCAGCTTGTATCTCCTGCCGAAGTGCGAGAATGTTTAAGGCTTGGAGGAGTTGGTCCTGTCGAGACCGGAGGTCTAGCACATCCGTCCGCATCTCTTGTGACGTCGTCATGGTCTTGGATCGACCAGCGGGGTCCATGGCCTGAGCGTATTGTCACGTTGGGTTCGTGGAACCACTGGACCGTACCGCCTTGGCAGTATGACAGCTGGCCAACAGGGCACAGGTTAAAGTCTACAGTTCGTATAGGGTACCTGTGGCAGCTCGGACAGTAGCAAGGCAGGCTCGGTTTGGACTAGGCAGCAGGCGTGGTGAAGCAGGACAGGCGTGGTATACAGCACAACATGACTTCAGCTCAGCACGGCACTCGACCAGGATACCACGGGATACAGGATACAGGAGCAGGGAACACTGGGAACTGGGAAACACTAGGAGACCATTTGCATAGACAAACTTAGGGTATGACAACAACTCTCAGGCGTGGGAGGCAGTGGCTGAGCCCTTCTTATAGTCCAGGGTACTATGGCCAAATTAATTATGAAAGTTCGCACCCTACGGTACCCGGCCGAGGTGAGCGGAAGTGAGCGCTGGTGTCTCCTGAGGAGGAGACTGGGGCCAGCGCTCGCAGATCCATGGCTGCGGGCGTCAGGAGGTGAGTGAGCCTGACGGCCTGCGGCCATGGATCTGTGACAAATACACAGTCTCCCTGGAAGATGGACCTCCCCTCCATGTCCACACCTCTTCCGGTTCTGTCTGTGACGTCACTTGGGTCAGGACTGACCCTTTCCCTCATGATGTGACGTTGGCAAGATGGGGCCAGGACCGGATTTCCAAAGGCTTTTCAAAGGATTTCCAAAGGACCTGGTACTTCCGGTCCGCGACGTGCATGCCACAGCTCCTGCCATGGGGTAAACATCCTCTCCTTCACAAGAGCCAGCTCCCCTAGGAGGCAAAGCTGCTCTCTCCGACATCCGATCTGACCGCTGAGCCCGTCTCCCACCAGACACATCTACAGGAGAACAGGCTGCATCCTTACGAACTCGTCGGCGCACAGCGGGTCGGGACGCCAATAGGAACACCCCGCTTACCACCGAAACTGGATGTTGGTCATGTAACTGATGTGATATATTTGGCTTTTTCAAAAGCATTTTATACTGTACCACACAACAGTCTTGTTCTGAAGCTACAGACGCAGGGACTGGGGGACTATGTATGCACGTGGCTAAAGAATTGGTTAAGGGACGGAAAACAAAGAGTTGTTATAAATGGTACACGCTCAAAATGGGCTGAAGTCAGCAGTGGGTACCACAGGGATCGATGATAGGCCCAATTCTTGATTGTAAAATATTACAGAAAGACCTAGATAAGCTGGCAGCATAGGTAAAAACAAGGCAGATGAATTTAAATTTCTTGTGGGTCGGAGTTTTCAGAGATACTGAACCTACATTTTATATCTGTTTAACATAGACAGCAGTAGAGCCAGTCTCCCGTGCACACACACTGCTATGAATACAGGATAGTGGAATACTGAATTTTAATGCACATTTCTAGGATCAAAAATGTCCAGAGACAATTATCTAAACCCATTCACAGCCATGGACATAGCTGGTCATCATGGCATGAATGTTCTCCAGTGTCAATTGTTATACTAGCTAAGACATATCTCCCAACTTTCAAGAATCGCAAAGAGGGACACATTTTTTCCCTTATAAGCCACGCCTTTACTCCCATAGTGCCTCCCACTCAGTATAAAGCCAAATAGCTGCCCCCACACAGTATAATGCCCCCCATAGCTGCCACCATAAACTATAATGCCACCACAGCTGCCCCATATAGGATAATGCCCGTGCAGCTTCCCCCATACAGTATAATGCCCCCTTAGCTGCCAATAGTGACACATCCCACATATAAACTGCCACAATGTCCCCTGTAGATAGTGCCACAGTGTCCCCTGTAGATAGTGCCACAGTGTCCCCTGTAGATAGTGCCACAGTGCCCATGTAGATAGTGCCACACACCCCTTAAAGATAATTCGACATCCCTGTAGATAGCGATACCCCCCCCCCCTGTAGCCATTGGGACTCCCTCTTGGGGCAAAATCCCCAGTAAGAGCGTCGGCAATGCCATGGCTGGGGATTCCGCTCCAGGAGGAGCCACTGACGTCAGAGATTCCCTCTAGGAGCGGAATCCCCGGCCATAGCGTCGGCAACGCTCTGGACGGGGGTTTCGCTTCAGGAGGAGCCACTGATGTCAATGTGCATCTATGGACAGTGACGTCAGGGATTCTCTATAGGATCAGAATCCCCGGCCATAGCGTCGTCAACGCCCTGGCAGGGGATTCCGCTATGGAGGAGCCACTGATGTCACTGTTCATATTTGGACTCAGCACTTTAAGTAGCATTGGGGTCAACTGTATCTGCATCCTGAGGACGCAGATACAAGTGGCACCGGGAGTATGGGGCATACCACCAGCCGCCTGGGACAGTGGGACACCGCCCTAAATACAGGACTGTCCCGCTGAATCTGGAACGGTTTGGAGGTACGACTAAGTCATATTTGCTCCTTTTTGAATAATGAGCCTAAAAATGCAGCTCCAGGAGCTATAGTACCTATTATGAAACAAAAGCTGTCATATGCTTCCCGAAAAAGGCTAATTGTATATAGTGAAATCTGCCTTGTGACGAACATGTGAGTCACCTAATTCATGTCAGAAGATGTCACCGCTGCTGCCCGGTACCGTTTACTTACTGACTTTCGGCGGTTCCCTGACGTGTCACGCTCCTCTGTGCTGGGCGGCAGCCAATGGTGCCGGCGCTTGTCTTCTGGCTCAGCGTCTGGGTCATAGTGTGCGCTGGCCCATGCGTTCTTAAAGGCCAGCACGCACCTAAACTTCTTACCCAGTTTTCCCTGGCTATTAAGGGTTCTCCCTCTCCTAGTGTTCCTTAGTGTCCATAGTGTATCTCTGCTATCTCATTCTTGGATTCCCGTGTATTGACCTCTGCTTGTTTCTTGACCATCTTTTACGTCAGCCGTCACCAAGGGAAACTTCTCATGCTTCGTCAAGGCATCTCTACTGTTGGGCAATATGCCATCCAGTTTTGCAACTTAGCCACAGAACTTCAATGGAACAACAAAGCTCTTGTTGCTACTTTCTGGGAGAGTCTTTCTGGTCGTATCAAGTTTAAGTTGGCAGGTTGGGATATTCCTACTACTTTAGGATGAGTTGATTTCATTGGCTACTCGTATTGATACACGCTCCCGTGAGAGGCAACGTGAGACGGACCGTGCCAGTTGGGTACCTCAACTGGCACCTACTTTTCAGAGACCTCTTTTTACCTCCACTTTAGCTTCTCCGGACGAACCCATGTAGGTGGAGAGGATTTAACTTTCTGCTGAAGAATGTATAAAAATATGCGCCAATAACCTGTGTCATTACTATGGTAGTAAAATGTCTTAATAATTGTCCAGTTAGACCGGTAAACTCTAAACCCTAGGGCAAGTAGGAGATGCTACCCTAGGCAGTAAGTCTGCCTCTCAAAACATACCTGTCAGTTTATCCACTGCAGGTGTTTGCTTCACTGTTGAATTTCTGTATTCTGTCTCGGCAGGGAATTTTCTCTGCCAATCCCTGGTTAGACGTTATAAAATTCTAATACTTCAATTGGACAAGCCACTTTCAATTTCTTCTATGAATGGTAAATTATTATCCAACATTGTCGACCAAGTCACTGAACCTACCACCGTGCAAGTGGGAGCACTTTACCATGAAATAATTTCATTCTACGTGCTAAAAAATTCCATCAGTCCTCTGCTCCTGGGTCTGTCCTGGCTTCAGAAACATTCTCCTGTCATTGACTAGACATCTGCTCAGATTACCAGATGGGGTGACACCTGTCATCTACAATGTCTGCCTGTCATATTTCCCCCCACGCCTAAAGTTCTGGAAACTATCCCGGACGGATTACTTAAACCCTATGTCCATTATGCAAATGTGTTCTGAAAATGTCAAGCAGAGAATCTATCACCTTATAGATCCCTAATTAGGGTAGGCCCCTTGTCTGTCGCTAATATTAAGGAAACCCTGGAGAAGAGTTTTTTTCTTTGTCGAGATAAAAGATGGAACCTTAAAGGTAAGGTGTCACCAAAATTTTTTTTATATATAATATTGCTTTTAGTATGTCATTAAAATACATTTTATTTATTTGTGTTTTTGTGTTGTACTTTTTATTTTTTTCTTTCTTTTACTTCTCTATGGGGGCTGCCATTTTTTTTTTCATCTCTGTATGTGTCGATTAACGACACATACAGAGATGGAATACGGCAGCTACAATGCATAGGAGTCAATGAACGGCTCCCGTCCATTGCTTCTGCTCTCTGTCTCTGTACTGCGCAGACGCAGGTCAGAGTCACACAGAAGAGCAGCTGTTTGCAGGGAGATAGCAGGCGCCATCATGAAGACCGGCTAAGGTGTGTGTCTTTGTCTGTCCCTCTCTCTCTCTCACAGTCCGCCACTCTCGTGACCCCCGACGGCCCCTCCCCCGACAGGCCCCTCCCCCGATGGGCTCCCCCTGACGGCCCCCCACACCCCCAACAGGCCCCTTCCAACGGGACCCCCCAACCCCTAATGGCCCCCTCGACGGCCCCCCCCTGACGCCCCTCTCCGACGTGACCCCCTCCCTAACGCCCCCCCCTGACGGGCCCCCCCCCCCCCGACGGGACCCCCCCACCCGAACGGCCCACCCCCTGTATAAAGGACACATGATGTAACTGTCCTGGGAAAGCATTGAACGGTAAATCTCTCTAGTTGTGCTGAGACTGAGAGGTTCATTAGTCACATTCCCAAACAGTCTCAGTACAACTAGAGAGATTTACTGTTCAGGGGTCTGGGCAAGCTGGGTGACCACCATTACCCCTCCTACTGGAGTGTGAGAGGTTCATTAGTCACATCCCCAAACACACTCCAGTAGGAGGGGTAATGGTGGTCACCCAGCTTTCCCAGACCCCATAACGATAAATCTCTCTAGTTGTGCTGAGACTGAGAGGTTCATTAGTCACATCCCCAAACAGTCTCAGCACAACTAGAGAGATTTACCGTTCAGGGGTCTGGGAAAGCTGGGTGACCACAATTACCCCTCCTACTGAAGTGTGAGAGGTTCATTAGTCACATCCCCAAACACACTCCAGTAGGAGGGGTAATGGTGGTCACCCAGCTTTCCCAGACCCCTGAACGATAAATCTCTCTAGTTGTGCTGAGACTGAGAGGTTCATTAGTCACATCCCCAAACAGTCTCAGCACAACCTTAGAGATTTACCGTTCAGGGGTCTGGGAAAGCTGGGTGACCACCATTACCCCTCCTACTGGAGTGTGAGAGGTTCATTAGTCAAATCCCCAAACACACTCCAGTAGGAGGGGGTAATGGTGGTCACCAGTGGCGTAACTACCGCCGTAGCAGCAGTAGCGGCTGCTACGGGGCCCGCGGCATGAGGGGGCCCGTGTCGCCCGCCGGCACCCACCATGGCCGGAGGCTCCGCTAGCAGCCGCTATGGCTGCTACAGCGGGACGCCACTGAACACTACGGCAGAGCAGGGAGGTATCTCCCCGCTCTGCCATTAACTGGTTCCCGACCGCTGGCTGTATTTTTACGACCAGCGGTCAGGGTCCTTAAAACCCGAGCCATAGACTTTCTACGGCTCGGGTTTTAACTTGCTGCCCGCGCGATCGGGCAGCTGAATGTCGGGTCTCCGGCTGTCAGTGACTGCCGGGGACCCTGAGGAGAGGATAGAAGCAGTTATCGCTGCTTCTGTCTTCTCTGATCACTTGTACACAGCGCTGAATGCGCGCTGTGTACTAGAATAGAGACAGCAGCAGCGGCGCTGTCTCTATTCCTCCCGGTGATCATGTGACTGGTCACATGATCGCCGGGTGCCGTTAGTGGCAGACTGTTGCTGGGTCTTACTAGACCCAGCACAGCCCTATTAGTGACAATCATCACTATGAATCATCACTATGAGAGGGCTGATTTCCCCTGTAACTGGGGCTGCTTTGCAGCTCCAGTTACAGTGGAAAAACATGGTGTAAAAGAAAGAAAAAAAATATATAAAGTTCCCCAAAGGTCTTCTTTGACCTTTGGGGGACAGACCATAGTAATAAAAAAATAGTAAAGTAAAGTGCAAAAAAAATTAAAATAATAAATACACATAAAATACCCACCCCAAAAAAAAAAAAACGTTCCCCCCGCCAATCATTGTTGTAACGCTAGCGCTGACCCAATTACCCTAATATAGACATGTAATATATACAAATTTACGGTAGACAATGACGATCACAAATAAAAGGTCTATTTTAGGGTAAAACTATGTCATTACCAAAAAAAAAATAGCTGAAATGTAAAAAAGCTTATTTTTTTACTATTATTTTCAAACTTTATGAATAAAAATTCTAAAATAGCAAAAAAGGTGTGTATAAAAACGATAAAAAATGAAACCTGCATTGTCTACGGAAAAAACGTCGCAAAAATCACGTAGTTAGCCCAACAAATAAAAAAGTTATAGCCATTTAACTAACACTTGCTAAAAATGGCTAAACGGTGTTTGTGTAATGGCAGGAAGGAGGTGAAGGGAAAGTGAGCCCTAATCTACCCACCGCCCTGTCCCTGCCTACTTGCAACGACCCGCCCTAGGCGACGAGGTACAACTGGGCGGCGGTCCCTACGCTGTCTAAGTGCACAGGAAAACAAACAGGGAACACGCAAGGGAAGGGGCAGTAGCCACGGAACGCCACGAGGAAACGGAGCGGCGAACGAACAGTCAGGACCAGGACCAGGACGAAGTGAGTACACCCGAGCGGGCACGGAGACAGAAGCAAGCCAGGGGCAAAGCAAAGCAGGTCAAGCAGAACTGCAGCAAGGCAGAAGCACGGCAGAAGCAGGCTGGAGCAAGCAGCAGTGGGGCCAGGAATCCAAAAGAATTACAAGCACTGAGGGAGAGAACAGGGCAGGTAATAAAGGACAGGGGGCGGAGCTAACTCCGACAGACCAGGCCGCGATAGGCTCTCCCACTCCTGAGCCTGCCACCCTGGTTGGTGGGAGATGGTGTCAGTCGAACAGGTCTGGCCTCAGGTGTGGATTGATTAATCGCAGGAGTATACCTAGATGAAGTACCTGGCAGATCCCTAACAGTTTGGTCCTGAAGGCGCAAAATAGAACAAAAGACATGTATCCCCTCTCCACAGGATCTCCACAGGACAGGGGATACATGTGTGATCGCTGGCATTGATAGGGAGAACGGGGGACTGAAAGTCCCCTGACGTTCTCCATCACAAACCTCGGACTTCCGGGGTCTGTGTCGGCAGCTCCGTAGAAATGAATGGAGCGCCGGTCGTGCTTGTGCGCATGCGTGACCAGCGCTCCTTTCATTTTTAGTGAGCTGCGCAGACGCCGGAAGTCAGAGGTTAGTCATGGAGAACTTCAGGGGACTTTCAGTCCCCCGTTCTCCCTATCGCTGTCAGCGATCACTCATGTATCCCCTGTCCTGTGGAGATGGGATACATGTCTTTTGTAGGACACACTGTAGGTCGAATTTTTTTGGGAGGGGGGACGCTGTATGGCGTTCCCTACAGGGGGGGGGAACGTTGTATGGCGTTCCCTACAGGGGGGGTGGCTGTATGGCGTTCCCTACAGGGCGGGGGAGCTGTATGGCGTTCCCTATAGGGGGGGGCTGTATGGCGTTCTCTAGAGGGGGGGCTGTATGGCGTTCCTTACAGGGGGGGGCTGTATGGCGTTCTCTGCAGGGGGGCTGTATAGCGTTCTCTGCAGGGGGCTGTATGGCGTTATCTACAGGGGGGCTGTATGGCGTTATCTACAGGGGGGGCTGTATGGCGTTCTCTACAGGGGGGGCTGTATGGCGTTCTCTACAGCGGGGGCCACCATCAGGAATTTCTGGGCCCCCTACAGCTAAATTTTCTGGGCCCCCCTACCGTGGCACCACCTGTTAACGGTACTCCGTCCAGCACTATATCATGGTACCGAGGGCCGCCATCAGGGGGGGTCTTATGGGTACTGATGTGAGAGGCCCGGCCAAACCTAATTGAAAGGGGGGCCCGGCAACTGCCGCGACTTGCCTTTGGTAGAAAAAAAACAGGCCCCTGCAATGGGGCCCGTTTTTTTCACCAAAAGAATGTCGTGAGCTGCGGGCCCCCCTTTCAATTAGGTTTGGCCGGGCCTCTCACATCAGTACCCATAATACCCCCCCTGATGGCGGCCCTCGGTAGCATGGGGGTCGTCATGGGGGCCGTCAAACACTGACGCCCGTGCGACCGATCGCGCGCACCCGCAAACTCCCGCGCATGTGCACCCGCGACCGCCTGGAACCGCGCACCGAATTTTGAGGCAGATTTTGACCTGCTCACACTATCTTGCCGCGTTTTTTGCCCGCGGCGATTGAGGACAGCAGACAAAAAACGCAGGGGAAAATGCATTTTCTGCCTTCCATTGATTTCGATGGGAGGTCAGAGGCAGAACCGCGGCAAGAAAGGACGTGCTGCTTTTTCTTTTTTCCGCGACTTACTCCCATTGATTTCAGATTAAATCAATGGGAGGCGGTTTTGGAAGTTGTTTGGTGCTGATTCTGACGCAGTGTCCGAGTCAATATCAAGGCCAAAAAACTCTGTGAACTGGGCCTTATTGTTAGGGCTTATTCAGACGAACGTGTAATACATCCGTGCAACGTGCGTGATTTTCACGCGCCTCGCACGGACCTATGTTACTCTATGGGGCCGTGCACACTGTCAGTGATTTTCACGCAGCGTGTGTCCGTGTGTCCGCTGCGTAAAACTCACGACATGTCCGATATTTGTGCGTTGTTGGCGCATCACGCACCCATTGAAGTCAATGGGTGCATGAAAATCACGCCCAGCACTTCCGCAGCAGTATAAACTATGAATGAAAACAGAAAAGCACCACGTGCTACAAACATACAAACAGAGTGTCATAATGATGGCGGCTGCGCGAAAATCACGCAGCCGCGCATCATACACTGCTGCCACACGGAGCTGTTATGGAACTTTTGCATGCGCAAAACGCCACGTTTTTGCGCACGCAAAAAGCACACGCTTGTGTAAATCCGGCCTTAGGGTAGAAACACACTAGGCATGAACACTGCGGATTTTATGCAACACATTTTATTGCGGAAAATCTGCAGCGTATTACAGTCGCAGTCGAGTGGGTGAGATTTAAACAAATCTCATCCACACGCTGCAAAAAAAATGGACCTGCAGTGTGGCTTTTTAAGCTGCAGCATGTCAATTTATGCTGTGGGATCGCTGCTCCTCTGTTGCGAAAATGCTGCGGTTCTACCGCAAAAATCACACATGAGAAAAAAAAAAAAGGCACTTTTTTAAATTTATAAAAAAGTTTAGACTTACCCCGGCCGTAGTCCTGGTGACGCGATCCTCTATTCTTAGCGCAGCCCGGCCTCCTGTCATGATGTTTCATCCCATGTGACTGCTGCAGCGGTCACATGGTCTACAGCGTCATCCCAGGAGGCGGGGCTACGTTCAGAAGAGAGAGATGCGACACCAGGACTACGGCCGGGGTAAGTCTAAACTTCCCTGCAGGATTCCCGCAGCGGACACGCCTCACCAAACCTGCGCCACTATTTGGTGCGGTTTTGCTGGCAGAATTCCCTGCGGCTACCGGGGTGGATAAGCTGTGGAGTTTTACTCAGCATATCCGCCTAGTGTGTTCCTTATGATGTCGCTCCTGGAGCTGCTGCCTATCTCTAAATAGGCAGTTGGTCCAGTAGAATTTGGAATTATTTTTTTTTGTGAACCAGCTTAAAAAAATACAAAACTTTTGTGTTAGGGCCTGTTCACATCACTGTTCGCTTCCGTTCCGGGGTTCCGTCTGAGGTTTCCGTCGGGCGAACCCCGCAACGGAAAGTGAAAGTGACAGCACAGCTTCCGTTTCCGTCAGCATTAGCGCAGTCGACTACGCTATTGATTCCATCCGAAAACCTGCCGGAACGGTGACGAACGGAAACCATTAGCGATTGAGATCAATGGTGACTGAAACGGAAGCTGTGCTATCACTTTCACTTTCCGTTGCGGGGTTCACCCGACAGAAACCTCAGACGGAACCCCGGAGCGGAAGCGAACGGTGATGTGAACAGGCCCTAACACAAAAGTTTTGTGGTTCACAAAAAAAAATAATTCCAAATTCTACTGGACCAACTGCCTATTTAGAGACCGGCAGCAGCTCCAGGAGCGACATCATAAGAGACACACTAGGCGGATATGCTGAGTAAAACTACACAGCTTATCCGCCCCGGTAGCCGCAGGGAATTCTGCCAGCAAAACCGCACCAAATAGTGGCGCAGGTTTCGTGCCGCATGTCCGCTGCGGGAATCCTGTAGGGAAAAAAAAGTTTAGACTTACCCCGGCCGTAGTCCTGGTGACGCATCTCTCTCTTCTGAACGTAGCCCCGCCTCCTGGGGTGACGCTGTAGACCATGTGACCACTGCAGCAGTCACATGGGATGAAACGTCATGACAGGAGGCCGGCCAGCGCTAAGAATAGAGGATCGCGTCACCAGGACTATGGCCGGGGCAAGTCTAAACTTTTTTATAAATGTAAAAAAGTACCTTTTTTTTTCCTCATGTGTGATTTTTGCGGCAGAACCGCAGCATTTTCGCAACAGAGGAGCAGCGATTCCACAGAATACATTGACATGCTGCGGCTAAAAAAGTCAAAAGCCACACTGCAGGTCCATTATTTTTGCAGCGTGCGGATGAGATTTGTTCACATCTCATCCACTCTGCTGCGACTGTAATACGCTGCGGATTTTCCACAATAAAATGTGTTGCATAAAATCCGCAGTGTTCATGCCTAGTGTGTTCCTACCCTAAGGCCGGATTTACACGAGCGTGTGCTTTTTGCGCGCGCAAAAAACGTGGCATTTTGCGCATGCAAAAGGTCCATAACAGCTCCGTGTGTCAGCAGCATATGATGCGTGGCTGCGTGATTTTCGCGCAGCCGCCATCATTATGACACTCTGTTTGTATGTTTGTAGCACGTGGTGCTTTTCTGTTTTCATTCATAGTTTATACTTCTGCGGAAGTGCTGGGCGTGATTTTCATGCACCCATTGACTTCAATGGGTGCGTGATGCGCCAACAATGCACAAATATCGGACATGTCGTGAGTTTTACGCAGCGGACACACGCTGCGTGAAAATCACTGACAGTCTGCACGGCCCCATAGAGTAAAATAGGTCCGTGCGAGGCGCGTGAAAATCACGCGCGTTGCACGGACGTATTACACGTTCGTCTGAATAAGCCCTAACAATAAGGCCCAGTTCACAGAGTTTTTGGGCCTTGATATTGACTCGGACACTGCGTCAGAATCAGCACCAAAAAACTTCCAAAACCGCCTCCCATTGATTTAATCTGAAATCAATGGGAACCAGTCGCGGAAAAAAGAAAAAGCAGCACGTCCTTTCTTGCCGCGGTTCTGCCTCTGACCTCCCATCGAAATCAATGGGAGGCAGAAAATGCATTTTTCGCTGCGTTTTTTGTCTGCTAGCCTCAATCGCAGCGGGCAAAAAACGCAGCAAAAAACGCGGCAAGATAGTGTGGGCAGGTCAAAGAATTTTGAGGCAGATTTTTTCGGCCTGCAAAATACTCTGTGTGAACAGGGCCATACATAAACAGCACTTTGAGACACTTTACTCACCGTGTCAGAAGAGCTGCTCCCACTCCAGTCCTCTTCAGGCGATGTCTTCGGTCCAGACGTCACGGTCCAGTCCTTCACCTCCAGGCTCCAAAAAATGCCGGGGATCGTAGAACTCCTGCCGCCGCGCAACAACTAGACTTCTCCCCCTCTCCTTACGCAGCTACGCTCTGGAGAAGAAGGAGGAGGCGGAGGAGGAGTCGGACGAGGAGGACGAGGAGGTGGACGAGGAGGACAAGGAGGCGGAGTCGGACGAGGAGGCGGAGGAGGAGGACGAGGAGGACGAGGAGGCGGAGTCGGAGGCGGGCCAGCAGGTAAGTAAACTGTGCGCCGCTGTCCCTGTGTGGCTGTCCTTCCCCGTAAATCGGACTTGTGTTGCGGGCGCACCGCCTCCCTCTCGGCGGCGCGCCTGGTCGTTCGCGCGTGGGCGCGCACTTGCGGTCGTGCGCGCGCGCGCAAGCGGTGTTTCGCGGCGGTGATAAGAGGGGTGCCCGCAGCTCACGGCGGTGTTTGACGAGAGGGGGGCCCGCAGCTCACGACATTGTTTTGGTGAAAAGAACAGGCCCCATTGCAGGGGCCTGTTTTGTTCTACCAAAGGCAAGTCGCGGCAGTTGCTGGGCCCCCCTTTCAATTAAGTTTGGCCGGGCCCCCCTATAGTAGTACCCCTAATACCCCCCTGATGGCGGCCCTGTCTACAGGGGGGGTTCTGTATGGCGTTCTCTGCAGGGGGGCTGTATGGCGTTATCTACAGGGGGGCTGTATGGCGTTATCTACAGGGGGGGGCTGTATGGCGTTCTCTACAGGGGAGGGCTGTATGGCGTTCTCTGCAGGGGGGCTGTATGGCGTTATCTACAGGGGGGCTGTATGGCGTTATCTACAGGGGGGCTGTATGGCGTTCTCTACAGGGGGATGTATGGTGCTATCTACAGAGGGGGGGCTGTATGGCGTTATTTACAGGGGGGGGCTGTAAAAAAGGCACTATCTACAAGGGGGGGTTGTGTGACACCCAGGGGAGGGGGGGCCCCAGTCAAAAGTTTGCTATGGGGCCCAGTCTTTCCTAGTTACGCCCCTGGTGGTCACCCAGCTTTCCCAGAAGCAGATATAACCAGGAAGGGGCTGGATGGACGGGCTGAGCATGCACAGGGTTTTTGGTGATCCCCCTCTGTCATGTGATTGCACCTAGGTTACCGGTTCATCAGATGGGGTTCATGTGACTATAAATCTGTCCATAACAAGAGACTGTGCACTCAGGACAAGCCCTGCCCTCATGCCGTAGTTGTGTGGTTCTGTCTGCAGTGATGGCGGTGGGTGGCTCTGACACCCGCCTCCCCCGTTGGGTCATCTCAGGACAGAGGGGAAGTCCGGATTGGAGACACAGCGCCGCGCCTGTCCTCAGGTTGTGTCTGGTATTGCAAGTTCACCTCCATTGAAGTGAATAGGACAGAGCTGTAGTACCACACACGACCGGAGGGCAGGTGCGGCGCCATGTTTTCCTGGACGACCCCTGTAAGACTTTTCCCGTGTGTGTGTGTGTGTGTGTGGCAGAGCGGAGTGTGCACGGGCGCCGCTGATACTTCATAGCCGATTATCAGCTGTTTTGAAGAATCAGCGGCGAGCACCCCCCCCCCCACACACACACACACACACAAATCCCCCAAACACGCAAAATGAAGTGTAATCAAGCATTTTTTTTTATGTGGTTTTTGGCACGTAAAATGTGCAAAAAAAAAACGTGTCAAATACACGCCGTGTGAACCGGTCAACTGAAAAGTCATTCACTTCACTTTCATCATTCTATGGGTATGTTCACATGCAGTGTTTTCATCTGAAAAATCGGAAGCAGAACGCCTACAAGCATCTGCCCATTGATTTCAATGGGAAATACGGCGTTTTGTTCCGACAGGGCGTTTTTTACGTGGTCGTTTTCCAAAACCAGCACTACATTTGTGGGTTTGATTAAACTCTCCAAATGGCTAGAAAAAGAGAGCTTTCATGTGAAACTTGACAGTCTATTCTTGTTCTTAGAAATGAAGGCTATTCCATGCGAGAAATTGCCAAGAAACTGAAGATTTCCTACAACGGTGTGTACTACTCCCTTCAGAGGACAGCACAAACAGGCTTTAACCAGAGTAGAAAGAGAAGTGGGAGGCCCCGCTGCAAACCTGAGCAACAAGACAAGTACATTAGAGTCTCTAGTTTGAGAAATAGACACCTCACAGGTCCTCAACTGGCAGCTTCATAAAATAGTACCCGCAAAACGCCAGTGTCAACGTCTACAATGAAGAGGCGACTCCGGGATGCTGGCCTTCAGGGCAGAGTGGCAAAGAAAAAGCTATATCTGAGACTAGCTAATAAAAGGAAAAGATTAATATGGGCAAAAGCACACAGACATTGGACAGAGGAAGATTGTAAAAAAGTGTTATGGACAGACAAATCGAAGTTTGAGGAGTTTGGGCCACACAGAAGAACATTTGTGAGACGCAGAACAACTGAAAATATGCTGGAAGAGTGCCTGACGCCATCTGTCAAGTATGGTGGAGGTAATGTGATGGTCTGGGGTTGCTTTGGTGCTGGTAAAGTGGGAGATTTGTACAAGGTAAAAGGGATTTTGAATAAGGAAGGCTATCACTCCATTTTGCAACGCCATGCCATACCCTGTGGACAGCGCTTGATTGGAGCCAATTTCATCCTACAACAGGACAATGACCCAAAGCACACCTCCAAATTATGCAAGAACTATTTAGGGAAGAAGCAGGCAGCTGGTATTCTATCTGTAATGGAGTGGCCAGCGTAGTCACCAGATCTCAACCCCATAGAGCTGTTGTGGGAGCAGCTTGACCGTATGGTACGCAAGAAGTGTCCATCAAGCCAATCCAACTTGTGAGAGGGGCTTCTGGAAGCATGGGGTGAAATTTCTCCCGATTACCTCAGCAAATTAACAGCTAGAATGCCAAAGGTCTGCAATGCTGTAATTGCTGCAAATGGAGCATTCTTTGACGAAAGCAAAGTTTGAAGGAGAAAATTATTATTTCAAATAAAAATCATTATTTCTGACCTTGTCAATGTCTTGACTATATTTTCTAGTCATTTTGCAACTCATTTGATAAATATAAGTGTGAGTTTTCATGGAAAACACAAAATTGTCTGGGTGACCCCAAACTTTTGAACGGTAGTGTACCTCTGTGGCAGATGGGAGCATGTTGTTCGCCTGGAAGCTCACATTAGAGATCTGGAGTAGCAGAATGCAACACTGATGAAGATAGACAATCTTGAGCAGAGCTTGCTGCTCACTGAGCATGCAGTTAGTGGGTTAGAACTGGAGGGTGAATATATGGGTGAGCAGGATCAGGCAAGTAACTGGGTTAATGTAGTTAGGGGCAGTAGAAAGGGGTCCAAGAAAAGGAAGGCCAATCCGGTTTCTGACATTCCAAGAAAAATTGCCAACTTGGGTGATGATGCGAGGGTGTCGGTTTCAGAAATGGCAGCCCTAGTGGATACTGATCTCCCTAACAGCCGGGAGAACAGCCCAGCTAGTAGTCGGCGGGATGGTAATGCAGGTAAGGCAAGACAATTGATATTTGTAGGGGATTCTATAAACAAGAAGACAGAGAGAATAATTTGTCGACAAGACCGCCTCAACCGAATGGTTTGCTGTCTCCCTGGTGCCAGGGTTCGGCATGTGGTGGAACGGGTGGACAAATTGCTGGGAGGGGCTGGTGATGATCCAGCTGTCGTGGTACATGTGGGTACCAATGACAGAATAAATGGTAGGTGGAGGAGCCTTAAGAATAATTTTAAAGAACTAGGCTACAAGCTGAAGGGAAGGACCTCCAAGGTAGTATTCTCAGGAATACTGCCTGTGCCATTCGCATCACAGGAAAGACAGCGGGAGCTCAGGGAGTTAAATGCATGGCTTAAGTCTTGGTGTAGAGGAGAAGGCTTTGGGTTCCTAGAGCATTGGGCTGACTTTTCATTGGGGTACAAACTGTATTCTGCAGATGATTTGCACCTAAATGGAAGGGGGTCCGCTGTGCTGAGGAGAGAATTCTAGCTGGGGTGGTGGAGTATTTAAACTAGGGCTGAGGAGGGAAGCCAATGTAGAAAATAAAGGGATAGTTAGGTTAGAGATGGGTCAGACTATATTGGTGTGGGGGGGGGAAACAGACTGTGGGGAAAGGACTAGGCAACAAGATAAGGAGATCCTTTCGTTACAAAACAGCAGTGAAAATAAAAATGCCCAAATAATGTCAAATAATCACATTTCTGATACTGAAAGTGAAACAGTTAAAGGCAAGTTCAGGTGTATGTTCACAAATGCCAGAAGTCTAGCAAGCAAAATGGGGCAGCTGGAGGCCTTGGTACTGGAAGAAAATATAGATACAGTGAAGGAAATAAGTATTTGATCCCTTGCTGATTTTGTAAGTTTGCCCACTGTCAAAGACATGAACAGTCTAGAATTTTTAGGCTAGGTTAATTTTACCAGTGAGAGATAGATTATATAAAAAAAAAAACAGAAAATCACATAGTCAAAATTATATATATTTATTTGCATTGTGCACAGAGAAATAAGTATTTGATCCCCTACCAACCATTAAGAGTTCAGCCTCCTCCAGACCAGTTACATGCTCCAAATCAACTTGGTGCCTGCATTAAAGACAGCTGTCTTAAATGGTCACCTGTATAAAAGACTCCTGTCCACATACTCAATTAATCAGTTTGACTCTAACCTCGACAACATGGGCAAGACCAAAGAGCTTTCTAAGGATGTCAGGGACAAGATCATAGACCTGCACAGGGCTGGAATGGGCTACAAAACCATAAGTAAGAAGCTGGGTGAGAAGGAGACAACTGTTGGTGCAATAGTAAGAAAATGGAAGACATACAAAATGACTGTCAATCGACAACGATCTGGGGCTCCATGCAAAATCTCACCTCGTGGGGTATCCTTGATCCTGAGGAAGGTGAGAGCTCAGCCGAAAACTACACGGGGGGAACTTGTTAATGATCTCAAGGCAGCTGGGACCACAGTCACCAAGAAAACCATTGGTAACACATTACGCCGTAATATATTAAAATCCTGCAGTGCACGCAAGGTCCCCCTGCTCAAAAAG
This sequence comes from Rhinoderma darwinii, assembly GCF_050947455.1. Classification (NCBI taxonomy): domain Eukaryota; kingdom Metazoa; phylum Chordata; class Amphibia; order Anura; family Rhinodermatidae; genus Rhinoderma; species Rhinoderma darwinii. The sequence goes on along the minus strand of NC_134687.1, from coordinate 244,161,279 downwards.
GCACATGTACAGGCCCGTCTGAAGTTTGCAAATGAACATCTAGATGATTCTGAGAGTGATTGGGAGAAGGTGCTGTGGTCAGATGAGACTAAAATTTAGCTCTTTGGCATTAACTCAACTCGCTAGGGTTTGGAGGAAGAGAAATGCTGCCTATGACCCAAAGAACACCGTCCCCACTGTCAAGCATGGAGGTGGAAACATTATGTTTTTGGGGTGTTTCTCTGCTAAGGGCACAGGACTACTTCACCGCATCAATGGGAGAATGGATGGAGCCATGTACCATCAAATCCTGCACGACAATGACCCGAAACATACAGCCAAGGCAACAAAGGAGTGGCTCAAAAAGAAGAACATTAAGGTCATGGAGTGGCCTAGCCAGTCTCCAGACCTTAATCCAATCGAAAATTTATGGAGGGAGCTGAAGATCCGAGTTGCCAAGCGACAGCCTCGAAATCTTAATGATTTACAGATGATCTGCAAAGAGGAGTGGGCCAAAATTACATTTAACCGCTTCCCGACCGCCCACTGTATATTCACGTCGGCAGTTGCTGGGCTCTGTGCAGTGCCGACGTGAATTCACGGTGGGTGTTAAAAGCGTGATCCGGGTGTCTCAGAGTAGCGCTGACACCCGGATCGCGCTGTTATCACCTACCTCTGTTCCCGGAGATATGATCGGGACCTGATTAGTTCAGGTCCCGGTCATGTGATCGCAGGGAAAGTGTGTTGTAGCAACGAACTGGAAAGTTTGTTGCTATAACAAACTGGAAAGTTTGTTGCTACAACAAACTTTCCCGGGGACCGATTGCAGGTGCTGCAGTCGGTTATAAGGCAGAACCGGGGGCCATATAACAGCCCCCGGGTCTGCCATGCACAGCAGCCTATGAGAACCAGCCGGAGGCAGGTCCTCATAAGCTTCCTGTCAGTGTGACTCTCAGCGTCACACTGACAGTTTATAATACGTTACACTACCTAGGTAGTGTAATGTATTATAGCAGCAATCAGTGCTGCCAGGCTTCAAGTAAAAAGTAAAAAATAAAGTAATAAAAAGTTTTATAAAAGTGTAAAAACAAGTTATAAAAGTTACAAAAAAAATAATGCTTTTTTTCCCATAATAAGTCTTTTATTATAGGAAAAAAATGAAAATGTTAAAAAAAGTACACATATTTGATATCACCACGTTCGTAACGACCTAAACTATAAAACTATAATATTATTTTTCCCGCACGGTGAACACCGCAAAAAAAATAATTAAAAAACTATGTCAGAAACACTTTTTTTTGGTCATCAACCCTCCCAAAATATAGAATAAAAAGTGATCAAAAAGTCGCATGTACCCCAAAATAGTACCAATAAAAACTACAACCCGTCCCGCAAAAAACAAGCCCTTACACCGCTTTTTTGACGGAAAAATATAAAATTATGACTCTCAGAATATGGTGACACAAAAAATAAATAATTTTATCAAAGTGATTTTATTGCGCAATCACCACAAAACATAAAAAACCTATATACATCTGGTATCGCCGTAATCGTACCGACCCGCAGAATAAAGTAAAATTTCATTTATACCGCACGGTGAATACTGTAAAAAAAATAATACAAAAAACATTGTCAGAATTTATGTTTCTTTGTCACTTTGCTTCCAAAAAAATCTACTAAAAAGTGATAAAAAAAAATCGCATGTATCCTAAAATGGTACTAATGAAAAGTACAGATTGTCCCGCAACAAATAAGCACTCATGCAGCTCCGTTGGAGAAAAAATAAAAAAGTTCTGTCTCTCAGAATATGGCGATGCAAAATGTGCAGAGTGTTCCAAAAGCGGATAAGATCGGGCGCCATTTATAATACAAGTGCAACACTGGCCACATATCTGCGGATTATTATTTATGTACCCCATTATTATACCCTCTTATTATGCCCTGATGTACTCTGCCCAATTTACACATACCCCCACATCATAAACTGAAATACCAGCAAAACCCCAAACAGAACAGTTACCAAGCAAAATCTGCGCTCCAAAAGCCAAATGGTGTTCCCTCCCTTCTGAGCCCCACAGCGTGCCCAAGCACCAGCTTACGTCCACATATATGACATTTTATATCCGGGAGAACCCGCTCAACATTGTATGAGGTATTTGTCTTCAGTGGCACAAACTGGGCACAATATATTGTGCATTAAAATGGCATATCAGTGGAAAATTTTAATTTTCACTTTGCACCATCCGCTGCGCATTAACGCCTTGGCGCACCACGACTTAATAGCATGTCGTGGTGCGAGGGGTTATATATGGAGCGGGCTCACGCGCTGCGCCCGCTCCATATTCTGCAGGTGTCCGCTGTGTATTACAGCTGACACCCGGGACTAACGGACAGGAACAGCGATCGCGCTGTTACAGGAGCCTGTAAAATGACATTATACTGCAATACATTAGTATTGCAGTGTATTGTATTGTACCAGCGACCTAATGATCTCTCGTTCCAGTCCGCTAAAGGGACTTTTGGGAGGTTTCCACTGTTTTGGTACCTCAGGGGCTTTGCATATGCGACATGACACCCGAAAACCATTCCAGCTAAATTTGAGCTCCAAAAGCCAAATATTGTTCCTTCCCTCCTGAGTCCTGCCGTGGGTCCAAACAGCAGTTTATTACCACATATGGTGTATTGCTGTAATCAGGACAAATTGCTTTACAAATTTTGGGGTAATTTTTCTCCTTTATTCATTGTAAAAATTAAACATTTCTATGTTTTTTCAGAAAAAAGTAGATTTTCATTTTCACGGCCTAATTCCACTAAATTCAGCAAAAAAACTGTGGGGTCAAAATGCTAACTATACCCCTAGAACAATTCCTTGAGGGGTGTAGTCTTCAAAATGGGGTCAGTTTTGGGGGGATTCCACTGTTTTGCTTACTCCAGGGCGTTGCAAACGCGACATGGCACTGAAAACCAATCCAGCAAAATCTGCGCTTCAAAATCCAAATGGCGCTCCTTCACTTCTGAGCTCTGCCGTGGGTCCAAACAGCAGTTTAGTACCACATATGAGGTATTGGCGTAATCGGGAGAAGTAGCTTTACAAGTTCTGGGGTGCTTTTTAATCTTTATTCCTTGCAAATATTATTTTTTTTTATATTTTTTCAGAAAAAAAGTAGATTTTCACTTTCACAGACAAACTCCAATAAATATAGCAAAATACCTGTGGGGTCAAGATGCTAACTGTACCCCTAGATAAATTCCTTGAGGTGTGTAGTTTCCAAAACCGTCTCACTTTTGGGGGATTTCCACTGTTTAGGTACCACAAGTCCTCTTCAAACCTGACATGGTGCCTAAAATATATTCTAAAAAAAGGAGGCCCCAAAATCCACTAGGTGCTACTTTGCTTCTGAGGCCGGTGTTTCAGTCCATTATCACACTAGAGCCACGTGTGGGATATTTCTAAAAACTGCAGAATCTGGGCAATAAATATTGAGTTGCATTTCTCGGGTAAAACCTTCTGTGTTACAGAAAAAAATGAATTACAAATGAATTTCATCAAAAAAAATAAAATTTGTAAATTTCACCTCTACTTTGCTTTAATTCCTGTGAAGCGCCTAATGGGTTAAGAAACTTTCTGAATGCTATTTTGAATACTTTGAGGGGTGCAGTTTTTAATACGGGGTGATTTATGGGGTCTATCTAGTACATAAGGCCCTCAAAGCCACTTCAGAACTGAACTGGTCCCTGTAAAAATAGCCTTTTGAAATTTTCTTGAAAACGTGAGAAATTGCTGCTAAAGTTCTAAACGTTGTAACGTCCTAGAAAAATAAAATAATGTTCAAAAAACTATGCAAATATAAAGTAGACATATGGAATATATAAAATAGTAACTATTTTGTGTGGTATTACTATCTGTTTTACAAGCAGATACATTTAAAATGAGAAAAATCATAATTTTTGCAAATTTTCTCTAAATTTTGGTGTTTTTCACAAATAAGCAATGAATTTATTGACCAAATTTTTCCACTAACATAAAGTACAATATCAAAAAAGAGAAATGATCCAGCGATGTGTAGTATAGGTGGGGGAAACTCCGTTCCCACTTTATTGGAAAAATAATCACACGGATGATGAAACAAAGTAACGGAAAACACCAGGAGGGTAACAAGGTGGTTGAAATGGCACGAAATGAAGCCTACGCGTTTCAAGCACTGGCTGTGCTCTTAATCATGGCTCAGACAAAAAAGTACAATATGTCACGAGAAAACAATCTCAGAATCGCTTGGATAGGCAAAACCATTCCAGAGTTATTAACACATAAATTGACACATGTCAGATTTGAGAAAATGGGGCTGGTCATGAAGGTCAAAATGAGCTCGGTCTTGAAAGGGTTAACATGTGTGCAAACCTCATCATCAACTACAAAAAACGTCTGACTGCTGTGCTTACCAACAAGGGTTTTGCCACCAAGTATTAAGTCTTGTTTGCCAAAGGGATCAAATACTTATTTGTCTGTGCACAATGCAAATAAATATATATAATTGTGACAATGTGATTTTTTTTTATATATATATATATATATATATATATATATATATATATATATATAATCAATCTCTCACTGGTAAAATTAACCTAGCCTAAAAATTCTAGACTGTTCATGTCTTTGACAGTGGGCAGACTTACAAAATCAGAAAGGGATCAAATACTTATTTCCTTCACTGTATATATATATAGAGTGAGAGATAGATAGATAGATACAGCACACAAGAAAATGGCGACCGCACACTGCGAACACCAATGTCACTTAAACTGCTAAATATAAATAAATATGCATTACTGCTAAATCTACTTACAATAGGGAGGATCTTGGCGCACATTTTGATCAAAATGTGCGCCTAGAACCTCCCTATTGTAATTAGATTTAGCAGTAATGCATATTTATTTATACTTAGCTGTTTAGGTGACATTGGTGTTCACAGTGTGCGGTCCCCATTTTCTTGTGTGCTATATAAATTTGCAGTCACAGGCGTCCTTGCACCTGTATACACGTTTTGTTTCATTTTGTTGGAATGTGCTGTTCAAATGTTTGTGTTTATTAGATAGATAGATAGATAGATAGATAGATAGATAGATAGATAGATAGATAGATAGATAGATAGATAGATAGATAGATAGATAGATAGATAGATAGATAGACAGATAGATAGATAGATAGATAGATAGATAGATAGATAGATAGATAGATAGATAGATAGATTCTGGTCAAGCTGGTATGATATGGTTTCAGGACTGCACTGACCACATTTTTGCAGCACATTAAGGGTATGTTCACACGGCCTATTTTCGGACGTTTTTCGGGCCGTAAACGCCCGAAAAACGCCTGAAAAATCAGAAGCAGAATGCCTCCAAACATCTGCCCATTGATTGCAATGTGAAAAACGGCGTTCTCTTCCGATGGGCCGTATTTTACGTGGCCGTTTTAAAAAAAAGCTGCGTAAAAAAATGGCCCATCAGAACAGAAGTGCAGGTCACTTCTTGGGACGTTTTTGGAGCCGTTTTACATAGACTCTATTAAAAACAGCTCCAAAAATGGCCGTAAAAAACGCAGCGAAAATCGCGAGTGGCTTAAAAAACTTCTGAAAATCAGGAGCTGTTTTCCCTTGAAAACAGCTCCATATTTTGAGACGTTTTTGAGTTTGTGTGTGAACATACCCTCAGACTGCTCCGGCGATCAGGACTGCTCCAGTTAAGGTCTCATGACCAGGCATACAGATTGTTCAGTCCAAGCTTACTGCCCTAATGTAAATTTTTGTGGGTTGTCAAAAGAGAAATTTGTCAGAAACAAAAAAAAAATGCGAAAAGTTATGCACCAGTAGCAAATTTATAGTATATTTTGAGAACTGCTTTGGGCCTGAAAAAAAAATCTTGCCCCCTGGCGAACCACTCTATTTTTGGACAACAGCAGGAACAGCCAGAGTACAGCTCAAGTGTTTTAGGGGATTGCTATATAAACAAGTACAATGAACTCAGCTTTACATGTAATACAGTAAATATGAGGAAAAGACGTAAGACATTATATGGGGCATAATGTTTGTCACACAGATTTGAGAATGTCACCTGCTACCAGAGTTCTGTGAATGGCACCTTTCATACACTTAACACACATTAACAAATTCTGCTATACTCTCTCTTATTGTGTACCTTGAAGGCCAGGGTTGTTGTTCCCTGCAGAAACTACATCCCAGGCTCAGCAATTTCCTGCCTGAGTTTAGGGAGCACCTGGAAGCTGAACCCACCGGTATCCAGGACACAGTTAGCCAGGGCCTGTTCTTCAAAGAGCCTTCAGAATTCACAACGCATTTGCGATCCCTGCGTTGCTCATCCAAGAAGAGCACATCTGGGTCAAACCTACCCATAAAACGAGATAAAAACAATATCCCAGACCACTATTGATTAAATAAAAACAACGTAACTCCTGTAAATGACAAAGAATTGTAGACAATTTGTTTTTCATGGAAATCTTGATTTAGCAGTTGGCCAGCTATATTACCATTCCATACCGCCAGAAACATTCTTCCAAACCAAGCTGCATCCAGATGTGCTTCAATGGTGAGAACGCTTAATGAACCTGTCAGATAACCACAAGGGTTGAGGTTCCAAGGGTTGGAGCTAGTTAGAAACAACTGGAGAGATGGCAATTCTGTAAACAACTTAAATAACACCAAAAAAGTGCCTCAATAGAATAATTTGGTCAAACACCAAAGTCATAGTTTAAACACATATGCAGAAAATCAGTGTTAAATGACCCAAACATTTTCAAAATAAAATAGTTTTTATTGAGACATGATAAAAATACAAAATACAGTTAATAGCATCAAAAATGAATTCAAATATAAGTCCTCACTGTAAAGAAAATAAACAAAATAAACCCCCCCATAAACTGCCCCAAACTAGTTCACTTCCGGTTTTCGCGATCATACCAACCATGCCTCAGGTAAGTCCAATGAAACTAAGATTTGTAGACATATATATACACCTTATCCTGTCAAAGAGCCTTCATCCTTTTCCCCCTGACGAAACCTGGTGGTGAAACGCGTTGGGTGTAAGTGGGCTACTGGCACATCGCTACTCTTTACCGGATTGTATATCTGCATGGTCTGTCAACTTCTATTCTGTTATTTTTTTGGCTACCTTTCCATTTCTGTCTATCGATTCTGATGGTCTATTTCACAGTTGTTTATATTTATTTTTGTTATGTGACTCACCATGGCTGTTTATTTACAATGTACTTCTGTATGGTATAGATGTTATGGCCAGTAGCCCACTCAGTATTTTCTTTACTGTGAAGACTTATATTTTAATTCATTTTTGATGCTATTAACTGTATTTTGTATTTTTATCATGTCTCAATAAAAACTATTTTATTTTGAAAATGTTTGGGTCATTTAACACTGATTTTCTGCATATGTGTTTAAACAACTTAAATAAGAAAGAAACTTTTTGGATATACATACCCTGGGACGACTACATTCCCAGTGGTTGAAAATAGACAAAGAGCTGAGCTCTTGTCTGAAATCATCAATTTTTCTTATTGCCTTTGGGTTACTTTTAGTCCTTATATGCAGGTTTTTTTTTTGGCTGGTTGTATATGATGAAGTTTTTTTTTTTCGGCTGTTCAGCATCCCGTCAAATTTTCAAGTGTAGGTCTTTATGGTTTGTGATTGGCTATCCTGAGCCATATGACCACTCCAGCATATTACATTTTTGAATGGACTTTTCCATACTTTGGATTGGTCATTATAGTCACACTACCTATTTGCACCTTATTGGCTTAGCCTAACCACGTGTTTAATATCAGCAGACAAACAGGCGCCTGGTTAATATATATTCTATCTTCTATTACAATTTTTCCATCACAATTTGAAAACTATTAGTACTCAGTAAATTTTTTATGCCCATACAGAAAATAAAACAATAGATTTGCGTTGTATTTTGTGCATTTACTTATATGTATGCATGCAGTGCCGTATTCCTGTGGTTTTATTTAACATTTTGTATTCAGGGCTGCATTATTAGTATTCGCTACATTTAATGTCATTCTAATGTTTGCCGCATAGAGGTAACACTCTATCTAAATAATAGGAAGTGGTGGTAATAAGTTAACACATGACCCAAAAGAAGCCGTCTGACGAAATTCTAGTCGGGCCACATGTTGGACCTTGGCGTTTTCTGTTGGACTTTTAACTACATGCTCATTTTTTGTGGATGTTAAGTAATTGAAAAGGATACAGCTATATGCTGCCCCTCTGGCCCGTGCCCGGAGATCTTGTTCAGTCCACCCCTGTACCAACGCCATCTGCATTTTAAATCTCGTACATTCATAGACTTTAACTTTACAGCCTACATGTTTCATACCACTGTGACCCAGGATTTTTTTTTCATTTATTCTGATTGTTCTAGCATGTCTTTATTTTCTTCCAGGCTTATGGCATATAAAAGAGTTAACGTAAAATAAACACTCCTGAATAATACACTGTTCATTTCTCTCTTGGCAGCTATAGTTTAGTTACTATGCAAATATAAATACGATTCTTAATCATAAAGCAATTCACAAGAATCAGCCTGTCTGTCATGGAACTAAGATACTGTAGATTCTAATTCAAACATACTTAACAGTGCTTATGAGTGGCATCTGTTTCCGTAAAAGTTCACACCTCTTAGATGTTTTAGGCAAATAGCCATAAACGTTATTTCCAAATAAGATAAAAGTAGGAGCAATTAGATGATGAACATGAGATTAAAATTATTTACATAGAATAGTTCAAATTAATTGATGACAGGTAATATCTGAGGTTTGACAGTGGCATGTGAGAGTGGCCTGCTCCTACTAGAAGAAAGAAGCCAGATATCTGTGTAAAAGGTGATGTATCCTGTTGGATTTCATTGGTCGTTGTCAGGTGCAGACCAGATCAGACCACAGATCAAGGCAGAGATCGATTTTTGATTTGTCGTTTTAAGCTAACCGAAAATGACAAGTTGTTCAAAAGAATCACTAATGTATGGCCAGCTTTATTCTCCCCTAGAAGCAATGAGGCCTCGGAGTTCATAATGTGTAATATGTGTTTTGTAAGTAATAACTACAACATGGATAGATAAACTGACTCCATGACAATATCAGTATTGGTCACTAGTGCTTCTAGGGCTAGGTTGCTTTGTATTTTTCGCCTCTACAATATTTCACCATTTGTTCATTGCAGTTTCTTCTCAATGGGAGTGAAAAATAAGTAAAATGAACATGTGAAATATGCATGTAAACATTTTACATGTAGTACAGCACATACTGCTCCATAATAGCTATGGCAATCCATGTGCTAACACATGCAGGTTTTGCTACGAAATATGAGTTTCAATGCTGCCTGCAGGACAGATTTACACACAGCATATGGCCTCTTCAACATGGCAGTATGTTGGTCAGTATTTTTCATCAGTATTTGTAGGCAAAAACTAAAAGTGGTAAGTGTAAGTGTATGTTCACACGGCTTATTTTCGGCTTCCAAACATCTGCCCATTGATTTCAATAGGACAGGCGTATTTTTGAAAAACGGCCGCGTAAAAAAACGGCCCCGAAAAAGAAGTGCATGTGACTTCTTGAGCTGTTTTTGGAGCCGTTCTTCATTGACTCTATAGAAAAACAGCTCCAAAAACGGTCGTAAAAATTTACTTAAGAAACGTCTGAAAATCAGGAGCTGTTTTCCCTTGAAAACAGTTCCGTATTTTCAGACGTTTTTGATTTTGTGTGTGCACATAAGGGCTTGTCCACACGTAACAGAATTGCTGCAGAAAATTTTTGCAGTAATTCCGCAGAAACAAGTAGAATTACACCTAATTTATTGAAAGGCGCACACCTCTTAATAAATTTGACACATTCTGGATTGTCTTAAAGACAGAAAACGAAATCTACGCCTGCTATTAGCAGGAAAAGATTTGCACGGAAATTTGTACATTTTCTGTCTGTAGTAATAATTTTTCTGTTGGAAAATTGTTGGTCATGCCCCCTCCCAAATGATTCTACCCAGAAGAGGAGAAGAAGAATGTGAATGAGAATTTTTCTTTCCCTCATCTGTTCCATAGCGGCGGTGGCACAGCTGGGTGTGTGCATGCGCACGCACGCTCTCCTCTCCAGCTCTTGTCAGACAGTGATGACAAGACTGTGTGTGTTCTCGCGAGAGAGATCACGCAGCACAAGCCGCTCTGACACTGTCCATAGCTGATTGGACAGTGTCAGAGCTCTGACTACCACAACCCCTGCCCTTTCCATGAAAAGAAACGCCCCACTGACAGTACAGGGGCTAATTTATATATCGGGCACCAAATATAACAGCACCGATATCTCAAAAATGGAGGAGGCTAGACAGGTAGTTTAAAATGCCCCAGGGTCTGTGCAGCAGCGCCTATAACATGGTGCACTCAGTTGCACATGTATGGGCTAGTGAAAGGTTCTCTTTAAGCAAAGTGTGCCACGAGCTAGCTTGTTCAACTACCACCTCAGCCTCCTGTCTTTAATTGCACCTAACACCAAGGACACCCACAACTGCCATCAGGCAGGAGCCAGTCACAAGGGAGTGCCCCGGGGGAAAATACTGTCGTCATCATCATTTGTGCAACCCCCTCATCATTGTGTGTGTAGGCCTGCACAGCGTACAGAGTAAACAGCCACCGTGAACAAAGAGAAAGAACTCGGCCAACATCTTGGGGCTTGAGCTTATCACATGTTTTCCCCAGCACACCACACTAAGGCCTTATTCATATGGACGTGTCCGTTTTGCGCACGCAAAAAACGCTGCATTTTGCGCGCGCAAAAGATCCGTGTGGCATCAGCATATGGTGCGTGGCTGCGTGATTTTCGCGCAGCCGGGATCATTATGACACTCCTCTTTTATGTTTACAGACAAAAAAGCACAAGGTGCTTTTCTGTTTTCATTCATTTATTTTACTACTGTAGCGCGCATCATGCGCGGCACCCGGAAGTGCTTCCGTGTGCCGTGCGCGATTTGCACGCACCCATTGACTTCAATGGGTGCGTGCTGCGCGAAACACGGGTAAGTATAGGACATGTCGTGAAATTCACTGACAGTCTGAACGGCCACATTCACTAACATAGGTCAGTGCGACGCGCGTGAAAATCACGCGCGTAGCACGGACGTATAACACGTTCGTGCGAATAAGGCCTAAGGCTATGTTCACAGGGCTGACTTTGCTTGGCGGGTCCCGCTGCAAAATCTGCCGCAGAATTATTCCTGACGTTAGCAGGAAGATTCCTACTCCCATTCCCTACAATGGCAGGTTTGGGAGGAATCCACCCGAAGATCGGACAGGCACTTCTTTTTTCCGCTAGCTGAAAAAATCAGCTAGCGGGAAAAAGAAGCGTCTGCCCCCACATTAAAATTAATAGGAGGCGGAATTTTGCGCCAGAATCTCACGCCAAAATTTCTCCGTGTGAACATAGCCTTACATTACACATCTTGAAACTGCAATAAAATACTGCAGCGTTTCAAACCACAGCGGGAATGTTACGTGTGACTAGACCTATAATGGAAGCTTTGAATGTTAAAGGGTGAATCAATAGGGTGAAAATTATCTATCCTCATTAAGATTGAAAATTATTGTAACTTAAGTGACTGCTATTTGGCTCCCAACCATGGTGTTGAATCCTCATCTTTTAATTGCAATAACTGCCTCATTAAGAATTTAGATGATAAAACTTTTAATTAAATGCATTACTAATAAAATAGTAGTTACTAAAACATGACATGCTGGTTCCAAGCCTCTTCTGTTTGAACTGCAAACGAGGATGCATTAAAGGGAATGTGTCATCAAAAATGACCTATTGTTTGTATCAAGTTTTTATGTTAAACAGATTTTTTAAGAACTTTGGGTGTTTTTTTTATTTTCTTTGTCATTATCTATATTAGAAAATAATCCTAAAATCTTCCTGTTCTGCAGACATCACTTGTCAGCAGTCATCTCTTTATCATCACAGGCAGGATTACACTGACAGGTAATCTCTATATATAGATGACACAGGAACCACTATTGATAATAGGTGATGGACACCTCCTATCCCTTTACACACAGTTACCTCTGAACAGGTCATAGAGCATGCCTAGAAAACTCTCCCACGGAAGTGAATGAAAATCTCCTGTTCACAGGTTCCTATGGTCCGTGTGGCTGCTGTAAATCATATCTCTAAATGCTGTTGTCAGCAGGTCATTCAAGATGGCTGCCCCCATAATCATGTATAGAAAATAGAATAAAAAAACTACGAAAAAAAAAAAACGGATCAGAAAAAAAGATTATATTCTGAAAAAAAAATATAGGTGATAATTTCCCTTTAATATGGTATTCCAGAAAATAACATTTATTTCCTATCAACAGGATAAGTGATAGATGCTTGATCAGTGGGTACCCCACCGCTGGGACCCCCAGCGATCGCTAATGCAGAGGACTCCAGTCCTCCCCTCCATCAGCACGACCGCTGTGAGGAGGAGTTTGTGCTCTGTACAACTCTGTAGGTTGAATGGGAACAATTTCTATACAATACTGATTGGATTCTAACATTGAATCCGCAACCTATTTCTATTTATCGGCTGTAATTGCTACAATTTGGTTTGCTTGACTACACAAATTTTTCATTATAATTAGGATAGTATTGATTATTATCAGATTAAAATGACAGGCCATTTACACACAGCAATTCTATCTGGATGCAAAAAGAATTAAAGGGGTTTTCAAGTCCCTAAAAATGTATGGCCTATCCTCAGGATAAGCCATCAATAGTTGATTGCTCGGGGTCCGACTCCCAGGACCCCCACCGATCAGATGTTTCGAAGGGGGTGCTTCCCCTTCATTTCTACTTGCTCACTGTGAATCGTCGAGACGGATGTAGCAGCAATTCACAGTATTGCATCCTTCTCCCATTCATTTCAAGGGGCGAAGGCTTCAATACTGTGAACCGGCGTTACGTCTGTGTTGACAATTCACAGTGAGCAAGTAGAAATGAAGAGGAAGCAGCGCTCATACGATCTCTGCACCCCCTTCAAAACAGCTGATCAGCAGGGGTCCCAGGAGTCAGACCCGAGCGATCAGCTATCCTATCCTGAGAATAGGACATCAATTTTTTGGGGACTGGAAAACCCCTTTAATCAAATTACAGCATGTAAACCCACATAGTATGCTATTTCCCACTTTATTTCTACACTTTCAGGACTATATAGGGCTATCAGATTTCTTCAATCCCATAAGCCTCTATTTATTGCAGATACCACAAAAGCCCATGTATCCTGGGGAACTATCTATTCAGAAAATGTAGTAATGATGCATGTGCCTTCATCGTGGAATACCCGAGCTAAGCCTAAATTCATGAAGCACTGGCACTTTATATACAAGCATCTATTTGTCTAAATAAAGCTATAATAGCAGTTACAGAGCAGCTACTGTACAGCCCCCAAAACCAGATTTCAGGGGTGCAGTAAATCACTTATTAAAAATGGCATGCTAATAGTGCTGCTGGAGGAAAGCCCTATCAGTCAGCAGCTTTTCCCTAATCAGTGGAACCATTATAATGGCTCTGCACCACTGATAGGAGGAGAGCCACTGACTTTGCCTATTATTCTAAATCTCCTAAATTCAGCCTCCGATGGGGCAGGACAAAAGAAGCGTCCTGCCCGATCTTCGGGCGGATTCCGCCCAAAACTTCCATTGAAGTGAATGGAGGTTGGAATCTTCCTGCTGACGGCAGGAATAATTTTGCGGCGGGACCCGCCAAGCAAAATCTACCATGTGAACATAGCCTAAAGGTCCTCTAATACAGCAAGATTTTCTGCCCGGTAAATGAGCGCCTGTCGATAATACAGCATGTTGATATGCTACAATTAAAATGAACAATGATCGAAATGTATGGGGACAAACGATCGCTAATACAATAGATGTGCTGCCGACAAGCGACCATTTTCGGGCCGTATAAAAGATCCAATTAGCCAACAAAGTAGCGTTCACTCGTTTGTCAGCTGATCGCTGCCCTCTTAACAGGGTAATGTTCGGGAACGAGCGTTCTTGTGAAAACTCGCTCGCCCAATCATTGGCCTATGCAAAAGGAACTTTAGTGATCTTAAAGATGCCTGTATCTAAAGTGTCTTATGACAGCGGCAGCTTAAGGCCTCATGCACACGAACATATTTTTTTCCTCCCGTAAATACTGGCGTAAATACGTGTCCTTTGTCACACGTATTCGGCCTGTATTCCACCAGTATTTACGAACCCGTGCCCATAAATACGGGTCCGTTGTCACCAGTATTCCACCAGTATTTACCGACCCGTTTTCTCTGCACTAATCGGCAGCCCCTTCTCTCTATCAGTGAAGGATAGAGAGAAGGGGCAGCCCTTTCGGGCAGAGTTTCAGCAGCAATTGAAAGTAAAAGATGTTCATACGTACCCTGGCTCTTGTCTTGGTGACGCGTCCCTCTTATGACATCCAGTCTGACCTCCCTGGATGACGGGGCAGTCCATGTGACCTCTGCAGCCTGTGATTGGCTGCAGCGGTCACATGGGATGAAACGTCATCCCGGGAGGCCGGACTGGAGGAAGAAGCAGGGAGTTCTGGGTAAGTTAACTTAATACTATTAACTCCAGTGGTAGTCACTGTCCTGGGTGCTGAAAGCGTTACTGCCGATCAGTTAACTCTTTCAGCACCCTGGACAGTGACTATCCCCTGACGTCGCCTAGCAACGCTCCCGTAATTACGGGTGCACACACGTAGCCACCCGTAATTACGAGAGCCCCATAGACTTCTATGGGCCTGCCTGTGCCGTAATTACAGCCTGAAATAGGACATGTTCCATATTTTTCTATGGCCCGGGCACCTTTCCGTAAGCAAACGGGAAGGTACCCGTAGCCAATAGAAGTCCATGGGCCGATAATTACGGGCGTTTTTACATTTGTGTGCATGGGGCCTAAGTATGTAATCTTCCACATACTATAATTAGTCAAATTGTACACTGAATTTCAGAAAACCCTTTTACTGTGCCTGCTTTAAGGGCCAGTTCACATGGAGTTTTTTGACACTTTTTTGACGCGAAAACCGCATCGGAAAACGCCTCAATAAACTGCCGAAAATGGCTCCTATTAATTTGAATGGGAGACGGAGGCGTTTTTTTTCGCGCGAGCAGAAAAAGAAGCAACATGCCCTAACTTCGGGCGTTTACATCTCTGACCTCCCATTGACATCAATGGAAGGCAGGGAAAGCGTATTTCGTGGCATTTTTTGCCCGCGGAATTCAATGGCTGCGGGTTGAAAAACGCCACGAAAAATGCGGCAAACGGCGTGCAGGCAGATCAAAATCTGCCTCAAAATTCCAGTGCAAAAAACTCAGTGTAAACATACCCTAGTTCTCTGTTTAAAATGGTGTTTAACCCCTTCCCGACATTTGACGTATCCATACGCCAAAGTCGGGTATGGGAAGTATGCAGCGGGGTCACGGAGTGAACCTGCTTCATACGATGCCAGTGTCGGCTGTTTGTTACAGCCGGCACTTCAGAGTAACTAGCGGCATCACGCTCGAGCGCGATCCCGCTAGTTTAACTCGTTAAATGCCGCAGTCAACAGAGACCGCAGCATTTAAATTGTTAGAAAGAGGGGGGCGACCCCCTCTAACAGCTCATCGCGCCCCCCGCAATGCAATCACGGGGGCGATGGTTGCTACGGCTGCCTGGGGGCCTAATGAAGGCCCCCAGGTCCGCCATCTTTGCACACCTATCAAATGGCTATAACTTTTTTATTTGTTGGGCTAACGACGTGATTTTTGCGATGTTTTTTTCCGAAGACAATGCAGGTTTCTTTTTTATTGTTTTTATACACATCCTTTTTGCTATTTTAGAATTTTTATTTTTAAAGTTTGAAAATAATAGTAACAAAAATAAGCTTTTTTACGTTTCAGCTATTTTTTTGGGGTAATAACATAGTTTTACCCTAAAATATACCTTTTATTTGTGATCGTCATTGTCTACCGTAAATTTTTATATATTACATGTCTATATTAGGATAATTGGGTCAGCGCTAGCGTTACAACAACGATTGGCGGGGAAGACGTTTTTTTGGGGTGGGTATTTTCTGTGTATTTATTATTAATTATTTTTTTGCACTTTACTTTTCAAAAAAGACCTTTGGGGAACTTTATATATTTTTTTTATTTTTTTTACACCATATTTTTCCACTGTAACAGGGTCTAAAGATATCCGCCCACATGAAAACCACCTTGATACTGCGTCTCCTTCCAATTTTAACTATTTTGATGTGTCAATAAAAGTGGGAACATTGTATCCCTTTTATCTTCAAACAGCGCTGGATCAATTATTCTTTCCTATTTCATGTTATCCACCGTGGGCCGTCGCGGGAATCCGAGCGAGGTTTGAGTGCGGGACGCAGGATTGGTGAGCTGGAGGTTTCCTCCCTTCTCCTTTTTTTACCAAGTAAAGTCTATAGCTCAAGCAAGGGTACCTGTGGTAGTTCAGTGAGTACCGATAGCTAGGCTCAGATGGGACCCTGGCAGCAGACACCATTCGTGGTGTAACACAGCAGACAGATCGGTGGTACAACACAACTCCAACACTTTAAGGCTACAGGATACAGGATACAGGTAGCTGGTACGGGAACACTGGGAACTGGAAGACACTAAGGGACCATTTGCATAGACTAACACAGGTAACACAAACAAAGCTCAGGCAATGAAGGAAGGGGCAGGGCCCTTCTTATATTCCAGGGTGATCATGGGAACAATCAATCAATCTAAAACATGTGTGTGCTCTGGCTTATTAAAGTGTAGCTAAACGTTCGGCAAACTTCTGACATGTCATAGTGACATGTCAGAAGTTTCGATTGGTGGGGGTCCGACCACGGAGACCCCCACCAATCGCTAGAATGAAGCAGCTGAAGCACTCGTGTGAGCGTTCAGCTGCTTCGTTTCTGTTCGGCATTTTTTTTATTGGTGGCAAAATGGGCAGCTCAGCACAGCAGACCCATGTACAGCGGCTTCATTTGCAGACTACATTAGCCATGAGTAGGGGCAGTGGCATAACTACCGCGGTAGCAGCCGTAGTGGCTACTACGGGCCCGCGGCTTGAGGGGGCCCGTACCGCCAGCCGACATGCCTCCCCATATGCCTGGTGGTGCCGCTAGCAGTCGTTATGGCTGCTACAATGGTAGCGCCGCTACTACGGGGCTCATGTCGCCGAGCCTCCAACAATTATGGGCCGGGTGGCCCTCTCATGCCCGTAGGCATCGCTAGTACCGGTGCTAGCGACAGCCAAATACATGCATTAGCGCTGAATGGCCGGGCATGTTCCGACCAATGTGCCCGACCATTCAGCGTCTTACAATGACGCTGATTGGCGGGGCAAAATCAGTTGCCCCACCAATCTGCGCCTTTCAAAGACGCTAGTGGCACGATGATGTCATCGCGCCGCTTCCGTGCTTGAAAGGCGCTGATTGACCAGGCAAGTCATTCTGCCTCGCCAATCAGCGTCATTGAATGACGCGTCGTTCAGCTCCAGCAGACCTGCTCAGAAGAGAGCAGGTCTGCATTGCCATCAGACTGCACGGGAACGGGATTATGTGAGTTTGTCAAGTGTTTTTTTTTTTTCTAATAAAACTGTGTGGCATTATCTATAGTGGGGGCTCTATCTACAGGGGGGTCATCTATATGTGGGGCACTATATACAGGGGGGTCTATATGTGGGGATGTGGGGCACTATCTACAGGGGGGTCTATATGTGGGGATGTGGGCCACTATATACAGGGGGGTCTATATGAGGGGATGTGGGCCACTATATACAGGGGGGTCTATATGTGGGCCACTCTATACATGGGTGGTCTATATGTGGGCCACTATATACAGGGGGGTCTATATGTGGGGATGTGGGCCACTATCTACAGGGGGGTCTATATGTGGGGATGTGGGCTACTATATACACGGGTTCTATATGTGGGCCACTATATACAGGGGGGTCTATATGTGGGCCACTATCTACAGGGGGGTCTATATGTGGGGATGTGGGGCAATATATACAGGGGGGTCTATATGTGGGGCACTATATACAGGGTGAGCTATATGTGAGACACTATACAGGAGTGGGCTATATGTAGAGCACTATCTATAGGGGAGTTATTGTTTAGGGCACTTTCTATAGGGGTGGGCTATATGTGGGACACTATATACAGGGGTGGGTTGCCTGTGGGGCACTAGCTACAGGGTGGCTATATGTAGGGCACTGTCTACAGTGGTGGGCTATATGTGGGACACTATATACCGGGGGAGTTATATGTGAGACTATCTACAGAGGTGGGCTATACGTGGAGCACTGTCTATAGGGGAAGCTATATAATAGGGCAGCAAGATGGCTCAGTGGTTAGCACTATTGCCTTGCAGCTCTGGAGTCCATATGTGGGCACTATCTACAGAGGGCTGTATGTGGGACACTATCTACAGGGGATTCTATGTAGGGCACTATCTACAGAGGCTCTATGGGAGTCACTATCTACAAGGGGCTATAGGGGCACTATCTACAGGGGGCACGATGTATGTGCGCTACCCCTTTAAGAGCAGGCACGAGCGAGGAGGAGACTGGGGCCAGCGCTCGCAGACCCATGGCTGCGGCCGTCAGGGGAGAGTGAACCTGACGGCCCGCAGCCACGGTCATGACAGTATCCCCCTCTTATGCCCCCTCTTCTTGGGGCCAAAGCGAGAGAGAAACTTCTTCAGAAGGGTAGGAGCATTGAGGTTCTTCTCTGGCTCCCAGGACCTCTCTTCAGGACCAAACCCCCTCCAATCCACCAAATAAAAAGTCTTCCCTCTCACTCTCCTAAACTTCGAAGGTGTCTGAAGGGCCGCTGGAGGCAACCGCAGGGCTAGGAGTCTTGGTAAAGCAGTCCAGAACCACTGGTTTCAGGACGGAGACATGGAAGGAGTTGGGGATCCCGAGGGTAGGAGGCAGCCGAAGCTTGTAGGCGACAGGGTTGACCTGCTGCAGGATCTCGAAGGGTCTGAGGAACATGGGAGAAAATTTGTACGACGGCACCCTCAGTCGAATATTTCTGGAGGACAGCCAGACCTTCGTGCCAGGAAGAAACTGATGTGGTTCTCCTCTCCTTGTGTCCGCCTTCCGTTTCATGCGTTCGACCGCCAGCAGGATGGAGGATCGAGTCTGCTGCCAGATCTGCAGAAAGTCCCTAAAAGCCGTGTCAGAAGCTGGTACCTGGGACGTATCAGGCACCGGGAGAGGAATTCGTGGGTGTTGGCCGTAGACAATGAAGAACGGTGTTTTCTGTGTGGACTCGCTGGTGTGATTGTTGTATGAGAATTCAGCCCAGTCATCATGCTGCTTGGAGATGAAGTGGCGTAAGTAGTTCTCCAAGATCTGATTGATCCTCTCGACCTGACCATTGGACTGGGGATGGTAGGCCGAGGAAAAGTCCAACTTTACACCTAGGAGTCCGCAGAGGGCTCTCCAGAACTTCGAGGTGAACTAAAACCCCCGATCAGACACAATGTGCTGTGGCAAGCCGTGCAGGCAGAAGATGTGTTGCATGAACAGCTTGGCCAGTAGAGGAGCAGAAGGAAGATCGGTCAAAGGAACGAAGTGGGCCATCTTAGAAAATTGATCCACCACCACCCAGACAGTACTGCATCCAGCAGAGAGAGGCAGGTCAGTAATAAAGTCCATAGCTATATGCTGCCAGGGAGCATCGGGCAATGGCTGGAGCAGGCTAGCAGGTCTGCAGTGAGGGACCTTGTTAGCTGCACACGCTGGGCAGGACGAAACAAAGTCCAAAATGTCCTTGGGTAACGTGGGCAACCAGAAATGATGGGCAATCAGATCTCGGGTATTACGGGTCCCCATGCGACCTGCCAGTCTAGAGGAGTATCCCCAGCGGAGGATTCTCCCTCGGTCAGCCAGGCGCACAAAGTCCTCCCTGGAGGAATGTCCCGAACTTGCAGGGGATTGACAGAGACAATGCAAGATGGATCAATAATGTTCTGTGGAATCTCCATGGTGTCTTGAAAGACCTGGACAAGGCATCGTCCCTCACATTCTTGTTGGCCGGGCGATAATGGAACTCAAAATGGAACCTGGTAAAGAACAGCGACCACCTGGCCTGATGAGGATTCAGCTGTTGGGCCGTCTGGAGATAGGTGAGGTTCTTGTGGTCTGTAAAAGTCAGGATGGGATGAGCTGTGCACTCTAGTAGATGTCACCACTCCTTTAGGGCCAACTTGATGGCCAGTAACTCCCATTCCCCAATCGAGTAGTTGCGCTCTGCGGAAGAGAAGAGCTTAGAGAAATATCCACATACCATAGACTTGCCCTTGGAACCTCTCTGGAACAGGAGTGCACCAGCAATGACAGAGGATGTGTCCACCTCCAGCGAGAACTGTAGAGTAATGTCTGGATGATGGAGGATAGAAGCTGACGTGAAGGCACTCTTCAGGCTATTGAATGCAGACTCTGCCTCAGGAGTCCACACCTTGGCGTTCATGCCCTTCTTAGTGAGGTCAGAGATAGGAGATGTCAGTGAGGAGAAGTTTGGAATAAACTGTTTGTAAAAATTAGCGAATCCCAGAAAGCGCTGTATAGCTCTCAAGAATTGAGGGTGTGGCCATTCCAGGACAGACTTTACCTTTTCAGGATCCATCTTGAGACCTCTATTTGAGACAATCCTTTTCAAACATGCACTTCTCCAACTTAGCATACAGACGATTCTCTCTTAACCACAGCAAAACTTGACGGACATGTCTCTGATGAGTCACAGGATCTGGAGAAAAAATCAAGATGTCATCAAGATAGACCACAACACAAACATAGAGGAGGTCACGGAAAATGTCATTAACGAACTCCTGGAAGACCGCAGGAGCATTACACAGACCGAAAGGCATTACTAGAGACTCATAGTATCCATCACGGGTGTTAAATGCAGTCTTCCATTCGTCACCCCAGCGAATCCGGATTAGATTGTAAGCCCCACGCAGGTCTAGTTTGGAAAAAATCTTGGCACCACGTATACTTTCAAATAATTCAGAGATCAGCGGCGACGGATATTTATTCTTCACCGTTATTTGTTGAGACCCCGGTAGTCAATACAAGGACGCAGAGAGCCATCCTTTTTTTTTGACGAAGAAGAACCTGGCTCCTGCCGGGGAGGCAGACTTCCATATGAAGCCCCTCTCCAAGTTCTCCTTAACATAGGTGGACATGGACAGAGTCTCTGGCAAGGAGAGAGGATATATCCTACTACGGGGAAGGGATGCACCAGGGATCAGCTCGATAGGACAGTCATACGCCCGGTGTCGGCGCAGTGTCTCCGCCTCCCTTTTGCTGAAGACGTCCGAAAATGCAGCATAATGACCAGGCAATCCTGTCAATGACCGAGGCAGAGGAGGCTGGACCGAACGAATCTGCACCAGGCATCGGCTGTGACACTTGGAGCCCCACCAGAGTTCCAGTCCAGGACTGGGGCGTGTAGTCGGAGCCAAGGCAGGCCCAGCAGCACAGGGTTAACGGCCCCGGATAGGACATAGAAAGATGGAAGTTCGGAGTGGAGAGCCCCTACTTGGAGCCTCAGCGGCTTGCTCACAGCTATAACTGGGTCTGGCAGAGGTAGTCCATTTACTGATGCAACCATCAACTGTCTCTCCAGAGGGGTAGTGGGTAATTGAAGAAGGTCCTCCCGGTCTCTACAAATGAAATTAGCAGTGGATCCAGAGTCCAGATACGCAGAGACCTGATGCGTTTTCTCATCGGACACTATGGTCACTGGTATGGACAATTAAGATGGGAGTCCTTCTTTGCCCAATGTTGTCTTTCCTACCAACCCTAGGCTTTGGGGCTTTTGGGGACACAGATGCACAGGATGGCCCCAGAGGCAGCAATATAGACGAAGTCCCGAAGTTCGTCTGCATTGTCTCTCCTAGGTAGATAGCTTACATTGGTCCATCCTCACAGGCTCCTTAGGAGGATCGGCATCGGAGGACGGCAGGGGTTGCTGCAAGGTAGGGACCAGACTAGGAAGACCTCCCATCCCGACGACGAACCTCTTGGAGCCGTTCTCGGAGCCTTCTATCAATCCGTGAAGCTAGAAGGATGAGGTCATCCATTGTAGACGGCAGGTCTCGAGCGGCAAGTTCGTCTTTAATTTTAGGCGACAGTCCATGCCAGAATGCAGCCACCAGGGCTTCATTGTTCCACAACAGTTCTCCCGCCAGGGTGCGGAAGTGGATGGCGTACTCGCCCAGAGAGATGTCTCCTTGGCGTAGGTTAAGCAAGGAAGCCGCTGCAGAGGAGACTCGTTCAGGCTCCTCAAACACTGTGTGAAATGTCCGGAGGAACCCCTGGAAGTCACGTGTCTCTGGTCCTTGTCTCTCCCAGATAGGGTTCGCCCATGCAAGGGCCTTGCCAGTAAGAAGAGAGATGATGAAAGCGACCCTTGCGCCATCAGACGAAAATGCCCTTGAATACAGGCTGAAGTGTATCTGGCACTGGTTCAAAAATCCATGACAGGTACTTGCGTCTCCATTATAGTGGTCAGGAAGTGGCACAGAAAAACGAGGATCAACACTGCCAGGAGGTGTAGTCTGAGGAACAGTACTACCAGGAGGTGTAGTATGAGGAACGGCAGCTCCTGCCTCCTGCCGACGTGCGAGAATGTTCAAGGCCTGGAGGAGTTGGTCCTGTCGAGACTGGAGGTCTAGCATATCCGCCCGCATCTCTTGTGACGTCGTCATGGTCTTGGATCGACCAGCCGGGTCCATGACCTGAGTGTACTGTCAGGCCGGATTCACATGAGCGTGTGCGTTTTGCGTGAGCTAAAGGCACTTGACAGCTCCGTGTGTCATCACCATATGATGCGCGGCTGCGTGCTTTTCGCGCAGCCGCCATCATGATGACACTCTGTTTGGATGTTTGTAAACAGAAAAGCACGTAGTGCTTTTCTGTTTTCATTCATAGTTTTACTGCTATTGCGCGAATCACGCACGTCCCACGGACGTCCCATGGGTGCGTGATGCCCTGAATACACACAAAGAATGGACATGTCGTGAGTTTTACGCAGCGGACTCACGCTGTGTAAAAATCACGGAACTGTCTGCACTGCCCCATAGACTAATATAGGTCCGTGCGACACGCGTGAAAATCACGCGCATTGCACAGAGGTATATCACGTTCGTCTGAATAAGCCCTCACGTTGGGTTCATGGACCCACTGGGCTGTACCACCTTGGCAGTATGACAGCTGGCCAACCGGGTGCAGGTCACAGTTCACAATTCGTATAAGGTATCTGTGGCAGCTCGGACAGTAGCTAGGCAGGCTCGGCTGGGACTAGGCAGCGGGTAGACATCAGGCGTGGAGCAGCTGTACAGGCGTGGATACAGCACAGTACGACTACAGCACGGCACTAGAACAGGATACCACGGGATACAGGATACGGATACAGGAACAGGTAACACTGGAAGTGGAAACACTAGGGGACCATTTGCTTAGACAAACTAGGATGTGACAAACAACGCTCAGGCATCGAAGCAAGGGGCTGGGCCCCTCTTATAGTCCAGGGCACTCATGGGCTGATTAAAATATTAAAGTCCGGTGTGCTCGCTGCCCCTCTAAGAGCAGGCACGAGCATGCGCACGCACCCTAAGGGACCCGGCCGAGGAGAGTGGAAGTGAGCACTGTCGTCTCCCGAGGAGGAGACTGGGGCCAGCGCTCGCAGACCCATGGCTGCGCCCGTCAGGGGGAGACTGAACCTGATGGCCCGCAGCCATGGACATGACACTGAGCTTGGTTCTAGTGCTGTATTTATGTACTGAGGTTGGTTCTGGTGCTGTATTTATGTACTGAGGTTTGTTCTGGTGCTGTATATACGTATGGGCTTGTTCTAGTGCTGTATATATGTCAGAGCTTGGTTCTAGTGCTGTAATTATGTACTGAGCTTGGTTGTGGTACTGTATATATGTCAGAGCTTGGTTCTAGTGTTTTATTTATGTACTGAGCTTGGTTCTAGTGCTGTATTTATGTACTGAGCTTGGTTGTGGTAATGTATATATGTCAGAGCTTGGTTCTAGTGCTGTATTTATGTACTGAGCTTGGTTCTGGTACTGTATATATGTACGAGCTTTGTTGTGGATCTGTAATTATATAGGATATATTTATAATAACAAAATTGCAGGACAGATGGAATTGTTCTCAATTCATTGTATATTTAAGGGGAATCTGTCAGGTCGTTTTAACCCCTGGAACCGCCACTATGCAGTAATACATGACCTGACAATATTTCCAATATTCCCTTGTCTGTTTTTTTCAGATGAAGCAAAATCTTTAAAATCCACTTTTAAAACGGCACACACTATATGCTAATTACTCATTAGAGGGTCATGGGGCGGTGCCGCTATCCTGAAGAGTCACATTATTCTGCCTCCAAACCCACCTTTCCATGTTTGAGTGGCATCTCCCTGGCTGATACAAATTTCTCGGATGCGCCATTGCCTTGTGGCACTATACACAAGGGGGGGCTGTGTGGCACTACACACAGAGGGGGGCTGTGTGGCACTATACACAAGGGGGAGCTGTGTGGCACTATACACAAGGGGGCACTGTGTGGCACTATACTCAAGGGGGGACTGTGTGGCACTATACACAAGGGGGAACTGTATGGCACTATTTACATGTGGGAGGGCTGTGGCTCTATCTACAGAGGGGGGGCTGTGTGACTCTATATACAATGGAGGGGGGCTGTGTGGCACTATATACAGGGTGGCTGAATAGCACTATCTACAAGGGGGAGGTGGGGGCGCTATCTACAAATAGGGTGTGACACTGTCTATAGGTGGGGCTATATAGCACTGTTTACAGTGGGCTGTATGGCACATTCTACAGGGGGCACTATTTATAAGGGGGGCTGCATGTGGCACGCGGAAGGTGCCCCGGTCAAGAGTTTGCTATAGGGCCCAGTCTTTCCTAGTTACACCCCTGAGTAGGGGAGTCTTTTGTGCATGCTCGGCTGTCACACAGCCGAGTGGTGTCAACAGGAAGAGGAGGAACTGCAGCTATGGGGCAAGAGCTGTTTGGTAATGTTGGCATGCTCGCCATGCAAGAAAGAAAACCACTATACAGAAATAGCGGAGAAGAAGTGCGCTTGATCATTCGGTTAAAAGAAGGACTACTGGAAGATGCAACCAGGGACAATGGCGTAGCTATAGGGGTCGCAACGGTCGGAAATGCGACCGGGCCGCTAAGCAGATCTGTGCAGGCAGACGCAATGTAGTAACTTCATCACGCCGGTCTGCGCCAAGTCACTCACAGCACAGTGCAGAGGATTAGCATCTCCTCCACCTGTCGTGGTAACTGGGATAGGTAAGTAATTATGTTATTAGGTACATACATATGGGGGCATTATACTGGGTATGGGAGGGGGGGCTCATATAATAGCTGCTGAGGGGGAATTATACTGTATGGGGGGGCATTATACTGGGTATGGGAGAGCTAAGAGGGGCGTTATACTGTATGGGACAGCTATGGGGGGGCATTATACTGTATGGGGGGCATTATACTGTATGGGGCAGCGAAGGGGGCATTATACTGCGTGGTTCATTATACTGTATGTGGCAGCTATGGAGGGCATTATACTGTTTGCGGCAGCTATGGCTGCATTATACTGTATGGGGTCATTATACTGTATGGGGCAGCTATGGGGGGCATTATACTGTATGTGGCAGCTTTGGGTGGCACTATACTGTGGGGGCAGCTATAGGGGCATTATACTGTGGGGCAGCTATGGGGTATTAGACTGTGGGGGGCAGCTTTGGGGGCATTATACGGTGGTGGTCAGCTATGGGGGCATTATACTATGGTGGTCAGCTATGGGGGGATTATATTGTGTGGGAGCAGCTATGGGGGGCATTATATTATATGGGCCAGCTGTTGGGGGCATTTTACTGTATGGGGCATTTTAAAGTATATGGCAGCTATTAGGGCATTATACTGTATGGGGCATTATACTGTATGGGGGCATTATACTGTATGTGGCAGCTATGGGGGGCATTATACTGTATGGGGGGCATTATACTGTATGGGGCAGCTATGGGGGCATTATACTGTATGGGGGCATTATACTGTATGGGGCAGCTATGGGGGGCATTATACTGTGTAGTGGCATTATACTGTGGGGGCAATTATGGGGTCATTATACTGTGGGGGCATTCATGGGGTCTGTTGGGCAAGGCAGCTGGGCGTAAGCGTGTGCAGGGTTCTGGTGGTGTTGGGGAGTGGGAGGGGGACCCAAGCTGAATTCTTGCACCAGGGCCCATGAGCCTTTAGCTATGCCCCTGATAAGTGCAAACCATGTAAACACAAGACAATCACATGGGGTATTTTGACTGTGCGCATGCCACCATCCTGCAAAGGCCAAGGGGGGGGGGTTTACCTATAACCCTTAAATAATTAGACCGACACCAATTTCCTTTTAACGTGGGTTGACTCGAGGGTCGGCCACAGCTTTATTTATTATTTCTTTATTATCCAATTTCCACATAAATTATTAACCGTTTCATACCCGTATGCCAGCCTGCCTAGGGCAGGGCATGTAGGTCACTTTTTTTATAAAAAAATACCGCCTGCTGTGACATAGGAACACCCCAACACTCCACCATCTTCACCACCACTTAGCCAGAACCTATACCATCCCCATCACACGTAGTACAAAATTCCAAAAATAGCACCAATCGTCATAAACCGCTCATGAAACTAACCGGGTAACTTGTCCTAAGTACTTTCTTTGTCCTCCCCTTTTTTTTTTTTTTTTTTTTTTTATATATAACCATTCGATCCCGTGAGGCACTCACAACCCAAACATAGGGAGGGAGGGTGGGACAAGCAAACGGCCAGAAGAGGAAGATGGCCGCCCTCCGCTGACTTAAGAACCCTTGCCATGAACGGAGGGTCCCCCGACCGCAGCCCGCCTCCGTAACGCCCATAGGGGCGGGTCCTTGTGTCCCCATCATGACTCCTTACACACGCTGCTCCCTGCTCTACCCGCCCTGTCCTGCCTGTTAACCCTTTAACCCCCGCTGTGCCGCACAGTCATGAGCCCAGCGGCTAATACGCCTGAGGGCTTCCAGGACTGTGCGCATGCCACCATCCTGCAAAGGCCAGGGGGGGGCGGGGTTTACCTATAACCCTTAAATAATTAGACCGACACCAATTTCCTTTTAACGTGGGTTGACTCGAGGGTCGGCCACAGCTTTATTTATTATTTCTTTATTATCCAATTTCCACATAACTTATTAACCGTTTCATACCCGTATGCCAGCCTGCCTAGGGCAGGGCATGTAGGTCACTTTTTTTATAACAAAATACCGCCACGAGGAGGATGCGCATTCTCAACTGCGCACCCCTCCTCCCCCACGACCCCCGGTCAACCTGAACAAAGCCTCCTCCATGCCATCCTGGAGACCGGACAAAAAGATGTCCAGCCCAATATCCGTGAGGTGCACCCCATCCGGCAACAGTAAACACCTATTATCCCCTTCCAACTGCCTATGCCGAATAACCACCCCCCCACCAGCTCTGACATACCTCGAGACCCTGGTGTTCAACAGGCGCCTCCCCCTTTCAATAGCGTTAAGATCACGTGCTCCCGCCCATTCCGCCCGCGGAATCACCTCAGACCATACTAAAACCAACTGGGAGAAGAACGACGTAAACCTTTCCAAATCAGACTGAATCAACGCTATCAGCTCGCCCAACCGCACCGAACACAGGTCGTTCCCTCCAACATGTATCACCAACACAGTAGGAGCCGCCCGCTGCCTACTAATCGCCACCACTTCAGGTAAGACATCCAGCCATCTTAGTCCACGACTCCTCTCCAGTGCACATCAGCTCCCAGGATCCCCAACGAAAGACCTCCTGGCCGTATAGAAGCCCGCCGTTCAGCCCAAAAAACATAGGAATGGCCGATAATCCAAATAACCGGACGAGGACCTGCAATAAACATAGTATTAATGTAAAATCAAATCCGGGAGAATCTAACCAGCAAAACACTCAGAACGCCAGCGCCCTATGCGCCGAACCTCCCCATCGGGCAAACCCAACTCGCTGGCCGTAGTAGCAGCACCTATCCGGAATGAGTGAGTACCAAACTCCTTGGGGGGAAACCCAGCCCTGGATAAGGCGGACCTGAACACCGCCGTGAACTGGAACCTGGTAAGAGGTTTGCCATCTGCATGGGCTAGGAACTGGGCCCCGGGCAACCTGGCCCGCGCGTATTGTGAAATGGCTTGTACCGGGCAAGCCGGCCCAGGTACCGGCCGCAGAGAAATCCAACAACCCTTCTTGTACATCCGTATGCGGAAACGGACGCCGGCACTAGCCAACACCACGTCGTCGGCCAGCAGGCCCCCCGGGCGGGTGGCCGCCATGGCTACCAATTCGTAAATGCGTAGGGCACCGAAAAAGGCCAATGCAAACGCCGCAGTGAGCAACTTAACTTCAAAGGGAGAAGAACAAACGACAGGCAACTCCTGAAACTGTTTTATTAGAATTGAGTAAGAGACCGGGCGCCTCGACTCGCGCCTGACCGCGGACTTCTTCCATCCCTTCAATGCCTGCGTTATGAAAAAGGACTTGGTAACATCCGGCCACGCGCGCAATTTAAAAAATAAGGCCAAACCCGAGAGTCGCCGCTGCGCTATCGCACCCGAAACCCCTTGCTGAAATAATTTAGCCAAGTATGACAACACGTAAGACTTAAGATTAGCCGCGTCCGGCCCCAAGGGGCGCTCACCCACCACCTCCAGCCACTCGTTCCACGCCTTACCATATGCCGCCCAAGTGGATGGTGCGAGCGATGCTCTCACAAGGGGGGTCAACTGAAGTCCATCATCTTCCACAACGAGTCCGGGCAGCTGGCCCCTGCCGAGTCCGCCTGTGGGCAAAGTGAACGGAACGCCTGCCAATTAAAACGCGACAAAGCATCAGCAACCTTATTACAAACACCGGGAATATGCCTGGACCTGAAATTGATGTTGTGTTGGAGGCATCTTAAAACTAGACGCCTGAGCAACACAACCACCGGGGGGGAAGAAGAGGTTAAGTGATTCACAGCATGAACAACACTAGCATTATCTGACCAGAATACCACTGATGAATTAGTCATTCTCTCTCCCCACAGCTCAACCGCAACTATGATAGGAAATATTTCGAGGAGTGTAAAATTTCTGCACCAGCCCCGATCACGCCACACTGGAGGCCAGGGAGAAGCACACCAAGATGAACCGAGAATGGAGCCAAAACCAGCACAACCAGCGGCGTCAGTAAACAACTGAATCTCGTGGCTGGATACCGGGGGGCTACGCCAGCACGTTCGCCCGTTATAATCAGCTATGAAATTGACCCACACCTGTAAGTCACTCCTCAGCCCTGCAGTAATGCGCACATGGTGTGTAGGGGACCGAGCCCCAACCGTGGCTAACGACAAACGACGCGAGAAAATACGGCCCATGGGCATGATCCTACTTGCAAACACCAACAAACCCAATAATGACTGAACCTGCCTTAGCTGCAACTTTTTGGCCGCTATGGCCGCGGACAGGTGAGACCTCAATTTTGAGAC
This sequence comes from Rhinoderma darwinii, assembly GCF_050947455.1. Classification (NCBI taxonomy): domain Eukaryota; kingdom Metazoa; phylum Chordata; class Amphibia; order Anura; family Rhinodermatidae; genus Rhinoderma; species Rhinoderma darwinii. Next base: position 244,131,599 of record NC_134687.1, on the reverse strand, counting down.
CTTGTCCGCCATCAAACGGAACACCATCTGCACCGAATCAATCTCGATTCCCAGGAAAGACAAAACCGTAGTAGGTCCCTCAGTCTTTTCCTCCGAAAGGGGAACGCCGAATCGCCCCGATATACTGCGAAACTAATCAAGCAACGATTGGCAACGTGTCGAACTGGCGGGGCCTACGAAAAGAAAATCGTCTAAGTAGTGTGTAGTGTACTTACAACCCGTAACGTCTCTCAAAACTCACTCTAGGAAAGAACTAAAAACCTCGAAATAATAACAGGAAATGGAGCATCCCATAGGTAGGCACATATCATAAAACACTTGCCCTTGCAACTGGCAGCCGAGTAAGTGATAACAATCAGGGTGGACAGGCAGCAATCTGAACGCGGATTCCACGTCGGATTTTGCCATGAGAGCACCCTGGCCCGCCTGGCATACTAATTCAACTGCCCTATCAAAAGATACATAGGAGACCGCCGCTAGGTCCTTATCTATACCGTCGTTAACCGAACGCCCCTTGGGGTATGACAAGTGGTGTATTAAACTTGGTGTATTAAATTTGCCGGGCTCCTTCTTGGGAACTACGCCTAAAGGGGAAACCCATAAGTTAGGGAATGGTAAGACCGAGAAGGGGCCAGCCATCCGGCCCAACTCCACCTCTTTGTCCACCTTGGCCCTGACGACCTCCGGGAACTCGGACGCCGATTTTAAATTTCCCGAAAAAAGGGGCGCCGGGTTGAAAACGAAAGGGATAAAGAAACCGAATGAAAAGCCCGTCCTAAGCGAGGCGGCTTCCCCCATCTTGGGGTACCGGTCTAGCCATGGCAACATCTCTAACACGCGGATTGGGGTCCTCGATCCTACCCGTACTATTGGGACGTGGGCCTTGAGCGCTCCGCCGATTGCACCGCACGGCTGGGTGGGCGGCGCCGCAGGATGAGCATTCGTGCTTGAATTTGCAGGAAGCATAAAATTTACAGTATCCCCCATTGAAAAGCCAGCAGGACCCGTTGCGCTTACTGTTGAGGGCCCCGGCCCCCGCGGCTGCAAATGCTGGTGGGGAAGGGGCCCCGGGCTGAAAGGGGCGTTGTGACATCATAAGTCTGACCCACACATCCGTTGCCTTAGTGTCCCAACCCACCTCCGGTTTTTTTGACATGCGCCTGCGAAACTCCTCATCATAACGCCACCAGGCCGTACCCCCATGAGACTTATAAGCACTAAAAACCGTATCTAAATACACAAAAAGTTGGAATGATTTTTCCGGGTTATTCTGGGAAACTACACATCCTAACACTGCAAACGCCTGTACCCAATTGTTAAAAGTTCTCGCTACTTTGGGCTTGGTCGGGACCCCTCTTTCAAAACGACGTTCCCTGTCGACGGTAGCCGAGTCCACAGACACCAGGGACCAAATATCCACGTACTCATTACGCGCTATTTTTTCCCGGGTATCATCAGATAAATGAGCTCCAAGGGGGGGGATCCCGCAAAAATACGTATCCCTGAAGGCGGGTAAGGAAGGGCCTGTCATAGACGTAGACGCTTCCACTAGCGTTTTTGGTACCTCCAGCGGTGCCGTGGTGGGGAGGGCATTCGCCCCACCCGCCAACAGGGATGGTAACACATTCACAATTTCAACATCAGATGTGGCCCCCGAACCCCAAGCCCGAAGGCAATCATACTCACTGCGTCCAGAAGCTGGCGCTGGGACCAGAGCCGTTGAAGGCGGCGGTGGGGGAGGGGCAGGTGCAGAGGATGCTACTGGCACCTCTCCCATCCTTGCGCTCGCGGACCTTCAGCGACCGGACGCCCGTGTGCTATGGCGACGCCCGTCATGGCTGCGGCGCCTGCCGTGATGGGACGACCCAGTGCAAGAGCTCGACGATCCAGAACTTGAGGATGAAGGAGTCCGTCTACGTCGCGATTGCCGCCTGCTGCGCCTGGAGGAGCGGCGTCTGGAAGACCGCCGTGAGCGGGATCGCCGAGTCCTGTTGGTGCCCCTTGAGCTGACTGATGACGCCCGCTCAATAACGTCCGTAGCCGCAAGACTAGGACCCCCGGCAGTAGGAACGACCAGTGCATCCACAGTAGTCGTGGGAAGAGGCGGCAGTAGTGGTGCCGGTTGCGTCACTCCTGGCGGATCCTGTCCGCAGTGAAAGAAGTCCTCCTCACTGTCACCTACTGAATCGCTGTCCGCCACATCCAATGGGGGGGGTGACGTTTCATGCCACCCTCCCGTAGCAGCGCTAGGTGGGATGTGCTGCGGGACTGACCCTCTGCTGCTGCTTCTAGTTCCCATCCCACGACCTGCTGCCCTAGGCCGAGCCCTTCCCAGTCCAGTGGAAGTAGCCGGGCCTGGAGACGGGGGGATCACGTCCTCCTGCCGGTCTTGCGATAGCTGCTGCGCGGGACCTAACTGTGCCTGCGCCACCCGACTAGGGGCCTCTGCCCGAACTCGCTGGGTACCAGAGGGAGACAACCGCACCGGCGGCCTAGAGCGACGCCCAGAACGCCTCGCGGGGAGCTGACTGCTTCCAGGAAGTTCGGGTGCCACGGTCTCGTCTAACAGAGACCGCAGCCATACCGAACCCTCATTATGCAGGCGAAAGCGGATAAGTTCCTCTAACTCTTGCCGGTTCATGTTCCCGAGGTAAGTTTACTCACCACCGTGGACAAGCAAACGGCCAGAAGAGGAAGATGGCCGCCCTCCGCTGACTTAAGAACCCTTGCCATGAAGGGAGGGTCCCCCGACCGCAGCCCGCCTCCGGAACGCCCATAGGGGCGGGTCCTTGTGTCCCCATCACGACTCCTTACACACGCTGCTCCCTGCTCTACCCGCCCTGTCCTGCCTGTTAACCCTTTAACCCCCGCTGTGCCGCACAGTCATGAGCCCAGCGGCTAATACGCCTGAGGGCTTCCAGGAGCAGTCAGATAATTAGACAATATCATTTTTGATAAATGATACTATTAGTAATGATTAATGATTTTTTCCAACAAGTACAATGAGGCATGATTGTGTTGGTAATACTTCCAATAAGTTTTTTTAATGCCATGCTAATGATTTTAGCTGCGGCATTAATAAAATATAAGATTTATGGTCTAATATTTCAGACTTGAAATTAAGCTGTGTAAGTTTGATCAAGCTACGTAGATTTAACATATAAAGTATAAAGAATTCAAAACACACTACGCAAATCACAAAAACACGTCCTGGGCTATTCATACTGGCCTTTGTCTTTTTTCCTCCCTCATATTTTAGAGGTTTAGGCATGACACACAGGCTTTGTGAGAATGAATACTGTCCATTTTAAATAATAGCTTCATATTTGACAGGAGGTTAGCAAAAATGCTGCTCCATTTAGAAGAACCAGTTATGACAGTCAGCTTAGGTCACCTAGTTATCTTAACCCCTAAATACCGAAGGTATTTTTAAGCCTTAATGACCAAGCAATTTTTTAAGTTTTTCCATAGTCGCATTCAAAAAGCTAGAACTTTTTTATTTTTCCGTCGACATAGCTGTGTAAGGACTTGTTTTTTTCGGGTCAAGTTGTATTTTTTAACCCCTTCCCGCACCTTGGCGTAAATGCACGTCCTGGTGAGCAGTAACTTTACGCACCTAGGTGTGCAGTTACGTCCACGCTTCAACAGTTATCGGCCGCGCAGCGCTACACCGCAGCGGCAGTTAACTATGCAGGGTGTCTGCCCTGCTCTCCGTGTTGCTGATCAGTGGCCCACCGTTGCTGATTATGGTAATTAACCCCTTAAAGAGGCTCTGTCACCAGATTTTGCAACCCCTATCTGCTATTGCAGCAGATCGGCGCTGCAATGTAGATTACAGTAACGTTTTTATTTTTAAAAAACGAGCATTTTTGGCCAAGTTATGACCATTTTTGTAGTTATGCAAATGAGGCTTGCAAAAGTCCAAGTGGGTGTGTTTAAAAGTAAAAGTCTAAGTGGGCGTGTATTATGTGCGTACATCGGGGCGTTTTTAATACTTTTACTAGCTGGGCGTTCTGATGAGAAGTATCATCCACTTCTCTTCAGAATGCCCAGCTTCTGCCAGATCACGCTGTGACGTCACTCACAGGTCCTGCATCGTGTCGGACGAGCGAGGACACATCGGCACCAGAGGCTACAGTTGATTCTGCAGCAGCATCAGCGTTTGCAGGTAAGTAGCTACATCGACTTACCTGCTAACGCCGATGCTGCTGCAGAATCAACTGCAGAATCAACTATAAATAAGTAACTTTTAAACACACCCACTTGGACTTTTGCAAGCCTCATTTGCATAACTACAAAAATGGTCATAACTTGGCCAAAAATGCTCGTTTTTTAAAAATAAAAACGTTACTGTAATCTACATTGCAGCGCCTATCTGCTGCAATAGCAGATAGGGGTTGCAAAATCTGGTGACAGAGCCTCTTTAAAGGCTGGTCCTCATAGGCTTCCTTTCAGCGTAACTGTCACGTCACAATGACAGTTAGAACACATTCCAGAAGTGATCAGAGCTGCAAGTCTAAATGTCCCCTAGTAGGACAAGTAAAAAAAGTAAAAAAAAGATAATAAAAATGTTTTTAAAAAGTGTAAAAATAAAAGTTATGTTACATAAACAAAAAATGCTTTTTTTCCTATAATAAGTCTTTTATTATAGGAGAAAAATGAACACGTTAAAAAAAGTACACATATTTGATATCACCGCATTCGTAACGACCCAAACTATAAAACTATAATATTATTTTTCCCGCACGGTAAACACTGCAAAAAAAAATAAGTAAAAAAACAACACTAGAATCACTATTTTTTGGTCACGACCCTACCAAAATATACAATAAAAAGTGATCAAAAACTCGCATGTACGTCAAAATAGTACCAATAAAAACTACAACCCATCCCGCAAAAGTCCTTACACAGCATTTTTGATTGAAAAATAAAAAAGTTATGGCTCTCAGAATATGGTGACACAAACAATAATTTATTTTATAAATAAGTGATTTTATTGCGCAAACGCTGCAAAATATAAAAAAATTATATACATATGGTATCACCGTAATCGTACCGACCCGCAGAATAAAGTACAATGGTCATTTATAGCCCAAGTTGAACTCCATAAAAAAAAAAGAATAAAAAACATTGTCAGAATTTATGGTTTTTGGTCACCTTGCTTGCCAAAAAATGGAATAAAAAGTGAAAAAAAAATCGCATGACCCCATAATGGTACCAATGAAAACTACAGATTGTCCCGCAACACAGCACCGGTGGCTCTCAGAATACGGCGAACAAAAATTAGCAGTGTTCCAAAAGCAGATAAGATTGGGCGCCATTTATCAGTGCGACACTGGTCACACATCTATGAAATATTATTTATTTACCGCATTATTATACCCTCTTATTATGCCCTGCTGTACTCCACACAGATTACATACGCCACCACATTATAAACTGAAATACCAGCAAAATGTGAAAAAGAACTATTAACCCCTTCCCGCTCCTTGACGTACTATTACGTCATGGCAGCTCTATCGTTCGCGCTCCATGCCGTAATAGTACGTCTTGCAGTTAGAACAGCGGTGCGCGCGCCCGGCGCGTTCATGCGCTGTGATAGCTGCTGTTTCTGACAGCAGGCTATCACGGCATAATGGGACGGGACCATTTACTATGGTCCCGCCTCGCCGATCGCCGCTATTGGCTAGTCAGTGAGTAACTAGCCAATAGCAGCGATCGGTCTCATTCAGCACAGCAGTGCTCGAGCCCGGCGTTCCTGAGCTGTGATAGCTGCTGTTTCTGACAGCATGCTATCACAGCATAATGGGCCGGGACCATTTACTATGGTCCCGCCTCGCCGATCGCCGCTATTGGCTAGTCAGTGAGTAACTAGCCAATAGCAGCGATCATTCTCGTCACTTCCTCTCTCTGACCTCACATCCTGCTGCAACCGCCCTGAACGCCCTGTTGGAGTTAGCGAGGCGTTGAGATCGGTTGTGAGCAGAGAGTCAGAGAGAAAAGAAGTGAAAAAAAGTGAAAAAAAGTTTCTAAAACAACGTTTTTTTTGCTTCCCACCACCCCATCCACTACCCACTCCTGTTCCCTTCCTCTTTGAGTTCTACCCACGTTTTTTGGTCAGTGATCTCCTATCACTGACCACTTTTCAGTCTTCAGGACCACATTTCTTGGTCCCTGGGGATTTTTTTTTCATTTTTTTCTATATAAAACATAAAACAAAAAAAAAAATATAAAAAGAAAAAAAAGAAACAAAAAAAAATAGTTAGTTTAGCCAATTTTGAAAATTTAACTGGTTAGTTTAGTATTAGCCCCTTCCCGCTCCTTGACGTACTATTACGTCATGGCAGCTCTATCGTTCGCGCTCCATGCCGTAATAGTACGTCTTGCAGTTAGAACAGCGGTGCGCGCGCCCGGCGCGTTCATGCGCTGTGATAGCTGCTGTTTCTGACAGCAGGCTATCACGGCATAATGGGACGGGACCATTTACTATGGTCCCGCCTCGCCGATCGCCGCTATTGGCTAGTCAGTGAGTAACTAGCCAATAGCAGCGATCGGTCTCATTCAGCACAGCAGTGCTCGAGCCCGGCGTTCCTGAGCTGTGATAGCTGCTGTTTCTGACAGCATGCTATCACAGCATAATGGGCCGGGACCATTTACTATGGTCCCGCCTCGCCGATCGCCGCTATTGGCTAGTCAGTGAGTAACTAGCCAATAGCAGCGATCGGTCTCATTCAGCACAGCAGTGCTCGAGCCCGGCGTTCCTGAGCTGTGATAGCTGCTGTTTCTGACAGCATGCTATCACAGCATAATGGGCCGGGACCATTTACTATGGTCCCGCCTCGCCGATCGCCGCTATTGGCTAGTCAGTGAGTAACTAGCCAATAGCAGCGATCATTCTCGTCACTTCCTCTCTCTGACCTCACATCCTGCTGCAACCGCCCTGAACGCCCTGTTGGAGTTAGCGAGGCGTTGAGATCGGTTGTGAGCAGAGAGTCAGAGAGAAAAGAAGTGAAAAAAAGTGAAAAAAAGTTTCTAAAACAACGTTTTTTTTGCTTCCCACCACCCCATCCACTACCCACTCCTGTTCCCTTCCTCTTTGAGTTCTACCCACGTTTTTTGGTCAGTGATCTCCTATCACTGACCACTTTTCAGTCTTCAGGACCACATTTCTTGGTCCCTGGGGATTTTTTTTTCATTTTTTTCTATATAAAACATAAAACAAAAAAAAAAATATAAAAAGAAAAAAAAGAAACAAAAAAAAATAGTTAGTTTAGCCAATTTTGAAAATTTAACTGGTTAGTTTAGTATTAGGGTTAGTTAGTGTCAGGGAACCGTCAAAAAGCGTAGTTAGGTATAGTGTCAGGGAATTTAGCGTCAGGAATCGGTCACCGTAGATAGGCTTAGCGTTAGGGATCCATCACCGTAGTTAGGTTTAGCGTCAGGGAAGCTCGGAATAATTAGATAGGTTTAGTGTCAGGCACCCGTCACCGTAGTTAGGTTTAGTGTCAGGGAAGCTTGAAATAATCTAGATAGGTTTAGTGTCAGGGAATCGTCGCCGTAGTTAGGTTTAGCGTTAGGGAAGTCCACATAAAATTTAGTTAGGTTTAGTGTTAGGAACCCTCGCCCTAGTTAGCTTTAGTGTCAGGGAAGTCCACTTGCTCTCTAAAAACAAAACACACATTTGTGCTAGTTGTGCTATCCTATTGCTCCCAGTTAGGGATTTATTTTTTTGCAGTATATAAATTTTGTCTTCGCACAACAAGCATGTCCCAACGGACATTTACTGCTGAAGAGGCGTATGCATTTCTGGCCTCCGACACAGACTCGTCGGATGGCGATACAGTATTTTATTTGTCTACCTCCTCATCCAGCGATGAAGAGGAGGGACCCCCTAGGAGACGCCCCAGGACCACCACCATAGTAGAAATCCCTGAGAGAAGTGACCCCACAACAAGTGATACCCCTGAGCGAAGTGACCCCATTTGGACACCCACACCAGACCATTATGAACCCCAAATCCCTGAGTACACGGGCAGCCCAGGCATCAAATTTAACACGGCAGGGTTCAGTGAGATGGACTTTTTCAAGTTCTTCTTCACTGATAACTTTATAGAGCTAATGGTCACCCAGACTAATTTATATGCCCAACAGTATATCACCAAGAACCCCAACTCATTTTATGCCCAATCCCAGAGGTGGACTCCTGTAAACGCAGCAGAGTTGGGCAAGTTCTGGGGACTGCTCTTGAACATGGGGCTTCTAAAAAAGCCATCCATTAGGACCTACTGGAGCACGGACATCCTATACCACACCCCGATGTACCGTATGGCCATGTCCAGGATGCGTTATGAGGCAATACTTCGCTTCCTACATTATGCCGATAATGAGCAGTGCCCACCCCGAGATGACCCCAGTTTTGACCGTTTATATAAACTGAGACCCCTATTAGACCATTTCAGTGCCCGGTTTGCCCAAGCATACACCCCCGAGAAGTGTATTTCCATTGATGAGTCCCTGGTACATTTTAAAGGGAGGCTTCAATTCCGCCAATACCTGCCAAGTAAGAGGGCAAGGTATGGCGTGAAGTTGTATAAGCTGTGCGAGAGTGCATCAGGGTATACATATAAATTCAGGATATATGAAGGGAAGGACAGCAGTATTCAGCCCCCAGAATGCCCCCCCTTACTGGGAATTAACGCAAAAATTGTGTGGGATTTGGTGCACCCACTGCTGGACCAGGGTTACCACCTCTACCTGGATAATTTTTATACCAGCGTCCCGCTCTTCAAGTGCCTCGCTTCCAGAAGGACTGCGGCATGCGGCACTGCTAGAAAAAATCTTAGAGGCCTCCCTAAAACACTGCTTGGGCAAACACTCAGAAGGGGTGAGAGCAGGGCACATTCTAGTAGCAACATATTGTGTGTCAAGTACAAGGACAAGAGAGATGTCCTTGTATTGACAACAATACATGGCCACACCAGTACCCATGTACCTGTACGAGGTACCAGTACAGAGACCCCCAAACCAGATTGCATCCTGGACTACAATAGGTACATGGGAGGGGTGGACTTGTCAGATCAAGTCCTGAAGCCCTACAGCGCTACGCGGAAATCGAGGGTGTGGTATAAGAAGCTGGCCGTGCACATCATACAGATGGCATTGTACAATGCGTACGTGCTACGTCGATGTGCAGGCCAGAGGGGAACTTTCCTGGAATTTCAAGAGGTGGTTATAAAGAACCTAATTTTTGGCGACCAGGAAGGAGGGGCACCCAGTACTTCTGGAAGCGAGGCCACACGCATCGTACCAGGGCAACACTTTCCAGGAGAAGTTCCCCAAACTGGCAAGAAGGGAAAAAGTCAAAAGAGGTGCAAAGTGTGCTATAAGAGGGGGATAAGGAAGGACACAACATACCAATGCGACACGTGTCCCGAAAAACCAGGGCTCTGTATGAAAGATTGTTTTAAAATTTACCATACATCCCTTGATTTTTAATTTACCCTGATGCACTCCGCACAGCTTATCCCCCTCATCTTTCCCTTTTGAGCCCTGCCATGTGCCCAAGCAGCAAATAACAGCCACATGTAGGGTATTGCCGTACCCGGGAGAACCCACATTACAATTTATGGGGTGTATGTCTCCGGTGGCACATGCTGGGCACAATATATCGGACACTGAAATGGCATATATGTATAGGAAATTGCAAATCTCACTTTGCACCATCTACTGCGCATTACCTTTTACACAATAACTGTTGGGTCAAAATGCTCACTACACTCTAGATGAATGTCTTAAGGGGTGTAGTTTTTAAAATGGGGTCACTTCTCGGGGGTTTCAACTGTACTGGTACCTCAGGGGTTCTGCCTACATGACTTAGCACCAGAAAAGCTCCAGTAGGCTAAATGGTGGTCCTTCCCTTCTGAGCCCTGTCGTGTGCCCAGGCAGCTAATAACAGCCACATGTAGGGTATTGCCGTACCCGGGAGAACCCACATTACAATTTATGGGGTGTATGTCTCCAGTGGCACATGCTGGGCACAATATATCAGACACTGAAATGGCATATATGCATAGGAAATTGCAAATCTCACTTTGCACCATCTGCTGCGCATTACCTTTTACACAATAACTGTGGGGTCAAAATGCTCACTACACCACTAGATGAATGTCTTAAGGGGTGTAGTTTTTAAAATGGGGTCACTTCTCGGGGGTTTCAACTGTACTGGTACCTCAGGGGTTCTGCCTACATGACTTAGCACCAGAAAAGCTCCAGTAGGCTAAATGGTGGTCCTTCCCTTCTGAGCCCTGTCGTGTGCCCAGGCAGCTAATAACAGCCACATGTAGGGTATTGCCGTACCCGGGAGAACCCACATTACAATTTATGGGGTGTATGTCTCCAGTGGCACATGCTGGGCACAATATATCAGACACTGAAATGGCATATATGCATAGGAAATTGCAAATCTCACTTTGCACCATCTGCTGCGCATTACCTTTTACACAATAACTGTGGGGTCAAAATGCTCACTACACCACTAGATGAATGTCTTAAGGGGTGTAGTTTTTAAAATGGGGTCACTTCTCGGGGGTTTCAACTGTACTGGTACCTCAGGGGTTCTGCCTACATGACTTAGCACCAGAAAAGCTCCAGTAGGCTAAATGGTGGTCCTTCCCTTCTGAGCCCTGTCGTGTGCCCAGGCAGCTAATAACAGCCACATGTAGGGTATTGCCGTACCCGGGAGAACCCACATTACAATTTATGGGGTGTATGTCTCCAGTGGCACATGCTGGGCACAATATATCAGACACTGAAATGGCATATATGCATAGGAAATTGCAAATCTCACTTTGCACCATCTGCTGCGCATTACCTTTTACACAATAACTGTGGGGTCAAAATGCTCACTACACCACTAGATGAATGTCTTAAGGGGTGTAGTTTTTAAAATGGGGTCACTTCTCGGGGGTTTCAACTGTACTGGTACCTCAGGGGTTCTGCCTACATGACTTAGCACCAGAAAAGCTCCAGTAGGCTAAATGGTGGTCCTTCCCTTCTGAGCCCTGTCGTGTGCCCAGGCAGCTAATAACAGCCACATGTAGGGTATTGCCGTACCCGGGAGAACCCACATTACAATTTATGGGGTGTATGTCTCCAGTGGCACATGCTGGGCACAATATATCAGACACTGAAATGGCATATATGCATAGGAAATTGCAAATCTCACTTTGCACCATCTGCTGCGCATTACCTTTTACACAATAACTGTGGGGTCAAAATGCTCACTACACCACTAGATGAATGTCTTAAGGGGTGTAGTTTTTAAAATGGGGTCACTTCTCGGGGGTTTCAACTGTACTGGTACCTCAGGGGTTCTGCCTACATGACTTAGCACCAGAAAAGCTCCAGTAGGCTAAATGGTGGTCCTTCCCTTCTGAGCCCTGTCGTGTGCCCAGGCAGCTAATAACAGCCACATGTAGGGTATTGCCGTACCCGGGAGAACCCACATTACAATTTATGGGGTGTATGTCTCCAGTGGCACATGCTGGGCACAATATATCAGACACTGAAATGGCATATATGCATAGGAAATTGCAAATCTCACTTTGCACCATCTGCTGCGCATTACCTTTTACACAATAACTGTGGGGTCAAAATGCTCACTACACCACTAGATGAATGTCTTAAGGGGTGTAGTTTTTAAAATGGGGTCACTTCTCGGGGGTTTCAACTGTACTGGTACCTCAGGGGTTCTGCCTACATGACTTAGCACCAGAAAAGCTCCAGTAGGCTAAATGGTGGTCCTTCCCTTCTGAGCCCTGTCGTGTGCCCAGGCAGCTAATAACAGCCACATGTAGGGTATTGCCGTACCCGGGAGAACCCACATTACAATTTATGGGGTGTATGTCTCCAGTGGCACATGCTGGGCACAATATATCAGACACTGAAATGGCATATATGCATAGGAAATTGCAAATCTCACTTTGCACCATCTGCTGCGCATTACCTTTTACACAATAACTGTGGGGTCAAAATGCTCACTACACCACTAGATGAATGTCTTAAGGGGTGTAGTTTTTAAAATGGGGTCACTTCTCGGGGGTTTCAACTGTACTGGTACCTCAGGGGTTCTGCCTACATGACTTAGCACCAGAAAAGCTCCAGTAGGCTAAATGGTGGTCCTTCCCTTCTGAGCCCTGTCGTGTGCCCAGGCAGCTAATAACAGCCACATGTAGGGTATTGCCGTACCCGGGAGAACCCACATTACAATTTATGGGGTGTATGTCTCCAGTGGCACATGCTGGGCACAATATATCAGACACTGAAATGGCATATATGCATAGGAAATTGCAAATCTCACTTTGCACCATCTGCTGCGCATTACCTTTTACACAATAACTGTGGGGTCAAAATGCTCACTACACCACTAGATGAATGTCTTAAGGGGTGTAGTTTTTAAAATGGGGTCACTTCTCGGGGGTTTCAACTGTACTGGTACCTCAGGGGTTCTGCCTACATGACTTAGCACCAGAAAAGCTCCAGTAGGCTAAATGGTGGTCCTTCCCTTCTGAGCCCTGTCGTGTGCCCAGGCAGCTAATAACAGCCACATGTAGGGTATTGCCGTACCCGGGAGAACCCACATTACAATTTATGGGGTGTATGTCTCCAGTGGCACATGCTGGGCACAATATATCAGACACTGAAATGGCATATATGCATAGGAAATTGCAAATCTCACTTTGCACCATCTGCTGCGCATTACCTTTTACACAATAACTGTGGGGTCAAAATGCTCACTACACCACTAGATGAATGTCTTAAGGGGTGTAGTTTTTAAAATGGGGTCACTTCTCGGGGGTTTCAACTGTACTGGTACCTCAGGGGTTCTGCCTACATGACTTAGCACCAGAAAAGCTCCAGTAGGCTAAATGGTGGTCCTTCCCTTCTGAGCCCTGTCGTGTGCCCAGGCAGCTAATAACAGCCACATGTAGGGTATTGCCGTACCCGGGAGAACCCACATTACAATTTATGGGGTGTATGTCTCCAGTGGCACATGCTGGGCACAATATATCAGACACTGAAATGGCATATATGCATAGGAAATTGCAAATCTCACTTTGCACCATCTGCTGCGCATTACCTTTTACACAATAACTGTGGGGTCAAAATGCTCACTACACCACTAGATGAATGTCTTAAGGGGTGTAGTTTTTAAAATGGGGTCACTTCTCGGGGGTTTCAACTGTACTGGTACCTCAGGGGTTCTGCCTACATGACTTAGCACCAGAAAAGCTCCAGTAGGCTAAATGGTGGTCCTTCCCTTCTGAGCCCTGTCGTGTGCCCAGGCAGCTAATAACAGCCACATGTAGGGTATTGCCGTACCCGGGAGAACCCACATTACAATTTATGGGGTGTATGTCTCCAGTGGCACATGCTGGGCACAATATATCAGACACTGAAATGGCATATATGCATAGGAAATTGCAAATCTCACTTTGCACTATCTGCTGCGCATTACCTTTTACACAATAACTGTGGGGTCAAAATGCTCACTACACCACTAGATGAATGTCTTAAGGGGTGTAGTTTTTAAAATGGGGTCACTTCTCGGGGGTTTCAACTGTACTGGTACCTCAGGGGTTCTGCCTACATGACTTAGCACCAGAAAAGCTCCAGTAGGCTAAATGGTGGTCCTTCCCTTCTGAGCCCTGTCGTGTGCCCAGGCAGCTAATAACAGCCACATGTAGGGTATTGCCGTACCCGGGAGAACCCACATTACAATTTATGGGGTGTATGTCTCCAGTGGCACATGCTGGGCACAATATATCAGACACTGAAATGGCATATATGCATAGGAAATTGCAAATCTCACTTTGCACCATCTGCTGCGCATTACCTTTTACACAATAACTGTGGGGTCAAAATGCTCACTACACCACTAGATGAATGTCTTAAGGGGTGTAGTTTTTAAAATGGGGTCACTTCTCGGGGGTTTCAACTGTACTGGTACCTCAGGGGTTCTGCCTACATGACTTAGCACCAGAAAAGCTCCAGTAGGCTAAATGGTGGTCCTTCCCTTCTGAGCCCTGTCGTGTGCCCAGGCAGCTAATAACAGCCACATGTAGGGTATTGCCGTACCCGGGAGAACCCACATTACAATTTATGGGGTGTATGTCTCCAGTGGCACATGCTGGGCACAATATATCAGACACTGAAATGGCATATATGCATAGGAAATTGCAAATCTCACTTTGCACCATCTGCTGCGCATTACCTTTTACACAATAACTGTGGGGTCAAAATGCTCACTACACCACTAGATGAATGTCTTAAGGGGTGTAGTTTTTAAAATGGGGTCACTTCTCGGGGGTTTCAACTGTACTGGTACCTCAGGGGTTCTGCCTACATGACTTAGCACCAGAAAAGCTCCAGTAGGCTAAATGGTGGTCCTTCCCTTCTGAGCCCTGTCGTGTGCCCAGGCAGCTAATAACAGCCACATGTAGGGTATTGCCGTACCCGGGAGAACCCACATTACAATTTATGGGGTGTATGTCTCCAGTGGCACATGCTGGGCACAATATATCAGACACTGAAATGGCATATATGCATAGGAAATTGCAAATCTCACTTTGCACCATCTGCTGCGCATTACCTTTTACACAATAACTGTGGGGTCAAAATGCTCACTACACCACTAGATGAATGTCTTAAGGGGTGTAGTTTTTAAAATGGGGTCACTTCTCGGGGGTTTTAACTGTACTGGTACCTCAGGGGCTTCTGCATACATGACTTAGCACAAGAAAAGCTCCAGTAGGCCAAATGGTGGTCCTTTCCTTCTGAGTCCTGCCATGGGCCCAAACATCAGTTTATCACCACAAATGGGGTATTCCGCACTCAGGACAAATTGGGCAACAAAATGGGGTGTTTTATTCCTTGTGAAAATAAGAAATTTTGAACAAAAATTACATCTTAATGGAAAAAAATATAATTTTTTTAATTCACAGCCCAATTCAAATAGGTGCTGTGAAAAAACGGTGTGGTCAAAATGATAACAACAACCATAAATGAATTCCTTGAGGGGTCTAGTTTCCAAAATGGGGTCACTTCTGGTGGGTTTCCATTGCTTTCATACCTCAACACCTCTTCAAACCTGGCATGCTGCCTAAAATATATTCTAATAAAAAAGAGGCCTCAAAATGCACTAGGTGCTCCTTTGTTTCTGAGGCTTGTGTTTTATTCCACGAGCGCACTAGAGCCACATGTGGGACATTTCTAAAAACTGCAGAATCTGGACAATACATATTTAGTAGTATTTCTCTGGTAAAATCTTCTGTGTTACAGAAAAAAATGGAATAATATTGAAATTCAGCAAGAAAAATGAAATTTGCAAATTTCACCTCCACATTGCTTTAATTCCTGTGAAATGCCTGAAGGGTTAAAAAACTTTCTAAATGCTGTTTTGAATACTTTGAGGGGTCTAGTTTTTAAAATGGGGTGTTTTATGGGGGTTTCTAATACATAGGCCCCTCAAAGCCACTTCAGAACTCAAGAGGTACCTTAAAAAAAAGGCTTTTGAAATTTTCTTAAAAATATGAGAAATTGCTGTTTATGTTCTAAGCCTTGTAACGTCCAAGAAAAATAAAAGAATGTTAAAAAAACGATGCCAATCTAAAGTAGACATATGGGAAATGTGAACTAGTAACTATTTTGGGTGGTATAACCGTCTGTTTTACAAGCAGATGCATTTAAATTCTGAAAAATGCAATTTTTTCAAAATTTTCTCTAAATTTTGCAATTTTTCACCAATAAACACTGAATATATCGACCAAATTTTACCACGAACATGAAGCCCAAAGTGTCACGAGAAAACAATCTCAGAATCGCTTGGATAGGTTTAAGCATTCCGACGTTATTACCACATAAAGTGAAATATGTCAGATTTGAAAAATGGGCTCTGAGCCTTAAGGCCCAAACTAGGCTGCGTCCTTAAGGGGTTAACAAGCTAAATCTGCGCTTTAAAAGACAAATGCCGCCCCCTCCCTTCTGCACCCTACATCATGCTTAAACAGCAGTTTACGCCCTCAGATCTGGCATCGCCATACCCGGGAGAACCCGGGTAATATTTTATGAGGGATTTGTCTTCAGTTGCACAAACTGGGCATAACAAATAGTGCACTAAAATGGCATATCAGTGGAAAATTTCTAATTTTCACTCTGCACCATCCGCTGCGCATTAACCCCTTCGCGCACCACGATTAAGATAGCATGTCGTGGTGTGGGGGATGATGTAAAAACAAAAGTAAATAGTTGTCATTAGTGAAAAAAATTAAATAAATATTTAAAGTCCCAAAAAAATTGGTATTGCTGTGTCTGTTAGGCCCAGTTCACACAGAGTTTTTTGACGCGGAAACCGTGTTGGAAAACGCACCAAAAAATGGCCGAAAATGTCTCCCAAGAAGCGACATGACCTATCTTGAGGCAGTTTCCGCCTCCAAAAACCCATTGGAATCAATTGGAGACGTAATAACCGCGCCGCGAGCTGGCGAGGCGTTATTGGACGCGTATTATGTCAAATAACGCTCGCGGTATTTCCGCCTGCAAAAGCACAGCCAAGCCCAGCCCAAAAAAGGGGCTGACATTTCTGGTGCAAGCTGGAGGCAGCCATTATCTGCAAAGACACAAGGAAGAACTCCCCTGAGGATGAAGTCTCAAAAACATTTTCAGATCTACAAAATTTGTAAAATTAAGTACCTTACTTCTCACACCTGCCATACATGCTCTACACGTAGGTAGATGTTTTTTTTATGTTTTTTTTTTTTTTTACTGCAGTTAATTTTGCTAATTTTCTTTTTTAATTTACATTTCAGGAACCAAAATGTCAAGAGAAGAGGCGTACCATCGCATGGGCATCAATGTAGGGAAACGTATTCAAGAAGTCAGTATACAATTTTTTTTTAAGTAAGGGCCTGTTCACATCAGCGTTCCCTTTTCGTTGAGGAGTTACGTTATTGCTTTCAGTTGGTGTGACCCCTCAACGGAAAGGCAAACGTAAACTATAGTTTACGTTTGCATCCCCATTGATTTTAATGAGGATCGATCCGTTGATAATGTTTTACATTTGTCTCTGTTGTGCAAGGGTTCCGTCGTTGGGCCTGTTCACATCAGCGTTCTCTTTCCGTTGAGGGGTTACGTCATTGCTTTCAGTTGGGGGAACCCCTCAATGGAAAGCAACGCTGATGTAAACAGGCACTTATCAGTGTGGACAGGGTGGATACACTGTGTTCACAGTAGAGTTGCCCTTGCATTGAGGGGTCCCAACGGAGGTTTCCGTATCCCCTCAATGGAAGGGCAAACGGAAACTTACGCTGCAGCCATACCTCCCAACTTTTGAATTCGGAAAAGAGGGAAATTTTAAGCCACGCCCCCTAACCACGCCCTATATCCCGCATCAACACATTTAATCACGGCCAGATCCTTCTGCAAATAACATGCGCACATTCTCACTGCAGATCTCTAGACGGTCTGGATATCACAGATATTATGGATCAGGTTATATCGTCTTTATGTTACTTTTCCTATCTTGGTATATGCTCATCACGGCAGCAGCTGCAGGACAAACCAAAAAGCTGAGAACAATGAAAGTCAAGAGGGAGACCTTGTGGTTGATGACTTTTCAATTGGCAGGTAGCAGAGTTACATGATGGGGATTTTTTTTTCCTGTTGTGTAACTCTGCTACCGGTCAATGGAAAAATCATCCACCAGAGCCCCCCTGTACATTGCTCCACACACAGCCCCCCTGTACATAGCGCCAGAAACAGCCCCCTTGTAGATAGCTCCAGATACAGCCCCCCTGTACATAGCTCCACACACAGCCCCCCTGTACATAGCTCCACACACAGCCCCCCCTGTAGATAGCACCACACACAGCCCCCCTGTAGATAGCTCCACACACAGCCCCCCTGGAGATAGCGCCACACACAGCCCCCTGTAGATAGCGCCACACACAGCCCCCCTGTAGATAGCTCCACACACAGCCCCATGTAGATAGCTCCACACACAGTCCCCCTGCAGACAGCGCCACACACAGCCCCCCGTAGATTGCTCCACACACAGTCCCCCTGTAGACAGCTCCACACACAGCCCCCTGTAGATTGCTCCACACACAGGCCCCCTGTAGACAGCTACACACACAGCCCCCCTTGTAGATAGCTCCACACACAGTCCCCCTGTAGATAGCTCCACACACAGTCCCCCTGTAGACAGCTCCACACACAGTCCCCCTGTAGATAGCTCCACACACAGCCCCCTGTAGATTGTTCCACACACAGCCCCCCTGTTCATTGCACCAGACACAGCCCCCCTGTAGATAGCACCAGATACAGCCCCCCTGTACATAGCGCCAAATACAGCCCCCTGTAGATAGATCCAGATACAGCCCCCCTGTACATAGCGACACACACAGCCCCCCTGTACATAGTGCCAGATACAGTCCCCAGTATATAGCTCCACACACAGCCACCCTGTAGATAGCGCCACACAGACCCCTCCTGTAGACAGCTCGAGATACAGCCCCCTGTAGATAGCTCCAGACACAGCCCCCCTGTAGATTGCTCCACACACAGCCACCCTGTACATAGCGGCAGAGACAGGCCCCTGTAGATAGCTCCAGATACAGCCCGCTGTAGATAGCTACACACACAGCCACCCTGTAGATTGCTCCACACAGCCCCCCTGTACATAGCACCAGACACAGCCCCCTGTACATAGCACCAGACACAGCCCCCTGTAGATAGCTCCAGATACAGCCCCCCTGTACATAGCGCCACACACAGCCCCCCTGTACATAGTGCCAGATACAGTCCCCAGTAGATAGCTCCACACACAGCCCCCTATACATAGCTCCACACACAGCCCCCATGTACATAGCTCCACACACAGCCCCCCTGTAGATAGCTTTACACACAGCTCCCCTGTATATAGCGCCACACACAGCCCCCCTGTAGATAGCTCCACACACAGCCCCCCTGTAGATAGCTCCACACACAGTCTGCCTGCAGACAGCGCCACACACAGCCCCCCTGTAGATTGTTCCACACACAGTCCCCCTGTAGACAGCTCCACACACAGCCCCCTGTAGATTGCTCCACACACAGGCCCCCTGTAGACAGCTCCACACACAGCCCCCTCTGTAGATAGCTCCACACACATTCCCCCTGTAGACAGCTCCACACACAGTCCCCCTGTAGATAGCTCCGCACACAGCCCCCCTGTATATTGCTCCACACACAGCCCCCTGTACATAGCACCAGATACAGCCCCCCTGTACATAGCGCCAAATACAGCCCCCTGTAGATAGCTCCAGATACAGCCCCCCTGTACAATGCGCCACACACAGCCCCCCTGTACATAGTGCCAGATACAGTCCCCAGTAGATAGCTCCAAACACAGCCCCCTGTATGAAGCTCCACAAACAGCCCCCCTGTATTCTGGCTCCAAGCACAGCCCCCCTGTAGATTGCTCCATACACAGCCCCCCTGTACATAGCACCAGACACAGCCCCCCTGTAGATAGCACCAGATACAGCCCCCCTGTACATAGTGCCAAATACAGCCCCCTGTAAATAGCTCCAGATACAGCCCCCCTGTACATAACGCCACACACAGCCCCCCTGTACATAGTGTCAGAAACAGTCCCCAGTAGATAGCTCCAAACACAGCCCCCTGTACGTAGCTCCACACACAGCCCCCCTGTATTCTAGCTCCACACATAGCCCCCCTGTAGATAGCTCCACACACAGTCCCCTGTAGATAGCTCCACACACAGCCCCAATGTATATAGCTCCACACACAGCCCCTCTGTAGATAGCTACACACACAGCCCCCCTGTAGATTGCTCCACACACAGCCCCCCTGTACATAGCAACAGACACAGCCCCCCTGTACATAGTGCCAGACACAGCCCCCCTGTACATAGGTCCAGATATAGCCCCCCTGTACATAGCGCCACACACAGCCCCCCTGTACACAGTGCCAGATACAGTCCCCAGTAGATAGCTCCACATACAGCCCCCCTGTACATAGCGCCACACACAGCCCCCTGTAGACAGCTCCAGATACAGCCCCCCTGTAGATAGCTACACACACAGCCCCCCTGTAGATTGCTACACACACAGCCCCCTGTACATAGCGCCAGACACAGCCCCCCTGTACATAGCGCCAGACACAGCCACCCTGTAGATAGGTCCAGATACAGCCCCCCTGTACATAGCGCCACACACAGACCCCCTGTACATAGTGCCAGATACAGTCCCCAGTAGATAACTCTACACACAGCCCCCCTGTAGATAGCTCCACACACAGCCCCCCTGTACATAGCTCCACACACAGCCCCCTGTAGATAGCTCCAAACACAGCACCCTGTATATAGCTCCACACACAGCCACCCTGTAGATAGTGCCACACAGACCCCTCCTGTAGACAGCTCGAGATACAGCCTCCTGTAGATAGCTCCAGAGACAGCCCCCTGTAGATAGCTCCACACACAGCCCCCCTGTACATAGCGCCAGAGACAGCCCCCCTGTAGATAGCTCCAGATACAGCCCCCTGTAGATAGCTACACACACAGCCTCCCTGTAGATTGCTCCACACAGCCCCCCTGTACATAGCACCAGACACAGCCCCCCTGTACATAGCGCCAGACACAGCCCCCCTGTACATACCGCCAGACACAGCCCCCCTGTACATAGTGCCAGATACAGTCCCCAGTAGATAGCTACACGCAGCCCCCTATATATAGCTCCACACACAGCCCCCATGTACACAGCTCCACACATAGCCCCCCTGTAGATAGCTTTACACACAGCCCCCCTGTAGATAGCGCCACACACAGCCCCCCTGTAGATAGCCCCACACACAGTCCCCCTGCAGACAGCGCCACACACAGCCCCCTGTAGATTGCTCCACACACAGTCCCCCTGTAGACAGCTCCACACACAGCCCCCTGTAGATTTCTCCACACACAGGCCCCCTGTAGACAGCTCCACACACAGCCCCCCCTGTAGATAGCTCCACACACAGTCCCCCTGTAGAGAGCTCCACACACAGTCCCCCTGTAGATAGTTCCACACACAGCCCCCCTGTACATAGCACCAGACACAGCCCCCCTGTAGATAGCACCAGATGCAGCCCCCCTGTACACAGCGCCAAATACAGCCCCCTGTAGATAGCTCCAGATACAGCCCCCCTGTACATAGCACCAGATACAGTCCCCAGTAGATAGCTCCAAATACAGCCCCCTGTACGAGCTCCACACACAGCCCCCCTGTATTCTAGCTCCACACATAGCCCCCCTGTAGATAGCTCCACACACAGCCCCAATGTATATAGCTCCAAACACAGCCACCCTGTAGATAGCGCCACACACAGCCCCCTGTAGACAGCTCCAGATACAGCCCCCCTGTAGATAGCTACACACACAGCCCCCCTGTAGATTGCTCCACACACAGCCCCCCTGTACATAGCACCAGACACAGCCCCCTGTACATAGCACCAGACACAGCCCCCCTGTAGATAGGTCCAGATACAGCCCCCCTGTACATAGCGCCACACACCGCCCCCCTGTACATAGTGCCAGATACAGTCCCCAGTAGATAGCTCCACACACAGCCCCCCTGTACATAGCTCCACACACAGCCCCCTTGTACATAGCTCCACACACAGCCCCCCTGTAGATAGCTCTACACACAGCCCCCTGTAGATAGCTCCACACACAGCCCCCTGTATATAGCTCCACACACAGCCACCCTGTAGATAGCGCCACACAGAGCCCTCCTGTAGACAGCTCGAGATACAGCCCCCTGTAGATAGCTCCAGACACAGCCCCCTGTAGATAGCTCCACACACAGCCCCCCTGTAGATTGCTCCACACACAGCCCCCCTGTACATAGCGCCAGAGACAGCCCCCTGTAGATAGCGCCAGATACAGCCCCCTGTAGATAGCTACACACACAGCCACCCTGTAGATTGCTCCACACAGCCCCCCTGTACATAGAACCAGACACAGCCCCCCTGTACATAGCACCAGATACAGCCCCCCTGTAGATAGCTCCAGATACAGCCCCCCTGTACATAGCGCCACACACAGCCCCCTTGTACATAGTGCCAGATACAGTCCTCAGTAGATAGCTCCACCCACAGCCCCCTATACATAGCTCCACACACAGCCCCCATGTACATAGCTCCACACACAGCCCCCCTGTAGATAGCTTTACACACAGCCCCCCTATAGATAGCTCCACACACAGCCCCCTGTATATAGCGCCACACACAGCCCCCCTCTAGATAGCGCTACACACAGCTCCCCTGTAGACAGATCCAGATACAGCGCCCCTGTAGAGAGCTACACACACAGCCCCCCTGTAGATTGCTCCACACACAGCCCCCCTGTACATAGCACCAGACACAGCCCCCCTGTACATAGTGCCAGACACAGCCCCCTGTAGATAGCTCCAGACACAGCCCCCTGTAGATTGCTCCACACACAGCCCCCCTGTAGATTGCTCCACACACAGCCCCCCTGTACATAGCACCAGACACAGCCCCCCTGTACATAGCGCCAGACACAGCCCCCCTGTAGATAGCTCCAGATACAGCCTCCCTGTAGATAGCTACACAAACAGCCCCCCTGTAGATTGCTCCACAAACAGCCCCCCTGTACATAGTGCTAGACACAGCCCCCTGTAGATAGCTCCACACACAACCAACTGTAGACAGCTACACACACAGCACCCTGTAGATAGCATCACACACAGCCCCCCTGTAGATAGCTTCAGATACAGCCCCCCTGTAGATTGCTCCACACAGGCCCCCTGTACATAGCGCCAGACACAGCCCCCTGTAGATAGCTCCACACACAGCCCCCCTGTACATAGCTCCACACACAGCCCCCCCTGTAGATAGCGTCACACACAGCCCCCCTGTAGATAGCGCCACACACAGCCCCCTGTACATAGCGCCACACACAGCCCTCCTGTAGATAGCTCCACACACAGCCCCCCCTGTAGATAGCTCCACACACAGCCCCCCCTGTAGATAGCTCCACACACAGCCCTCCCCTGTAGATAGCTTCACACACAGCCCCCATGTACATAGCGCCAGACACAGCCCCCCTGTGGATAGCTCCACACACAGCCCCACTGTAGATAGCGCCATACACAGCCCCCTGTAGATAGCTACACACACAGCCCCCCTGTAGATTGCTCCACGCAGCCCCCCTGTACATAGTGCCAGACACAGCCCTGCTGTAGATAGCTCCACACATAGCCCCCCTGTAGATAGCTCCAGATACAGCCCCCCTGTAGATAGCTCCACACACAGCCCCCCTGTACATAGCGCCAGACACAGCCCGTCTGTACATAGCGCCAGTCACAGCCCCTCTGTAGATAGCTCGCTGTAGATAGCGCAACACAACCCCCTTATAAGAGG
Source organism: Rhinoderma darwinii (assembly GCF_050947455.1). Classification (NCBI taxonomy): domain Eukaryota; kingdom Metazoa; phylum Chordata; class Amphibia; order Anura; family Rhinodermatidae; genus Rhinoderma; species Rhinoderma darwinii. The sequence goes on along the minus strand of NC_134687.1, from coordinate 244,108,118 downwards.
TAGCCGGCCCTACTGCTGCCACTCTCCGCTCTGCTTTCACTCACCGTCAGAAGAAGGCAGGAGTCTTGCGGCGGCGTTCTCACTGGTGTCGATGCCGGCCCGGGAGTGAACCAGTCCAGTCACCTGACCTGTCACCTGACCGGTGATTACAATAATAAAGCTGTTATCTCTCAATGGGATCCGTTGATTGTTTTGTTTTTTTGTATTGTAATAGATAGCACCAGATACAGCCCCCCTGTACATAGCGCCAAATACAGCCCCCTGTAGATAGCTCCAGATACAGCCCCCCTGTACATAGCACCAGATACAGTCCCCAGTAGATAGCTCCAAATACAGCCCCCTGTAAGAGCCCCACACACAGCCCCCCTGTATTCTAGCTCCACACATAGCCCCCCTATAGATAGCTCCAGACGCAGCCCCCCTGTAGATAGCTCCACACACAGCTCCCCTGTAGATAGCTCCACACACAGCCCCCCCTGTAGATAGCGTCACACACAGCCCCCCTGTAAATAGCGCCACACACAGCCCCCTGTACATAGCGCCACACACAGCCCCCCTGTAGATAGCGCCACACACAGCCCTCCTGTAGATAGCTCCACACACAGCCCCCCCTGTAGATAGCTCCACACACAGCCCTCCCCTGTAGATAGCTTCACACACAGCCCCCATGTACATAGCGCCAGACACAGCCCCCCTGTAGATAGCTCCACACACAGCCCCACTGTAGATAGCGCCATACACAGCCCCCTGTAGATAGCTCCACACACAGCCCCCCCTGTAGATTGCGCCACGCAGCCCCCCTGTACATAGCGCCAGACACAGCCCCCTGTAGATAGCTCCACACACAGCCCCCCTGTACATAGCTCCACACACAGCCCCCCCTGTAGATAGCTCCACACACAGCCCCCCCTGTAGATTGCTCCACGCAGCCCCCCTGTACATAGTGCCAGACACAGCCCTGCTGTAGATAGCTCCACACATAGCCCCCTGTAGATAGCTCCAGATACAGCCCCCCTGTAGATAGCTCCACACACAGCCCCCCTGTACATAGCGCCAGACACAGCCCGTCTGTACATAGCGCCAGACACAGCCCCTCTGTAGATAGCTCACTGTAGATAGCGCAACACAACCCCCTTATAAGAGGTAGCCGGCCCTACTGCTGCCACTCTCCGCTCTGCTTTCACTCACCGTCAGAAGAAGGCAGGAGTCTTGTGGCGGCGTTCTCACTGGTGTCGATGCCGGCCCGGGAGTGAACCAGTCCAGTCACCTGACCTGTCACCTGACCAGTGATTACAATAATAAAGCTGTTATCTCTCAATGGGATCCGTTGATTGTTTTGTTTTTTTGTATTGTAATAAATATGTTATTTATTATTTCCGGTTCATTGTGTGTGTGTATTTTTTTAATGTTAATTTTCTAGGTGTTTTCCCACTTTAGTCATTTATGGCACATCCACAGGATATGCCATAAATGTCAGGTGGGGATCCCAGAGCTGGGACCCGCATCTATCTGTCACCAGAACGGGACCCCCTAAACCCCGTTCAGCCGCTCTGTGTTGCGGCTGAATGAGGTTAATTTCCGTCCATGAAAAAGGTTATATGGTTGTGAGTTACGTAAGCAACGTAACTCCCTGAGCTACACTTTTTTCGTAAGTCCCATAGAAGTTAATGGTAGTTAGGGAAACAGCGTAACTGACATGCTACACTGCTTCTGTAACTGCCATACACTACTATTGGAGTTACGGAAAGTGCGTAGCTCAGCGAGTTAAGCTGTTAACATAACGCATGACCATAAAACCTTTTTCATGGTTGGAAAACACCTCATTCAGCGGCTGAACAGAGTTTAACCCCTTAAGGACGCAGCCTAGTTTTGGCCTTAAGGCTCAGAGCCCATTTTTCAAATCTGACATATTTCACTTTATGTGGTAATAACGTTGGAATGCTTAAACCTATCCAAGCTATTCTGAGATTGTTTTCTCGTGAGACATTGGGCTTTATGTTAGTGGTAAAATTTGGTCGATATATTCAGTGTTTATTTGTGAAAAATTGCAAAATTTTGAGAAACATTTGAAAAAATAGCATTTTTCCGAATTTAAATGCATGTGCTTGTAAAACAAATGGTTATACCAGCCAAAATAGTTACTAGTTCACATTTCCCATATGTCTACTTTAGATCTGCATAGTTTTTAGAGCATTATTTTATTTTTATTGGACGTTACAATGCTAAGGCCTCATTCACACGGCAGGGTTTCCCGGCCGGGTGCCGGCCGTTCATAAATTGGCCGGCACCCGGCTGCATCAGGAATAATAGACCCCTAATGGGGCTATTCACACGACCGATTTTTTGACGGCCGGAAAAACCGGCCGTCAAAAAATAGGACATGCTCTATCTTCGCCCGGGTACCCGGCCGCCGGGCTCCCATAGAAGTCTATGGGGCCGGGTAATACACGGCCATCACCGGGATGTGTCCCGAGTGATGGCCGGGTTTTCCGGAGGCTGCGCTCTATCTCCTCCTCCTCACAGCGCAGAGTGCATGTGAGGAGGAGGAGTTGATGCCATTCTGACGAATGGCATCGCTGTACACGGTGTGGCAGGGCCAGGGTGTACATCAGGTGGAAGGGAGCACTGCGCTGGCTCCCTTCCCCTGCTTGAAAAGCACCCTGGCCCGGCGACACCTTCGATGGCTGCTGCTGCTGCGGCTGCTACTACTGCAGCGACGCCACTATAGCAGAGCAGGGAGGTATCTCCCCGCTCTGCTATGTGCTAGCCGCACTTTAGCTCCTTGAAGGAGCGGAATCCCCGTGTTTTCGGGGATTCCGCTCCTGGACAGAGCGCTTGATGTCTCTGTCCATATCTGGGCAGTGACATCAGGGGAAACTCCTGAAGCGGAATCCCCAAACACATGGGGATTCCCCTTCAGGAGTTGCCGCTGATGTCACTGTCCGGATCTGCCCGGCCCGGCACTGATGCAAACCTGAATGCAAACCAGCCGGGCAAAATGGCCGATTTTACCGGCCGACACTCGGGCTCGGGAACGACCCGGTCGTGTGAATCCCGCCTTAGAACATGAACAGCAATTTCTCATATTTTTAAGAAAATTTCAAAAGCCTTTTTTTTAAGGTACCTGTTCAGTTCTGAAGAGGCTTTGAGGGGCCTATGTATAAGAAACCCCCATAAAACACCCCATTTTAAAAACTAGACCCCTCAAAGTATTCAAAACAGCATTTAGAAAGTTTTTTAACCCTTCAGGCATTTCACAGAAATTAAAGCAAAGTGGAGGTGAAATTTGCAAATTTCATTTTTCTTGCTGAATTTCAATTTTATTTTATTTTTTTCTGTAACAAAGAAGGTTTTACCAGAGAAACACTACTAAATATGTATTGTCCAGATTCTTCAGTTTTTAGAAATGTCCCACATGTGGCTCTAGTGCGCTCGTGGACTAAAACACAAGCCCCAGAAGCAAAGAAGCACCTAGTGCATTTTGGTGCTTCTTTTTTATTAGCATATATTTTAGGCAGCATGCCAGGTTTGGAGAGGTGTTGAAGTGCCAAAACAGTAGGAATCCCACAAAACTGACCCCATTTTGGAAACTGCACCCCTCAAGGAATTCATTTATGGTTATTGTTACCATTTTGACCCCGTAGTTTTTTCACAGCGCGTATTTGAATTGGGCTGTGAAATTAAAAGAATGACAATTTTTCCAATAAGATGTCATTTTTGATCAGAATTTCTTATTTTCACAGGGAACAAAATGCCCCATTTTGTTTCCCAATTTTTCCTGAGTGCGGCAATACCCCATTTGTGGTGATAAACTGCCGTTTGGGCCCATGGGAGGCCTCAGAAGGAAAGGAGTGCTGTGTGTTCTTAGGAGTCCAGATTTTGCTGGATTGGTTTTCGGGTGCCATGTCGCCTTTGCAGAGCCTCAGAGGTATCAAAGCAATGGAAACCCACCAAAAGTGACCCCATTTTGGAAATAAAACCCCTCAAGGAATTTATTTATGGGTGTTGTGACCATTTAGACCCCACAGTTTTTTCACAGAACTTATTTGAATTGGGCTGTGAATTTAAAAAAAAAAACTTTTTTCCAATAAGATGTAGTTTTGGCTCAAAATGTCTTATTTTCACAACGAATAAAATACCCCATTGTGTTGCCAAATTTGTCCTGAGTGCGGCAATACCCTATTTGTGGCGATAAACTGCCGTTTGGGCCCATGGGAGGTATTAGAAGGAAAGGAGCGCTATGTGTTCTTTGGAGCCCAGATTTTGCTGGATTGGTTTTCGGGTGCCATGTCGCATTTGCAGAGCCCCAAAGGTATCAAAGCAATGGAAACCCACCAGAAGTGACCCCATTTTGGAAACTACACCCCTCAAGGAATTCATTTATGGGTGTTGTGACCATTTAGACTCCACAGATTTTTCACCGAATTTATTTGAATTGGGCTGTGAATTCAAAAAAATGTAATTTTTTCCAATAAGAGGTAGTTTTGGCTCAAAATTTCTTATTTTCACAAGGAATAAAATACCCCAATTTGTTGCCCAATTTGTCCTGAGTTCGGCAATACCCCATTTGTGGTGATAAACTGCCGTTTGGGCCCATGGGAGGCCTCAGAAGGAAAGGAGCGCTATATGTTCTTAGGAGCCCAGATTTTGCTGGATTGGTTTTCGGGTGCCATGTTGCATTTGCAGAGCCCCAGAGGTATCAAAGCAATGGAAACCCACCAGAAGTCACCCCATTTTGGAAACTACACCCCTCAAAGAATTTATTTTTGGGTGTTGTGACCATTTAGACCCCACAGTTTTTTCACAGAATTTATTTGAATTGGGCTGTGAATTAAAAAAAAAATGTATTTTTTCCAATAAGAGGTAGTTTTGGCTCAAAATTTCTTATTTTCACAAGGAATAAAATACCGCATTTTGTTGCCCAATTTGTCCTGAGTGTGGCAATACCCTATTTGTGGTGATAAACTGCCGTTTGGGCCCATGGGAGGGCTCAGAAGGAAAGGACCACCATGTGGCCTACTGGGAATTTTCTGGTGCTAAGTCATGTGTGCAGAAGCCCCTGAGGTATCAGTACAGTTGAAACCCCCGAGAAGTGACCCCGTTTTAAAAACGACACCCCTTAAGGAATTCATCTAGAGGTGTAGTTAGCATTTTGACCCCACAGGTATTGTGTAAAAGATAATGCGCAGCAGATGGTGCAGAGTGAGATTTGCAATTTTCTATATATATGCCATGTCAGTGTCCGATATATTGTGCCCAGCATGTGCCACCAGAGACATACACCCCATAAACTGTAATGTGGGCTCTCCCGGGTACGGCAATACCCTACATGTGGCTGTTATTAGCTGCCTGGGCACACGGCAGGGCTCAGAAGGAAAGGACCACCATTTGGCCTACTGGAGCTTTTCTGGTGCTAAGTCTTGTACGCAGAAGCCCCTAAGGTACCAGTACAGTTGAAACCCCCGAGAAGTGACCCTGTTTTAAAATCTACACCCCTTAAGGCATTCATCTAGAGGTGTAGTGAGCATTTTGACCGCACAGGTATTGTGTAAAAGATAATGTGCAGCAGTTGGTGCAGAGTGAAATTTGCAATTTTCTATACATATATACCAATTCAGTGTCCGAAATATTGTGCCCAGCATGCGCCACTGGAGATATACACCTCATAAACTGTAATGTTGGTTCTCCTGGGTACGGCAATACCCTACATGTGGCTGTTATCAGCTGCCTGGGCACACAGCAGGGCTCAGAGGGGAAAGATGAGGAGGGGTAAGCTGTGCGAAGTGGATCAGAGCGAATAAAACTGGGGTAAATTAAAAATAAAGGGATGGATGATAAATTTTAAAACACTCTTTCATACAGAGCTCTGGTTTTTCGGGACACGCGTCACATTGATATATTGTGTCCTTCCTTATTCCCCTCTTATAGCAGACTCTGCACCTCTTTTGACTTTTTCCCTTCTTGCCAGTTTGGGGAACTTCTCCTAAAAAGTGTTGCCCTGGTACGATGCCTGTGGCCCCGCTTCCAGAAGTACTGTAGGGCTTCAGGACTTGATCTGACAAGTCCACCCCTCCCATGTACCTATTGTAGTCCAGGATGCAGTCTGGTTTGGGGGTCCCTGTACTGGTACCTCGTAGAGGTACATGGGTAATGGTGTCACATCTCCCTGGTCTTGTACTTGACACACAATATGTTGCTGCTAGATTGTGCCCTGCTCTCACCCCTTCTGAGCTTTGCCCTGCAGAGTCTTAGGGAGGCCTCTCAGATTACTTCTAGCAGTGCCACATGCCGCAGGACTTCTGGAAGCGAGGCAGTTGAAGAGTGGGACGCTGGTATAAAAATTATCCAGGTAGAGGTGGTAACCCTGGTCCAGCAGTGGGTGCACCAAATCCCACACAATTTTTGTATTAACTCCCAGTAAGGGGGGGCATTCTGGTGGCTGAATACTGGTGTCCTTCCCTTCATATATCCTAAATTTGTAGGTATACCCTGATGCACTCTCGCACAGCTTATACATCTTCACGCCATACCTTGCCCTCCTACCCGGCAGGTACTGGCGGAATTGAAGCCTCCCTTTAAAATGTACCAAGGACTCATCAATAGAAATACACTTCTCGGGGGTGAATGCTGGGAAAACCGGGCACTGAAACGGTCTAATAGGGATCTCCGTTTATACAAACGGTCAAAACTGGGGTCATCTCGGGGTGGGCGCGGCTTATTATGAGTATAATGTAAGAAGCGAAGTATTGCCTCATTTATATTTTATTTTTTAATTTCCAGCTCAGTTCTGAAGTTGCTTTGAGGGGCCCATATATTAGAAACCCCTATCAAACACCCCATTTCAGAAACTAGACCCCTCAAAGTATTCACAACAGCATTTAGAAAGTTTATTAACCCTTTAGGTGTTTCACAGGAATTTAGAGCAAAGTAGAGGTGACATTTAATTAATTTAATTTAATTTATTAGGCACCATGTCCGGTTTGAAGAGGTCTTGTGGTGCTAAAACAGTGGAAACCCCCCAAACGTGACCCCTTTTTGGAAACTAGAGACCTTGAGGAATCCATTGTAGTTTTCTTGGGGTGCATGCGGCTTTTTGATCAGTTTTTATTCTAATTTTAGGTGGCGTGGTGACTAAAAAAACAGCAATTCTACTATTGTTTTTTATTCTATTTTTTTTTACTGCGTGCACCATGCGCTATAAATGACATATTTACTTTATTTTGCGGGGCGATACAATTACGGCGATACCAGATGTTTATAGTTTTATTCTATGTCTTATGGCATTTACACAATAAAATACGTTTTGTAAACAATCATTCACTTTTTGTGTTACCTTATTCTAAGAGCCATAACTGTTTTATTTTTCAGTCAATAAAGCCGTGCGAGGACTTATTTTTTGCGTAACGAACTGTAGTTTCGATCAGTACCATTTTTAGGTACATGCGACTTTTTGATCTCTTTTTATTCCATTTTTTGGGAGGTGAAGTGACCAAACAATTGGGATTGTGGTACGGTTTATTATTATTTTCTTTTACGGCGTTCACCGAGCGGGATAAATAACGACATCGTTTTGTAGTTCAGCCCGTTATGGACGCGGCGATACCAATTATGTATAGTTTATTTGTTTATTTATATATTTTTATTAATAATAAAGGACTGATAAGGGAAAAAGGGGGATTTTTACTTTTATTACTTTTAAATCTTTTATTTTCTTATTTTTACACAACTTTTTTTTACTTTTTCACACTTTTTTTACTTTGTCCCACTAGGGGACATGAGGGCAGGAGGCTCTGATCGCTATTCTAATACACTGCACTACATACGTAGTGCAGTGTATTAGAGCTGTCAGCTGTTCGCTGACAGCAAGCATAGTGGGTCCTGACTTTGTCGGGACCCACTAGGCTTCCGTCGATGGCGTAGCCAGAGTCCATTGTTAGGATTCTGGTTGCCATAGTAGCCATCGCGGCCCGCTATCGTGTAGCAGGCCGGCGATGGCAGCTTAACCCCTAAGAAGCCGCGATCGCTATTGAACGCGGCTTCTAAGGGGTTAATCGGCGGGGACCACCGCGATCGGTCCCTGCACACTAAGCTGTGATAGCCTGCTGTCGGAAACAGCAGGTATCACAGCTCAGACACGCGCCGGGGAAAGATGGCGCCGTGTTTACTCAGGTCAGTACTATTACTGACCTGAGCGCGAACGATGTACTTAGCGTGACGTAATAGTACTGACCTGAGCGCGAAGGGGTTAAGGGCCCCGCTCTTGAGATAGGTGCGGGTCCCAGAGGTAGGGCGACATCTATCTGACATTTATGAAATATCTAGTGGATATGTCATAAATGTCCCTCATGGGAAAACCCCTACATATCCCATTTGCGTAAATCGACTCTATTTACGCTTCGCTCCCATCTGCGTTGGGGTCCCATTGTGACGTTCTGTTGGAGGTTTCCGTCAGAAGGGGACCCTGTGCAGACCCAACCTAACACCGACGGAAACCAGAGATTTTCGTCTCCATCACCATTGATTTCAATGGTGACGGTGACCGTGGTTTCAGGTTTCCTCTATTTTGCACCGAACGCGTCGTTTTCCCAGAAGCAATAGCGTAGTGGACTACGCTTTTGCTTCCGGCAGAAAGACTGATGCAGTAAACAAAAGAGGCAAACTGAAACCACGGGTACCGGCTCCGTCACCATTGAAATCAATGGTGATGGAGACGGAAACCTCTGGTTTCCGTCGGTGTCAGTTTGTGTCTGCTCAGATGTGAACGAAGCCTTTTTGGTACATTTCCGCAACCACAGAACTGTACAGCGTCCTGGTCAGACTTGAATAGAAAATACTTGGCTTGACCATGATACTATACCTTATATGGCTGCATTAATGGACCTGTATTATGAAGGCCTAAACCATAGTTTAATTTGTAATCTGTAGTGAACTGCTAAGTGACTATTTGTTCACAACATTTCAGATTACAAATTAAAAATAATTGTAGGTAAACTTTAAGCTTCGGCACTGAGAACCCCTCCAATCCCTTAAACAAAGCAGATGAAGTACTCTTGTGCACTCATCCGCTTCTTGTCTGTTTTGCTTTTTCTAGAAATCCAATGTATTGGAGTACGGGGAGACTTTTTATTGAGCCCATCCTCCGATACATTGATTTTCATAAAAAGCCAAACACACACGAAGCGGCTGAGGCTGAGCGCTGACAGAAGAGCTTCAGCTGCTTAATTGTACTGATTGGTGAGGTCTGAGTGCTTGGACCCCCAACAAATCAAAACTTCGGCGATGTCACTATGACATGTCAGAACTTTGTTTAATGTCTAGATACACTTAAATATGAATTATCCAACCACATGAAATTCACACATAGCCTACTGGATCAGTTACAAATATTTGAGTTTGTCCACATGCAGCGTAATTGCTGCGTATTTTCCGTCCAGAATTGTGGATGCAAACTACGCAGCTGAATACAGTAGCAGCAAAGTGAATGAGATTTAGCAAATCTCACCCACTCACTGCACAAAAATTCAAAGCAGAACTTGACGTGCAGTGTCTATTTTTTGGACCACAGCATGTCAATTCCTGCTGCGGAAAGTTGACTGAATTTGAGCACCGGAAAGTCTGCTACAATTGCCGAACAAATTCTGTTACGTGTGGACAAGCCCTTCAAAAACAAAAACACAACACATATATTGCAACATAAATATATGTGTTTGCAACATTAAACAAAGTCAGGACCCACTATGCTTGCTGTCAGTGAGTAGCTGACAGCTCTAATAAACTGCACTACGCATGTAGTGCAGTGTATTAGAATAGCGATCAGGGCCTCCTGCCCTCAAGTCCCCTAGTGGGACAAAGTAATAAAGTAAAAAAAAGTAAAAAAAAGATGTGTAAAAATAAGAAAATAAAAGTTTTAAAAGTATTAAAAGTAAAAATCCCCCTTTTTATCTTATCAGTCCTTTATTATTAATAAGAATAGATAAATAAACAAATAAACTATACATAATTGGTATCGCCACGTCCGTAACGGCCTGAACTACAAAATTATTTTGTTATTTATCCCGCACGGTGAACACCGTAAAAGAAAATAATAATACACCGTACCACAATCACAATTGTTTGGTCACTTCACCTCCCAAAAAATGGAATAAAAAGAGATCAAATAGTCGCATGTACCTAAAAAAGGGAAATGATCGAAACTACAGCTCGTTACGCAAAAAATAAGTCCACGCACGGCTATATTGATAGAAAAATAAAAAAAGTTCTGGCTCTTAGTATATGGTAACACAAAAAGTGAATGATTTTTTACAAAACGTATTTTATTGTGCAAACGCCATAAGACATAAAAAAAACTATAAACATATGGTATCACCGTAATCGTATCACCCCGCAGAATAAAGTGAATATGTCACTTATAGCGCACGGTGAACGCTGTAAAAAAAATTGAATAAAAAAACAATAGTAGAATTGCTGTTTTTTAGTCACCACGCCACCTAAAAATAGAATAAAAACTGATCAAAAAGCCGCATGCACCCCAAGAAAACTACAATGAATTCCTCAAGGGGTCTAGTTTCCAAAATGGGGTCACTTTTGGGGGGTTTCCACTGTTTTGGCACCACAAGACCTCTTCAAACCGGACATGGTGCCTAATAAAAAAGAGGCCTCAAAATCCACTAGGTGCTCCTTTGCTTCGGAGGCCGGTGCTTCAGTCCATTATCGCACTGGGGCCACATGTGGGATATTTCTCAAAACTGCAGAATCTGGGTAATAAATATTAAGTTGCGTTTCTCTGGTAAAACCTTTTGTGTTATAGAAAAAAATGGTATAAAAAGGATTTTCTGACAAAAATAAATATGTAAATTTCACCTCTACTTTGCTCTAAATTCCTGTGAAACACCTAAAGGGTTCATAAACTTTCTAAATGCTGTTGTGAATACTTTGAGGGGTCTAGTTTCTAAAATGGGGTGTTTCATAGGGGTTTCTAGCATATGGGCCCCTCAAAGCAACTTCAGAACTGAACTGGAACCTAAAAAAAATAAAAAATGAGGCAATACTTCGCTTCTCCTAATGAGCATTGCCTACTCCAAGATGACCCCAGTTTTGACCGTTTGTATAAACGGAGACCCCTATTAGAGCGTTTCAGTGCCCGGTTTTCCCAAGCATACACCACCGAGACGTGTATTTCTATTGAGTCCTTGGTACATTTTAAAGGGAGGCTTCAATTCCGCCAGTACCTGCCGGGTAGGAGGACAAGGTATGGTGTGAAGATGTATAAGCTGTGCGAGAGGGCATCAGAGTATACCTACAAATTTAGGATATATGAAGGAAAGGACACCAGTATTCAGCCCCCAGAATGCCCCCCCTTACTGGTAGTTAATGCAAAAATTGTGTGGGATTTGGTGCACCCACTGCTGGACCAGGGTTACCAACTCTACCTGGATAATTTTTATACCAGCGTCCCACTCTTCAACTGCCTCGCTTCCAGAAGTCCTACGGCATGCGGCACTGCTAGAAGAAATCTGAGAGGCCTCCCTAAGACTCTGCTTGGGCAAACACTCAGAAGGGGTGAGAGCAGGGCACAATCCAGCAGCAACATATTGTGCGTCAAGTACAAGACAAGAGAGATGTCACACCAGTACCCATGTACCTGTACGAGGTACCAGTACAGAGACCCCCAAACCGAACTGCATCCTGGATTACAATAGGTACATTTGAGGGGTGGACTTGTCAGATCAAGCCCTGAAGCCCTACAGCGCCATGCGGTGTGGTATAAGAAGCTGGCCGTGCACATTATACAGATGGCATTGTACAATGAGTACATGCTGAGTCGATGTGCAGGCCAGAGGGGAACTTTCCTGGAATTTCAAGAGGTGGTTATCAAGAAACTAATTTTTAGGGACCAAGAAGGGGGGGCACCCAGTACTTCTGGAAGCGGGGCCACACGAATCGTACCAGGGCAACACTTTCCAGGAGAAGTTCCCCAAACTGGCAAGAAAGGAAAAAGTCAAAAGTCGTACAAAGTCTGCTATAAGAGGGGGATAAGGGAGGACACAATATATCAATGTGAGACGTATCCCGAAAAACTAAGAGTGCTTCAAAATGTATCATACATCCCTTGATTTTTAATCTACGCCAGTTTTACTTACCCTGATGCACTCGGCACATCTTATCCCCTCATCTTTCCCTTCTGAGCCCTGCTGTGTGCCCAGGCAGCTGATAACAGCCACATTGAGGGTATTGCCATACCCGTGAGAACCCACATTACAGTTTATGGGGTGTATGTCTCCGGTAAAAATGCTCACTACACCTCTAGATAAATGCCTTAAGGGGTGTAGTTTTTAAAACGGGGTCACTTCTTGGGGGTTTCAACTGTACTGGTACCTCAGGGGCTTCTGCATACATGACTTCGCACCAGAAAATCCCCAGTAGGCCAAATGGTGGTCCTTTTCTTCTGAGCCTTCCCATGGGCCCAAACGTCAGTTTATCACCACAAATTGGGCATTGCCACACTCAGGACAAATTGGGCAACAAAATGGGGTATTTTATTTCTTGTGAAAATAAGAAATTTTCAGCCAAAACTACATATTATTGGAAAAAAATAATTTTGTTGGAATTCCCAGCCCAATTCAAATAAGTTATGTGAAAAAACTATGGGGTCAAAATGGTCAAAACACCAATAAATGAATTCCTTGAGGGGTGTAGTTTCCAAAATGGCGTCACTTCTGGTGGGTTTCCATTGCTTTGATACCTCTGGGGCTCTGCAAATGCGACTCCAAAGAACAAATAGCGCTCTTTTCCTTCTGAGCCCTCCCATGGGCCCAAACGGCAGTTTATCGCCACAAATAGGGTATTGCTGCATTCAGGAGAAATTGGGCAACAAAATTGAGTATTTTGTTCCCTGTGAAAATAAGAAATTTTTATCAAAAATGACATCTTATTGGAAAAAATTTCATTTTTTTATTTCACAGCCCAATTCAAATACGTGCTGTGTAAAAACTGTGTGGTCAAAATGGTAACAACAACCATAAATTAATTCCTTGAGGGGTGTAGTTTCCGAAATGGGGTCACTTTTGTGGGATTCCTACTGTTTGGCACCTCAACACCTCTTCAAACCTGGCATGCTGCCTAAAATATATTCTAAGAAAAAAGAGGCCTCAAAATGTACTAGGTCCTTCTTTGCTTCTAGGGCTTGTGTTTTAGTCCACGAGCGCACTAGAGCCACATGTGGGACATTTCTAAAAACGGCAGAATCTGGACAATACATATTTAGTAGTGTTTCTCTGGTAACATCTTCTGTGTTACAGAAAAAAATTGAATAAAATTGAAAATTAGCAAGAAAAATTTAATTTGCAAATTTCACCTCTACTTTGCTTTCATTTCTGTGAAATACCTGAAGGGTTAAATAAACTTTACAAATGCTGTTTTGAATACTTTGAGGGGTCTAGTTTTCAAAATGGGGTGTTTTATGGGGGTTTCTAATACATAGGCCCCTCAAAGCCACTTTGGAACTGAACAGGTACCTTAAAAAAAGGCTTTTGAATTTTTCTGAAAAATATGAGAAATTGCTGTTTATGTTCTAAGCCTTGTAACGTCCAAGAAAAATAAAAGAATGTTCAAAAAACTATGCCAATCTAAAGTAGACATATAGGAAATGTGAACTAGTAACTATTTTGGGTGGTATAACCGTCTGTTTTACAAGCAGATGCATTTAAATTCTGAAAAATTCTATTTTTTATAAATTTTCTCTACATTTTGCAATTTTTCACCAATAAACACTGAATATATCGTCCAAATTTTACCACCAACATAAAGCCCAATGAGTCACGAGAAAACAGTCTCAGAATCGCTTGGATAGGTTTAAGCATTCCGACGTTATTACCACATAAAGTGAAATATGTCAGATTTGAAAAATGGGCTCTGAGCCTTAAGGCCAAAATAAGGCTGCGTCCTTAAGGGGTTAAGTTACAATTCAGTTTTTACATTCACCACTATCAAACAGCCATAACAGCCCCCCCTGTAGAAAGTGTCACAACCCACTTGTGGATAGAGCCCCCCACCTACCCCTTGTAGATAGCGCCATACAGACCCCATTGTAGATAGCGCCATACAGCTACAACACCCAAATAAAACAAAAAATAATTATACTTACCTAGGCGATGAACTGAGCTGATCCACAACATCAACACCAACGGGATTCTTGCATAGACTGGCGTCATGCAGCGATGGCATCACGCCGACCAGCGCAGGGATCCTGTCTCTGCGCATAATAAAGAATGCATTACAAACATGGCCTCTAGCCTATGGCAGAGCAGGGATATTCCTCCCTGCTATGCCATACAGTTCAATAGTATTTGCTTCCAAGAACGCAGATAATATTCAATGTAGCCATATCAGCTGCTAGCGGTGTCTCCGGTCATGGGGGGGGGCTGTGCTGGTGGGCGGCACAGGCACCCTCATGCCATGTGCCCCGTAGCAGCTAATATGGTTGCTACAGTGCTAGTTACAACCCCGCTAATGGCCTGGATGCCGTGTATGCTATAAATCATGGCATCTAGTGGTTAAATGGACAGGATCATATTTCTCTCTGTTCACATTTTTGTACAGTTGCAACTACAAAAAATAAAACAACTCACCATCATAGTTCACTTCGCTGTTCTGGATTTTGGTCCATCTTTATTGCAGATTCTCCTTCCTCTAGCACTACTGTGCATAAAATGGAGTCTAGGAGGAGGATGGGTGGAGTTTTCATAGCCCTCTTGGGAAGTACAGCCTTCCAGAGGGATGTCATAAAAACCGTGTCAAAACCGTGTCGAAAAACGCGTCTACTAAAAAAAAACTGCCGGAGCTGATTTTACGGGCGGAATTTCCGCCTGCAAAAAACTCTGTGTGAACCCAGCCTAAAAGTCCAAACTATTACAATATACCATTATTTACTCGCACGGTGAACGCCATGAAAAATAAAGAATTAAAAATGGCAAAATCGCTGTTTTTGGTCACCTTGGCGCTACCAAAAAATTTAATAAAAAGTGCTCAAAAAGTTGTTTGTGCCAAAAAATGGTACCAATAAAAACTATGCAAAAAATAAGCCTTCACACCACTCTATTGATGGAAAAATAAAAAAGTTATGACTCTTGGAAAGCGGGGAGGGAAAAACGAAAAAGAAAAAGCAAAAAATGGATCAGTCTGGAAAGCGTTAATTACTTTCTAATGAAAAAAAATGTATGACCACATGTGGGGTATAGACGTACTCGGGAGAAATTGCTTTACAAATTTTGTGGTGCTTTTTCCTCCTTTATCCTTTGTGAAATGTAAAATATTCAACATTTTAGTGGAAATAATGTTGATATTAATTTTCACGGCCTAAGGGCGGATTTACACGAAGTGTAATACGTCCGTGCAACGCGCGTGCTTTTCACGCCGTTGCACAGACCTATGCTAGTTTATGGGGCAGTGCAGACTGTCAGTGATTTTTGCGCAGCGTGAGTCCGCTGCGAAAAACTCACGACAGGTCCTATATTTCTGCGTTTTTTGTGCATCACGCACCCATTGAAGTCAATGGGTGCGTGAAAATCACGCGCAGCACACGGAAGCAATTCCGTGGGACGCGCGTGATTCGTGCAACAGCAGTCAAAAGTATGTTTGCAAACAGAAAAGCACTACGAGCTTTTCTGTTTACAAACATCCAAACAGTGTCATAATGATGGTGTCTGCGCGAAAATCATGCAGCCGCCCATCCTATGTGACGACACACAGAGCTGTTAAGTGCCTTTTGCGCGCGCAAAACGCCGCATTTTTTGCGTGCGCAAAACGCACACGCTCGTGTAAATCCGCCCTAATTCTAATAAATTCTGCAAAAGACCTGTGGGGTCTAAATGCTCACTATAACCCTAGATAGATTCCTTAAGTGGTGTAGATTCCCAAATGGGGTCACTTTTGGGGGGTTTCCACTGTTTTGGCCTCTCAAGGGATTTGCAAATTCTTCATGGCACCCAAAAACCATTTCAGCTAAATTTGAGCTCCAAAAGCCAAATAGCGCTCCTTCCCTTCTAAGCCCCGCTGTGGGTCCAAACAGCAGTTTATTACCACATAAGGTGTATTTCCGTATTCGGGAGAAATTGTATTACAAATGTTGGGGTGCTTTTTCTCCTTTATTCCTAATGACTAATTCCAAAGAATTCAGCAAAAGTGGGGTCAAAATGCTAACTATACCCCTAGATAAATTCCTTGAGGGGTGTAGTTTCCAAAATGGGGTTACTTTTGGGGGGGTCTTTACTGTTTTGGCACCACAAGACCTCTTCAAACCTGACATGGGGCCTAAAATATATTCTAAAAGAAAGGAGGACCCAAAATCCACCAGGTGCTCTTTTGCTTCTGAGGCCTGTGTTTCAGTCCATTAGCACACTAGGGCAAAATCTGGGCAATAAATATTGAGTGGCATTTCTCGGGTAAAACCTTCTGTGGTACAGAATATTTTTTATTACTAATGAATTTTGGCGAAAAAAAGTTTGTAAATTTCACCTCTACTTTGCTTTAATTCATGTGAAACGCCTAAACGGTTAAAACACTTTCTGAATGCTGTTTTTAATACTTTGAGGGGTGAAGTTTTCAAAATTGGGTGATTTATGAGGATTTTCTATTATATAAGGCCCCTAAAGCCACTTCAGTACTGAACTGGCCCCTGAAAAAATTGCCTTTTGAAATTTTCTTGAAAAGTTCTAAGCCTTGTAACGTTCTAGAAAAATATAAGAATGTTAAAAAAAATCTGCAAACATAAAGTAGACATATGGGAAATGTAAACTAGTAGCTATTTTGTGCGGTATTACTATCTGTTTTACAAGCAGATACGTTTAAATTTAGAAAAATGCTCAGTTTTGCACATTTTCTCTAAATCTTGGTGTTTTTTACAAATAAATATTAAATCAAGTTTTTTCACTAACATAAAGTACAATATGTCAGGAGAAAATAATCTCAGAATCACTTGGATAGGTAGAAGCATTCCGAAGCTATTACCACATAAAGTGACACATGTCAGATTTTAAAAATCGGCTTCGTCCTGAAGGTCAAAACAGGCTCAGTCATGAAGGGGTTAATAGAAACATTTTGGGGTACATATAATTTATTGATTAACTTTTATTAACTTTTGTTGGGGTAATAGAAAAAACCCCTGAAATTCACCATACTTTTTTGCGTCTTAAATTTACGCCATTTACCGTGTGGTGTAAATAACATAATAACTTTATTCAGCGGATCATTACAATTGCGGCGATACCAAATTTATGTTGTTGTTTTCATGTTCTACTTTTAGGCCGCAAGTACACATCAGTGGCCCTTTATATGGCCGCAAATCACAGATCCGCAAAACTGACAGACGTTTTCCGCGTGCGGTCCGTAGTTTTAACGGACCAATGAATAGAATGGCCAAGACTGATCCACAAAAACTGACAGGAATAGGACTTGTTCTATAATTTGTGTAACTGCCACACGGATCCGCAAAAAAAACAGATGTGTACATGGCCCCATAGAAATGAATGGGTCATTGTACTATCCATTAAAAACAGATAGCACACTGAAGAATATCACTGAAGTGTGCATGAGGCCTTACACAATAAAACCATTTTTTTTTTTTCAAAATTATTTGTTTTTGTGTCGCCATATTTTAAGAGCCATTACTTTTATTTTTCTGCTGACATAGCTGTATGAGGGTGTTTTGTTTTTTTGCGGGGCGACTTGTTGTTTTTAATGGTACCTTTTTGGAGTACATGCGATTTTTTGATCAATTTTTATAAAAAAAAAAATTTAAGGTTGGATGATGAACAGAAAACAGCAATTCTGGCATTGTATTTTATTTTATTTTTTACGGCGTTCACCATGCAAGTTAAATAATGTAATGGTTTTATAGTTGGGGTTGTTACGGACGCAGCGATACCAAATATGTGTAACTTTCTTTTTTTTCCCCCATAATAAAGCATTTTGTAAGGGGAAAAATTGGGTTTTTCATTTTTTTTTACTTATTATAAACCTTATTAAACTTTTTTTAAACTTTTTCTTTAGCCCCACTAGGGGACTTTACTATGCGATCATTTTATCGCTTTTATAATACACTGCTAATACTTCTGAATTGCAGTGTATTATTGTCTGTCAGGCATTATTAAACTGACAGGCATCGGTCAGGCATTCACGAAAGGCAGACCTGGGGGCCTTTGAAAGGCCCCCGACTGCCATAAAAATCATCGGCACCCCGCAATTCCATCGTGTGCTGAAGGGGTGAGAGAGGGAGCCTCTTCCCTCTAAAACCACTGAGATGTGGCAGTCGCTATTGACCGCCGCATCTGAGGGGTTAAACGGGATCACATGACTGAAGACCACTGCTATTGGTCTCCGATCGTTGCCCTGAAACCCAAAGCTATTAGCAACAGCCTTGGGTTTGAGGAGCAAGGCGCGCGATTCGGGAGAAAAATCGACTGAAGTGCTGCCGTTAAAAGGCAGTGCTTCAGAAGAACTACCCTGAGCGTCCGCTGTAAAAAACACTATACTGCGACCGTTAAGGGGTTAAGCACTGTATTTCCATTTATAGCACTTCTTGAGGTATCTGACTTCTACCAATTATCAGATTTATGAATTGGAAAATGCTAAATATTTCTGTAAACTAATAGATGAGACAGCAAATATCACGCATCATTAATTCCTGATTTACAGTAAGACAGATTAGTGGCTGTCTGCAACTACAAATATAACCACTAAACTATCTAAACTTTCTGATATATTCTAACCAAGGAAAACTGTCGTATAAGCTTGAATTATTAGGTCAAAATCGAATCAGTGCCTGTAGTGGCACACATACCAGCCATTAAACACAGCGTCCTGGTATATACAGTATTATATATTTTGTTATTATAACATATTTAGGAAATTATCAAGTTTGGCTAATAATGTAGGGAGTATATCAATGGGCTAGTTCTATATCTTTTGAAAACGGAGAAACTTTACAGAGTTCACCCTGCAATAAAAAAAAAAAAAAAAGTGCACTTTATTCTAAGGCTCAATACGAATATAGCAATACAAAATTGATAGCGTTTTTTCATGTTAAACTGCTTGTACAGAATTAAAACAAAATTTATTCTGTGTCGCCATATTCTGAGACCCATAACTTATTTATTTTTCTGTCAATGGAGCTGTGTGAGATCTTTTTGCGTGGCGAGCTGTCGTTTTTAACAATACCATTTTCAGGTACATGCAACTTTTGAACACTTTTTATTTAATTTTTGGGGGAGATATTAAGAAAGTAAAGTACGGGCCGGACACAGACCAAAGGTCTTAGGGGTAGGCCAGCATGACCACGGGTGTAAGCAGGGGCGTAGCTAAAGGCTCAAGGGCCCCGAGTAACTCAACAATGCAGCACTAGCAGCCTGGGGCGTCACTAAGGACTTAAAATGTCAGGCGAAATAGCCCCAATACATATGTCCCCCCCCCCCCAAGAAAATGTATGTGTGTATAGGAGACAGCATATCTATGGCACTACGACCCTATAAACTATTGATAGGATTAGATACATTGGCTCAGCAGACAGTATCACACATGATGGGATTAGATACACAGCTCAGCAGACAGTATCACACATTATAGGATTAGATACAGTGGTTCAGCAGTCAGTATTACACATGATAGGATTAGAGATAGGGCTCAGCAGACAGTATCACACATGATGGGATTAGATACAGTAGCTCAGCAGACAGTATCACACATGATAGGATTAGATACAGTGGCTCAGCAGACAGTATCACACATGATTGGATTAGATATAGGGCCCAGCTCGCTGACATTGCAGCTCCAGCGCTGGACCCAGGAAAGGTAAGAATAATAATTTAGCTTCTTTATGTGTTACTAATTATTTTTGTGTGTTTGTGTTTTTTTACAAATTCGGTTGTTGGACTACTTCGGATTCGAGAACCTAAATGACAGCGGTTTTTTTATTCTCAATAAAATGGTAAGGCTGGGTTCACACGACCTATTTTCAGACGTAAACGAGGCGTATTATGCCTCGTTTTATGTCTGAAAATAGGGCTGCAATACGTCGGCAAACATCTGCCCATTCATTTGAATGGGTTTGCCGACGTACTGTGCAGACAACCTGTAATTTACGCGTCGTCGTTTGACAGCTGTCAAACGACAACGCGTAAATGGACTGCGTCGGCAAAGAAGTGCAGGACACTTCTTTGCCACGTAATTTGAGCTGTTCTTCATTGAACTCAATGAAGCACAGCTCAAGATTTACGAGCGTCTCAGACGCCTCGCAAAATGCGAGGAGGAGCATTTACGTGTGAAACAAGGCAGCTGTTTTCTCTTGAAAACAGTCTGTCTTTTCACACGTAAATGACAGCTAGCGTGTGCACATACCCTTAATGAGGGTTGTGTGTGTTTTTTATTTCAATAAAATATTTTTTCTATGTGCTTGTATTTTTTTAAACTTTATTAGTACCGCCTTAGTAATGGCCGCTGTCTGATTGACAACCTCCATTACTAAGGTGGGGCTTAATGTTAGCAGGTGCAGAAGCTAACACTAACCCCCATTATTACCCCGATACCCACCGCCACCAGGGGTACTGGGAAGAGCCGGGTACGCACCAGTACCCGACCAGCTGTAGTGACGGTCAGGCACCCTGGTAATGCTGCCTGCTGCTGCTGTGTTGTATTTGGCTGGTTATGAAAATTGAGGGGGACCCCACATCGTTCTTTCCAATTATTTTTTATTTTATTTTTTTTAAATGACGTGGGGTCCCCCCATCTTTCATAACCAGCCAGATACAATAAAGCAGCAGCAGGCAGCATTACCAGGATGGGAAGGGCCGCTGTTTCTGGCCTTTCCCAGCCTTATAATACCGGCCGCCCCATTACCCGGCCATCACTACAGATGGTCAAGTACTGGATCGTATCCGGCACTTCACAGCACCCCTGGTGGCGGTGGGTACTGGGCTAATAAAGGGGGTTAGTGTTAGCCTCTGCATCGGCTAACACTAAGCCCCGCCTTAGCAATGGATGCTGTCAATCAGCCAGCGGCCATTGCTAAGGCGGAAGTAATATAGTTTAAAAAAAAACCACAAATAAATATTTTATTGAACTAAAAAAAAAAAACACAACCCTCATTATCCATTTTATTGATAATAAAAAAAGCCGTCATCGAAGTAGTCCTGGAATCCGACATAGTCCAACGACCGAACCTGTAAGAAAACACACAAAAAACTATTAGTAACACATGTGTTAGGCTTAGATACAGGGCCCATGTGTGATACTGTCTGTGGGACCCTGTATCTAAGCCTACCACAAGGTAGGCTTAGATACGGGGTCCAGCAGACAGTAATCTTATACAGTATAAGCTTGCTACATCTTAGGCTTAAAGGGGTTGTTCAGTCCCTAAACATTGATGGCCTATCCTTAGGATAGGCCATCAATAGCTGATGTGTCAGGGTCCGTCTCCCGGGAGCCTGCCAATCAGCTGTTTTGAAGGGGCCGCAGCACTCGTACGAGAGCTGCTTCCCCTTCATTTCCCTTACTCGCTCAGACTGTGAATCGCCAACACGGATTCACAGTGTGAGCAAGTGACCGGAATGAAGGGGAAGCAGCTCTCGTACGAGTGCTGTGGCCCCTTCAAAACAGCTGATTGGTGGGTCCCGGGAGTCGGACCCTGCCAATCAGCTTCAGCAGACAGGGATATTAATCTTACCCTCCTCTTCAGCCACGGCGGAAGTTCTGTCCTGACTCTATCCAGGATCACGATGTTGTGTGCGACGCATAGCGTTGTGACATCATGCGCTGTGACGTCAGGACCTCTGATGCGCTCCGGAACCAGGAAGCTAAGTACTGTCAGTTACTATAGTAACAGGGGCCCGCGGCCCGAGTTACTATAGTAACTTTTTATTGATGTGGTGCGATGTGGTGCGACCGCTGTGACCCCTATAGCTACGCCACTGGGTGTAAGTGGGTTAGGGTTAAGGAAGCTTAGAGGAGGAGTAGGAGGTAGGTACAGGAGGGGGGACACTAGGGCGAGGCACAGGTATATAAGGGGAGGCAGGGGAGTTTAGCGCCATTACCCAGGTTAGACAGCGTTCTGAGTGTCTGTAATGCTGTCTGCTACTTACGTGATGGAGGCCTTGTTGCTCATCAGCAGGTGGCATGGCTGGCAGAAGGGCCCTCTGGAGCCGGTTGCAGTGGTGGCCGTCAGGAGCGGTGTGTTGCTGGGGACTTCTGCTCCAGCAGCACTTGGCAGCATGGATTCTTGCTCCTCTGGGGCACAGGCGGTGATGTCATCTCCTATGCGGAGGCAGTCCCGTCGAAACGCCTGAGCCCGAAGGCACTGCCAAGAGTCAGGCGACGGGTGTGGAGCCCCTCTATGGACCCTCCAGACCGGGTTCCAGGCTCCACCACTAAGAGCCAGCAGGCCCAGTCTGAGAGGAATCCAATTTGCCGCCCTTACTCTGCTGGGGTGGGGGAGGGCAGGCTCTTTGCATCTGGCACCGCCCCTCATCTCCTGCACTGCTGGACGTGGATCTGCCGCGGGCTGTGCTGGCGATGTTCCAGTTGGGCGGCCCACCAGAAACCTGGAGGATGATGTGCTTGGTCGTAGGCGTGTGCCGCGGTCGGCAGTGACATGGCGGTATCCTTGTGGGCGGCATCCCGTTGGCAGCGTGGAGGTGGCAGCCCCAAACCGTCAGGCATAGAGAGGTCCGTGTCGTCTCCAATGGCCTAAGGAGTTCCTGAGGAGGGCCGTGGCTGTCGGTCGTGTGGCGCATGTTCGGGTCCTGTTGGTCCGGATGATGCCGGTGACTGGGAGGTCGGTGAGGAAGATGGACGTCAGGAGGATTCCTTCGCCCTGGCTTGTGGGGACACAGCACCAACCCAGCTTGGTCAGTCTATTTCATCTACATTTTCGTTACCTGCTATATTTCGGTCCCATGGGGTGGGAGGTGGCTCACAGGGGGGTCGGCGGCAAATTTAGGTAGTAACAGTGCTCCACGATTAGCATAGTGGGGGGGGGGGGCGAGGTTCCCCGGTTCCAGCATGGGTTCCGCCGTCAGTTGGGCCTATGGTGGTGGATAGTCAGCCCGCAGTGGACGGGTCAGTGGCTAAGGAGGCCGGGTTGGCGGTGTCGGTACAGACACAGAAGGATAAGGAAGTGGATACTGTTCGATTGGACGATAAGGCGAAAGTGGTGTTGTTTGCTTCAGGGACCCGTTAGGTGTGCATTTAAAACCAGAAAATTTGGATAGACGTATATATGTCGAGTTATTCTCTCTACCCCTCCTTGAAAAATGTAACCTGGATAAGGGAAAGTGTTTAGAGAGCAAAAAAGAGGAAGAGGAGAAGCGTTGGTATCGGTTGATCCCCCAAACTTTTGTGAACTGGCTTAAGGCGTTCGCCATTTTGGCGAGTGTTAAAGGGACGCTATCAGCGAAGCGCATGGGGGAAGATGTGGCTGCGCTATGATGAACAGTCCCAACATCAGGTGGAATAATAAAGACATTGGATTGTGGTTGCGCGTTCCCCAGCTTGTTTCGGCCAGTCCTTTCTCTGCACACACCAGAAAAAGTGCGCCTATGTCTGGAATCAATTTGTGGCTTTGTTGGCAATTTAATGAGGGCCAGTGCAAGTTTGGAGCAGGATGTAAGTTCAAGCATAGTTCCTCCTCATGCGTCTGGATTTCACACGGGTCCGCTAAATGTTTCCGAAAGGGTAAGGGTAGGGGATTAGATGGCACTAACCAAGGGCCCTGACTCCGGTGAAGTGGGTAGAGATAGAACCTTATCTAAATAGATTTCCTGATAAAACAAGGGCGGTACTGTTGTTAGATGTTTTCATTTTGGTTTTCGGATCCCCTCCCCAAGAGGTCCCCTTTTCGTTGCATAATTTGTGTTCGGCTTTGCAATATTCTGATGTGGTCAGGGATAAGTTGAGTGAAGAGCATTGGATAGGATGGCGGGCCCCTTTGTAGATATCCATATCCCCGACCTGGTCATTTCTCCACTCGAAGTGGTGCCCAAGAAGGAGCCGAATAAATTTCGGCTCATTCACCACTTATCTCACACGCTTGGGCTGTTGGTCAACGATGGGATCACTCCTGAACTTTGCTCTGTGGTGTACACGTCCTTTGAGCCAGCGGTGAAGTGGGTGCGGTGTTACAGCAGGGGTGCGTTAATGGCAAAAATGGACATCCGGATAGCTTGCGGCTTTTCGGGTATTATTGGGACGGGGCTTATTTCATGGATCGATGCCTCCAGATTGGATGCTTGATTTCCTGCGCTTACTTCAAGGTTTTTTGCTCTTTCCTGTAATGGATGATTTGTGACGTGGCGGGTGTCTCGTCAGTCATCCACTACCTTGACAACTTTTTGTGCGTTGGTTCTGCGGGTTCCCCTATATGTGCTACCCTGCTGCACTCAATCGAATGGGTGGCAAAACAGTTTGGAGTCCCATTGGCCCCGAGAAGACGGAGGGGCAGCGCTCGTGCATTGTTTTTCTTGGAATCACAATAGATTCCATTAAGGTGGAGTGTTGTTTTCCAGGGGATAAACTTGAAGTTCTACGTGCGGAGGTTAGTCGGGCCAGCACCAACGGAAAATTCCCCTTAGAGAGTTGCAGTCTCTGTTGGGCAAGCTTAACTTTGCCATGGGATGGGTCTTTTGCAGGCATCTATCAGGTGTGACGGCCGGCATCAGGGCCCCGTACCATTTTATTCGGCTAAATAAATAATATAGTGCTGATTTGGCTGTTTGGTCCGAATTTCTACAATTGCATAATGGAAAGTCGCTTATTATGTCCCTGGCAGTCGATAGTTTTGACTGGGAGCTCTTTACCGACGCGGCATGGGGCATGGGGTTCGGCGCTTATTGTAGGGGTCAATGGTGCATGTCGCGGTGGCCGATGAAGTGGGTCGACCTGGGACTGGTAAGGAACCTTGCTCTCCTGGAACTTTTTCCCATTTTGGTTGCGGTGGAGATTTGGAGAGACAGGTTCTCGGGAATGCAAGTTGCGCTTTCATTGTAACAATATGGGGTGGTATTAGCCATTAATAACACGTCAATGTCCCATCCCCTCCTGGTAGCACAGCTCTTGCGGCATTTGGTGTTGCAGTGTTTGTCCTTAATGCGTGGATAATTGCGGTCCATGTTCCCGGGTGTTCCCAATGATATAGCAGATTCTCTTTCTCGCTTGCAGTGGGATCGGTTTTGCTCTTTGGCTCCGGAGGAGGACGTGGAGGGGATCGCCTTCCCTGAATGGCTGAGGGAGTTGGCTTAGCGCCTAGCACTTGGTCGGCTTATGATACGGCATGGAGGGGGGAGGTAGGGCTAGCTGGTCTGCCTGAGTTGAGAGCGGATGATGATCGAGTGGTGGCACTGTTGGGTTTCTTAGGTCAGGCTTCAGTTGCGGGCTGGTGAGTATCTAGGGTTAATCAATTAGGGGGAACCTCTAGCCTTTGATTTCAAACTATGGTGCCCGGAGGGGTTAACGTAAGGGTAGGGTCTTACCTGATGGTCGTTGCCCCGTTTCCTTTTCATTATTAGAACGCCTGTGAGAAGTGTTGGTGGGGGTTTGTTTTTCCATTTTTGAAGCAACATTGAACCGGTTGGCTGTTTTTTGGGGCCCTGTGGGTAAACGAATTGGTAGTGCCTAGCAGAGGGATAAGAGGGCTGGTGGGTTGCGGGGCGGAAGACATGTTGTTGTTGGACAGGAGTATTGAATTTTGGATTAGATGTTCCAAGACGGATGAGGGTGGTCGTGGTGAGAGGGTGGTGTTATGGGCTGCCGCTGGGGCCCCGTGGAGTGTTTCGTCCATTGCAGCGCGATGAGGCAGAGCGCCAGTGAACAATTTTTATGCAATGCTGACGGTTCCTATTTGTCGCGGTATCAGTTTACCTGGGTGTTGCGCCAATTTTTCGAAGTCTTTGGGCTGGATGGGTCATCGTTCGCTCCTTTCCTTTCATATCGTGCCACAACGGAGGTGGCATCCTGGGGGTTAGGATCGAAAGTGGTGAAACACATTGACCAATGTAATTCTCGCAGGTTTCAGTCCTACATGCGTCCTCAGTTTTTGTTTTAATGTATCTGTGCCGTTTGTTTTTGGATGTACAGTATTTTTTGCCGTGTCAACCACCCCCTCTCCTCCTCTCTAAACCTACCACCCACCCCTTCTTTTGTCATTATAGATCCCTCTCCCCAATTGGTGTGGATACTCGGGCACTCGTATGTGCACTGGGGGCGGTAAGAGCTGGCGTCCGCCCTGACAGGCAACAGTTGGGTTCCAGCGGTCTGAGACTTGACCTGAGGCTTGGCTGCAGAGCTATGGTCTGAAGCCGAATTCTTCCCGACTTCCATCGCTTTTCCCAATTAGATAGAACCCCCAATTAGATAGAGCACCTGATATCTTAGTGTTGCACATGGGAGGCAAAGATCTGGGTGTTCGCCCCTTTAGGGTGCTCATTAGGGA
This sequence comes from Rhinoderma darwinii, assembly GCF_050947455.1. Classification (NCBI taxonomy): domain Eukaryota; kingdom Metazoa; phylum Chordata; class Amphibia; order Anura; family Rhinodermatidae; genus Rhinoderma; species Rhinoderma darwinii. The sequence goes on along the minus strand of NC_134687.1, from coordinate 244,081,648 downwards.
CATGAAATATGACCTCAGATTGTGGTCCTGTTTTCTCGAAGTGGTAGTCGTTTGGTCGGAAATTGTCTCCCGGTAATCCTGGCGGCACGCCCGTTCTGTGGTGCGACTTAACAGGAGGGAATAGAACGTGCCCTGCTGATGGGTGGGGGCTATCAAATTTGAAGGTTTTCTAAGCATGTTCGTGTGGCGGATTGGGGGTCCTTGGAGTTGGTGGTAAATTGTGGGGGGGATTCATCGTAGGTATGGTCCCTCCAGAATTATATAATCGGTGGTCTGGCTCAATTTGGGCTCCTCCCGGGTGGTGTCCCGGGGAGTGGTTGCACTTAAAGACAGCCAACTGCACTTATGATGGTGCCCCTGAGCCGGTGGGGAGACGGCTGGGGGTAAAATATATTCAGATGGGCAGTTTGGCGCCAGATTTTTGTAGCTCCAATTACTCCCATTTCCTCGTTATTTTTCTTTGTAAAATTTGTTTAGTGTTATTTATGTTTGTCAATAAAATGGCTGCTGTGGCCCAGATTTATACAACCCAATGTGTTTGTGTGTTTTAGGGGTTGAGTAAATTAAGGGGTCTGGCCTTTTAGGAGGTAAAAAGGAATGTCATGTTTTTTTTCCCTAAACTGAACGAACTCTACAATCCCAGGGTCATGTTATGCTAGAATAGTTCAGACTTTTACGAAAGTGGTGATATCAACTACAGTATGTTTATTTTTTTCATTGCTTACATTACTTTGGTACAATATTTTAACTTTTAAAACAAACCTGTCACTAGATTTTATGGCACTAAATCACCAGCATGTCGTTATACTGCTGAAGTTCAGCGTCCTAAACCTGCCTCTCTTAAGGCCTCATTTACACGAACGTAATATACGCGCGTGCGACGCGCGTGCTTTGCACGCATGTCGTACGCACCTATATTAGTCAATGGGGCAGTTTAGACGATGCGTGAATTGCGCTCAGCGCGTGTGCGCAGAAAAAAACTCACGACATGTTCTATAATCGTGCGTTTTTCGCGCACTCACGCACCCATTGAAGTCAATGGGTGCGTGAAAACCACGCATGCCGCACGGAAGCACTTCCGTGCGAACTGCGTGATTCGCGCAAGAGCTGTCAAACTCCTGAATGTAAACAGAAAAGCACCACGTGCTTTTCTGTTTACAAACATCCAAACGGAGTGTCAAATTCGAGATGAGCGCACCGAACTTCACCGGGTTCGTCCAAACTCGTTTTGACCGAAACCGGTAAAAAATGTTCGGGTACGCGACGTCAGGAGACAGTCACTGTCCACGGTGCTGAAAGCGTTAAACTGGTTCAGCACCATGGACAGTGACTTCCGCTCCGAAAATCCATGAACCTGTAAAAAAAAAAAGACGTTCTGACTTACCGATAACTCCGGTCCGACCTCCCGGGATGACAGTAAAGTCCAAGTGACAGCTGCAGCCAATCACAGGCCAAGCACAGGCTGCAGCCAATCACAGGCTGCAGCGGTCTCATGGACTGCGGCGTCATCCTGGGAGGTGGGGCCGGATGACAAGAGAGGGACGCGTCACCAAGGCAACGGCCGGGAGCCCGGACTGGGGGAAGCAGGAAGTTCTTGGTAAGTATGAAAGTCTTTTTTTATTCACAGGTTGGTGTATATTGTGTTCGGCATTCACTGTCGAGGGTGCTGAAAGAGTTACTGCCGATCAGTTAGCTCTTTCAGCACCTTGGACAGTGACGGGCGTCGACTAGCCTCATCTCTATGATGGCGGCTGCGCGAAAATCACGCAGCCGCGCATCATACACGGATGACACACGGAGCTGCCAAGTGCCTTTTGCGCGCGCAAAACGCAGCGTTTTTTGCGCGCGCAAAACGCACACGCTTGTGTAAATCAGGCCTAAAACTGTCTGTTATAGCATTTGTGGAAAAATGCTGCAAAGTAAGAATGCTTTCAAAAATAAAGATGTGTACATGCATCACCTTCTGGAGCCTGACCACCCTCCAGTATTAACAGCCGGGATTTTAACCCTTTCTGAAATGTGATCAATGCTGATCGCGGTGCTGACAAAGAGGGGGAAAAAGACATGCCCTATTCCCACATTACACTATGTGTTAGGCCTCATTTACACGAGCGTGTGCGTTTTGCGCGCGCAAAAAACGCTGCGTTTTGCGCGCGCAAAAGGCACTTGGCAGCTCCGTGTGTCATCCGTGTATGATGCGCGGCTGCGTGATTTTCGCGCAGCCGCCATCATAGAGATGAGGCTAGTCGACGCCCGTCACTGTCCAAGGTGCTGAAAGAGCTAACTGATCGGCAGTAACTCTTTCAGCACCCTCTACAGTGAATGCCGAACACAATATACACCTGTGAATAAAAAAAGACTTTCATACGTACCAAGAACTTCCTGCTTCCCCCAGTCCGGGCTCCCGGCCGTTGCCTTGGTGACGCGTCCCTCTCTTGTCATCCGGCCCCACCTCCGAGGATGACGCCGCAGTCCATGAGACCGCTGCAGCCTGTGATTGGCTGCAGCCTGTGCTTGGCCTGTGATTGGCTGCAGCTGTCACTTGGACTGAACTGTCATCCCGGGAGGTCGGACCGGAGTTATCGGTAAGTCAGAACGTCTTTTTTTTTTTACAGGTTCATGGATTTTCGGAGCGGAAGTCACTGTCCATGGTGCTGAACCAGTTTAACGCTTTCAGCACCGTGGACAGTGACTGTCTCCTGACGTCGCGTACCCGAACATTTTTTACCGGTTTCGGTCAAAACGAGTTTGGCCGAACCCGGTGAAGTTCGGTGCGCTCATCTCGAATTTGACACTCCGTTTGGATGTTTGTAAACAGAAAAGCACGTGGTGCTTTTCTGTTTACATTCAGGAGTTTGACAGCTCTTGCGCGAATCACGCAGTTCGCACGGAAGTGCTTCCGTGCGGCATGCGTGGTTTTCACGCACCCATTGACTTCAATGGGTGCGTGAGTGCGCGAAAAACGCACGATTATAGAACATGTCGTGAGTTTTTTTCTGCGCACACGCGCTGAGCGCAATTCACGCATCGTCTAAACTGCCCCATTGACTAATATAGGTGCGTACGACATGCGTGCAAAGCACGCGCGTCGCACGCGCGTATATTACGTTCGTGTAAATGAGGCCTTACAGTGAAGGTATAAGTATTTGATCCCTTGCTGACTTTGTAAGTTTGCCCACTGTCAAAGACATGAACAGTCTAGAATTTTTAGGCTAGGTTAATTTTACCTGTGAGTGATAGATTATATTTAAAAAAAGAAAAGAAAATCACATAGTCAAAATTATATATATTTATTTGCATTGTGCACAGAGAAATAAGTATTTGATCCCCTACCAACCATTAAGAGTTCAGCCTCCTCCAGACCAGTTACACGCTCCAAATCAACTTGGTGCCTGCATTAAAGACAGCTGTCTTAAATGGTCACCTGTATAAAAGACTCCTGTCCACAGACTCAATTAATCAGTCTGACTCTAACCTCTACAACATGGGCAAGACCAAAGAGCTTTCTAAGGATGTCAGGGACAAGATCATAGACCTGCACAAGGCTGGAATGGGCTACAAAACCATAAGTAAGACGCTGGGTGAGAAGGAGACAACTGTTGGTGCAATAGTAAGAAAATGGAAGACATACAAAATGACTGTCAATCGACATCGATCTGGGGCTCCATGCAAAATCTCACCTCGTGGGGTATCCTTGATACTGAGGAAGGTGAGATCTCAGCCGAAAACTACACGGGGGGAACTTGTTAATGATCTCAAGGCAGCTGGGACCACAGTCACCAAGAAAACCATTGGTAACACATTACGCCGTAATGGATTAAAATCCTGAAGTGCCCACAAGGTCTCCCTGCTCAAGAAGGCACATGTACAGGCCCGTCTGAAGTTTGCAAATGAACATCTGGATGATTCTGAGAGTGATTGGGAGAAGGTGCTGTGGTCAGATGAGAATAAAATTTAGCTCTTTGGCATTAGCTCAACTCGCCGTGTTTGGAGGAAGAGAAATGCTGCCTATGACCCAAAGAACACCGTCCCCACTGTCAAGCATGGAGGTGGAAACATTATGTTTTGGGGGTGTTTCTCTGCTAAGGGCACAGGACTACTTCACCGCATCAATGGGAGAATGGATGGAGCCATGTACCGTCAAATCCTGAGTGACAACCTCCTTCCCTCCACCAGGACATTAAAAATGGCTCGTGGCTGGGTCTTCAAGCATGACAATGACCCGAAACATACAGCCAAGGCAACAAAGGAGTGGCTCAAAAATAAGCACATTAAGGTCATGGAGTGGCGTAGCCAGTCTCCAGACCTTAATCCAATCAAAAACGTATGGAGGGAGCTGAAGATCCAAGTTGCCAAGCGACAGCCTCGAAATCTTAATGATTTACAGATGATCTGCAAAGAGGAGTGGGCCAAAATTCCATCTAACATGTGTGCAAACCTCATCATCAACTACAAAAAACATCTGACTGCTGTGCTTGCCAACAAGGGTTTTGCCACCATGTATTAAATCTTGTTTGCCAAAGGGATCAAATACTTATTTCTCTGTGCACAATGCAAATAAATATATATAATTTTGACTATGTGATTTTCAGTTGTTTTTTTTATATAATCTATCTCTCACTGGTAAAATTAACCTAGCCTAAAAATTCTAGACTGTTCATGTCTTTGACAGTGGGCAAATTTACAAAATCAGCAAGGGATCAAATACTTATTTCCTTCACTGTATATAAAATAAAACATAACTTTTATTAGAGACACTATAGTCAATATAACGATTAAAAAATAAATGAGAGTCCCTAAGTCAGAGATTCACAAACATCCAGGCTCAAGGCACCCCTATAAAATATTTTTTCCTCAGGGCACCCCTACCAAATATTGTTTACCAAACGACAAAAAAAACAGCTAAAAGCAAGCACAATAGCCATGGTCAGATTTTGGGATGGCATGAAGCTGGTATTTTTAGGCTGGGAATAACCAAAAACCATGAGCCTTCCCACCCTGGTAATGCTAGGTTACTGCTGCTTTATTGTATCTGGCTGGTTATGAAAAATGGTGGGGGGATCCCACGTAATTTTTTTTATTATTTATTTATTTTAGAAAACAAATTGTGATAACCAGCCATATACAATAAAGAAGCAGTGTGGGAAGGGCCAGAGTTTTTTTTTGCATTCCAGCCTAATAATACCAGCCTGCAACCACCCCAGTGCTTGACCTTTACTCGTGGGGGTGGGTACCAGGGTAATAAAGCTGGGAAAGGGTATGTGCACACACAAAATAAAAAACTTCTCAAAATATGGAGCTGTTTTCAAGGGAAAACAGCTCCTGATTTTCAGAAGTTTTTTAATCAAAGTTGCGTTTTTCGCTGTGTTTCTAATGGCCGTTTTTGGACTTGATTTTCTATAGAGTCTATGAAAAACGGCTCTAAAAACGGCTGAAGAAGTGACATGCACTTCTTTTTCGCAGCCATTTTTTTACGCAGGCGTTTTCAATAATGGACGCTTAAAAAAATATGCCCCGTCGGAACAGAAAGCCGTTTTTCCCATTGAAATCAATGGGCAGATGTTTGGAGGCGTTCTGCTTCCTATTTTTCAGCTGTTTTTCGGGACGTTAATGGCCAGAAAAACGTCTGAAAACACTCCGTGTGAACATACCCTTAGTGTTAGACTTTTAAGCTGCTAACACTAAGCCCCACTGTAAAGGGTTTGTCAGACACAGGTTCTGTGTCGACGCCCGGGGTTAATCAGCCTTCATCAGCTCCGAGGTCTGCTAGACTGACGCGATCTGTTACCACTCAGGCTGGCAGGCTGAGGAAAGGGAGAACCTATCACAGCCTGGCCTGACGGTTCTAGCTCCCGCCCTTGGTCTATTTATACCCTCACTTGCAGCATGTTCCTTGCCTGTGATTGTCTTGTTTCCTGGCTCTGCGATTCCTGCTGTTTACCTGATTGACCGGTGTTACTTATTGACACTGGCTTGACTGACTATTCTCCTGCTCTGATTTTGCTACTACGTACTCTCCTGGTTTGACTCGGCTCGTTCACCACTGCCTGTTGCTCACAGTGTTTCCGTGGGCAACTGCCCCTACTTCCCCCTTTGCTTCTGTGTGCCCTTGTCTTGTGTTGTCTGTCTTGCACTTATTGAGCATAGGGACCGTCGTCCAGTTGTAAATCGTCACTTAGGACGAGCCGTGCAAGTAGGCAGGGACTAATTAGGGCTCACCTGTCCGTCTCCCTACCCCGATTCATTACATAATCACAGGCCCTATACCTTTTCTTACCCTGGCCCCTGACTCTACTATGGACCCCCTTTAGGCCCTGGCTCAGCAAATGCAGGGTCTCTCCCTACAGGTCCAAGACCTGGCTCAGAGGTTCAACCAGCGTGATGCTACCCAGGTAGTGCCCTTCACATCATCTCTTGAACCCCACCTCAAGTTGCCTGACCGGTTCTCAGGGGACCGGAGGACTTTTTTCTCTTTTCGGGAGATTTGTAGATTCTATTTCCGATTAAGACCCCACTCCTCAGGTTCTGAGAGCCAACAAGTGGGTATAATTAGGTCCCGGCTCCAGGACGGCCCCCAGGAATGGGCCTTCTCCTTGGCTCCTGACACCCCTGAACTTTCTTCTGTTGACATATTTTTTTCTGCTCTCAGGCTCATCTATGATGAGACTGACAAGACTGCCTTTGCCGAGAGTCAGCTGGTGACCTTACGTCAGGGTAAGAGACCCATTAAGGAGTACTGTTCTGACTTTAGGAAGTGGTGTGTAGCTTCTCGGTGGAATGACCCTGCCCTGAGGTGCCAGATTAGATTGGGTCTGTCGAACGCCCTGAAAGACCTGTTAGTTAGCTATCCCACTTCAGACTCTCTAGATCAGGCTATGGCTTTAGTGGTACGTCTTGACCGACGTCTCAGGGAACGACGACTTGAACGTTCTGGTGCCTTCACCTTTGGCTCCCATATGATGGCTTAGGAGCACAGGTATTTCCCGTAAATATGAAGCCTGATAAAATCTTGCTTCCCTTTCAGGTCTCTTTTGATGGAAGGTCTGCCACCGGCAGTGCCTTCGTGGATTCAGGGTCTGCTGCTAATATTATGTCTGTGGAATTTGCTATGTCTCTCTATGCCATTAATTGATTTGCCTAAACCTGTCCCGGTTGTGGGTATAAACTCCACTCTGCTTTCTAATGGTTATTTTATGCAGCATACCCCTGTTTTTGAACTCATTGTTGGCTCCATTCATTTGGAGCAGTGTTCTGTGTTAGTGATGCAGGGGTTATTGTCCGATTTGATTTTAGGCCTTCCTTGGTTGCAGAAGCATAATCCCACTTTTAACTGGAATACTGGTTATCTTACTAAATGGGGTAATGAAAGCATCTCCTGAGGAGGATCCCGCTTGTATTTTGCCCCCAGATATAATCATATCCTCTGTGGATTAGTCTCCGAAATTGTGGCTGATCAAGGTTCTGCTCCCGAGAACCTTCCTGAGTACAAGCTGTTTGTTCCCCTGCAATTCCGGCTAAGGGTGCTCAGGGAGAATCATGACTCCGCACTATCTGGCCATCCAGGCATCCTGGGTACCAAGCACCTTATTTCTAGAACCTATTGGTGGCCTGGGTTGCTTAAAGACGTTAAGGCCTACGTCGCTGCTTGTGAAATTTGTGCTAGGTCCAAGACTCCCAGGTCCCGACCTGCAGGCTTACTATGTTCTTTGCCCATTCCCCAGAGACCTTGGACCCATATCTCCATGGATTTGATCACCGATCTGCCTCCATCCCAAGGCAAGTCGGTGGTGTGGGTTGTAGTAGACCGCTTCAGTAAGATGTGTCACTTTGTACCCCTCAAGAAACTACCCAAGACGTTAGCTACCTTGTTTGTCAAACACATCCTGCGTCTCCATGGGGTTCCGGTCAATATTGTTTCTGACAGAGGGGTACAATTTGTTTCATTGTTTGGGAGAGCTTTCTGTAAGAAGCTGGAGATTGATCTGTCCTTTTCTTCGGCCTTCCATCCTAAAACTGATGGCCAAACTGAGAGGACTAATCAGTCTCTAGAACAATACTTAAGGTCTTTTATCTCAGACTGTCAAAATGATTGGGTCTCCTTCATATCCGTCGCCGAATTTTCCCTTAATAACCGGGTCAGTAACTCGTCGGGGGTCTCCCCCTTTTTCTGTAATTTTGGGTTTAATCCACGGTTCTCCTCCGTTTCACCTGGTGGTTCCAGCAATCCCTAGGTAGATGTCATTCATCGGGAACTGTGCACAGTCTGGGCCCAGGTTCAGAAGAACCTTGAGGCGTCCCAGAGCATACAAAAGACTCAGGCAGATAAAAGACATTCAACTAACCCCCTGTTTGTGGTCGGGGATCTGGTGTGGCTGTCTTCTAAAAATGTGCGCCTTAAAGTACCGTAAAAGAAATTTGCTCCCCGGTATATAGGGCCGTACAAAATCATTGAGGTCCTTAAACCCGTCTCCTTCCGGCTGGAGTTACCCCCGTTTTTTCAGATACACAACGTGTTCCATGCCTCCCTCTTGAAAAGCTGCTCCCTGTCCTTGGCTACATCGAAGAAACCTCCGGTCCCTGTTCTCACTCCGGATGGGGTAGAATTCGAGGTAGCCAAGCTTGTGGACAGCAGGATGGTCCAAGGCTCCCTCCAGTACTTGGTCCATTGGAGAGGATACGGGCCTGAGGAGAGGACTTGGGTACCCTCCCGGGATGTTCACGCCGGTATATTCCTCAGGAAGTTCCATCTTCCGTTCCCCAACAAGCCAGGTCCACCTAGGAAGGGTCCAGTGGCCCCTCATAAAAGGGGGGTACTGTAAAGGATTTGCCAGACACAGGTTCTGTGTCGACGCCTGTGATTAATCAGCCTTCATCAGCTCCAAGGTCTGCTAGAGTGACGCGATCTGTTATCACTCAGGCTGGCAGACTGAGGAGAGGGAGAACCTATCACAGCCTGGCCTGATGGTTCTAGCGCCCGCCCTTGGTGTGTTTATACCCTCACTTGCAGCATGTTCCTTGCCTGTGATTGTCTGGTTTTCTGGCTCTCTGATTCCTGCTATTTACCTGATTGATCGCTGTTACTTATTGACACTGGCTTGACTGACTATTCTCCTGCTCTGATTTTGCTACTACGTACTCTCCTGGTTTGACTCGGCTCGTTCACCACTTCCTGTTGCTTACGGTGTTTCCATGGGCACCTGCCCCTACTTCCCCCTTTGCTTCTGTGTGTCCTTGTCTTGTGTTGTCTGTCTTGCACTTATTGAGCGTAGGGACCGTCGCCCAGTTGTACGCCGTCACTTAGGACGGGCCGTGCAAGTAGGCAGGGACTGAGTTGCGGGTAGATTAGGGCTCACCTGTCCGTCTTCCTACCCCTATACATTACCCCCACCTTAGTAATGGACACTGTTAATCAGACAGCTGCCATTACTAAGACAGTAGTATTTAAGTTTTTAAAAAAAGTTTTTAAAATATTTTTTTATTGAAATCACAGCTATTGTTTACAATTTCATGCTATTAAAAAAAAAAAATCTGGTCTTTGAAGCAGTCCACCTAATCCAACATAGTTCAAAGCGATCCTAGGGAATCTGTAAAAAAATAACAAAAACCGAAAAAAACACATTAACACACAAATAAACAATGCAACTATTATACTTACCTCCCCAGCGATGCTTCACCCAACTTCAAAAACAGAAAAAAAATCAAGGCACTGTAGCAATAAACTTCTTTAATTCAAAGATCATTGTTTGTTAGATATGGAGCAAGCCTACGGTCGTTTCGCGTGAAGTCACGCTTTTTCAAGGCCCTGGCGTCACTTCCTTCACTGCCCATTTCATATGCGACTCACATTTGAGTATACAGATTACATTTCACATTTAAGAGCAGAAAAGATCACAACATGTAGTATCATCCGATATAAAATATCCAAATCTGTAGCATAAAAACAACATTACATTATTTATACTAAAAGTACAATGTTTATGTTAGAAAAGAACTAAGATCGTTCCGATCATTTAGATCGAGTGGTCCTAGTGCCTCTGTTTTTAAGATGATCTCAGCCTCTCTCTGTAGCAACATCTTATGTCTATCCCCCCCCCCCCCCCCAGAAGATATTTGTTTTATCTGGACAATCAGGGCCGTACTGGGACTGAAATTCAGCCCTGGCATTTGAAAGCACACAGTCCTACTTACTGGCGAGGTAAATGTGAAATGTGTTATGAGAAGGTGTGGTGAGTGAAGTATTACTATAGATCATAAAGGTCACCACTGTACTGGGTATTACAGCTCAATCCCATTCACTGGACTGGGACAGTGCTGCTTTGAGATGTAAACCAGGCAAAGCTGCTTCTAAAAGTACAAAGCTATGCCTGGTAAACAATGAAGGGGACACCGCGGCCCATTCAAACAGCTGATTGTCAGGACTGCCAAGAGTCAGACCCCCACCGATCTGTTATTAATAGCCTATACTAAGAACAGACATTTAATTTTAAAGTACCCGATAACCCCTTTTCTCAACAAATGAGTGGAGAGCCCACATTGGTGTGTATCAGGGAATTGCAAAATCTGCACTGCCCACATTTATGATTGCCTCTCTGCCCTGTTCTGACAACCAGTTCTCCTTTCCCCTGCCAGATGTAAAGCGACCCTTGACCAGTATATCTCTTACATTTTTGCATCTACGAAAATATCTATTAGTCGTCTGATTGCAACCTCCGCTTGCATCGGATCGCTCTCAATCAGATGCCAATTATTTTGAGTGCTTGAGCATATTACATCGCTCATAGGACTATGATAAAAGGACAAAGTAAAACGTTTGTTATTTCTAGCCTTAGGTTCTTCTTACCTGCCTTTTCCAATGCACAAGCAATAATACTTAAAGGGTACCCCTGTAACTGTAATCTCTGACTTATTTCCTTTGCTTGTTTAAAAAACACTCCATCACTTTTAATTTTCCTTAACCTCACGAATTGGGCATAAGGGAGAGAATTTATGACATATTTGGGAAAACTATCATACCTCAATAATGCATTGGTAGCAGTAGATTTTCGATAACCCCTTGGTTGTAACTGCCCCTCTTTGTTAGTTACATAAATATCCAAAAATTATATTTCTTGATCGCCAAACCTGTATGCCAAATTCATATTCATATTATTGCTGTTGAGATAACATATGAAGTCTGAAAAACGTCCGGGACCACACAATAAATATTTCATCAATATAAGGTAAAAATAGTTGCAAGTGTCTAGCATAAGGGTTAGATAGATTGTATATAATTTTCTCCTCCAAGTCGGCGAGGAACAAGTTGGTGAAGGTCAGGGCAACCGGAGTGCTCATCGCCTTTCCTGCTTACTGGCGATACCATACTCCATCAAATCGGAAGGAATTATGATTCAATACATATTATAGTGCCTCACATATCCCCTATTATACTGCAATTGATGTCTGATAGCCTGTACGCCCGCATCCTATGAGATGCGAGTGTATAGGCTCTCAAAGTGCTAGCTAACTTAAAGTGATGCTGCCAACCAAAGTTTATTAGAATGGACAAAAAAATCCTTTGTGTCCTGTAAATATGATGGAATATTCAGTAAGGCTGGGTTCACACGACCTATTTTCAGGCGTAAACGAGGCGTATAATGCCTCGATTTCCGCCTGAAAATACGGCTACAATACGTTGGCAAACATCTGCCCATTCATTTGAATGGGTTTGCCGACGTACTGTGCCGACGACCTGTAATTTACGCGTCGTCGTTTGACAGCTGTCAAACGACGACACGTAAAATGACTGCCTCGTCAAAGAAGTGCAGGACACTTCTTTGGACGTAATTTGAGCCGTTTTTCATTGAATTAATTGAAGAACAGCTCAAATTTACGGCCGTCAAAGACGCCTCACATAATGTGAGGAGGAGCAATTACGTCTGAAACGAAGGAGCTGTTTTCTCCTGAAAACAGTCTATAATTTCAGACGTAAAAGGCAGCTATCGTGTGCACATACCCTAATAGTGGACGCATCAACCAATTGCGAGAAAGGGGCTCATTAACAGATTCAATGCTTGCCACTATCGGGCGACCCGGCGGACGCTCAAGCGATTTATGTACTTTTGGGATGAAATACCAATATGGTTTTTTGGGGAATGGTATAAATAATTTACCTGCAAATCGATCAGAAAAAAATCCCATTTAAACTCCTTTTCTCAATAGTAATCTTAATACCCCCAAATACATCGTTGTGTGATCTGACCGCAGGAGCTGGTCACAGTAGCTACAGTAGATGGCTTTAAAAAATGCTTAGATAATTTCCTAGAACAAAAAAAAATATATAAGCTCCTATGTGTATTCCTTCCCTTTTCCCATCCCTTGGTTGAACTTGATGGGCATGTGTCTTTTTTCAACCATACTAACTATGTAACTATGTGTCACTGTAATCGTATTGAGCTGCAAAATAAAGTTGTCATTTTTACCACACGGTGAAAGCCGTAAAAACAAAACCCAAAAAACAATGTAGGAAATTCGTTTTTTTCCAATTCCACCCCACAAATATATATATATTTATATGGTACTTTAAATGGTGCCAATAGAAACTACAACTCCCCCCCACAGAAAATAAGCCCTCACACCACTCTATTGACAGAAAAATTAAAAAGTTATGGCTCTTGAAAGGCGGGGAGTGAAAAACGAAAATGTAAAAATGAAAAATGTCTGGGTCCTTAAAGGGTTAAACCCTTCCTGCTCCTCGACGTACAATTAGGTCATGGCAGCTGTATCGTTCGCGCTCCATGACCTAATAGTACGTCTCGGGAGTAACGGCCGTTTCGGCCGTCCTCCCGACACATACAAGAGCTGTGACAGCTGCTGTCTCGTACAGCAGCTGTCACAGCTCCTGCAGCGGGGACCGATCGCTGTGTCCCCGCTGATTAACCCCTTAAAAGCCGCGTTCTATAGAGATCACGGCTTTTTAGGGGTTAAGCTGCCATCGCCGGCCTGCTACACGATAGCGGCCGGCGATGGTGACTATGGCAACTGGACACCAAACAATGGCGTCCGGCTATGCCATAGACGGAAGCCTAGTGGGTCCTGACAACGTCAGGACCCACTATGCTTGCTGTCAGTGAGTAGCTGACAGCTCTGATACACTGCACTACGCATGTAGTGCAGTGTATTAGAATTGCGATCAGGGCCTCCTGCCCTCATGTCCCCTAGTGGGACAAAGTAATAAAGTTAAAAAAAAGTAAAAAAAAGATGTGTAAAAATAAGAAAATAAAAGTTTTAAAAGTATTAAAAGTAAAAATCCCCCTTTTTACCTTATCAGTCATTTATTATTAATAAAAATATATAAACAAACAAATAAACTATACATAATTGGTATCGCCGCGTCCGTAACGGCCTGACCTACAAAATTATTTCGTTATTTATCCCGCACGGTGAACGCCGTAAAAGAAAATAATAATAAATCGTACCACAATCACAATTGTTTGGTCACTTCACCTCCCAAAAAATAGAATAAAAAGAGATCAAAAAGTCACATGTACCGAAAAATTGTACTGATCGAAACTACAGTTCGTTACGCAAAAAATAAGCCCTCGCACGGCTTTATTGATGGAAAAATAAAAACGTTCTGGCGCTTAGAATAAGTAACACAAAAAGTGAATGATTTTTTACAAAACGTATTTTATTGTGCAAACGCCATAAGACATAAAAAAAAACTTTAAACATCTGGTATCGCCGTCATCGTATCACCACACAGAATAAAGTGAATATGTCATTTATAGCGCACGGTGAACGCTGTAAAAAAAATAGAATAAAAAAACAATAGTAGAATTGCTGTTTTTTAGTCACCACGCCACCTAAAAATAGAATAAAAACTGATCAAAAAGCCGCATGCACCACAAGAAAACTACAATGGATTCCTCAAGGGGTCTAGTTTCCAAATTGGGGTCACTTTTGGGGGGTTTCCAATGTTTTGGCACCACAAGACCTCTTCAAACCGGACATGGTGCCTAATAAAAAGAGGCCTCAAAATCCTCTAGGTGCTCCTTTGCTTCGGAGGCCGGTGCTTCAGTCCATTACCACACTAGGGCCACATGTGGGATATTTCTCAAAACTGCAGAATCTGGGCACTAAGTATTAAGTTGCGTTTCTCTGATAAATCCTTTTGTGTTATAAAAAAAAATGGTATAAAGAGGATTTTCTGACAAAAAAAAAATGTAAATTTCACCTCTACTTTGCTCTAAATTTCTGTGAAACACCTAAAGGGTTCATAAACTTTCTAAATGCTGTTGTGAATACTTTGAGGGGTCTAGTTTCTAAAATGGGGGGTTTGATAGGGGTTTCTAATATATGGGCCCCTCAAAGCAACTTCAGAACTGAACTGTAACCTAAAAAAATAAATAAATGAGGCAATACTTCGCTTCTTACATTATACTGATAATGAGCCGTGCCCACCCCGAGATGACGCCAATTTTGACCGTTTGTATAAACGGAGACCCCTATTAGACCATTTCAGTGCCCGGTTTTCCCAAGCATACACCCCCGAGAAGTGTATTTCTATTGATGAGTCCCTGGTATATTTTAAAGGGAGGGTTCAATTCCGCGAGTACCTCATTGCGCAACAGAATGGGGTATTTTGTTTCTTGTGGAAATAAGAAATTTTCAGCCAAAACTACATATGATTTGAAAAAAATAGTTTTGTTTTAATTCCCAGCCCAATTCAAATAAGTTCTGTGAAAAAACTATGGGGTCAAAATGGTCACAACACCCCTAAATAAATTCCTTCAGGGGTGTAGTTTCCAAAATGGGGTCATTTGTGGTTGGTTTCTATTGCTTTGATACCTCTGGGGCTCTGCAAATGCGACATGGCACCCGAAAACCAATCCAGCAAAATCTGGACTCCAAAGAACAAATAGCACTCCTTTCTTCTGAGCCCTCCCATGGGCCCAAACGGCAGTTTATCACCACAAATAGGTTATTGCCGCACTCAGGACAAATTGGGCAACAAAATGGAGTATTTTATTTCTTGTGAAAATAAGAATTTTTGAGCTAAAACTACATATTATTGGAAAAAATATTTTTTTTATAATTCCCAGCCCAGTTCAAATATGTTCTGTGAAGAAACTATGGGGTCTAAATGGTCACATTACCCATAAATGAATTCCTTGAGGGGTGTAGTTTCCAAAAATTGGGTCACTTCTGGTAGGTTTCAATTGCTTTGATACCTCTGGGGCTCTGCAAATGTGACACGGCACCCGAAAACCAAACCAGCAAAATCTGCACTCGAAAGAACACACAGCGCTCCTTCCCTTCTGAGGCTTCCCATGGGCCCAAACGGCAATTTATCGCCACAAATGGGGTATTGCTGCACTCAGGAGAAATTAGGCAACAAAATGGGGTATTTTGTTCCCTGTGAAAATAAGAAATTTTTATAAAAAATGACATCTTATTGGAAAAAAATGACATTTTTTTCATTTCACAGCCCAATTCAAATAGGTGCTGTGAAAAAACTGTGTGGTCAAAATTGTAACACCAACCATATTTGAATTCCTTGAGGGGTGTAGTTTCCAAAATGGGGTCACTTCTGGTGGGTTTCCATTGCTTTGATACCTCTGAGGCTCTGCAAATGCGACATGGCACCCGAAAACCAATCCAGCAAAATCTGGACTCCAACAAACACATAGCGCTCCTTTCCTTCTGAACCCTCCCATGGGCCCAAACGGCATTTTATCACCACAAATGGGGTATTGCCACACTAAGGACAAATTGGGCAACAAAATGGGGTATTTTGTTCCCTGTGAAAATAAGAAATTTTGATGACAAATGACATTTTATTGGAAAAAATGATTTTTTTTTTCATTTCACAGCCCAATGCAAATACGTGCTGTGAAAAAACTGTGCGGTCAAAATGGTAACAACAACCATAAATGAATTCCTTGAGGGGTGTAGTTTCCAAAATGGGGTCACTATTGGGGGATTCCTACTGTTTTGGCACTTCAACACCTCTTCAAACCTGGCATGCTGCCTAAAATATATTCTAATAAAAACGAGGACTCAAAATGCACTAGGTGCTTCTTTGCTTCTAGGGCTTGTGTTTTATTCCACGAGCGCAGTAGGGCCACATGTTGGACATTTCTAAAGACTGCAGAATCTGGACAATACATATTTAGTAGTGTTTCTCTGGTAAAACCTTCTGTGTTACAGAATTTTTTTTTTATAAAATTGAAATTCAGCAAGAAAAATGAAATTTGCAAATTTCACCTCCACTTTGCTTTAATTCCTGTGAAATGCCTGAAGGGTTAAAAAACTTTCTAAATGCTGTTTTGAATACTTTGAGGGGTCTAGTTTTTAAAATGGGGTGTCTTATCAGGGTTTCTAATACATAGGCCCCTGAAAGCCACTTCAGAACTAAAGAGGTACCTTAAAAAAAAGGCTTTTGAAATGTTCTTAAATATATGAGAAATTGCTGTTTATGTTCTAAGCCTTGTAACGTCCAAGAAAAATAAAAGAATGTTCAAAAAATGATGCCAATCTAAAGTAGACATATGGTAAATGTGAACTAGTAACTATTTTGGGTGGTATAACCATCTGTTTTACAAGCAGATGCATTTCAATTCTGAAAAATGCTATTTTTTCAAAATTTTCTCTAAATTTTGCAATTTTTCACCAATAAACACTGAATACATCGACCAAATTTTACCACGAACATGAAGCCTAATGTGTCACGAGAAAATAGTCTCAGAATCGCTTGGGTAGGTTTAAGCATTCCAACGTTTTTACCACATAAAGTGAAATATGTCAGATTTGAAAAATGGGCTCTGAGCCTTAAGGCCAAAACAAGGTTGCGTCCTTAAGGTTAAAGAAGTTTATTGCTACAGTCGGTGAGTGCCTTGATTGTTTTTCTATTTTTTAAGCTTCATGACGTTGTGCTGTTCTTATCGAAGTTTATCATCTGATTCTATATATAAATATATTGCCAATAGAAACTTTGTGCAGCTGCAGTACCGTATCTATGAGGGTATGTTCGCACGGCTTATTTTCGGCCATTTTTTGGGCCGTAAACGGTTGAAACATCAGAAGCAGAACCCCTCCGAACATCTGACCATTGATTTCAATGGAAAAAACAATGTGTTTTTTTTAAAAAGTTGGCCGCGCAAAAACGACGGTGAAAAAAAGGGCATGCCACTTCCTGAGCCGTTGTTGGAGCCGTTTTTCATTGACTCTATAGAAAAACAGCTCCAAAAACGTCTGTAACAAAAAACGCCGCGAAAAATGCGAGTTTGATTAAAAAATGGCTGTAAATCAGGAGCTGTTTTCCCTTGAAAACAGCTTTGTAATTTCAGACGTATTTTAGTAAGCGTGTGAACATTCTCTCACAGTGCCAGCCCTTTCCTATCTCTCTTTGAATATTATTAAGGGTATGTTCACACGCTTAACCCCTTCCCTTCGCAACCATTTCTCACTTTTGTTTTTTCCTCCCCACCTTCCAAAAGCCATAACTCTTTTAGTTTTCCATCAATATTGCAATATGAGGGCTTGTTTTTTGCATGACGAGTTGTAGATTTTCACAGCACCATTTTTTGTACCATATAATATAGTGGGAAACGAAAAAAATATATATGTTGGTTGAAATAGGAAAAAAACAGCGATTCCTCAACCTTCTGGGTGGTTTTCTTTCTCCGGTAAAAACGGCATGTTAAAGAGGCTCTGTCACCAGATTTTCAAGTCAATGGGTGCGTGAAACTCACGCGCAGCCCACGGAAGCACTTCTGTGTGACGCGCGTGATTCGCGCAACAGCAGTAAAAAGTATGAATGATGCGGGCGTACAGGCTATCATACGTCAATTGCAGTATACTAGGGGATATGTGAGGCACTATAATTTGTATTAAATCATATTTCCTTCCAATTTTATGGAGTATGTTTTCACCAGAAATCAGGAACGGCGATGAGCACTCCGGTTGCCCTGACCTTCGCCAACTTGTTCCTCACCGACTTGGAGGAGAAAATTATATACAATCTATCTAACCCTTATGCTAGACACTTGCAACTATTTTTACATTATATTAATGACATATTTATTGTGTGGTTCGGGATGTTTTTCAGAGTTTGTATGTTATCTCAACAGTAATAATATGAATATGAATTTTACATACAAGTTTGGCGATCAAGAAATATAATTTTTGGATATTTATGTAACTAACAAAGAGGGGCAGTTGCAACCAATGGGTTATCAAAAACCTACTGCTACCTATGCATTATTGAGATATGGTAGTTATCCTAAACATGTCAGAAAATCTCTCCCTTATAACTAATTCATGAGGTTAAGGAAATTAATAGTGATGATGGAGTGTTTTTTGAACAAGTAGAGGAACTAAGTCAGAAATTACAGTTACGGGGGTCCCCTTTAAGTATTATTGCTTGTGCATTGGAAAAGGCAGGTAAGAAGAACCGTTTATCCTTGTTGCAAGCAAACAAAAAGAAGAACAAATCTACGGCTGGAAATAACAAACGTTTTACGTTGTTCTTTTATCATAGCCCTATGAGCGATGTAATATGCTCATGCGTTCAAAATAATTGGCATCTGATTGAGAGCGATCCGATGCTAGCGGAGGTCGCAATCAGGCAACCAGTAGTATATTTTCGTAGATGCAAAAATTAAGAGATGTACTGGTCAAGGGTCACTTTATGTCTGGCAGGGGTAAGGAGAACTGGTTGTCAGAAACGGGGTCGGGAGGCAATCATAAATGTGGGCAGTGCAGATTTTGCAATTGTGAAGGTTGCCCTAGATTGATTCAACATATGCTGGAAAAGCATGCAAACGATGTACGATGTATGCAATTGTCCAAATAAAACAAATATCTTCTGGGGGCGATAGACATAAGTTGTTGCTACAGAGAGAGGCTGAGATAATCTTAAAAACAGAGGCACTAGGACCGCTCGTTCTGAATGATCGGAATGATCTTAGTGCTTTTCTAACAAATATTGTAATTTTAGTAGAAATAATGTAATGTTTTTATGCTACATATTTGGATATTTTATATTGGATGATATTATATGTTGTGCACTTTTTTTCTCTTAAATGTGAAATGTAATTTATATACTCAAATGAGTCGCATATAAAATGGGCAGTGAAGGAAGTGACGCCAGGGCCTTTTGAAAGCGTGAGTTCACTCGAAACGGCCGTAGGCTTGCTCCACAACCAACAGACCATCATCCTTCAATTAACAGGTTTATTGCTACATGAGTGGCTCGATTTTTTTCTATTTTTGAAGCTTCAAGACGTTGTGCTGTACTAGTCGATGAGCACCCCGTGGGCAAGTTTATCATCCGCTTCCATATATAAATATATTGCCAACAGAAACTCTGTGCAGGTGCAGAACCGTATCTGAATTTTTACAGTGCCAGTCCTTGCCTATCTCTCTTTAAAGATTACTAGCGTTAATTGGCCTACATTCAAAAGTAGGCCAATAAATTCTTGTAACCCTGTTACTAGCAAAATAGCCGGCCCCATTTTTATTGATTCGCCAGAAGAGAAACTTGCCGTGCTATTTCAGGGCCAGCTTCTTCAATGGCAGTGCTGCCTCTCTCCTTCTTTCTCCTAATCCCTAAAGCACGCAAAAGGGATGAGGAGGAGGAGACAGAGCTGCCTTTTATAGCAGCCAAACTACAATGACTGAATCCCTGCACAGCACTAATGCTTGCTATCTGCGCATGCAGGGATTGAACTTTAATAAAGGTGCAGGGATCGAACTCGTGCCCCACCAAAATGCGGTGAGAAGCGCTGACTGAGAGGAGTGTTGCAGCACCCCTGGAGGGTTTCTAATGTCACCCAGGTTGGGAAACACTGTCCTAAACTAATATAATAGGTAAGTAAAGCAATAGTAGCTCTGGGAGTAATTAATAATTGTTGGTTTTAGTATATCATTCAGTAAGAATGAAGAGTTAATAATTATCGGAAACTTGTGTCAGACCTTGAAAGTCTCAGGGTATGTGCACACGATAGCAGGCATTTATGTGTGAAAAGACAGACTGTTTTCAAGAGAAAACAGCTGCCTCGTTTCACACGTAAATGCTCCTCCTCGTATTATGTGAGGCGTCTGTGCCGCTCATAAATCTTGAGCTGCTCTTCATTGAGTTCAATGAAGAACGGCTCAAATTACGTTGCAAAGAAGTGTCCTGCACTTCTTTGCCGAGGCAGTCAATTTACGCATCGTCGTTTGACAGCTGTCAAACGACGACGCGTAAATTACAGGTCATCTGCACAATACATCGGCAAACCCATTCAAATGAATGGGCAGATGTTTGCCGACGTATTGTAGCCCTATTTTCAGGCGTAAATCGAGGCATAATACGCCTCGTTTACGCCTGAAAATAGGTTGTGTGAACCCAGCCTTAGTGAATAGCTGTTTTGGGTCAGTCACTTACAGACTGAAGTTGCCAGGTTACAAACCTCAGCGAGTGCCTCCAGCTCCGCTTCTTGGGCAGAACAGCAGTCTCTGGATGATTACCTCATGCATCGTGATTACCGCATATCCTGTCTTGTAGATGCCTTCATGGTGGAATCTAGAACCATCTACAAAAAAACTGAAGAAACTAAAACCCTTCTGTATTTATAATTCTAAAACCTGACTTTACACAGCTAACTTTAGTTATTTAAACCTTATAGATAAGATACACATTTATGCACTTGTTGTAAATGCTTCTGTAAAGCCTTGACATACTGGGTAAGGTCCCTATGAATTGCCTGTAACTGCTGAGGGAAATACAAGCCTGTCTTGGGGATACTTCTAAACAAAAAATTCATATGGGCTAAGGCTCAACTTCTGGTTAGGCGTTTCCCGGACTGAGTACAAAGTAAGGGGTAGACCCTCAGTCCAGGGCTTCCCTGTTTCTTCCATTGCTTTTTGTATTCCTAAATTCAGGGTACCATTCATTCTTTCTACCCTACCACTGCTCTGGGGGTGGTAGGGTGTGTGGAAAGCCTGTTCTATCCTCACTGATCCTATGAATTCCTTCATAATTTCTACAGTGAAATGGGTTCCCCTGTCACTTTCTATGGTTTCAGGTACCCCATATCTACACACAACTTCACTGAGAATTTTCTTGGCCGTGTTCTTTGCAGTGGGGGACGATACTGGCCAGGCTTCAGGCCACCCTGAGAACAGTTCTACGCATACGAGCACATATTCATACACACCTACCTTGGGTAGTTGTATATAGGCAAGCTGCAGTTGCTGGAACGGGTAATCTGGCCGGGGTGCACATTTCAGAGGTACCTGTGCTGTTTTACTTATGTTATGCCGTGCGCATATCATGCAGGCTGCTACAAACCTAGTGGTGGCATTATTGAATCCAGGCGCAAGCCAATTTGCTGATACCTGGCTGCACATACTCTCCTTGGAGAGGTGCGTACACCTGTGCGCCAGGTGAGTCATCATTGGGAAGACATAACTTAGTCCCTACAGACCAGAGCCCATCCTCTTTCAGGGCAGCCCCTTTCTTTTGCCATTGGTGCTTCTCCACCTTGTCTACTTGTGCCTGGAGGCCCCTTAACACCTGGAGGTCCACTCCAGTCACTAGAAAGTAGGTGAATGTGCTAGCCTCTCCTTCTCCGTCCAGGGGCAGCATTGCACCTGCTTTTGCAGCCTCATCAAACCTTCTATTGCCTACTGCCTTGGGCGTGGTCTCTGTGGTTTGGGCTTGCACTTTTATTATGGCTACTTGGCTGGGTTCTAACAGGGCATGTAATACTTTGGCTACTGCTCTTGATCCAACAAAGTTCCTACTACACCAGATGGGCCCATAATCTTGGGCGATACCAAAAGTGTACCTAGAGTCAGTGTAAATTGTTTTTTTGGCCTTAAAACTAGGCTACTCCGACAGTAGTATTGCAATTAGCATTGTATATAAGAACAATTCACTCAGTTGTGAAACTACTAGGAACATCACATTGCTATTAAAATCAGAGAACACTGGCGACCTCAGGGTTTACAGGGCTAATTTAAGTTGGAAATGAGGGCATTGTTCCTATATAGAATACTGATCGCAATACTGCTGCCACCAGCAGAGTTACTAGTGCTATACTTACCAATTAGGGACTCCCATTGACTTTTTAATCGTTATATTGGCTATAGTGTCTCCAATAAAAAGTTATGTTTTATTTTATAAAGCACATAAAGTATTGTGGGAATAGGCCTTGTCTTTTGCCTCAATGACAATTTCTGCTCAATAATGAATATATTCTTGATCCAAATAAAACCAGTATTTGTCGTGCAGAGGGAGAAGTTGGCCTGAGATTACCTTACCATGGCGTCCTCTATGGAAGAGTTCCAGGCAGTGGTTCCTGAGGCTGTGCAGCAGAGAGGACAGGAGTGGGTGCAGTATGCATTGATGGCGGCGGTATCCAGCAGCAGGGATGTGGCGGCAGAACCGGGTGCCATGGTCCATGCCCACCATTCTAGGCCACCAGAACGCCTCAGCCCAGAGGTTACCCCACGAGTACAGCATCGTTTGGGGAGCCCCCAGAGGGACCCTCCTGCCTCAGATGTCTGGAGGCATTCGGCTCCAGCGCGTCTGAGAGTGGGGAGCAATCCATCACAGCGGCGGGTGGCGGGCGGGGGGGGGGGGTTCCTCCTCCTCCCTCCTTCAAGACGACATGGAGCTGAAGGACTAACGGCTAATCCCTCTGGTGAGGGTCTGGCCGTGGAAGCAGCGTGGTGCAGGCTCCCCAGCGAGTGATCAGCCGACGGCTTCAGCTGCAGGGGGGCAGGTCAGCAGAGGATTAGGAGGCCCGATGCTGCGGCCTGGGCACGAGGATGGGCCAGCAGCCTGCTCGTCGTGACCAGGGGGCGGAGCCTTGTTCCCCTTGTCTGGCACCCGAGAGTGACATCAGGGAGGTACAAGAAGAATGGAGGAGACGGATTTCCAGGATGTCCCCCCACATCGAGAAGCGGTTCCTAGGACAACGGCCAGAGGCGCTGCCAGCCAGTCCATGACGACATCAGGCGAGGTTATTAGCAAAAACTGACATTAAGGCTGCGTTTCGGCTGTTGCCAGTTCATCCAGATAGTTTTCCGTTGTTGGGGTTTTGTTGGGGGTAGATTTTCTGTAGATTGTTGCTTGCCTATGGGCTGTTCTATCTCATGTGCATGTTTCGAGATGTTCAGTACCTTTTTGGAGTGGGTGGTGAAGCAGGAAGCTGGCTGGTGTTCCGTGCTACACTACCTGGACGATTTCCTGTTTGTCGGCACAGGGGGGGTCGCATGTATGCTCCATCTTGTTGCATACCATGGAGCGGGTGGCGGCATGGTTTGGGGTGCCATTAGTGCCGGATAAGACGGAAGGGCCAGCGACGACTGTAAAATTCTTGGGCATCATCATGATGGCGTCCGCATGGAGTGTCGGTTGCCGGACAATAAGGTGCTTGATCTGAGGGCTCGGGTGCGGGGGGCGAATAAAGTACAGCTGTGGTACAGTCCCTTCTAGGGAAATAAAAAAAGAGTTACAGTCCCTTCTAGGGAAGTTACATTTTTCCCATGGGGCGAGTGTTCTGCCGCCAGCTGGCCTTAGCTACGGCAGGGGCGGCAGTACCTCATCATTTCATTCGCTTGTCCGCGGAGGTTCGGGCTGATCTGGGGGTTTGGGAGGAATTTTTAGTTCAATACAATGGCAGGTTGGTGTGGATGGACGCGGTTGTGTGTAATGTGGACATGGAGTTGCATACGGATGCTTCGTGTGCGCATGGGTTTTGGGCATATTTTTAGGGTAAATGGAGCGCTGGGCCGTGGCCGGAGGTTTGGAGGGAAGAGGGTTTAGTGACTAATATGGCTTTGCTGGAATTTTTCCTGATTGTAATGGCCACTGAAATTTGGGGTGAACGTTTTCGCAACAAGAAGGTCCGTTTTTGTTGCGATAATATGGGGGTGGTGCAAGCCATAAACAAACAGACGGCCAATTTACCTCCTGTGGTTCGGTTGCTTCGCCATTTAGTGTTATGATGTTTGGTTTTGAATGCTTGCTTTGTGGTGGTTCATGTGCCTGGAATTGTTAAATGACATCGCTGATTCTCTCTCTCGCTTTCAGTGGGACAGGTTTCGCAGGTTGGCACCTGGTATGGAGCGGCTTGGGAAGTCTTGCCCCATGTGGCTATGGGACGTGATCCAGGGGTGTCGGCAGCGTTGATTCGTCAGTCCGTGAGTATTGCTACATGGGCGGCGCATTTCAGAGTATGGACTTGTTGGGAGGATTTATTGAGACAGGTGGGGATGCACGGGTCAGACGGGGCATTGAGATCTTTGCTATTGTACTTTGTAGGTTTGTCTTTTAGTGAAGGGGCTTCTTTTTCAGTGGCTTCACAGCGGGTGGTGGCTGTAGCTTTTTGGTGCAAATTAAGGGGCATTTGTGATGTTTGTAAATCTTTTATGGTTAAACAGTCTTTGAAGGGTTATAGGAAACAGTTGGTGCGGAGAGATTCTCGCAGGCCGGTTACTTTTGAGTTGTTTGGTTCGTTGAGTGAGTGTTTGGACCGGGTATGTTCCTCTGAGTATGAGGTTTGTTTGTTTCGGGCGGCTTTCTCTTTGGCTTTCCTTAGAGCGTTTCGAGTTTAAGAATTGGTGGCCGAAGTGGGACGGTGGTTGGCGGTTTGTTGCTGGGTGATGTGCGGATTGGTGTGGATTTTATGTCTTGTCTGATTCGGCGGTCAAAAACTGACCAGTTGGGAAAAGGCTTGAGGGTGGTGTTGGCGTGGTTGGAGGGATCTGCGTTGTGCACGGTCGGTTGTGTGGAGAGCTTTATGGTAGTTCGGCCTCGGGGTGGTGAGCCTCTTTTGTTGGATGCAAATGGTATCAGTTTGTAGTGGTGTTTCGGAAATGTTTGCCATCTTTAGGGATGGAGGCGCGAGAATTTTGTTCTCATTTGTTTAGGATTGGTGCGGTCACGGAGGCATCTAGGTGGGGGCTGTCTGATTCGGTGATTATGAGAATCGGTCGCTGGGAGTCTGCCAGATTTAAGAGTTATGTTCGTCCTCAATTGTTATATTAGTGGGGATATGGGGATTGCCTGCATGTGTATGTGTTGCATGGGGATTGCATGTTATATTTTGTTTACTGTTTTTCAGGTGCGGACATTTGCTTGGCCTGGATTGTCGGGCACAACTTTGTGCACTGGGGTGCGCTGCGGGTGGATGTACGCCCAGACGGTCGTCAATTGGGCTTGGCTCGGTCACAGATGCAGGTGTGGTGGCTGGGGATTAGGGGAATGCTGTGGAACAGGGTGCCGTCAGAGGTGCAATTTTACGCGGGTCTGGATAGACCTCCGGATATGTTACTTTTACATGTCGGGGGCAATGATATTGCACTTAGGCCTTCCAAGGACATAGTTTGGGATATTATGCTGGATCTGTTGCGGCTCCGGGAAGTTTTTCCAAATATACTTGTCGTATGGTCGGATATCGTGGCGAGGCGAGCGTGGTGGCAGGCACGTTCAGTTGATAGCCTAAATAGGGTGAAGATCAACAAGGAGATAGCCTGATTTGTTTGCAGGAATGGCAGTATTGCAGTGCGTCACCGCGAGCTGAAGGTGCCATCGGCAGAGCTTCGCAGAGCCAACGGGGTACATTTGAATGCCATTGGCATCGATATCTGGTGTCTGGGTTTGCAGGAGGGTTTAGAGCTTGCCCTTCAGGTGTGGAGGGACGGTCGACAGTATGGTGTCACTGTAGCCCGTTTGTGGCGGGGAGAGGGGGTTCCTTGGAGGTAGACAATTAATGGTAAGGTGCACGAAAAGGGGGCGCACATCAGATTGGTGTAAAATACACCAGGTGGAGTCCCCAGGAGCAGTTTATAAATTATATACGGTGCCTTTGGGTCAGGTGTGGAAGGCCAAGTGTAAAATGAGTTTTGTAGACTGCCTTCTTGGAGCTCTTCCTCCCTCCCATATTTAGACATATGCCATTATGCTATTGTTATGTTATTATTTTATTATTGGTTATTTATATGTTAATCTATATATTTATGATTATGTTGAATCGGCATATTTGATTTAATATGTTAATAAATATGGCTACTATGGCCTTTCACCACAACAGTTGTCTGTGTTTTATTCAGGGGAAGGGTTGAAGGGTTAGATGGTAAGTCGACTGTAGTATTCTAGCCTTTAAAGTCAAGTAATATTAGCAGCATTGAGAGTTTCAGTGTCCATGTACTTTCATAGCATCCTGCTCTGTTTCGTGTTGTGAGCTCTTCATAAATCAGCAGTATGAGCCAGTCTCCTGGGCACCTGTCGGCAGTACAAGAGCCCGGTTGATAGGAGCCCATACTGCTGATTTATGAAGAGCCCACAACACGGACCCTATAGTGCTGACTAATATATAGACAGGAGCCCAGGAGACTGTCTCATACTGCTTTTATGAAGAGCCCACAACACGGACCCTATAGTGCTGGCTCCCTTACAGCAGACAGTAGACTAGGAGATAGGGCATGAACAACATTTTTGTTGTCTGAACAGGATCCCAATAACTGGAGGAATTTATTTCCTCCAGTTCCATTTTTTGAAGAGTGAGGATATAAATTTTTAATGGTGTTATCCAATGTAACCTTACAATTCTTGGATGCATTTGTTTGTAGAGTTTGTTATAAATCGTTACAGATCTTTTTTTCTAGCTGAAAGATCGCAACAATCTTTTGCGATTTGATAATAATCATCCCAACCTGATGATGGAATCCCTGCCTTTCAGCTAAATGCTGAGGGTCAAGTGTATTATCTGGGACTCACGGCATCTGTCTGGGAGAATGGATAAGATGAAATCCAGATTCATATTAGGGGGATATCCCTGAAAACTTTTATTGAGGTAGAAGAAAAAGGTTGAAGATATTTCCAGAGGTGATCTTTTGAGAAAAAACAGTTCATGAAGATTAGTATCAACTTATTATCAACATATTTCCATTTAGGCAATAGAATAGACAGTATGCTCCAGAGTGGTGGATACTAAATGATGTGTTTAGTTAAATTCCTGATTTTAGGGCCCCTCCGCAAATGGCATATAGACGCCCACAAAGTTTGAGGAATTGGTTGGTGCATGACGATGTAGGTCCTATCACACATTACGCCAGGCAGTGCTAGGCACACATAGGACAGGTTGTCTTCCTTGCCAAAGTTTTGACAACTGCAGGAACTTAGTTAAAGGTAATACATTTATTCATCGACCAACTGTAGTGTGTGTTTTTAATAAACTTTTAACGTGATCTATATATATATAGATCACGTGATCTATATTCTTCAGTTTCCCTGCAAATTGTTAAATGTAGAGGAGACCTTCCAAGAGTTTAGAATAAGAATCAATAAGAACAAATCCACTATACGTACTAAAAGATTAGACCTGCCATCGTCTAAACATTTTGTGAAAGCACGGCATGAGATTAATTAACTAACATTCTGGAATGTTGACCATGTGTCACAACATAAGAGAGGAGGGGACAAAGGAGCAATGCTAAAGGGCATAGAACTGGAGTAGATATGTAAGCTGAAAGAGGATCTGTCACCAGATCTCATCATACAAACTGCATACATTATTAAAAAGATCTCTTACACCTGATGAGACTGACATGAGTCTAAAATCCATGCCAGAATAGCTGTATAATCCTTTCTCAAATTTTTCCTTTCTGATATTAAAATGAGCATTTTATGAGTCTAGCTCCCACCTAGAGCTGACAAGCTCCTATCAGTGTCCCTCCTCACCTTGCTGAAATCTCGCACATGATTAGTAGAAGCTGCAGTTTCCCTGGCTCTGCAGTGAGAGCCCGTCTTCCAGTAGCAGTTTTAGTGTGGAATTACAGCTTCTAACTCCATCTGCTGCTTTCTTTAACTGCAGAGCCAGAGAGACTGCAGCTTAAACAGAGTATGTATCATAGTTTGCACTTATGAGATGTCAGCATCGTGTGGGGGAGCAGAAGCACTGATAGGAGCTTGTCAATTCTAAGTGGGCATAGATTGGATTTACCTCATGAATATACTTGGTCTGGGTTTTACATTGCGCTCAAAATTCTTTTTTTCACATGATTCAAGTGAAAACTGCGCCATTTTGCTACGATTTACCTCAAATCACAGCAAAATGGCGCAGTTTCGACATGTTTCGACTGCGACATGTAAACCCAGTCATGGACTAATAAAATGCTAATTTTAATATCAGGCAGGAAAACTTTGAGGCTGGGTTCACACGACCTATTTTCAGGCGTAAACGAGGCGTATTATGCCTCGATTTACGCCTGAAAATACGGCTCCAATACGTCGGCAAACATCTGCCCATTCATTTGAATGGGTTTGCCGATGTACTGTGCCGACAACCTGTAATTTACGCGTTGTCGTTTGACAGCTGTCAAAAGACGACGCGTAAAATTACAGCCTCGTCAAAAGAAGTGCAGGACACTTCTTGGGACGTCTTTGGAGCCGTTTTCTCATAGACTTTATTGAAAACAGCTCCAAAAACGGCTGAAAAAACGGCGCGAAAACGCCGCAAAAAACGCAGCGAAAAACGTGAGTTGCTCAAAAAACGTCTGAAAATCAGGTGCTCTTTTCCCTTGAAAACAGCTCCGTATTTTCAGACGTTTTTGGCTCAGCGTGTGAACATACCCTTAGACAGTTTTTAAAAGTAAGTGCATCAGGTCTAAGGGTATGTGCACACGATGAGAGGATTTTACGGCTGAAATGACAGACTGTTTTCAGGAGAAAACAGCTGCCTCGTTTCAGCCGTAATTCCTCCTCCTCGTATTATGCGAGGCGTCTGTGACGCTCGTAAATCTTGAGCTGCTCTTCATTGAGTTCAATGAAGAATGGCTCAAATTACGTTGCAAAGAAGTGTCCTGCACTTCTTTGCCGAGACAGTCAATTTACGCATCGTCGTTTGACAGCTGTCAAACGACGACGCGTAAATTACAGGTCGTCTGCACAATACGTTGGCAAACCCATTCAAATGAATGGGCAGATGTTTGCCGACGTATTGTAGCCCTAACGTCCGTAATTAGTGCGTGTGAACATACCCTTATTGTGACAATTGCCAGACACCTCGTGATTTCTTCTTGCATTCACTTATTAGGTTGTATGATGACACTGTTAGTGAATGGCCCAGATTGTATATTATATTTTTCTGACCTTATATAATTCATACGACTAGTTTTTGTCTTTTGTCCTTTTTTTAGGACAACACAAGAGGATGACTCTAATTAATATAAAGGTCTTTCCGCAGTCTCAGCGACAGTTCTTCCTTATCAAACTGAAAATCCATGTATTATACAGAATGCCTGTTTTGTTGTGAATATTGACACTGTGAAGCGACTCATCACTGAAATATGGTAATTTTTTTTACTATAGTAAATAAAATCTTTTAGTCCAATACGTCTGATGGACACAATGCAATCAATGGCGTTACCATTAAATACTTTATATTCATTAGCTCAGCGCTGTCTGTAAGACAAAGTTACGCCCCCGTAATTTTGGGGTCTTCCCGTCATCTGGCCAGTGGATCTCAGGATTTTTTTTCGGGACATCTGTGGGGGTATGTGGTGCAGGGAGTCCCTTTTAAATAAGTTTTAGAATCCTGTATATAACAGACTTTATGTAATGGATCGGCTTCCCTAAGGTGCTCAAAGGGTTATTTGGACGCCAGACACTGTATTGCGTTCACATGAGCACGCATTGTTTGGGTAGCTTGTGTAGCATACTCTTTAGAAGATGATTGGATAGTGTGTCCAAACTAGCGACAATTGCTGTCACTCTATTTTAAATGCATTGTGATACTTTGTTCCCATGGCAGTGTTTTCTGGTCCTTTTCACATAAGTAAAACGACAGAATAGACTTTTCTTCGTAAAAAAAAAATGATCTTATACTGTATAAGATTACTGTATGCTGGGGCCCTGTATCTAAGCCTAACATGTGGTAGGCTTTGATACAGGGCCCATCAAACAGGATTACACATGGTAGGCTTAGATACATGGCCCATGTGTAATCCTGTCTGATAGGCCCTGTATCTAAGCCTACCACATAGTAGGCTTAGATACAGGGTCCCAGCAGACAGTAATCCTATACTGTATAAGATTACTGTATGCTGGGGACCTGTATCTAAGCCTAACACGTGGTAGGCTTAGATATAGAGTCCAACAGGCAGTACCCCACATGGGCCCTGTATCTAAGCCTACCACATGTGTTACTAATGTTTTTTTTTTGTGTTTGTGCTTTTTTACAGGTTCGGTTGTTTGACTACGTCGGATTCGAGGACTACTTCGATGACAGCTTTTTTCATTTTCAATAAAATGGTTAACGAGGGTTGTGCGGGGGTTTCTTATTTCAATAAAATATTTTTTCTATGTCTTTGTATTTTTTTTTAACTTTATTACTACCGCCTTAGTATTGGCCACTGGCTGATTGACAGCGTCTATTACTAAGGCGGGGCTTAGTATTACCCGGTGAAGAGGCCAACACTAAGCCCCGTTATTACCCGATTACCCACCGCAACCAGGGGTGTCGGGAAGAGCCGTGTGCGATCCAGTACCAGACCATCTGTAGTGATGGTCGAGTACTGGGGCAGCTGCAAGGTGGTATTATTAGGCTGGGAAAGCCCAATAAAGTGGGCCTTCCCACCCTGCTAATGCTAGCCTGCTGTTGCTATGTTGTATCTGGCTGGTTATGAAAAATGGGGGGACCCCACGTCATTTTAAAAAAGCAAAATAAATAGAAATAACGATGTGGGGTCCCCTCATTTTTCATAACCACCCAGATACAACACAGCAGCCGCAGGCTAGCATTAGCAGAGTGGGAAGGCCCACTGTTTTTAGCCCTTCCCAGCCTAATAATGCCAGCCTGCGGCTGCCCGTACCCGACCTTCACTACAGATAGTCGGATACTGGATCGTGCCCGGTTCTTCCCGGGAACCCTGGTGGCAGTGGGTACCGGGGTAAGGGTAGGAACACACACGATGTAAACACTGCAGATTTTCCACAACGGATTAATTGCGGAAAATCCGCAGCGTACTACAGAAGCAGCAGTGTAGGTGAGATTCCAACAAATCTCGTCCCCACACTGCGGAAAGATACCGCCGTAAAAAACCGCACATAAATTGACCTGCGGTGCAGTTACTTCAACCGCAGCATGTCAATTAAAGCTGCGGACACGCAGCTCTTCTGTTGCGGGTTTACCCATTGAATTCAGTGGGGTGCTTAGACCCGCAACAAAGCAGTGTGTATTGCGGTATTTGCGTCAGAATCACAGCGATGCGCTGCAAAATCGCAAGTAAGAAAAAGAATAATAGTTAGACTTACCAACAGTTCCCTGCTTCTTCTCCAGTCCGGCCTCCCTGGATGACGTTGCAGGTCATGTGACCGCTGCAGCCAAATCACAGGCTGCAGCATCACATGGGCCTGCAAAGTCATCCAGGGAGGCCGGAGCAGAAGTTAGAGGAGGGAGGGGGTAAGAATGTGTGATCATTTACGCAGCGGAATGTACGCCGGAATTACGCACCACAGTTTGGTGTGGGATTTCGAATGGCAATCTCTGCGGTGTTCAGGGCAGATATGCTGCGCAGCTTAACGCAGTAAATCCGCCCTGAATACGCTGTGTGCGTTCGTACCCTAATAATGGAGGGTTAGTGTTAGACTTTTCATTGGCTTACATTAAGCCCCGCCCTAGTAATGGACGCTGTCAATCAGCCAGCGGCCATTACTAAGGTGGTAGTAATAAAGTTTAAGAAAGTGCAAGGACATAGGAAAAATATTTTATTGAAATTAAAAAAAACAACACAATCCATTTTATTGAGAATAAAAAAAAAACGCCATCATCGAAGTAGTCCTCGAATCCGTTTGTAAAAAATGCAAACACAAAAAAAAACTTAACACATAAAAAAGCAATTATTATCTTACCTTTCCTGGGTCCAGTGCTGGGACCGCAATGTCAGCAAGCTGGGCCCTATATATCTAATCAATTGTACTTATGAAGTGATTGTAGTAGTGTTCACTTAACCGATTGCCCTGCTGGGCTAAATAATATACAAAAGTGGCAGGATGTGACCCTTAATCTACAACGTAACATTTATTGGATTTGTTTAAAAAGATACAAAAAAATTAATAATTAAACACCCTGGTGTGAAAGTGTTTAAAATACAATTCTGACCAGAGTTAGGGTATGTGCACACGGTAGCAGGCTTTTACGTCTGAAAAGACAGACTGTTTTCAGGAGAAAACAGCTGCCTCGTTTCAGACGTAAATGCTTCTCCTCGCATTTTGCGAGGCTTCTCTGACAGCCGTAAATTTTGAGCTGTGCTTCATTGAGTTCAATGAAGAACGGCTCAAATTACGTCTGAAAGAAGTGTCCTGCACTTCTTTTGACGAGGCTGTATTTTTGCGCGTCGTCGTTTGACAACTGTAAAACGACGACGCGTAAATGACAGGTTGTCTGCACAGTACGTCGGCAAATTAGCATTTTTCTAAATTTATATGTATCTGCTTGTAAGACAGGCAGTTATACCACACAAAATTGTTGCTAATTAACATCACCCATATGTCTACTTTAGATTGGCATCATTTTTAGATCTTCCTTTTATTTTTCTATGACATCACAAGGCCTTATATATTAGAAACCCTCGATAAGTCATCCCATTTTAAAAACTTCACCCCTCAAAGTATTCAAAACAGCATTTAGAAAGTTTCTTAACCCTTTAGATGTTTCACAGGAATTAAGGCACACATTTTCAAATTTCTTTGGTTTTTTTTTGTAGAATTTCATCAATTTTTTTTGTAACACAGAAAGTTTTACCAGAGAAACGCAACTCAATATCTATTGCCCAGATTCTGCAGTTTTTAGAAATACCCCACATGTGGCCCTAGTGCACTTATTGACTGAAGCACAGACCTCAGAAACAAAGGAACACCTAGAGGATTTTGGGGCCTCCTGTTTATTAGAAAATATTTTAGGCACCTGGGTCTGAAAGGCTCTTGCGGCGCCAAAACAGTGGAAATCCCCCAAAAGTGACCCCATTTTGGAAACTATACCCCTTGAGGAAATTATCTAGGGGTATAGTGAGCATTTTGATTACGCAGGTTTTTTGCAGAATTTATTGGAAGTAGACCGTGAAAATGAAAATCTACATTCTTTCAAAGAAAATGTAGGTTTAGCTAATTTTTTCTAATTTCCACAAGGACTAAAAGGAGAAAATGCACCACTACTTTTGTAAAGAAATTTCTCCCTAGTAAAACAATACCCCGCATGTGGCTTTTGGAGCTCAAATTTAGCAGGAATGGTTTGCGGAGACCACGTCGCATTTGCAAAGCCCCTAAGGGACCAAAACAGTGAATTCACCAAAAAAGTGACTCCATTTAGGAAACTACACCCCTTGAAGAATCCATCTAGGGGTGTAGTGAGCATTTTGAACCCACAGGGGTTTCATAGATCTTATTAGAATTGGGCAGTGAAGATAAAAAAAATCCTTTTTTTCCAATAAGACGTAGCTTTAGCTCAAAATTTGTCATTTTCTCAACAAATAAAGAAATAAAAGAACCCCAACATTTGTAAAGCAACTTCTCCTGTGTACGGCAATACCACATATGTGGTCATAAACTGCTGTTTGGGCACAGAGTAGGGCTCAGAAGGGAAGAAGCGCCATTTGGCTTTTGGAGTACAGATTTTGCTGGCAGAAATTGGTGTGCACTCGATGTTGCAGAGTGAAAATGGGATTTTTTCCATAGATATGCCAATATGTGGCGCCCAGCTTGTGCCACTGGAGACACACACCCCAAAAATTGTTAAAAGGGTTCTCCCGGCTATGGCGATGCCATATATGTGGAAGTAAACTGCTGTTTGGGCACACTGTAGGGTTCAGAAAGGAGGTAGCGCCATTTGGCTTTTGGAGCGTGGATTTTGCTTGTAGTAGTTTTGTTTGGAGTCTTACTGGTGTTTCCGTTTATAATGTGGGGGTACAGGCAAGTCGGGCGGAGTATATAAGGGGCATAGTCAGGTGGTATAATAATGGGGTAAAAAAAAACAATAAAATAATCCATAGATGTGTGTTACGCTGTGACACAATCCTTTCTGCAGAGGCCGGTGTCGCACTAATAAATGGTCTTTATTTATTCCCCTTTTGGTCCACACTTGGGATCTTTGCAGTTTGAGGAATTTTGCTGGGAAGTGTTGTCCTGGTATAATACGGGCGCCCTCGCTTCCAGCAGATATGTTTGTGCCTTCCCCTTCCTGGTTCCCTAATTTTAGGGGCCTTGATAATTCGCCACTTGAAACAGAAGAAACGTTCCCCTCGGGCCGGCACAACTGCATATTTTTATTTCCTGACTTATTAGAGCCTTAACTAATTTTATTTTTTCATAGACGGTTGTTTTTTTTGCGGGACGAGCAGTAGTTTTTATTGGTACCATTTTGGGGTACATGTGACTTTTTGATCACTTGTTATCCTTTTGTTTTTGGGAGGCAAAGTGACCAAAAAACAGAAATTCTGGCATACATTTAAAAAAAAATTTATACAGCGTTCACCATGCGTTATAAATTACATGTTAGCTTTATTCTGCAGGTCAGTCCGATTCCAGTGATACCTAATTTATAGCACTTTTTATGTTTTACAACTTTTTGCACAATAAAATAACTTTTGTAAAGAGAATGGATTTTTTCAGTCGCCAAGTTATGAGAGCCATAACGGTTTTAATTTTTTAGTCGACGGAGCTGTATGAGGGCTTGCTTTTAGCGAGACGAGTTATAGTTTTTATAGGCACCATTTTTGGGTACATGCGACTTTTTGATCACTTTTTATTTCAATTTTTGGAAGACAAAGTGACCAAAAAATAGCAATTATGTCAGTATTTTCTTTATGGCGTTCATTGCGCAGAATAAATAACATAATATTTTTATAGTTAAGGTCGTTACGGTTGCAGCGATACCAAATATGTATGGCTTTATTATTTTTTTTCGATAATAAATGACTTGATAAGGGAAAAAGGGCGATTGTGTTTTGTGTTATTATTTGAAACTTTTATAGTATTTTTTACAACTTTTATTTTTGCTTTTTTTACACTTTTTTGTACACTTTTCTTTAGTCCCACTAGGTGACTTGAAGGTCCAACTGTTTGTTTGATGTTCTAATACATTGCACTACCTATGTAGTGCAATGTATTAGAACTGTCAGTTGTTATCTGACAGCAAGCCGATCAGGCTCCACCTCCGGGCGGGGCCTAATCGGCTTCCGTAATGGCAGATAGGAAGCCATTGTTAGGCATACTTTTGCCATAGTAACAGTCGCCAGCCTTGCCATCGCATGGCAGGGCTGCCAATTTCATACAAACCACTTTGATGTAGCGATTGCATTGAATCGCTGCATTGAAGGGGTTAATGGCAGGGATCAGAGCTAGCTTTGGTTCCTGCCAATAGATCGGGGGGTCCGCTGTAACATACAGCGGACACCCACTGCTGATGACACCGGCTCAGCTTCTGAGCCGGAAGCTGAGCCGGCGCCATCTTGCCGATGGTACCGGAAGCCTCCTGGGCCCCGCCGACGACGGGGCATAGGAGGATTCCGTTACTGGCAGACCGGGATGTAAGTATTAGCCCTCCGATCGCCTTTGCAGCCACCGGCAACCCAGCGATCACGTTGCTGGGGTGCCGGTGGCTATAAACTCCTCACATGCTGCGATCTCTATTGAACGCAGCATGTTAGGGGTTAATCGGTCGGATCGGAGGCTTGCTCTGGTCCTGGCCGATAACTCAGGGTGCCAGCTGTAACATACAGCTGTCACCCGGCGGTGATGTCGCTGGCTCAGCTCCTGAGCCAGCTCCATCTGTTTCATGTACAGTTACGTGGAGTTGCGGGAAAACACCATCTCCCATCACGTAACTGTACGTGAAATTGCGGGAAGGGGTTAATGACCAGCCTATTTTAGACCTTAATGACCAAACCATTTTTTACGTTTTCCCATAGTCTCATTCAAAGAGCTATACACTTTTTATTTTTGCGTCGACATAGCAGTATAAGGTCTTGGTTTTTGCGGGACAAGTTGTAATTTTTAATAGCACCATTTTGGGGTACATAGAATTTATTGATGAACTTTTAGTACCTTTTTTTGGGGGGGAAATAGAAAAAAAAAAGCCATTTCGCCACACTTTTTTGTGTTCCCTAAATTTACGCAGTTTACCTTGTGGTATAAATAACAAAATAACTTTATTCAGTGGGTTGTTGCGATTGCAACGATACCAAATGTGTATAGTTTTTGTATGTTTTACTACTTTTAAACAGTGAAAACACTTTTTTTTCAAAATTATTTGTCTTTGTGTCTCCATATTTGAAGAGCCGTAACGTTTTCATTTTTTCGCCGATGCAATTGTAGGAGGGCTTTCTTTTGCGGGACGACTTGTAGTTCTTATCGGTACCATTTTGGAGTAGATACAACTTTTTGATCACTTTTTATCACATTTTTTTTAAGGCTGGATTCAAAGAAAACAGCAATTTTTGCATGTTTTTTTATTTTATTTTTTACAACGTTCACCGTGCGGGTTAAATGATGTAATAAGTTTATAGTTGGGGTCGTTACTGACGCGGCGATACCAAATATGTGTAACTTTTTACTTTATTTTGTTTGTT
Organism: Rhinoderma darwinii; assembly: GCF_050947455.1. Lineage (NCBI taxonomy): Eukaryota > Metazoa > Chordata > Amphibia > Anura > Rhinodermatidae > Rhinoderma > Rhinoderma darwinii. The sequence continues at coordinate 244,045,048 of NC_134687.1, read as the reverse complement.
AATAATAAAGAAGTTTGTAAGGGGGAAAAGTGGGTTTTTCATTTTTTTTTCACCTTTTTTTCACTTTTTATTAAACTTTTTTTTAAACTTTTTTACTAGTCCCACTAGGGGACTTCACTATGCGATTATACGATTGCATTTATAATACACTGCAATACTTCTGTATTGCAGTGTATTACTGCCTGTCCGTGTAAAACGGACAGGCATCTGCTAGGTCATGCCAGAAGCAGGCATTCATTACAGGCAGACCTAGTGGCCTTTATTAGGCCCCCGGCTGCCATCGGAGACACAGACACTCGGCGATCTTATCGCCAGGTGTCATTGGGATGAGAGGGAGCTCCCTCCCTATCTCCAAAACCACTCAGATGCGGTGCACGCTATTGAGCACCGCATCTGAAGGGTTAAATGGGTGAGATCGATACTAATATCGATCTCACACGTTCGAGCAGGGACGCCCCCAGCCCTCAGCTACCTCTGGCAGCTGAGAGCAGGGAGATTTGACAGCTCCCTGCTCTGTTTACTTATTCCGATGCAGCGACGTAAAAAGTCTATTGCATCGGAATAAGGCCTGTTAGTGACCGACGTAGAAATACTATGGGGCGGTCACTAACAGGTTAAACGTCTTATAAAATCTATTGTTAAACCCATCAGGTCCTGGACTTTTGCCCAAAGGAGAGTTCCCAATCGCCCGCAACACTTCCGAGATCAAAAATTCTTTCTCAAGTCCCAAGGCGTCGCCAGCCTCCAAAGACGGCAATCCCGTGTCCTGTACATACTGATCAATTTTTTCACGCAACGCATCAGCTTGCATATCATGAAAATGACCTTTGAGGTTATACAAAGTAGAGTAATAATGCCTGAAACATTCATTGATACCGACCAGGTCATGGACCTCGCCGCCAGTGGGAGACGCAATTTTATGAATATATGAAGCTTGCGTACGGGGATGCAAAATCCTTGCCAAGGACCTGCCACATTTATCCGCAAATTTGTATGTGTTTGCGCATCCGATCCCGGAATCTAGCATGTGGTCTTGCAGAGAATGCAAGGATTCTCGCCTTGTAGTAAGTTCAGAAAAAACCTGTGAAGTAGGAGCACGCTTATGACTGGCCTAGCAATAGCTACCCTTTTTTCCCTCTTCAAGTGAGCCCCGTGCTGAATTAGGACACCTCTAACCACGCACTTCAAAGCCTCCCACTGTAATAGTAACGGAGTAGAGTCATGAGCGTTCACAGTGAAGAAAGAGCTAAGCGTATCTTTAACCAGTTCAGGACTGGGCTATTTTGCGCCTTCAGGACCAGACACCGTTTAGCCATTTTTAGCACTTGTTCGTTAAATGGCTAAAACTTTTTTATTTGTTGGGCTAACGACGTGATTTTTGCGACATTTTTTCCGTAGACAATGCAGGTTTCTTTTTTTTATCGTTTTTATACACACCTTTTTTGCTATTTTAGAATTTTTATTCATAAAGTTTGAAAATAATAGTAAAAAAATAAGCTTTTTTACGTTTCAGCTATTTTTTTTGGTAATAACATAGTTTTACCCTAAAATAGACCGTTTATTTGTGATTGTCATTGTCTACCGTAAATTTTTATATATCACATGTCTATATTAGGGTAATTGGGTCAGCGCTAGCGTTACAACAATGATTGGCGGGTGGGTATTTTATGTGTATTTATTATTTTTTTTTTTTTTGCACTTTACTTTACTATTTTTTTATTACTATGGTCTGTCCCTCAAAGGTCAAAAAAGAACGTTGGGGAACGTTATATATATATATTTTTTTCGCTCTTTTACATCATGCTTTTCCACTGTAACTGGAGCTGCACAGCAGCCCCAGTTACAGGGGAAATCAGCCCTCTCATAGTGACGATTGTCACTAATAGGGCTGTGCTGGGTCTAGTAAGACCCAGCAGCAGTCTTTCACTAACGGCACCCGGCGATCATGTGAGAAGGCACATGAACTCTGGGAGGAATAGAGACAGCGCCGCTGCTGCTGTCCCTATTCCTATACACAGCGATCATTGAGCGCTGTGTACAAGTCATCAGAGAAGACAGAAGCAGCGAAAGCTGCTTCTATCCTCTCCTCAGGGTCCCGACATTCAGCTGCCCGATCGCGCGGGCAGCAAGTTAAAACCCGAGCCGTAAAAAGTCTATGGCTCGGGTTTTAAGGACCCTGACCGCTGGCCGTAAAAATGCAGCCAGCGGTCGGGAACCAGTTAAGCGCTGACATACACACCGCATCCCGCAAGAGATTATCATTAATCTTCCATGACTAAAAATTGGGCACCGAATCAGGGAAAGTAAGGGACAAAAAAAACGGAGCATGATCCGACCAAAACATGGGGCCCACCTCAGAAGTAGGGTGCCAGGTAAGCAAGTGGTGGTGTAAAGGATCTGCCAGACACAGCTTCTGTGTCGACGCCCGTGGTTAATCAGTCTGCATCTGCTCCTAGGTCTGATAGAGTGACTCGATCTGCTACCACTCAGGCTGGTAAGCTGAGGAGTGGGAGAACCTATCACAGCCTGCCAGACGGTTCTAGCTCCCGCCCTTGGTCTATTTATACCTTCATTTCCTGCTGTCCTTTGCTTGTGATTCTTTCCTGTTTCCTGGCTCTGCTGCTCCTGCTATTACTACTGACCTTGCTTCATTTTGACCCTGGCTTTACTGACTACGCTCCTGCTCTGCGTTTGGTACCTCGTACACTCCTGGTTTCACTCAGCTCGTTCACTACCCCTGTTGCTCATGGTGTTACCGTGGGCAACTGCTCCATTTCCCTTATCTTCTGTGTACCCTTGTCTATTTGTCTGTCGTGAAAATATTGAGCGTAGGGACCGTCGCCCAGTTGTACGCCGTCACCTAGGACGGGCCGTGCAAGTAGGCAGGGACTGAGTGGCGGGTAGATTAGGGCTCACCTGTCTAGGAGATTCCGGTGTTGATCACGGACGCTGGTGTGTTCTTGGGGCTCGTACTATTGCTGTGCCCAGGTTAAATGCTGATTCCGGTGAATATCGTTATAAACACTGAGATATACTTATCTAAATGATTCAGTGTTTACTGTTTAATACATTTTTTAATATACACAGTGGGGCTTTTTTCACAGTGGTGTGTTACCCCTGTTTTTAGCGAGTTACTATAATAAAAGGTATATTTTACTCAATTGTCACTTCAGTGAATTTCTCACCTGTCTGTCTGCCTACCCCGACATTACATAATCACAAGCCCATATACCTTTTCTACCCTGGTCCCTGACACACTATGGACCCCCTTAAGACCCTGGATCAGCAAATGCAGGGTCTCTCCCTACAGGTCCAAGCCCTGGCTCAGAGGTGCAACCAGCGTGATGCCACCCTGGTAGTGCCCCCACCTCACCTCTTGAACCCCACCTCAAGTTGCCTCACCGGTTCTCAGGGGACCAGAAGACTTTTTTCTCCTTTCGGGAGAGTTGTAGGCTTTATTTCCGTCTAAGGCCCCATTCCTCAGGTTCTGAGAGCCAGCGAGTGGGTATAATTATGTCTCGGCTCCAGGACGGGCCCCAAGAATGGGCCTTCCCCTTGGCTCATGACGCCCCTGAACTTTCCTCTGTTGATCTTTTTTTTTCTACTCTCGGGCTCATATATGACGAGACTGACAAGATTGCCTTTGTCAGCTGGTGACCTTACGTCAGGGTAAGAGACCCGTTGAGGAGTACTGTTCTGACTTTAGGAAGTGGTGCGTAGCATCTCGGTGGAATTACCCTGCCTTGAGGTGCCAGTTTAGATTGGGTCTGTAAGACGCCCTGAAAGACCTGTTAGTTAGCTATCCCTCTTCAGATTCTCTAGATCAGGTTATGGCTTTAGCGGTACCTCTTGACCGACGTCTCAGGTTACGACGACTTGAAAGTTTTTGTGCTTTCCCCTCTGGCTCCCCCATGATGGCTCCCGAGGTTCCGTTGCTTCGTTCTTCCACAGAAAACTCGGATGAATCAATGCAACTCGGGGCCTCCGTGTCTCCCCAACAACCTAGGGAGCTCCATAGGAAGAATGGTCTCTGCTTCTACTGTGGGGATGACAAGCATCAAGTGAACAACTGTCCTAGGCGTAAGAATAAGCAGCCGGAAGAACTTCCGCGCCTAAGTGACCATCGGGGAGGTCACTTGGGCGCACAGGTATTTCCCGTAAATATGAAAACTAATAAGATCTTGCTTCCCTTTCAGGTCTCTTTTGAGGGTAGGTCTGCTACCGGCAGTGCCTTCGTGGATTCAGGGTCTTCTGCTAATATTATGTCTGTGGAATTTGCTATGTCTCTAGCTATGCCATTGATTGATTTGCCTAAACCTGTCCCGGTAGTGGGTATCGACTCCACTCCATTTGCTAATGGTTATTTTATGCAGCATACCCCTGTTTTTGAACTCATTGTTGGCTCCATGCATTTGCAGCAGTGCTCTGTAATAGTGATGCAGGGATTATCGTCCGATTTGGTTTTAGGCCTTCCCTGGTTGCAGATTCATAATCCCACGTTTAACTGGAATACTGGGGATCTTACCAAATGAGGTAATGAATGCATGACGTCATGTTTTTCTGTTAATTCTATTTCTCTCCCTGAGGAGGTGAACACTCTACTTGAGTTTATTCAGGACTTCGCTGATGTTTTTTTCTAAAAAGGCCTCCGAAGTGTTACCTCCTCATAGAGAATACGATTGCGCTATCGATTTGGTACCAGGAGATAAGCTCCCTAAGGGAAGGATATTTAATCTCTCTTGTCCCGAACGTGAAGCCATGAGAGAGTATATCCAGGAATGCCTGGCCAAGGGTTACATTCGCCCCTCTACTTCTCCGGTAGGTGCTGACTTCTTCTTCATAGGGAAGAAGGATGGTGGTCTTAGGCCGTGCATCGATTACCAAAACTTGAATAAGGTCACTGTAAGGAACCAGTATCCCCTTCCTTTGATTCCTGATCTCTTCAATCAGGTTCAGGGGGCCCAATGGTTCTCTACGCTTGATCTGCGGGGGGCTTATAACCTTATCCGCATCAGAGAGGGGGTTGAGTGGAAGACTGCGTTTAACATGCCCGAAGGTCATTTCGAATACCTCGTCATGCCCCTTGGGTTGTGTAATGCTCCCGCGGTCTTCCAGAATTTCATAAATGAGATTTTAAGAGACTACCTTGGGGTATTTCTTGTAGTGTACCTTGATGACATACTTGTTTTTTACAAGGACTGGTCCTCCCACATTGAGCATGTCAGGAAGGTGCAAAGGTTCAGGCTGTGGCTGAATGGGTCCAACCTGCCTCCCTGAAGGCGTTACAGTGCTTCCTGTGGTTTGCTAATCATTACAGGGGATTTATTACTAACTTCTCGGTCATCGCTAAGCCTCTTACAGATCTTACTCGCAAAGGTGCTGATCTCCTCCACAGGCCTCCGGAGGCGGTCCAGGCTTTTGAGGTCCTTAAGAAGTGCTTTATCTCAGCCACAGTGCTGATTCAGCCTAACCAAATGGAGCCATTCATCGTGGAGGTTGACGCCTTCGAGGTGGGAGTGGGTGCTGTCTTGTCCCAGGGTACCAGGTCCCTCACCCATCTCCGTCCCTGTGCCTACTTCTCCAGGAAGTTCTCACCCACTGAGAGTAACTATGACATTGGCAACCGCGAACTCTTAGCCATTAAATGGGCATTTGAAGAGTGGCGCCACTTCTTGGAGGTGGCTTGGCACCAGGTAACGGTCCTTACCGACCACAATAATTAGTTTTTTTCTAGAATCTGCCCGGAGGCTAAACCTGAGACAAGCTCGATGGGCGTTGTTTTTTACTATATTCAACTTTTTGGTCACCTATAGGGCTGGGTCTAAAAATATTAAGGCTGATGCACTGTCGCGTAGCTTCATGTTCAGCCCTGCTTCGGAGGAAGATCCTGCTTGTGTTTTGCCCCCAGGTATAATCATTTTCTCTGTTGATTCTGACTTAGTCTCCGAAATTGCGGCTTATCAATGTTCAGCTCCCGGGAACCTTCCTGACAACAAGCTGTTTGTTCCCCTGCAATTCCGGCTAAGGGTACTCAGGGAAAATCATGATTCTGCACTATCTGGCCATCCAGGCATCCTGGGTACCAAGCACCTCATTGCTAGAAACTATTGGTGGCCTGGGTTGCCTACAGACGTTAAGGCCTACGTCGCCGCTTGTGAAATTTGTGCTAGATCCAAGACTCCCAGGTCCCGTCCAGCGGGCTTACTATTTTCTTTGCCCATTCCCCAGAGACCTTGGACCCATATCTCCATGGATTTTATCACCGATCTGCCTCCATCTCAAGGCAAGACGGTGGTGTGGGTTGTAGTAGACCGCTTCTGTAAGATGTGCCATATTGTGCCCCTCAAGAAACTACCCAATGTCAAGACGTTAGCTACCTTGTTTGTCAAACACATCCTGCGTCTCCATGGTGTTCCTGTCAAAATTGTTTCTAACAGAGGGGTACAATTTGTTTCATTGTTTGGGAGAGCTTTCTGTAAAAAGTTGGAGATTGATCTGTCCTTCTCCTCGGCCTTCCATCCTGAAACTAATGGCCAAACTGAGAGGACTAATCAGTCTCTAGAACAATATTTAAGGTGTTTTATCTCTGACTGTCAATATGATTGGGTCTCCTTCATTTCCCTCCCCCTTTTTCTGTAATTTTGGGTTTAATCCACGGTTCTCCTCCGTTTCACCTGGTGGCTCCAACAATCCCGAGGTAGATGTCGTTCATCGGGAACTGTGCACAGTCTGGGCCCAGGTTCAGAAGAAACTAGAGGCGTCCCAGAGCATACAACAGACTCAGGCAGATAGAAGACGTTCTGCTAACCCCTTGTTTGTGGTCGGGGATCTGTTGTGGCTGTCTTCAAAAAATTTGCGCCTTAAAGTCCCGTCCAAAAAATTTGCTCCTCGGTATATAGGGCCGTACAAGGTCATTCAGGTTCTTAACCCTGTCTACTTCCGACTGGAGTTACCACCGTCTTTTCGAATACACGACGTGTTTCATGCCTCCCTCCTGAAAAGCTGCTCCCCGTCCTTGGCTACCTCGAGGAAACCTCCGGTCCCTGTTCTCACCCCTGAAGGGGTAGAATTCGAGGTGGCCAAGATTGTGGACAGCGGGATGGTCCACGGCTCCCTCCAGTACCTGGTCCATTGGAGAGGATACGGGCCAGAGGAGAGGACTTGGGTACCGCTCGGGATGTTCACGCTGGGGTATTGCTCAGGAGGTTCCATCTTCGGTTCCCCAATAAGCCAGGTCCACCTAGAAAGGGTCCAGTGGCCCCTCAATAAAGGGGGGGTACTGTAAAGGATCTGCCAGACACAGCTTCTGTGTCGACGCCTGAGGTTAATCAGTCTGCATCTGCTCCTAGGTCTGATAGAGTGACTCGATCTGCTACCACTCAGGCTGGTAAGCTGAGGAGTGGGAGAACCTATCACAGCCTGGCCAGACGGTTCTTGCTCCCGCCCTCGGTCTATTTATACCTTCATTTCCTGCTGTCCTTTGCTTGTGATTCTTTCCTGTTTCCTGTCTCTGCTACTCCTGCTATTACTACTGACCTTGCTTCATTTTGACCCTGGCTTTACTGACTATGCTTCTGTTCTGCTTTTGGTACCTCGTACACTCCTGGTTTGACTCGCCTCGTTCACTACTCCTGTTGCTCACGGTGTTGCCGTGGGCAACTGCCCCATTTCCCTTAGCTTCTGTGTACCCTTGTCTGTTTGTCTGTCGTGCACATATTGTGCGTAGGGACTGTGCCCAGTTGTACGCCGTCGCCTAGGACGGGCCGTGCAAGTAGGCAGGGACTGAGTGACGGGTAGATTAGGGCTCACCTGTCTGTCTCCCTACCCCGACATTACAGGTGACTAACGAGAAAGGCATCTAAGCGACTGTACATATTGTGTAACGGAGAGAAAAATGTATATTCTCGTACCTGAGGATGAAGAATCCGCCACACATCAATCAATTGCATAGAGTAGTCTTCAATGCCGCCAAGTGTGTTTTAGGAACATCAGACCTGCCCGAGGAGGTATCAAGTCTGGAGTCAAACGTCAAATTAAAGTCACCTCCCACAAGTAAAACATCCTCCGAAAACTCCTCTAATTTCCTGAGAAATACTCGGCATACCCGAGCCAGATCCTGATTGGGAAGAGAAAAGTTAGTCAACGTGAAAATCTTGTTCCTAATGGACAGCTTAAGAAAGACAAACCGACCACCCGGGTCAATCAGGACATCAATGGTCTTATGAGCAAGCGATTGGGTACTAGCCCCTTTGGATTTGGCTTCCGGGTTTGCACTGTGAAACCAAACCGGATAATACCGATTAGTAAACTGTGGTGTATGGCCCACCTGAAAATGAGTTTCTTGCAGCAAGATATGCACCTGCTATTTGTGCATGTGATACAGTACCTGTGAGCATTTTTCAGGGATATTAAACCCTCTAACATTAAAAGGTACATACTTTCAACTGTGCCATCTCACCGTACTCAGCATAATCAAGCCAATACTGTGTATTAAAGCAGCAAAGACAAAGACAAGACAAACAAGGAAGGGAGAACACGACAACAAAAACAAACAAAACGGGTGAAATGATCAGCCACTCCCTGATCTAATCAAGGAGAAACAATCGAAATACAGTATACACCGGATACAACCAGTGAGTCCCTAAGGGTATGTTCACACGCTGAGAGGCTTTTACGGCTGAAATGACAGACTGTTTTCAGGAGAAAACAGCTGCCTCGTTTCAGACGTAAAAGCTCCTCCTCGTATTATGCGAGGCGTCTGTGACGGAGACGGAAGCTGGTCACCACACACCAATGACAGAGCGGCACAGTGAGCAGAGAACACAGAGACGCTGTTTGAAATAAACAGGATCGATGTCAATTTGCAGGGCATAAATACAACGTTGAATTAATAACTTGTACATCTAAAACATGTCTGCGTGATGCATCCGCCCATACAAAAGGAGCAGATGAATCACGAAGCAAATAATCAAATGAGGAAATTTATATATATATAAATATATAAAGAAAGGTGGGTGAATGTGACAGAACAATGAAAATCAGCATCAACAGCAGTGTGTGGATATAGTATTCCGTGCAGTCAAAAGAGTACACATGTATGAATGTAAAATATATAATAATAAAATGTTCAAAAGTAATTGACAGTGAATAATATAAGATAATAAAAAATGTGATAAAAAATAAAAGTGATAAACGAATATGTGCACAATTCGTGTACAAAATATGATACAATTGAATAATAATGAATATAAGTGTAAACCTATAAATGCAATAAAGAGTCATATAATTATTCCAACAAACATGTAGCGACATATATATGTAGACATATATCAAACTGTGGTTCTCTTAATATCAAGTAGTTCCTCAAAACATCGCATGTATTTCAACGATATTGACTGACGAGCGTAGAAAGACCCACTGGCACAGAATTATTTAGGGACCCCAAATAGATAAGATAAGACTCCGAAAAGTACAATGAGATTATCAATATAAATCTAATCTGTATGAAGAGAAATATATAATTAGTTAAAATCACACAAAAAATAATAAAAACAGTAAAGTATACCCAACACCACTAAAATAAGCTGCCAATCAGAGAAATGCAAAGAACCCAGTGGTCTTATTTAGGCCCTTGGGATGTACAGTTTGGAGCCTCCAGATCCACTTGCATTCTCTCTGTAAGAGAAGTTTCTTTAGATCACCACCTCTCATATTGATATTAATGTGATCAATGCCTTTCACCTTTAACAATCTCGAGTTGCATGAATGGTGGAGTCGGAAATGTTTGAGGATTGTTTTTAATTGTTCCACATCTACTGCCGCCTTAGCACTCTCTATGTCTCTAACATGTTCTCTTACACGAATCCGCAACTCACGATTGGTCATGCCTATATAAATTTTAGGGCATGAGCATGTGGCATAATAAATGACACCCTTGGTGTTACAGGTAATCGGCCAACAAATTTTTAATTTATTGATGCCACTAGAGTCAGCAAAGAACTCAGAGCGCTCAATGTTGGGACAGCTTAAACAGTCCCCGCACGACCTATACCCCCATTTGGAAACTTTTGTGCCAAACACTTTACCGGGTTTAATCGGTGTCAAGTAACTATGTACCATGGCATCACACAGATTACGTGCTCTGTGAGGTACCATAGCAGGATAATCCGGTTACACTTTTTGTAACGTTGGATCGGTCAACAACACCGGCCAAAATATGCTCAATGTATCACGCAAGTATGGAATAAACTCGTGGAATTTGTAGTTTCCAAAAGGTAGTGCACTATCTCCTTTTTCTCTCTTGCTGGAGATTTAGAACATTAACCCCTTAATGACCGGGCCATTTTGCACGTTAATGACCAAGGATTATTTTTTGTTTTTTCACTGTCGCATTCCAAGAGTCGTAAATCTTTTTTTATTCCGTCGACATCGCCGTATAAGGGCTTGTTTTTTGCGGGACGAGTTGTATTTTGTATTTGCACCATTTTTAGATGCTTATAACATATTGATTAACTTTTATTAACTTTATTTTAGGAGAGAATTGAAAATAAACAGCTATTCCAGCATTAATTTTCACGTTATAAATTTACGCCGTTTACTATGCAGCGTAAATAACATGTTCACTTTATTCTATGGGTCGGCACGATTACGGGGATACCAAATATGTAAAGGTTTTATATGTTTTTCCTACGTTTGCACAATAAAAACCCTTTTAGAAAAAAATTACTTGTTTTTGCATCGCCGCGTTCCAAGAGACGTAACCAGTACCTTGTCCATTGGAGAGGATACGGGCCTGAGGAGAGGACTTGGGTACCAGCCCGGGATGTTCACGCTGGGGTATTGGTCAGGAGCTTCCACCTTCGTTTCCCCAATAAACCAGGTCCATCTAGAAAGGGTCCGGTGGCCCCTCATAAAAGGGGGGGTACTGTTAAGGATCTGCCAGGCACAGCTTCTGTATCCACGCCCATAGGTAATCAGTCTGCACCTGCTTCTATGTCTGTGAGACTGACTCCGTCTTCCACCACTCAGGATGGCAGGCTTAGGAGTGGGAGAGCCTATCACAGCCTAGCCAGACGGAGCTAGCTCCCGCCCTCCGTCTATTTATACCTGCCTTTCCTGTTCCTCCTTGCTTGTGATTCTTCTCTGTTGGTTTCCTGGCCCTGCTGCAGCTTCTTGAACTACTTGTCCCTGCTTCGTATTGACCCTGGCTTACTGACTACTCTTCTGCTCTGCGTTTGGTACCTCGTACACTCCTGGTTTGACTCGGCTTGTTCACTACTCTCCTGCTCTGCGTTTGGCACCTCGTACTCTCCTGGTTTGACTCGGCTCGTTTACTACTCTTGTTGCTCACGGTTTTGCCGTGGGCAACTGCCCTGATTCCCTTTTTTCTGTGTTTCCTTGTCTGTTTGTCTGTCGTGCACTTACTGAGTGTAGGGACCGTCGCCCAGATGTACCTCATCGCCTAGGGCGGGTCGTTGCAAGTAGGCAGGGACTGAGTGGCGGGTAGATTAGGGCTCACTTGTCTGTTTCCCTATCCCTGTCATTACAATTTATCTGCATTAAACTTAATTTGTCAAGTGGACGCCCAAACACTCAGTTTGTTTAAATCCGCTTGCAATTCACGAACATCTTCCATAGTCTGAACTATATTACATAGCTTGGTGTCATCTGCAAAAATAGAAATAGTGCTATTAATCCCATCCTCTATATCATTATCAAATAAGTTGAATAATAGTGGTCCCAGCACGGAACCCTGGGGTACACCATTTATAACTGGGGACTATTCATAGTAGAAATCATTTACCACAACTCTCTGGATGTGGTCCTTGAGCCAAGTTTCAATCCAATTACAAACTATACTTTCTAAACCTATAATCCTTAATTTACCCATTAGACGTCTATGAGGGACAGTGTCAAATGCCTTTGCAAAGTCCAAAAACACTATATCCACAGCGGCCCCTCTGTCTAGGCTTCTGCTTACCTTTTCATAAAAACAAATCAGGTTGGTTTAACAGCTTCTGTCCTTAGTAAAACCGTGCTGACTGTCACTTATGATACTATTTATTGTCACATAATTCCGTATATAGTTCCTCAATAGCCCCTAAAAACATTTTCCCCACAATAGATGTTAAGCTTACTGGTCTATAATTACCCGGGGAAGACCTAGAGCCCTTTTTGAATTTAGGCACCACATTTGCCCTGCGCCAGTCCCTTGGCACTATACCAGTCACTAGAGAATCTCTAAATATTATGAAGAGAGGGATAGAAATAACTGAACTAAGCTCCTTAAGAACTCTAGGGTGTAACACATCTGGTCCCGGGGCCTTGTGTTCATTTATTTTATTTTATTTAGCTTGCACCATATCTACATTCATCCAATTCAATATACCAACTGATATATTAACAGCACTGGCACCAGCTACATCAGCTGCCCTTTCTTCTGTTGTATATATAGAGCTCAAGAACCCATTTAGTAACTCTGCCTTCGCTTGATCCCCTGTGACCAACTCCCCATTACCACTATCTAGGGGACCTACATGTTCAGACCTTGGCTTTTTTGCATTTATATACTTGAATGATTTTTGGGGATTTGTTTTACTATCCTTGGCCAGCTGCCTTTCATTTGGTATTTTTGCTGATTTTATTACCTTTTTACAGATTTTATTAAGCTCTTTATATTTTACAAAGGCTACAGCTGTACCCTCAGATTTGTATTTTTTAAATGCCCTTTTTTTGTCATGTATTGCCCCTTTCACAGAAGGTGTAAGCCATGTGGGGTTTAATTTTAGTCGTTTATACTTGTTACCTATAGGAATAAATTTTGCACTATAATCACCCAAAATAGATTTGAAAATCTCCCATTTATCATTTGTATCATTATTTGACATTAGTTCTTCCCAGTCTATATCCTGAATTGCAGCCCTCATCCTGGGGAAATTGGCCTTCTTAAGATTAAGTGTTTTTGCCCTCCCAGCCTGTGTTCGTTTTTTACAGTATATGTAAAAATATAACTATATTATGATCACTGTTACCGAGGTTTTCACGAACATTGACGTTCACAACAAGCTCTGCATTATTAGAAATGACCAGATCCAACAGAGCTTCACCTCTAGTCGGGTCATCCACAAACTGGCCCATAAAATTTTCGTGCAACAGGTTGAGGAAATGTCTCCCCTTTGCAGTTGAAGCCGAACCATGACACCAATTAATATCCCGGTAATTAAAATCTCCCATTATCACTACAGTACCAGCCTGTGCAGCCCGTTCCATCTGTTTATATAGCTGACCTTCCATCTCCTGTTATATTGGGGGGTCTATAGATTACACCAAAATTATTTTTTTTTCAGTGTTTACCTCCCTTTGTAATTCCACCCACAAGGTATCAACCTTCTCACAATCTTCACCCTCTAATATCTGAGTCATACTCGCCATCATATCACTTCTCACATACAGATATACACCACCACCTTTCCTATTCACCCTGTCTTTCCGAAACAGTGCTAAACCCTGTAGATTTACAGCCCAATCATGTGAAGAGTCCAGCCATGTTTCAGCAACGCCAACTATATCTATATTTTCTTCCAGTACCAAGGCCTCCATTTTGCTTGCTAGACTTCTGGCATTTGTGAACATACACTTTAACTTGCCTTTAAATGTTTCACTTTCAGTATCAGAAATGTGATTATTTGACATTATTTGGGCATTTTATTTTCACTGCTGTTTTGTAACGAAAATATCTCCTTATCTTGTTGCCTAGTCCTCTCCCCACAGTCTGTTTCTCCCCCCACCAATATAGTCTGACCCCTCTCTAACCTAACTACGCTTTTATTTTCTACATTGGCCTCCCTCCTCAGCCCTAGTTTAAACACTCCGCCACCCCAGCTAGAATTCTCTCCCCCAGCACAGCGGACCCCCTTCCATTTAGGTGCAAATCATCTGCAGAATACAGTTTGTAACCCAATGAAAAGTCAGCCCAATGCTCTAGGAACCCAAAGCCTTCTCCTCTACACCAAGACTTAAGCCATGCATTTAACTCCCTGAGCTCCCGCTGTCTTTCCTGTGATGCGAATGGCACAGGCAGTATTCCTGAGAATACTACCTTGGAGGTCCTTCCCTTCAGCTTGTAGCCTAGTTCTTTAAAATTATTCTTAAGGCTCCTCCAACTACCATTTATTCTGTCGTTGGTACCTACATGGACCACAACAGCTGGATCATCACCAGCCCCTTCCAGCAATTTGTCCACCCGTTCCACCACATGCCGAACCCTGGCACCAGGGAGACAGCAAACCATTTGGTTGAGGCGGTCTTGGCGACAAATTATTCTATCCGTCTTCCTGATTATAGAATCCCCTAGAACTACCAATTGTCTTGCCTTACCTGCATTACCATCCCGCCGACTAGTAGCTGGGCTGTTCTCCTGGCTATTAGGGAGATCAGTATCCACTAGGGCTGCCATTTCTGAGACCGACACCCTCACATCATCACCCAAGTTGGCAATTTTGCTTGGAATGTCAGAAACAGGATTGGCCTTCCTTTTCTTGGACCCCTTTCTATTGCCCGTAACTACATTAACCCGGCTACTTGCCTGATCCTGCTCACCCATGTCTTCACCCTCCAGTTCTACCCCACTAACTGCATGTTCCATCAGCAGCATGCTCCGCTCAAGATTGTCTATCGCCCTCAGTGTTGCATTCTGCTCCTCCAGATCTCTAATGCGAGCTTCTAGGTGACCAACATGCTCACATCTGCCACAGAGGTGTTAACCCTGGAACTCCGACTCCAGTCATGCATACATATGGCAAACTGTGCACTGAAGAAAACCTCCAATCTTGCTATCCATTATCCGAGTTACAACAAAACAGTGCACAATTGTCAAAGTAAAGAAAAGAAGAGTACTTACTGGGGCTTTAACTCTGGTTTTATAACTCCATTTATATCACAAGCCACTTAATCCACCAAGCTCAGACAGAGCCAAGCTCAAACTGTGTTCAGCAGTCTAATTTATATCAACTGAGACCAATTAACCCCTCCCCCTAATCAGCTGCTCAGCTGGAAGGACTACAGATTCACAAACACAGAAATAGAGCAACACAATACAGAAATACAGCAACACAATCCGGTTTTATAACTCCACTTATATCACAAGCCACTTAATTCACCAAGCTCAGACAGAGCTTCATCTCCTTGTTGAAATATTTCAGAGAGTAAAGAGCTGAGTTGTATATTTGGTTAGTTAAATGCCGTTACAAATCTCACCTTGGGTTTACGCTGATCAATGGGAGTAATTTGAAGAAGTTGTTCTCGAGGAGTTTTTTGCACTCGGTGGCGCGCCTTACAGATGTTACGGTGACTATAACCACTCTGAATAAACCTATCCTTTAACTCATTAGATTGAAATTTAAAGTCCTCAGGGCTTGATCAGTTCTTTTTGACACATAGAAATTGTCCAATTGGGATCGCTTCAATGGTATGTCGGGGATGTGAAGAGGTTGCATGCAGTAGTGAATTAGTTGACCTTTCTTTACGATGAAGATCGGTCTGTAAAAAAACATTCAAATCCCTTTTAATCAAAATGTCCAGAAAATCAATACTATGATGACTCCACGTACATGTGAGGTTGATCTTGAGAGAGTTCTGATTTAATATGTTGATAAATAACAGTAATTCATCTGAGGTTCCCTGCCAGATCATGAAAATATCATCAATTAACTGGGCCCAAAAAAGGACCCGGCTCATTGACGGTCCATGATCCGACAGAAAAAGATTTCTTTCCCACAGCCCCAGTAACAAATTGGCATAGGAGGGAGCACATGCTGCCCCCATTGCCATTCCCTGGAGCTGTAGGAACAAGGAGCCATTGAAAGTAAAAAAGTTATGTTTAAGGACAAAGTCCAATAAGGACAGAATGAGTTGGGAGACCTCTTTCTCAATGTTACTCATCAATAAGAAATTTTCCACTGCATGCAAACCATCCTTATGTTGGATGCTGGTATATAAGGACTCAACATCACATGTCACCAGAATGTGGTCAGGGTCCGTATGAATCCCTTCAATTTTAAGCAATAAGTCAGCTGAGTCACGAAGGTAAGATGGAAGACATTCCACCAATGGTTTCAGATAGAAGTCTATCCATTGACATATTCTCTAAGTCAAGCACCCAGTACCCAATACAATAGACCTACCTGGCAGATTATTTGCATCTTTGTGTATTTTTGGTAACAGGTACATGGTTGGTATGGTGGATTCCATTACATTTAAAGAGTCCCTCAGAGATTTTGAGATTATCCCATTATCCATGGCGTCCTGTAGGATCTGGAGTAGTTCCAATCTGAAGAACAACAAGGGATTGAAGGTAAGCTTCCTGTAACAGGAGACATTTCTTAATTGACGATTAACTTCATTAATATACATCTGGCGTGGCCATAATACTACATTGCCCCCCTTGTCAGCTAGTTTTACTACTACATCATGCCATGATCTAATATTCTCCAAGCTCTCCCTCTCAGACATAGTTAAATTATAATTTTTAATCTTATTTAATATAGTCTTCCATTCGTCGGAGACCAATTTAACAAAAAAAGTCCACTGCAGGACAAGTAAAGTGAGGAGGAAAATTTGTGGATTTTTTCCTTATACAATCTGGTATCTTACCTTCAGGTATGGATTCAACATAATTGTATAATTCCTCCAAAACTCTCAATGTCTCCTTTTCTTCTGCTGTTGTAAAAATGTTATCTTCCTCCCTGAAATACCATTTCTTGCAGATCAATGATCTCCCAAAAAGTTGCAAATCTTTCACTGCCAGAAAAGGGTCAAAGAGGGAAGCAGGAGAAAATGTTAGGCCTTTTTCCAACAGAGAAATATCACTGTTGGTCAATAGGTATTTGGACAAATTCATCACCTTAATGCCTTGTTGTCCCAAATTGGAATTACTGTCATGATATTTGGAATTATGTTCAACTCCCTTATTGATCCTTTTCTTGGGGTACACTGAATTGTTATAATTTGCCTTCCACTTTTGTCTAGTGGTGGCATGTCTTGAACCCGTACTACGTAGAGTCATTTCATGATGATCACTGAGTGATGATATGGATGAAACGGATGAGGAGCGACTCATGTTCGCAATAGTTGTTCTCCGATTCCAACAATACATAGTTTTTTGGGTATAGTCATCATTGTCTCGAATTAGTTTTTTGGTCTTAGCGGACTCAATTTCCTTTTCCCATACAATGCATTGTTGATCCAATTGCATATTAAAGCTATCAAGACTTTCTTTTGACATTTCTGACTTCAATCGTGATTGGGTTACATCTAATTCACCATCCATATTTTCTAGTGACTTATTATTTAAATCAATCAGTAGTTCCATTAGATGTACAAGTTATTAATGCAACATTGTATTTATGCCCTGTAAATTGACATCGATCCCGTTTATTTCAAACAGCGTCTCTGACTTCTGTTCTTGCATAATTTGGAGGTGTGCTTTGGGTCATTGTCCTGTTGTAGGATGAAATTGGTTCCAATCAAGCGCTATCCACAGGGTATGGTATGGCGTTGCAAAATGGAGTGATAGCCTTCCTTATTCAAAATCCCTTTTACCTTGTACAAATCTCCCACTTTACCAGCACCAAAGCAACCCCAGACCATCACATTACCTCCACCATTCTTGACAGATGGCGTCAGGCACTCTTCCAGCATCTTTTCAGTTGTTCTGCGTCTCACAAATGTTCTTCTGTGTGATCCAAACACCTCAAACTTCGTTTCGTCTGCCCATAACACTTTTTTCAAATCTTCCTCTGTCCAATGTCTGTGTGCTTTTGCCCATATTAATCTTTTCCTTTTATTAGCCAGTCTCAGATATGGCTTTTTCTTTGCCACTCTGCCCGGAAGCCCAGCATTCTGGAGTCGCCTCTTCACTGTAGACGTTGACACTGGCGTTTTGCGGGTACTATTTAATGAAGCTGCCAGTTGAGGACCTGTGAGGCGTCTATTTCTCAAACTAGAGACTCTAATGTACTTGTCTTGTTGCTCAGTTGTGCAGCTGGGCCTCCCACTTCTCTTTCTACTCTGGTTAGAGCCTGTTTGTGCTGTCCTCTGAAGGGAGTAGTACACACCATTGTAGGAAATCTTCAGTTTCTTGGCAATTTCTCGCATGGAATAGCCTTCATTTCTAAGAACAAGAATAGACTGTCGACTTTCACATGAAAGCTCTCTTTTTCTAGCCATTTGGAGAGTTTAATCGAACCCACAAATGTAATGCTCCAGATTCTCAACTAGCTCAAAGGAAGGTCAATTTTATAGCTCTTCTAAATAGCAAAACTGTTTACAGCGCTCCTAACATAATTGCACAAGGGTTTTCAAGTGTTTTCTAATCATCCATTAGCCTTCTAACACAGTTAGCAAACACAATGTACCATTAGAACACTGGAGTGATGGTTGCTGGAAATGGGCCTCTATACACCTATGTGGATATTTCATTAAAAACCAGACGTTTGCAAATAGAATAGTCATTTAGCACATTAACAATGTATAGAGTGTATTTCTGATTAATTTAATGTTATCTTCATTGAAAAAAACCTGTGCTTTTTCTTTCAAAAATAAGGAAATTTCTAAGTGACAATAAACTTTTGAACGGTAGTGTATGTTCTTGCAATTGGCTTGGCCCCATATAAATCGGATCATTCTGCTGTGTAACGCCATTCCCAGATGAAGGCATTTGCGCCGAAACACGCGTTGGGGTGGACATTGGCTGTGTTTTCTCCTGCATTTATTATGGGTATGTTATATCCCTTTTGATATGCTTTGTTAACCTTGCACATGATTGTTTTTCCTTCAGTTTATACTGACCATATATATGTTTCAATATATATTGACTATACACATGGCTTACTAGCATTGCTATATATATTTACTGTGTTTATGTAGCATATTGCTACATTTATATATGGTCACTATATTATTTCTATACCATCCTATGGTCTGTACTTGTACTTGTAAATACACATTGACTATACACATGGCTTACTAGCATTGCTATATATACAGTGTTCCAAATTATTATGCACATTGGATTTAAGTGTCATAAACATTTAATTATTAGTTTTTCAATTAAACTCATGGATGGTATTGTGTCTTAGGGCTCTTTGGATCATTGTAATCAATCTCAGACACCTGTTATAATTAGTTTGCCAGGTGTGCCCAATCAAAGGAAAACGACTTAAGAAGGACGTTCCAAATTGTTAACCCCTTCCCAACATCCGCCGTACATGTACGGCGCAGTCGGGAGGTGCTTCCCGCAAAGCGCAGTACAGTTACGGCGCGATGATGGTGCAGGATCAGAAGCAGAGCCGGCACCATCACCGCGAGGTGACAGCTGTATTATACAGCTGGCACCCTCCTGTAACTGCCAGGACCAGAGCTATTCTCCGATTCGGATGATTAACCCCTCAGATGCTGCGCTCAATAGAGCGCAGCATCTGATAGGTTTTTCACCCGACCGGCAACCCAGTGATGCAATCGCTGGGTTGCTGTGGCAATCGGACGCCAGAAAATGGCGTCCGAGTCTGCCTTGTACGGGAGCCGATGAGGACCCGCCTGCGGCGCGTCTTCATAGGCTTGCTGTCAGTGAATAACTGACAGCGCTAATACACTGCACTACGTATGTAGTGCAGTGTATTAGAGTAGCGATCGGGGCATCAGGCCCTCATGTCCCCTAGTGGGACAAGTCAAAAAAGTAAAAAAAAGTAAATAAAAATGTGGTAAAACAATAAAAACACACACATTTCAAATAAAAATAAAGCTAAACTGACTTTTTTCCCATAGTAAGTCTTTTATTATGGGAAAAACCGTAAAAATGAAAAAAACTATACATAATTGGTATTGCCGCGTCCATAACGACCCAAACTACAAAACTATTATGTAATTTATCCCGCACGGTGAACGCCGTAAAAAAAAGTACTGATAAAAACGGCAATCCGTCCCGCAAAAAATAATCCCTGACACCGCTTTGTGCACGCAAAAATAAAAAAGTTATGGGTCACAGAATATGGCGACACAGAAAACAAATGATTTTATAAAAAAAGTGATTTTATTGTGGAAAAGCCGCAATACATTAAAAAAACTATATAAATTTGGTATCGCCGTAATCATATCAACCCGCAGAATAAAGCTAACATGTAATTTAGGGTGCACTGTGGATGCCGAAAAAAAAACCAATAAAAAACAATTCCAGAATTGCTTGTTTTTGGTCATTTCCTTTACCAAAAAATGAAATAAAAAGTGATCAAAAAGTCGTATGTGTTCTAAAATGGTACGAATAAAATCTACAGCCCGTCTTGCAAAAAACAAGCCCGCACACCGCTCAATCAACTGAAAAACAAAAAAGTTACGGCACTAGTAATGCGGTGATGAAAAAACATCTCAATGCGCAGGCCGGAGGGGAACATTCCTTCAGTTTCAGGGCCATAGTATTTAGGAACTAGAAAAGGGAATGGACATGGCACATCCGCTGGAAGCGAGGGTGCCCGTATTATATCAGCGCAAAACTTTCCCAGCAATATTTCCCAAACTACGAAGGAGTAAAAGTCCCCAAAACGGGCAGAGCGTTACAAAAGGGGGATAAGAAAGAAAACCATTTATCAGTGTGACACCGGCCTGCGCATAACGGATCGCTTCACATCGTAACACACATCTATGGATAATTGTATTATTTACCCCATTATTATACCCCATTATTATGCCCTGATGTTCTCCGCACAGATTACATATGCCACCACATTATAAACTGAAATACCAGCAAAACCCCAATCAGAACTACTACCAAGCAAAATCCATGCTCAAAATGGCGGTCTTTTCCTTCTTAGCCCTACAGTGTGCCCAAACAGCAATTTATGTCCACAAGTATGGCATTACCATACCCGGGAGAACCCGCTTAAAAATTTGTGAGGTAAGATTCTCTAGGGGCACAACATATTGTGCGGTGAATAGGCAGATCAGTGGAAAAATTGCAATTTTCACTTTGCACCATCCACTGCGTATTAATTTCTGCAAAACACCTGTGGAGTCTAAATTCTCACTACACCCCTTGATAAATGCCTTTAGGGGTGTAGTTTCTAAAACTGGGTCACTTTTGTTTGGTACATCAGTGGTTTTGCAAATGCAACATGGCGTCCGCAAACCATTCCAGCAAAATCTACGCTCCAAAAGATAAATACCGCTCCTTTTCTTCTGAATGCTCCCATATACATAAACAGATGATTATAACCACATATGGGGTGTTACCGTACTCGGGAGAAATTACTTTACAAATGTTGGGGTGCTTTTTCTTCTCTATTTCTTGTAAAAATGAAAAATGTTGATCTAAAACTACATCTTGTTGGAAAAAAAATATTATTTTTCATTTTCATGGCTTAATTCTAATTAATTCAGCAAAAAACCTTAGGGATCAAAATTTTCACTATACCCCTAGATGATTCCTCAGGGGGTGCAGTTTCCCATATGGAGTCACTTTTGGGGTGTTTCCACTGTACTAGTACTACAGGGGCTCAGCAAATGTGACATGGCGCCCAGAAACCATTCCAAAATCCAAATGTTGCTAGTTCCATTCTGAGCCCTACCGTGTGTCCAAACAGATGTTTGTGACCACATGTGGGGTATTGTTTTACCCGGGAGAAGTTGCTTTACAAATTTTATGGTGCTTTTTCTCCTTTAGTCCTTGTGGAAATGAAAAAAAATTAGCTAAACCTACATTTTATTTGAAAAAGTATAGATTTTCAGTTTCACAGCCTACTTCCAAAAATTTCTGCAAGAAACCTGTGGGGTCAAAATGCTCACTATACCCCTAGATAATTTCCTCAAGGGGTATAGTTTCCAAAATGGGGTCACTTGTTGGGGGTTTCCACTGTTTTGTCCCCTCGAGGGCTTTGCAAATGCGACATGGCCTCCGCAAACCATTCCTGCTAAATTTGAGCTCCAAGAGCCAAATGGTGCTCTTTCCATTCTAAGCCCTGCCGTGTGTCCAAACAACCGTTTATTACCACATGAAGGCTGCGACGTCATCAAGGAGGTGGCAGAGTCATGTTTTGGGCTGGAATCATGGGGAGAGAGCTGGTAGGCCCCTTTAGGGTCCCTGACGGTGTAAAAATGACCTCTGCAAAGTACGTAGAGTTCTTCCGTGGTACAAAAAGAAGAACTGTGCCTTCCGTAGAAAAATTATCTTGATACATGACAATGCACCATCTCATGATGCAAATAATACCTCTGTGTCATTGGCTGCTATGGGCATAAAAGGAGAGAAACTCATGGTGTGGCCCCCATGTTCCCCTGACCTCAACCCTATTGAGAACCTTTGGAGCATCCTCAAGCAAAATATCTATGAGGGTGGGAGGCAGTTCACATCAAAACAGAAGCTCTGGGAGGCTATTCTGACATCCTGCAAAGATATTCAAGCAGAAACTGTCCAAATACTCACAAATTCAATGGATGCAAGAATTGGTGAAGGTGATATCAAAGAAGGGGTCCTATGTTAACATGTAACTTGGCCTGTTAAGTTTTTTTTTATTGAAAGAGCTTTTGATTTCTGTAAATATGACCTCCTGATGCTGCAAATTCAACAAATGACCATTTTAGTTCTCTTTACAACCTTTAAAATGTTTTGATCTCTGTTGTGCATAATAATTTGAAACAGTGCATTTTGAGTTTTTTACTTCTAAAAAAAATCTGTTATCATTAGGAGACTTGTTAAATAAAATTTGCATTATACTCCAACGGTTGATAGCTTGAAGGTTATACTGACTGTCATTTGAATCGACTATTTTGGAAAACGGCGAAAAATAACATTTGCATAATAATTTGGAATGCGGTGTACATTCATTGTGTTTATGTAACATGCTGCCATACCTATCTAAAAAAAATCTGTTATCATTAGGAGACTTGTTAAATAAAATTTGCATTATACTCCAACGGTTGATAGCTTGAAGGTTATACTGACTGTCATTTGAATCGACTATTTTGGAAAACGGCGAAAAATAACATTTGCATAATAATTTGGAATGCGGTGTACATTCATTGTGTTTATGTAACATGCTGCCATACCTATCTAAAAAAAATCTGTTATCATTAGGAGACTTGTTAAATAAAATTTGCATTATACTCCAACGGTTGATAGCTTGAAGGTTATACTGACTGTCATTTGAATCGACTATTTTGGAAAACGGCGAAAAATAACATTTGCATAATAATTTGGAATGCGGTGTACATTCATTGTGTTTATGTAACATGCTGCCATACCTATCTATGGTCACCATATTATTTGTATACCATCTTATGGTCTGTACTATTTTTCTGAAGGTCTGCTATGGATACAAATTTGTACTCTGTGTTCATTTGGTAGATACACAGCTCATTGTCCCTTTTTAACTGTTGGTTTATGGATTCCTCATTTTATCTATTGTTCATTGTCCTTTATTATGTATTTCAATAAAGTATTTTACTATTTTCATAATTTCTCGTTTTTTCAACATCTATTCTTTCTAGGTTATATAAGGCTTAATAGAAGCCAGTCAGAAAGACGATATACTGCAATACTGGTTGAAGTCCCCTAGGGGGACTAATAAAAAAAGGAAAAATTAGTAAAATAATGTTTTTTTGTACGTAAAAAAAAATAAAAGTTATAAAAAAAAACCTTTTCCCATTTTCCCCCTAGAGCATTGTAAATAATAAATAAATAAACATAATTGGTATTGCCGCATCCATAAAAGTCTGAACTATTACAATATATCATTATTTAACCCGCACGGTGTACGCCGTAAAAAAAATAAATGTAAATACCAGAATCACTATTTTTTGGTCACCTCATCTTCCACAAATAATGGAATAAAAAGTGATCAAAACCTCACATGTACCCAAAAATGGTATCATTAAAAATTACAGCTTATCCCTCAAAAAATAAGCCCTCATACCACTTAATCGACGGAGAAATAAAAAATGCATGGCTCTCAGAATTTGGTGACACAAAATAAATAAAAATTTTTACACTTAGTTTTTTCCTTGTAAAAGTAGTAAAATGTAATATACATTTGGTATCGCCGTAATCGTATTGACCCAGAGAATAAAGTTAACATGTTGTTTTAATTGCACAGTGAATTTTTAAAAAACGAAGTGCAAAGAACAATAGAGGAATCGCTGTTTTTTTATTTTTCTACCCCACAAATATTTTCTTTCCCGTTTCCTAGTACATTATATGCCACAATAAATGGCCCTTCGAAAAACTACAACTCGTTCCGCAAAAATCAAGCCCTCATACGACTATATCGACTGGAAAAATAAAAAAGTTATGACTTTTGGAAGGTGGGGAGCAAAAAAGGAAAATGAAAATCTAAAAGTTGTTTACAACGGAAAGGGGTTAATAACCCTAGTGTTTTTAGATGTGTTTTTTTGATGTTTTTTTGCCAGAAAAGTTCTGTGTGTGAAGGAGGCCGCTTGCTGATATTTGTGACTGCCTTATTAAATGAAAGTTATAATAGGGGGTATCATCTATGTTATATCAGCCCACCCCATGAATATCTGTAAGGGTATATTCACACATGCAGGTTTTGATAAGGTTTTTTTGATGCAGTTTTTGAAACCAAAACTAGGTGTGGATCATAACGAGAGAAAACGTATAAAGGACAGAAACTAATTCTCCGCTTATTTGATCCCACTCCTGGTTTGGGCTTCAAAAACTGCATTAAAAAAAAACCTGAACAAAGCCTGAACAAAACCTGCACATGTGAATACACCTCTACATATTAACAGAATTCACAGAATTATTTCTGAATGTTTAACAAAAATGTTGGTCTATCTTTTCTGTTTTACATCAATGTGATGTGGACAAATTCCCCAAAATATCAATTCCTAGCTTTTATTTTGGCTTATACACCTGTAAACTGAGACCTAAAAAAAGAAGTTGGCAGGCAACATATTTATATATTAGGTGATAAAAGACATACAGATCAAGTCTTCATCTGACATTATGAATAAACAATAAAGACTTCTCGTACCATGAGACATTCCTTAGTAGGGAGCAGCTATGCCTACAGGGAACACCTTGTATCTGAACTCCGTAGACCTAACATGGTTGATGAATTGACAAGCTGCCCAGAACTTCTGAACATTATTTATTACTAATGACGATCATTTATACATTTAGTTCCTAATTTAGTGAGAAATCATAAAGGCAAAAATTTTTATAATCTGTTTCTTCCTGTGCTTTGTCATATTAGTAAATTTGCCATGACCCACATATAACAGAAAAAAACTGTGTGACACTATTTTACTTCTACTGGTGTAGGGAGCATGGATTAAATAGTAGGTTTGAGTTGTGTTACTTGGTTTCCAATCATGAGACACTATTAGGTATTCTGGGTAACTATGGATTTTTGTTTTCTGAGTTGTGATTTTTGCAGCAGAATCGCTCTATTATGGCAATATCGACTGAAAGATCCAAAAGATATGGCAGCGATGCAAAAATAAATATATTTTGTTTAACAGAGTTTTTATTGTGGGGCGTGGCCTGCAGCCAAGATGGTCGGACGTGTATGAGATGAGCTCCCGGGGACCGAACATCATCCTGGCATAATCCTGACCTGACCTGGCACTAAACCACTGTACAAATAGTCAAACTACCGTTCTCTCCTCCTGCTGCCCTGTTCCGGGCTGTGAAACGCTCTGCAGAAGGAAAATCATTCAGACACCGCTCGCGTGAAGACAGTGTGGCGTACTGCGGCCTTGCTTGGCGGCGCTACATACGTCCTTAGTGCCTCCGCCTTCCTTGTCCTTTGGATGAGTTGGGAAGTGAAGACGCCTGGGTGAGCTCCAGACGGCATACCTGCTACTTGGCTGCTGTGACCGAGACTGACCCGGACAGAGAACACCTGGAAGGCTGCCTCAGGGTGTGTGTGTGTGTGTGTGTTTGTGGCCAGCTCTCACTGATTAGGACTGCTGGTTCTGCGCCACGCTGTGTAGAGACTCTGCCTCGTGTCTGCCAGGGTAAGCTAATTAGCAGCTCATAGCGGCCATTTTGAGTGTCTAAGCTACGACAGACTGTCCTGCCCTTAGCTATACACCTATATTGCCTACTCTACTTCTCTACCTCATCATCTTCTTTCTGCATTTCTGACTATACCATACTGGGGGTGGAAGATCTCGTCCACCAGATATATTTCTGCTGGCAACATTCCCGCCTTATTACTTGAGACGTAGTAGGTGATCTCTCTGGGCACTCCATACTTCATACAATGCACAGATCAAAGCATCAGTCAACGGTTGACAAATTGTGGTGGATTGAGTGGGGCCTCACTAGACCTGGTGCGCCTGGGGACTGCACCCTTTCTCGATGTCCCCTGAAACATCGCACCAGGCGTAGTGAGACGCCACTCAATCCACCATCCCCCACATGTAGTCTTTTCTGTCTTGTCCATGAAAGAATGAACCTGGGAAATGAAACCTTGAAACTGGACCATTGAATAGACTCTAGCACATTGGATGATTCACAATTATTATTTTATGATCAAACATTGTTTTTGACATACATTTTTCTATAAATTTATATATTGCAAGACAATAACTGGTTTCATGTCAGGATTCGTGCTATTCTCTATATTGTAATGATGGGGGTAAGGAAACAGACAAGTGAGCCCTAATCTACCCACCACTCAGTCCCTGCCTACTTGCAACGACCCGCCCTAGGCGACGGGGTACAACTGGGCGACGGTCCCTACGCTCAATAAGTGCACGACAGACAAACAGACAAGGGTACACAGAAGCAAGGGAAAAGGGGCAGTTGCCCAAAGCAACACCGTGAGCAACAAGAGTGGTGAACGAGCCGAGTCAAACCAGGAGTGTACGAGGTACCAAACGCAGAGCAGGAGAGTAGTGAACAAGCCGAGTCAAACCAGGAGTGTACGAGGTACCAAACGCAGAGCAGGAGCGTAGTCAGTAAGCCAGGGTCAATATGAAGCAGGGTCAAATAGTTCAAGAAGCTGCAGCAGGGCCAGGAAACCAAACGAGAAGAATCACAAGCAAGGAGGAACAGTAAAGAAAGGTATAAATAGACAGAGGGCGGGAGCTAGCTCCGTCTGGCCAGGCTGTGATAGGCTCTCCCACTCCTAAGCCTGCCATCCTGAGTGGTGGAAGATGGAGTCAGTCTCACAGACATAGAAGCAGGTGCAGACTGATTACCTATGGGCGTAGACACAGAAGCTGTGCCTGGCAGATCCTTAACATATATACAGTGTATTAACTTTGGGAAGCATCTCCTATAGCACGTTACACCTATATGTTAGTTTTAAAGGCTCTCATATCTTTCTTTAGCTACAGGGAAATAGACACCTAGGCTATGTTCACACGGCCTATTTTCAGACGTAATTTTAAGTTTTACGCCTCGAATTATGCCTGAAAAAACGCCCCTAATACGCCTACAAACATCTGCCCATTGCTTTCAATGGGAATTACGATGTTCTGTTCCCACGAGCCTTCATTTTACATGTCGCTGTCAAAATACGGTGCGTAAAATGACGGCTCGTCAAAAGAAGGGCAGCACACTTCTTGGGACATTTTTAGAGCCGTTTTTCATAGACTCTATTAAAAACAGCTCCAAAAACGCCACGAAAAACACGAGTTGCTCAAAAAACATCTGAAAATCAGGAGCTGTTTTCCCTTGAAAACAGCTCCGTATTTTCAGACGTTTTTTAGTAAGCTTGTGATTACAGCTGATCGCTTTGGGGTCTCAGTAGGGAAACACTTTGTGATTCACTTATTCTCAAGGGACCCTTTTGACAAATAGAGCTTGTCCAAAGCGGACATCCCCTTTAAGAGCAAGTCTAAGTTTGCTGAGATTTGCTGCATAAGGCCTCATGCACACAGCCATGCCCATAATCACGGGCCACGATTGCAGGCACGGCCGGCGACAGCCGCCCGCATTTTCGGCCCATGCTCCCATACAAGGTATGGGAGCACAGCCTGTAAAAAGCAAAATATAGGACATATCTTATCTTTTGCGGTACACGTCTACGGCACGGACACCTATCCGTTGCGATACGGAAAGGTGTACGCGGCTAATAGAGCCAAATGGGTCCGTAATTGCGGACCGTATTACAGTCCGCAAGTACGGATAATTTTTACGGTCGTGTGCATGGGGTCTAACAGTATCAGGCTACAAACTTTCAGTTTATCAGCATGTGTTCATGGGATATCAGTTGCGGTCAGGCTGCAAATTTCAGCAAAAGTGGACATAGGCTTTAAACAACAAAATAACACTTATGTAAATTACTTTTGTTATCCAAAGTTTGACAATCAGAAAAGCAGTCAATGATGAAAGACTTTGCTCGTAATGAACAGGATGAGGATATTAATCTACACCGCATTCCAAATTATTATGCAAATGTTATTTTTCGCTGATTTTCCTAAATAGTCGATGCAAATGACAGTCAGTATAATCTCCAAGCCATCAACCGTTGGAGTATAATGCAAATTTTATTGAACAATTCTCCTAATGATAACAGATTTTTTTTAGAAGTAAAAAACTCAAAATGCACTGTTTCAAATTATTATGCACAACAGAGATCAAAACATTTTAAAGGTTGTAAAGAGAACTAAAATGGTCATTTGTTGAATTTGCAGCATCAGGAGGTCATATTTACAGAAATCAAAAGCTGTTTCAATAAAAAAAAAATGAACAGTTACATGTTACCAAATTACATGCCAAGTTACATGTTAACATAGGACCCCTTCTTTGATATCACCTTCACAATTCTTGCATCCATTGAATTTGTGAGTATTTGGACAGTTTCTGCTTGAATATCTTTGTAGGATGTCAGAATAACCTCCCAGAGCTTCTGTTTTGATGTGAACTGCCTCCCACCCTAATAGATATTTTTCTTGAGGATGCTCCAAAGGTTCTCAATAGGGTTGAGGTCAGGGGAACATGGGGGCCACACCATGAGTTTCTCTCCTTTTATTCCCATAGCAGCCAATGACACAGAGGTATTCTTTGCAGCATGAGATGGTGCATTATCATGCATGAAGATAATTTTGCTACGGAAGGCACTGTTCTTCTTTTTGCACCACGGAAGAAAGTGGTCAGTCATAAACTCAACGTACTTTGCAGAGGTCATTTTCACACCGTTAGGGACACTAAAGGGGCCTACCAGCTCTCTCCCCATGATTCCAGCCCAAAACATGACTCTGCCACCTCCTTGCTGACGTCGCAGCCTTGTTGGGACATGGTGGCCAGTCACCAACCATCCACTACTCCATCCATCTGGACCATCCAGGGTTGCACGGCACTCATCAGTAAACAACACGGTTTGAAAATTAGTCTTCATATATATCTGAGCCCACTCCAACCGTTTCTGCTTGTGAGCATTGTTTAGGGGTGGCCGAATAATAGCTTTATGCACACTTGCATGCCTCTGGAGGATCCTACACCTTGAGGTTCGCGGGACTCCAGAGGCACCAGCGGCTTCAAATACCTGTTTGCTGCTTTGCAATGGCATTTTAGCAGTTGCTCTCCTAATCCTATTAATTTGTCTGGCAGAAACCTTCCTCATTATGCCTTTATCTGAACAAACCCAAATCTTTTCACAGTACGATGATCACGCTTACGTGTTCTTGAAATATCCAATGTTTTCATACCTTGTCCAAGGTATTGCACTATTTCACGCTATTCGGCAGCAGAGAGATCCTTTTTCTTTCCCATATTGCTTGAAACCTGTGGCCTGCTTAATAATGTGGATCGTCCTTCTTAAGTAGTTTTCCTTTGATTGGGCACACCTGGCAAACTAATTATCACAGGTGTCTGAGATTGATTACAATGATCCAAAGAGCCCTAAGACACAATACCATCCATAAGTTTAATTGAAAAACTAATAATTAAATGTTTATGAAACTTAAATCCAATGTGCATAATAATTTGGAACACGGTGTACTGTGATGTGATTGTCATGCTATGCCTACTACCTCCCTTTTTTTTTCTAGATACCACTTTATACTAACTAGGTGGGAGATTTTTTTATGTCCCTCCATAATTCTGGTCTGACACATGTTACCGATTCTACTCCACGATTAGCAGTGCCAGGTTGCATACCTTATTCGTGAAAAACGGGAATATGTACGGCGCTGCTACTCAATAATGATACATATGTTATAATTTTGATGATGTTTATTTGATCAAGGCTACGCGTTTCAATGCCGCATCGGCATCTTCCTCAGGCCATATGAATTGCAGTCTAAACAGAACTGATTTAAATACACCACGCGGAGAAAAAACCCGCCAATGTGATCAGGGTCAGAGTGCACCAATGACGTAATCAGTACAAGAAATTAAACATAAAAATACACAGAACCACATATATGTGCATAATAAATAGCATCATTAGTTAAAAAAGCAACATTAAAATATCAAATAGTAACATTATAAAAAAGGAGGGGGGGGACATTCGGGAACCTTCAGTTATATAATGACCGGCAAGTAAAGCACGAGTCCCGAATGTCACCACCCCCCTCCTTTTCTATAATGTTACTATTTGATATTTTAATGTTGCTTTTTTAACTAATGATGCTATTTATTATGCACATATATATGTGGTTTTGTGTATTTTTATGTTTAATTTCTTGTACTGATTACGTCATTGGTGCACTCTGACCCTGATCACATTGGCGGGTTTTTTCTCCGCGTGGTGTATTTAAATCAGTTCTGTTTAGACTGCAATTCATATGGCCTGAGGAAGATGCCGGTGCGGCATTGAAACGCGTAGCCTTGATCAAATAAACATCATCAAAATTATAACATATGTATCATTATTGAGTAGCAGCGCCGTACATATTCCCGTTTTTCACGAATAATCTATTACTTTGCACGGGGGCCAGTGGGCTTGACCGTTTGGGATTTCGGCAGCAGCACTCACTGTTATCCAGCTGTCCAACGTGATTGATCTACCTTCTTGTGGTAAGCATCCTTTTGTCATTCATTTGACTGTCATTTCTGGGCTTACTCACACTATGTGGCGCCGTGTGTTTTCCTTGCATTTATATAGGTTGCATACCTGACTATGATGTTGCTGGGTATTACCCATTTTTCTTTTACACCCTTTTGGCTTGGTCCTACCATGTTGTAGAGTTACCTTCAAGTCTCTATTATTTATTATTATGTTAAGTTTTATAGTTGTAACTGCACTTGTCTATGCCGTATACTTGGAATATTTTATTTGTATGTACTTATGCCTGTCTCTTCTCAGTCTCCATGATGCCCACCTTTGGAAATCAATCTTATATGAGATATTTCAGTTAATATTACCATGGTGATGTAATTAACATGTATTTCATGGAATGTATGTGGGTTGGGGACTGTATCCAAATGTGCCTCAGTATTCTCCCATGTTAGACGATCCAACCCCCACCTAATAAGCTTGCAAGAGACCCACCTCACCGCTGACAGATCCGATTACCTTAAAAAGCCATAGATCCAATGGCCATTTCATTCTTATCACACCACTTACTCTAGAGGAGTCTCTTTACTCATACACCGATCTCTATGCTTGAACCCCATACAAATTTGCAGAGACCGTGTGGGCAGATTCGTATTTGTATATGCTGAAATTGATACCAAACCAAATGTCATCTTGTGTGTTTACAACCCACCGCAAGCAAACACTTCTATTCTTCAAGCTGCAATTGTGTTTGCCCACAAATTCCCTGCTTCCTCTGTATTGTGCATGGGCGATTTTAACCCAGTTATGAACACTACAGTGGATCGCTTCTCCCACGGTTTTACCCCCCATATGACACCCCCTACTCCTTTATGCCAGCTGATGGAAGGTGTGGGTTGGTTGGATCGATCTATAATCCTCAGGTTTTAGAATACTCTTGCCACTCATCCGGGAAACACACTCCCTCTCGAGAATTGATTATATTTTTGTTTCTCCTAACCTATCGCTGTATGTCTCCTCGATCTCTCATGACCGTAGAGGGATTTCAGACCATAGCGCTATAATCATTATATTGGAATTCCCAGGCCAGCGTCTCTTACCTAACTGGAAGCTAAACCCATTCTGGTTAAAACTGATTGGTCCCACTGATCGCATCCTGGACCAAATTGAACAATTCCTACAGGTTCACAATATCCCTAATTCACACACCTTAAAATGGGACACCTTTAAGACTTACCTTCATGGTTGTCTGCGGTCCACGGTATCATATATTAACTGGTTCCCGACCGCTGGCTGTATTTTTACGGCCAGCGGTCAGGGTCCTTAAAGCCTGAGCCATCGACTTTTTACAGCTCAGGTTTTAACTTGCTGCCCGCGCGATCGGGCAGCTGAATGTCGGGTCTCCGGCTGTCAGTGACTGCCGGGGACCCTGAGGAGAGGATAGAAGCAGCTTTAGCTGCTTCTGTCTTCTCCGATGTCTTTTTACATAGCGCTCAATGAACGCTGTGTATATAAATAGAGACAGCAGCAGCGGCGCTGTCTCTATTCCTCCCGGTGATCATGTGACTGTTTACATGATCGCCGGGTGCCATTAGTGACAGACTGCTGCTAGGTCTTACTAGACCCAGCACAGCCCTATTAGTGACAATCGTCACTATGAGAGGGCTGATTTCCCCTGTAACTGGGGCTGCTGTGCAGCTCCAGTTACAGTGGAAAAACATGGTGTAAAAGAAAGAAAAAAAATATATAAAGTTCAAAAAAGACCTTTGGGGGACAGACCATAGTAATAAAAAAATAATAATCATTGTTGTAACGCTAGCGCTGACCCAATTACCCTAATATAGACGTGTAATATATTAAAATTTACGGTAGACGATTACGATCACAAATAAAAGGTCTATTTTAGGGTAAAACTATGTTATTACCAAAAAAAAATAGCTGAAACGTAAAAAAGCTTATTTTTTTACTATTATTTTCAAACTTTATGAATAAAAATTCTAAAATAGCAAAAAAGGTGTGTATAAAAACGATAAAAACTGAAACCTGCATTGTCTACAGAAAAAAACGTTGCAAAAATCACGTCGTTAGCCCAAAAAATAAAAAAGTTATAGCCATTTAACTAACACATGCTAAAAATGGCTAAACGATGTCTGGTCCTGAAGGCGCAAAATAGCCCGGTCCTGAACTGGTTAAAAAAACACAGCCCACTCAGAACGAGAAATGAAGAGCCACTTAGCTGCTGTGGAATCCCTATATATTTCTAATCCTACAGAGGCCCATATATCTGATTGATTGAGCTTATGTCGTTTATACAAACATCAACTTCATCTATTAACCCCTTCACGTCGTAAACAACTTTCAGATTTTCATTTTCGTTTTTTCCTCCCCACATTCCAGAAGCCATAACGTCTTTATTTTTGAGTCGATATAGTAATATGAGGGCTTGATTTTTGCGGGACGAATTGTAGTTTTTCGTAGCACCATTTATTTTGCTGTATAATGTACTAGGAAATGGGAAAAAAATTATTTGTGGGGTAGAAAATTAAAAAAACAGTGATTCCTCCATTTTTTTTGCGCGCCGTTTTTACGGAATTCACTATGCAATTAAAACAACATGTTAACTTTATTCTGTGGGTCAATACAATTACGGCAATACCCAATATATATATATTTTTTTTATATTTTAATACTTTTACATGTAAAAACCTAAAAAATAAAATTTATTCTGCGTCACCAAATTCCGAGAGCCACAACTTTTTTATTTTTCTGTCGATTAAGTGGTATGGGGGATTATTTTTTGAGGCATAAGCTGTAGTTTTTAATAATACCATTTTGGTGTAAATATGACGGTTTGATCACTTTTTTTTTTTTGTGGGAGATGAGGTGACCAAAAAATAGACATTCTGGCGTTTACAATTTTTTTTTTTACGCCGTTCACCGTGCGGGTTAAATAATGATATATTGTAATAGTTCAGACTTTTGCGGATGCGGCGATACCAATTATGATTATTTATTTATTTTTTTACTATGCTCTAGGGGGAAAATGGGAAAAGGGGGTTTTTTTGAACTTTTAATTTTTTAATTTTTCTTTACACCCAAAAAAACTTTATTTAACTCATTTTTATTTTTTTTATTAGTCCCCCTAGGGGACTTCAACCAGCGATCGTTAGATCGCTTGTACGATATACTGCAATACTAATGTATTGCAGTATATCGTGATTCTGACAGGCACCTGCCCAGAGGCAGGGCTTAATAGGTGTACAAATATGGCGGATCTGGGGGCGTTCATTAAGCCCCCCAGGCAGCCATAGCAACCATCGACTACCCACGATTGCATTGAGGGGGCGCGATGACCTGATAGAGGGGGTCGCCCCCCTCTTTCTGACGACTTAAATGCAGCGGTCAGTATTGACCGCAGCATTTAACGTGTTAAACTAGCGGGATCGCGCTCGAGCGCGATGCCGCTAGTTACTCTGAAGTGTCGGCTGTAACATACAGCCGACACCGTCATCGTATGGAGCGAGCTCACTGCGTGAGCCCGCTCCATACTTCCCCTACCCGACTTTGGCGTATGGATATGTCAAATGTCCGGAAGGGGTTAATTATGTCATGACTGATGTCCTGTAAGAGACATGGCATCCCATAAGTCCCCTGGTCCTGATGGATTCCCTGTCGAAGTTTACAGAAAGTATCTTACACACATTGGCCCACTCTTGCTAGATACTCTTAACCAGGCTTTGCTCGCCCACTCCTTCCCTTCCACCTTCTGTGATAGTCCTATTGAAACCTGGTAAAGATCCGGGGAGTTGTAGTTCGTATAGACAAATTTCCTAGTAGTCGGCGGGATAGTAATGCAGGTAAGGCAAGACAATTTGTAGTTGTAGGGGATTCTATAATCAGCAAGACGGATAGAATAATTTGTCGCCACAAATATTTTTTTATAGGACAGTTTGTGGAAGACCCGACTACAGGTGAAGCTTTGTTGGATATGGTCATTTCTAACAATACAGTGCTTGTTGGGAATATCAATGTTCGTTGAAACCTCGGTAACAGTGATCATAATATAGTTACATTTTACCTATACTGTAAAAAACAAACACAGGCTGGGAGGGCAAAAACACTTAATTTTAAGAAGGGCAATTTCCCCAGGATGAGGGCTGCATTCAGGATATAGACTGAGAAGAACTAATGTCAAATAATGGTACAAATGATAAATGGGAGATTTTCAAATCTACTTTGTATAATTATAGTGCAAAATTTATTCCTATAGGTAACAAGTATGAACGACTAAAATTAAACCCCACATGGCTTCCACCTTCTGTAAAAAGGGCAATATATGACAAAAAAAAGGGCATTTAAAAAAAAAAAATCTTAGGGTACAGCTGTAGCCTTTGTAAATTATAAAAAGCTTAACCCCTTAAGGACGCAGCCTAGTTTTGGCCTTAAGGCTAAGAGCCCATTTTTCAAATCTGACATATTTCACTTTATGTGGTAATAACGTGGGAATGCTTAAATCTACCCAAGCGATTCTGAGATTGTTTTCTCGTGACACATTGGGCTTCATGTTCGTGGTAAAATTTGGTCGATATATTCAGTGTTTATTGGTGAAAAATTGCAAAATTTAGAGAAAATTTTGAAAAAATTGCATTTTTCAGAATTTAAATGCATCTGCTTGTAAAACAGACGGTTATACCACCCACAATAGTCACTAGTTCACATTTCCCATATGTCTACTTTAGATTGGCATCGTTTTTTGAACATTCTTTTATTTTTCTTGGACGTTACAAGGCTTAGAACATAAACAGCAATTTCTCATATTTTTAAGAAAATGTCAAATGCCTTTTATTTAAGGTACCTGTTCAGTTCTGAAGTGGCTTTGAGGAGCCTATGTATTAGAAACCCTGATAAAACACCCCATTTTAAAAACTAGACCCCTCAAAGTATTCAAAACAGCATTTAGAAAGTTTTTTAACCCTTCAGGCATTTCACAGGAATTAAAGCAAAGTGGAGGTGAACTTTGCAAATTTCATTTTTCTTGCGGAATTTCAATTTTATTCATTTTTTTTTCTGTAACACAGAAGGTTTTACCAGAGAAACACTACTAAATATGTATTGTCCAGATTATGCAGTTTTTAGAAATGTCCCACATGTGGCCCTACTGCGCTCGTGGACTAAAACACAATCCCTAGAAGCAAAGAAGCACCTAGTGCATTTTAAGTCCTCTTTTTTATTAGAATATATTTTAGGCAGCATGCCGGGTTTGAAGAGATGTTGAGGTGCCAAAACAGTAGGAATCCCCCAATAGTGACCCCATTTTGGAAACTACACCCCTCAAGGAATTCATTTATGGTTGTTGTTACCAGTTTGTCCGCACAGTTTTTTCACAGCACGTATTTGAATTGGGCTGTGAAATAAAAAAAAATTCATTTTTTCCAATAAAATGTCATTTGTGATCAAAATTTCTTATTTTCACAGTGAACAAAATACCCCATTTGGTTGCCCAATTTGTCCTTAGTGTGGCAATACCCCATTTGTGGTGATAAACTGCCGTTTGGGCCCATGGGAGGTCTCAGAAGGAAAGGAGCGCTATATGTTTGTTGGAGTCCAGATTTTGCTGGATTGGTTTTCGGGTGCCATGTCGCATTTGCAGAGCCTCAGGGGTATCAAAGCAATGGAAACCCACCAAAAGTGACCCCATTTTGGAAACTACACCCCTCAAGGAATTCATTTATGGTTGTTGTTAGCATTTTGAGCACATAGTTTTTTCACAGCACCTATTTCAATTGGGCTGTGACATTAAAAAAATGAAATTTTTTCCAATAAGATGTAATTTTTTAGCAAAATTTCTTATTTTCACAGGGAACAAAATGCTCAATTTTGTTGCCCAATTTCTTCTGAGTGCAGCAATACCCCATTTGTGGCAATAAACTGCCGTTTGGGCCCATGGGAGGCCTCAGAAGGGAAGGAGCGCTGTGTGTTCTTTGGAGTCCAGATTTTGCTGGATTGGTTTTCGGCTGCCATGTCGCATTTGCAGAGCCCCAGAGGTATCAAAGCAATGGAAACCCACCAGAAGTGACCCCATTTTGGAAACTACACCCCTCAAGGAATTCATTTATGGGTAATGTGACCATTTAGACACCATAGTTTCTTCACAGAACTTATTTGAATTGGGCTGGGAATTAAATAAATATAAATTTTTTCCAATAATATGTCATTTTAGCTCAAAAATTCTTATTTTCACAAGAAACAAAATACCCCATTCTGTTGCGCAATTTGATCTGAGTGCCGCAATACCCCATTTGTTGTGATAAACTGCCGTTTGGGCCCATGGGAGGGCTCAGAAGGAAAGGACCACCATTTGGCCTACTGGGGATTTTCTAGTGTGAAGTCATGTATGCAGAAGCACCTGAGGTACCAGTACAGTTGAAACCCGCAAGAAGTGACCCTGTTTTAAAAACTACACCCTTAAGGCATTCATCTAGAGGTGTAGTGAGCATTTTGACCGGAGACCTACACCCCATAAACTGTAATGTGGGTTCTCCCGGGTATGGCAATACCCTACATGTGGCTGTTATCAGCTGCCTGGGCACACAGCAGGGCTCAGAGGGGAAAGACGAGGGGGGATAAGCTGTGCGGAGTGCATCAGGGTAAGTAAAATTGGGGTAAATTATAAACCAAGGGATGTATGATAAATTTTAAAACACTCTTTCATACAGAGCTCTGGTTATTCGGGACACGTGTCACATTGATATATTGTGTCATCCCTTATCGCCCTCTTATAGCAGACTTTGCACCTCTTTTGACTTTTTCCCTTCTGCCAGTTTGGGGAACTTCCCCTGGAAAGTGTTGCCGCCCTGGTACGATGCGTGTGGCCGAGCTTCCAGAAGTACTGGGTGCCCCCCCTTCTTGGTCCCTAAAGATTAGGTTCTTGATAATCACCTCTTGAAATTCCAGGAAAGTTCCCGTCTGGCCTGCACATCGACGTAGCACGTACGCATTGTACAAAGCCATCTGTATGATGTGCACGGCCAGCTTCTTATACCACACCGCATAGCGCTGTAGGGCTTCAGGGCTTGATCTTACAAGTCCATCCCTCCCATGTACCTATTGTAGTCCAGGATGCAGTCTGGTTTGGGGGTGGCCTTTCCTTCATATATCCTAAACCTGTAGGTATACCCTGATGCACTCTCGCAGCTTCTACATCTTCACGCCATACCTTGCCCTCTTACCCGGCAGGCACTCGCGGAATTGAACCCTCCCTTTAAAATGTACCAGGGACTCATCAATAGAAATACACTTCTCGGGGTGTATGCTGGGGAAAACCGGGCACTGGAACGGTCTAATAGGGGTCTCCGTTTATACAAACGGTCAAAACTGGGGTCATCTCGGGGTGGGCACGGCTCATTATCAGTATAATGTAAGAAGCGAAGTATTGCCTCATTTATTTATTTTTTTAGGTTCCAGTTCAGTTCTGAAGTTGCTTTGAGGGGCCCATATATTAGAAACCCCTATGAAATACCCCATTTTAGAAACTAGACCCCTCAAAGTATTCACAACAGCATTTAGAAAGTTTATGAACCCTTTAGGTGTTTCACAAAAATTTAGAGCAAAGTAGAGGTGAAATTTACATTTTTTTTTTTTGTCAGAAAATCCTCTTTATACCATTTTTTTTATAACACAAAAGGATTTATCAGAGAAACGCAAATTAATACGTATTGCCCAGATTCTGCAGTTTTTAGAAATATCCCACATGTGGCCCTAGTGCGGTAATGGACTGAAGAACCGGCCTCCGAAGCAAAGGAGCACCTAGTGGATTTTGAGGCCTCTTTTTTATTAGGCACCATGTCCGGTTTGAAGAGGTCTTGTGGTGCCAAAACATTGGGAACCCCCCAAAAGTGACCCCAATTTGGAAGCTAGACCCCTTGAGGAATCCATTGTAGTTTTCTTGGGGTGCATGCGGCTTTTTGATCAGTTTTTATTCTATTTTTAGGTGGCGTGGTGACTAAAAAACAGCAATTCTACTATTGTTTTTTTATTCTTTTTTTTTTACAGCGTTCACCGTGCGCTATAAATAAAATATTCACTTTATTCTGCGGGGCAAAACGATTACGGCGATACCATATGTTTATAGTTTTTTTTATGTCTTATGGCGTTTGCACAATAAAATACGTTTTGTAAACAATCATTCACTTTTTGTGTTACCTTATTCTAAGAGCCAGAACTTTTTTATTTTTCAATCAATAAAGCCGTGCGAGGACTTATTTTTTGCGTAACGAACTGTAGTTTCGATCAGTACCATTTTTAGGTACATGCGACTTTTTGATCTCTTTTTATTCCATTTTTTGGGAGGTGAAGTGACCAAAGAATTGTGATTGTGGTACGGTTTATTATTATTTTATTTTACGGCGTTCATTGTGCGGGATAAATAATTAAATAATATTGTAGTTCAGGCCGTTACGGACGCGGCGATACCAATTATGTATAGTTTATTTGTTTGTTTATATATTTTTATTAATAATAAAGGACTGATAAGGGAAAAGGGGGGATTTTTACTTTTATTACTTTTAAATCTTTTATTTTCTTATTTTTACACATCTTTTTTTAACTTTTTTTTAACTTTATTACTTTGTCCCACTAGGGGACTTGAGGGCAGGAGGCCCTGATCGCTATTCTAATACACTGCACTACATGCGTAGTGCAGTGTATTAGAACTGTCAGCTACTCACTGACAACAAGCATAGTGGGTCCTGACATTGTCAGGACCCACTAGGCTTCCGTCTATGGCATAGCCGGACGCCATTGTTTGGTGTCCTGTTGCCATAGTCACCATCGCCGGCAGCTATCGCGTAGCAGGCCGGCGATGGCAGCTTAACCCCTAAAAAGCCGCGATCTCTATAGAATGCGGCTTTTAAGGGGTTAATCAGCGGGGACACAGCGATCGGTCCCCACTGTAGGAGCTGTGACAGCTGCTGAACAAGACAGCAGCGTCACAGCTCCTGTATGTGTCGGGAGGACGGCCGAAACGGCCGTTACTCCCGTGACGTACTATTACGGCATGGAGCGCGAACGATACAGCTGCCATGACGTAATAGTACGTCAAGGAGCGGGAAGGGGTTAAAGAAATCTGCAAAAAAGTTATAAAATCAGCAAAAATAGAAAATGAAACGCAGGTGGCCAATGATAAATTTAAAATAAAACAAATCCCAAGAAATTATTCAAGTATATAAATGCAAAAAAGCCAAGGTCTGAACATGTAGGACCCCTAGATAGTGGTAATGGGGAGTTGGTCACAGGGGATCAAAAGAAGGCGGTGATACTAAATGGGTACTTTAGCTCTGTATATACAACAGAAGAAAGAGCAGCTGATGTAGCCGGTTCCAGTGCTGTTAATATATCAGTTGATATACTATATTGGTTGAATGTAGATATGGTCCAAGCTAAATAAAATAAAATAAATGTACACAAGCCCCAGGACCAGATGGGTTACACCCTAGAGTTCTTAAAGAGCTTATTTCAGTTATTTCTGTCCCCCGATTCATAATATTCAGAGAGTCTCTAGTGACTGGTGTAGTGCCAAGGGACTAGTGCAGGGCAAATGTGGTGCCTATCTTCAAATAGGGCTCTAGGTCTTTCCCGAATAATTATAGACCAGTAAGCTTAACACCCATCGTGGGGAAAATGTTTGAGGGGCTATTGTGGGACTACGTACAGGATTATGTGACAAAAAGTAGTATTATAAGTGACAGCCAGCACGGTTTTATTAAGGATAAAAGTTGTCAAACCAACCAGAATTGTTTTTATAAAGAGGTGAGCAGAAGCCTAGACAGAGGGGCCGCTGTGGATATAGTGTTTTTGGACTTTGCAAAGGCATATGACACTGTCCCTCATAGACGTCTAATGGGTAAATTAAGGACTAGGTTTAGAAAGTATAGTTTGTAATTGGATTGAGAATTGGCTCAAGGACCGTATCCAGAGAGTTGTGGTCAATGATTCCTACTCGGAATGGTCCCCGGTTATAAGTGGTGTACCCCAGGGTTCCGTGCTGGGACCACTATTATTCAACTTATTTATTAATGATATAGAGGATGGGATTATTAGCACTATTTCTATTTTTGCAGATGACACCAAGCTGTGTAGTATTGTTCAGTCTATGGAAGATGTTCATAAATTACAAGCCGATTTGGAGTGTTTGGGCATCCACTTGACAAATTAAGTTTAACCCCTTCCCGCCGCAGCCCTTTATCAGATTTTCATTTTCGTTTTTTCCTCCCCACCTTCCAAAAGCCATAACTTTTTTATGTTTCCGTCGATATAGTCCTATGAGGGCTTGATTTTTGCGGGCCGCGTTTTAATATTTTGTAGCACCATTTATTGTGCCATATAATGTACTAGGAAACAGTAAAAAATTATTTGTGGGGTAGAAAATGAAAAAAACAGCGATTCCTCCATTGTTTTTTGCGCGTTGTTTTTACGGAATTAACTGTGCAATTAAAACAACATGTTAACTTTATTCTGTGGGTCAATACAATTACGGCGATACCAGTTATATATTGTTTTTCGATATTTTAATACTTTTACAAGTAAAAACCTAAGTGTAATAAATAAAATTCCTAGAGCCATAAATTTTTTTATTTTTCCGTCGATTAAGTGGTATGAGGGCTTATTTTTTGCGAGATAAGCTGTAGTTTTTAATGATACCATTTTGGGGTACATGCGATGTTTTGATCACTTTTTATTTCATTTTTTGTGGGAAATGAGGTGACCAAAAAAATAGAGATTCTTGCGTTTACAATTTTTTTTACGGCGTTCACCCTGCGTGTTAAATAATTATATATTGTGATAGTTCAGACATTTACAGACGCGGCGATACCAATTATGTTTATTTATCTATTTTTTTACTATGCTCTAGGGGGAAAATTGGAAGAGTGTTTATCTTTGAACTTTACATTTTTTTTTACACAACCAGCGATCGTTAGATCGCTTGCATGATATACTACAATACTAATGTATTATAATTAATAACCTCCAGATACAGAAATATTACTGGGCTAGGTATTGTTCCAAAGAACATCCCCCCTTATATATTGTTTAGGCAACTCTATAATTAATTCATTACTACAGAGAATACAGAGTCTAGAGCCAGTTTATGTCAAAGAAGTATCAAAAACCTTTATTTAAATGTACAAAACAAAAAACATATTTAAAAAGATATATGACAGGAGAAAAACTCTAAGTAAGATCACCATAGAGACACATCAGGAGAGCCAGAGCAATAAATCTCAAACCCCATTGCATGGGCTACTATGAATTTTAAGGTTAATAAAGTGTTTCCTATCTGTACACTTGTAGATACATAATCAGGACATAGAAAAAGTCCAAGCATGAATTAGTGTAATAGAGGGGAAAAAGGTGAGCAGTGCCCTAAATCTTCATAAAGTAAGCCACTTGTTCTTACCCATAAGGTATTCTCTGGTGTTTCCAGTGGTCTCAGTGTGCGCCCCGACGCGCGTTCGCAGTGTCTGCTTCCTCAAGGGAGTATAATATGTCCTTCTTCTAAGCTCCCTATATATAGTATATACCAGTATTGCCCAAGTGTGTTGTGAATAAAGAATATGCCGCGTCCAAGGGTTGCATGGCGCACATCCAGCGGCGCAGCCGGAAGTGTGGCAGGCCCCACTTCCGCCCCCAGTGCCGCAGCGCACATCCGGCGCACATCCGGACTCTCGACGCGTACCGAGAATTCCGGACATGCGCACCACACCGTAGGAGGTTCGGGCAGGGCCAGCCCCAGTCCCGGCCGCGCACGCATGGAGCGTGCACCCCATTGGACAACGCAGACCAGAGGTGGTAAGTCATTAAAAAAGATAAAATGTGATATGCGGAAGATTTGAATATGTGATATGCCAGGTCTC
Organism: Rhinoderma darwinii; assembly: GCF_050947455.1. Lineage (NCBI taxonomy): Eukaryota > Metazoa > Chordata > Amphibia > Anura > Rhinodermatidae > Rhinoderma > Rhinoderma darwinii. The sequence continues at coordinate 244,002,174 of NC_134687.1, read as the reverse complement.
CGCCATGTCAACCCCTCTCCCTTCTTGGCTTTCTCCCTTTTTTTTTCCCCCTTTCTCATTATTATCATTCACTCTTAATTCGTATGTCTTTTACATATGATCTTATATATATATATATTTTTGTGGTTATTTTTAATTAAATATCCCTTTGTGTTCACTTACTGTAATTTATATTAACCAATTTGCTGAGTTTATGTTGGAGGCATATTTGTGCTTATATCTACACTCTTTGATTTATATTCTTTATATTTATATAATTCTTATTTTCCTTCTCACCCTTAATTGGGTCTTATTTAGTATATTTTGCACTTCATATTTCACTTTTGTTTTTCAACATGAGTTTCTTTTATAAATCTCTGTATCTTGAAATAGATTTGAAATCAGATAATACAGCATTATATTTTCCCAATTTTTGCTTTTAACAACACATTATTGACTGTATAATGATGCACGTTGCTCCTTTCATTGGTGGACAGTTATAACAGACAGTTCCCTGACACGTTCCAAATACACTGACATTTGACACTTACCCTATTCTTGTTTTCAACGTCCTATCGGGTGCGCGCTCCATATGCACGTGACCGGGACTGTGGCTGTCCCCGTCCGAGCCTCCCATAGTGTGGTGCGCATGTCCGGAATTCCTGGTACGCGTCAGGAACCCGGACGTGCGCCGCAGCACTGGAGACCGGATGTGGGGTATGCCACACTTCCGGTCGCGTCAATGGAAGTGCGCCAATACCGACGGACGTAGAAAAAACTATTCACTCAAATTGTCAACACCTGGCCATATACTATTTAGTACACACATGATTTAGATACCTCCATACCCCTTGAGGAAGCGGTCATCGCGAAACGCGCGTCGGGGTCCGGGGTCCACACACAGATATCCAGATCATCAGGACGACCATTATGGGTAAGACTATCTGAGTCACCAATTTTAAAGGCTTTTTGGCTATAGAGAGGACATACCCTTGCTATCCTTTCTCAAACATTATAGCCTATATACCCAATCACTTATGATACATTAGATAGCCTTCTGTTCTAGTCACATACCCCTAATATAGGGTCTTTAGATCAATATATACCATTTACCTGGTCCTGGTTTTTATCTGTACGTATTATATAGAGTCTCTCCCTTCATGTACCTTTTTAAAATGTATGTTTTTATATGTATTTAATAAAGATTTGTTATTCCTTCACTTTATTTGGCATTAGACTCTGTCTCTTATGTGTTTATATATATTAAGGAGTTGCCTTTCCATCATTTAAGGAGGTTGTTCAGTTGGGACGTTACCTAGCCCATTTACTATCCTTGTATGTGGAATTATTAAGATTAGCCACACTAATTGACACTGCGTATATTTTTGAAAAAAAACTTTCTTTTTAGCCAGAAAAACTTTTGTCATACGCTGGATGGCTGACAACACGCCCTTTATTTCACAATGGAAGAATCTTGCAGTAATAACATACGAACGGCTAGTATATCAACAAAGGGGTTGTCCAGACAAATTCTTTAACCCATTCCCGCACCTTGACGTAACTGCACGTCAAGCTGTGCAGTAAGTTCGTGCACCTTTTTTTTTTTTTAAAAATTCTCTTTTATTAAGGATATTGACATATAAAACAACAATTAACAACATTCCATACATCCATCGTAATAACATTCTTACAATGAAGCAGGCTACATGAATCATAATATCCTTAGTAAGATTGTCTCTGAGCAAAAGGGATAATTCCCGACACATCTTCATGAAATAATTTGTGAAAGAAAAATCAGAGGTATGCATTACAGGTCAAATATCAATAACCTACTGTGCGCTTACATCAACACAAAATATAGGAAAGAAAACAATAATACATAAAAGGGTAGATACAAAACAGAAAATATACATTCATATACATTCATGTACAGTCTCCCTGATGGCGGAAAAAATTTTGTAATGTCAACACTTTGCTACGTCCCTAGTTTCTTCCGTCAAAATAAATCCATTATCATGGTGTAGAAGTTATTCATCCCGTAGTCCCCTCATATTAATTTACCTTATCACAACAGGGCTACCAGAGTAATTTCAGGAAAATTTTTCTAAATATTGCTTCCATGGTAGCCATGTCTTAAGAAAACTGTCCCTTGTGAAAGTATTCCAGCCTACCAACTCCTCAAGTCTATATAGTTGATGCATTTTAGACCACCAGACCTCTATCGTGGGGGGATCTGTTTTCCTCCAATACAAGGGAATTAAAAGTTTTGCAGTGGCAACCAGAAAAGTAATCAGATTCTTTTTCGAAGGCGTAAAATCTTTCACTGGTAACCACAACAGAACCAACTCCGGAGTTAACCGGATATTATTACCTGTGATCTTTCCTATAGCTGTTTCCACCTCCTTCCAAAAAGTCTTAATTTTAGGGCAAGACCACCATATGTGTGCCTGCGTCCCTGTCTCCAGGCCACATCTCCAACAAACATCCGTGCCTACTAGATGTATTCTATAAAGATAAGCAGGTGTCCTATACCATCTCGTCACCAGTTTATACGAATTTTCTTGATACCTCACACATCTAGAGAACCCGTGAGCGTAAGAGAGTATCGTATCAGTCTCCATTTGCGAGAAAATGGAGCCCAGCTCTACCTCCCATTCTCTAATGAAATGTGGTTTAGATGGAGCTCTTTGTAGGAGGAGACCAGTATATATCCTAGACAGAGGCTTAGTCGGGGTATTGGGTAAGAGAGAATAATTTTCAAGCCACGTGGGATCCGGATATAAGCTTAGGTTAGCTGACAAAAATTTACGACATACTGATTTAAAATTAAGTTGATGTAGAAAGGGGGTTTTAACCTTATGAGTAGGAGAATTCGGATCATTTCCCCTAAGTCTTGTCCTAAGAACATCCAATTCAGGTAGATCTGCTACCCCTAAAATCTCCGCTACTTTATAAGTTTTAAGTGTCCGCCACATTGAAGAACTCATACTATGCGTTTTATTTACATAATGTGGTAAAACAGCCAATGGAGCCAATGAAGAAAGATTTCCACTAGACATGGCCAAAGCACCGGATTTCTGGCAAACTCTAAGCATTCCCCTGGTCAGTACACTAACCAGTGCCTTTGGTGGAGGTAATGGTAATTTCACCCACAGCAAGTGAGCCAGATCCTCCGAAAGGAGCGCTCTTTCCATATCCAGATGAAGAGCTCCTAAAGACAAATTAGCTAATTGTGACCATCTAGACAACTGGACCGCTTCGTAGTATGTCTTTAAATCAGGCAATGCCATTCCCCCTTGCTTTTTTTTAAGAGTGAGGAGCCGATAAGCCAACCTGGGGTGTTTATCCTTCCACAAGAACTTAACAAAAATACTCCTGAAACTGTTAAAGAAGCTATTTGGCATCTCAATAGGTAGACTCTGCAGCATATACAGGATCTGTGGGAGCACATAAGTCGCCAATAAATTTTTTCGTCCTATCCAAGAGACATAAGGTATGTTCAACTGAGAAATATATCTATGGATCTTGGAGAGAAGGGGTTTAAAATTAAGTTCGAAAAGCTGGGACACATCAGCTGAAATCATTATCCCCAGGTATTTAATAGCCTGCAAAGGCCATTTAAAGGGCGACATAGATTTCAGAACCAAGAGCTGACCAACCGGTACATTAATGCTCAAGGCCTCCGACTTATCGTAATTAATCTTAAAGTTAGATATCTCTCCAAATTCATTAAAGACGTCTATTATTTTTGGAAAGGCCTCCAGTGGATTTGTAATCAACAATAGCAAATCATCCGCAAAGGCTGCCAGTTTATGATTATGACTCCCCACCTTCAATCCTTCAATCTCAACGGTTTGTCTTAATTTCGCAAGCAATGTCTCCATCACCATACAGAACAGAGACGGGGACAAGGGGCAACCTTGGCGTGTTCCATTTGTAATAGAAAAATAGTCTGACAAAGAACCGTTCACTTGAATTCTAGCAGATGGGGAAGTATATAGAGAAAATATAGCCTCAATAAACACAGGAGGAAAGTTAAATTTAAGTAAGGTAGCTCTCATGTACTCCCAACAGACCCTATCAAATGCCTTCTCTGCGTCAGTACCAAGGAGAACCATAGAGTGCCCCCGACGCCTTATTTGACATATTGCATGCAACACCCTGCTCACATTGTGTCTACCTTCTCGACCCTTCACAAATCCCACCTGTTCTTCATTAATTAGTTTCGGCAATATTGGTTGAATGCGAAGAGACAGAATTTTAGCCCACCACTTCACATCACAATTCAGGAGCGAGATAGGTCTATAGCTCCCACAGCATTCTAGGTCCTTTCCCTCTTTAGGAAGAATAGTTATAAAAGCTTCCAATGCTTGCTTAGGTAATGAAGCTCCCTTCATCAGGGAATTACATACTTCCACAAACCTTGGTACTAATTGCTGACTAAATTTTTTGTAGTACGAAATAGGTAGACCATCTGGCCCCGGGCTTTTTCCAGACGGTATCGAATGCAACACTTTCTCAACCTCCTCTTTAGTTATAGGCGCCAGGAGCTCCCCACAGTCTAACTCAGAGAGGCCAGGTACCGTGATAGAATCTAAAAAACTCCTTATTTTGCTAGTCTTCTCTTGTGGTGTCAACCCCATATCCCCAACCGGGTTTCCCAGATTATACAGTGAAGAGTAAAAGGATTGAAAAGTCTTTGCTATAAGCGGAGTGGTGGTCACCCTTACCCCTCTGTCATCTTTTATAGTCTCAATAAATGTTTTGGACTGTCTTTGACGAATCAAACGGGTCATTAATTTGGAGCCTTTGTCTCCATGGAGATACATGTGGCTTTGAGCAGCCAAAAAGGCCTTCGCCGCCTTTACATTCAAATGATCCTTAAGTTCCTGACGTAACTGACTTAATTCCCTATAATCCTCAGACGAATTAGTATTTTTATGTGATACTTCCATTTGAGATATCTTATGAAGTAAGTCTAGAATTTGAGCATTTCTTTGTTTTTTAACCCGTGAGGACAGGGCAATAAGTTCTCCCCTCATAAAAGCTTTTTGCGTCTCCCAAAGAATTGGCCTGGAGATTTGTGGAGTATCATTAAAGCCATAAAATTCTTCTATTTTTAGGCCAAGTGCTTGACTATGCTCTTTGTTTGCGATAATGGTATCGTTCAATCTCCAGGTCCATTCCCTACGAGGTAAATTAATCAATTCTAAGGAAAGCGAAATCGGAGCATGGTCTGAAACCGTAATGTTTCCTATATCCGCCTGGAGTAACGAAGGAACAAGGACCGTGGGAATGAATATATAGTCAATTCTATGATAAGTCTCGTGTGGTGCAGAGTAAAAAGTGAAGTCTTTTAAGGACGGATTCCTAACACGCCAGGCATCTACTAACCCCAATTGTGACAGGCTAATTTTAAGGAGGCGCATGGCAGGTATGGAGAACCTCATGTTAGAAGAAGTGGAATCCAGAGCAGAGTCCAAAGATACATTGAGATCTCCCCCAAAAACAAGATAACCTTCGCTAAACGTTTTAAGAGAACAAAGAGTTTTGCGCAACCACTTCAATTGTCCTACATTAGGTGCATATACAGCTGCTATCGTAAACTTTGTGTTGGAGATGTGGCCCTTCAAAAAAACAAACCTTCCCATAGGATCTAGCAAAGAAGCTTCTACTTTAAAAGGAGTGTCTTTATGTATGGCAATAGAAACCCCCCTCGATTTTGAAGAGTAAGTGCTATGGAACCATTGTGTGTATAAATGCGTAGGTAAGTTTGGGATATGTGTAGGCCGAAAATGAGTTTCTTGCAGCATTAAGACATCCGGTGTATTCAGCTTTAAGGAATGAAAAATACGAGATCTCTTTTGAGGAGAGTTCAACCCCTTCACATTGAAGGAGCAAATACGTAATCTACCCATGATATTTTACATTTAGAACCATTCTGACTGTAGGAACATTCGTTAAGTGCCCCCACCAGGGAGATGAGACCAAATCAACAATAAAACGTATAACAACAAAACAATAAGGAATGGTATCAAAAGGAAACCTCCATATCATCCCGGAAATAGGAGGTGCTATCATGATGCACCTAAGCATCCAACAAATCCCCTGCCAGAGGGGAGGGGGGGAGAAGAAAGTTGACATTTTGTACAAAACAACACACCAATTCTTCATAACTCTTCAGACATGAACCAAATACTAATTCACTTATTAATACTAAATTGAGTCACTGCATGATAACACTGGAGGATTGAGAGAAATACATACACATAAAGGGAGTACAAGTCATGGCCTACTTTATCTTTGCTATAACAATCGCCTCCAGCTCCCCCGTAGAACCGTATTACACTTTCTTCCCCCTTATCACCGTGAATTTGCTACAGTATATTGGATCTACCTGAGTAAAATATATAATGCCCAACATATATAAACAATCTCAACATTCTCAGCATTTCTGTGAAGAAATATAAACTAAATCACGTTAAGACATCATTCAAGTGTCCTCTGCCATACGCGTCTTCTTGCCTCTCGGAGACTTGGGCTTGGGAGTAGGTTGCCATGGTTCTTGCACTGAAGGCAGTCCCAAATCCAGCGACACCGGCATCCAGGACGGAATCTCCATAGGCTCTATACCCAGCTTTTTCCATGCAGTGTCCAGATCTTCAGGTGTGCGGATGGTGATCTGCCGCCCTTCTTTCATTGTAGCCAGACCGAATGGATAAAGCCAACGAACCGGTAGTTTCTTAGCACGTAGCGCCTCTGTAACCGGCTTCAGAATGCGGCGTTTGGCCAGTGTGCTTGCAGCCAGATCTTGGAAGAGTAAGATCTTAGTCCCTTCATATACAACTTCCGGAGCATCCCTTGCAGCTCTTAAAATGGCCGCTGTGTGAACATAGCTCAGGATCCCACATATGACGTCACGTGGAGGTTCACCAGCCCCAGGCCTGGGGCGCAGGGCCCGATGTACCCTTTCTACCGTGATATCCAAAGCCAGCTCGGGACCTATTAATGAGCGAAAAATAGCATCCACCGCTGCAGGTAAGGCATCATGGTCAGTTGACTCGGGGATACCTCGAAGGCGAACATTCCTCCGTCTACTCCTATTTTCCTGGTCTTCCATGTGAAGATAGAGATTATTCAAGTGCGTATGATGAGCAGATAGCTCCCGGTGAACCGAAACCCCATATTTAGCATTAGAAATGTGAGCCTCCTCCAGCGCCATTACCCTATGGCCAATGTGATGCATATCGGTTTTGATATCAGATAAGTCTTTCATCACAGGCATAAGTGCCTGAAGCAGTGTTTTCTTCAGATAAGCCCTAGATATCGGTACAGAGTCTGCATCCCCCGCCGAGTCTGAAGGCGCACATGAGCTATCTGAATCCTCTCCCTGCTCACAGCGTGAAGATGTCGGCGCCATCTTGGATCTGCTCTCTGCAGGCGGCATCTTTTTGCCGAAGTATTTGTCCATGTCGGACGATTGTTTGTGGGATTTGGGGGTACCTGCATGTTCCTTGGACTTATCTCGACCTGTCCTCACCATTTTAGCCGAATGAAGTGGGCAATATCCTGAAGAATCGGTGGATGTAGTGTGGAGCGCCGGGATTACACGTCCATCACCTTGCTCGGCAAGCTCCGCCCCCAAGTTCGTGCACCTTGACGTGCAGTTACGTCAGCACTTTAAAAGTTAACCACCGCGCGGCGCTTGTTAACTGTGCAGTCTGTCTGCCCTGATGTCCGGGCAGAGTACAAGGGACCAATCGAAGTGGTCCCTTGTTAGAGAGGCTCCGATTGGTTAGTCTGTACAGACTTACCAATCGGAGCTTAGAACATTAGAGATACTACGTCTCAGGCTCTGATCTCCTCTGTTGGAGTCAGGAAGTCGAGGAGATCAGAGCCTGCAGCCGTCGTGTGCAACAAGTGTTTGCAAAAAAAAAACACTTAAGACCCACATTAACACCTTGATCACAGTCTCTAACTGTGATATCACCCCCCCCCCCCCCCCTCCTCCTCTCCCAGTCAATAAGGGAGCTTTTCTTTTGTTCTTTTTTTTTTTAAATTAACCTTTAGTCAGTGTTAGTTTAGTCAGATCTAGTCAGTCAGTTTAGCCAGTGTTCGTTTAGTCAGATCTAGTCAGCGTCAATTTAGTCAGTGTTAGTTTTGTCAGATCTAGTCAGCGTCACTTTAGTCAGTGTTAGTGTCAATTTAGTATTAGTCGGCGTCAATTTAGTCCGTGCTGGTCAGCATCAATTTAGTCAGTGTTAGTCAGCGTCACTTTAGTCAGCGTCAATTTAGACAGCGTCAGACCGCCTGTTAGTCAGCGTCACATCGCCCGTTAGCGTCACATCGCCCGTTAGCATCCGATCGCCCGTTAGTCATCGTCAAACCGCCCGTTTGTCATCGTCAAACCGCCTGTTTGTCATTGTCAGACCGCCTGTTCGTCATCGTCAGACCGCCTGTTAATCAGCGTCAGACAGTTAGTCTCAGTCAGTTAGTCTCAGTCAGTTAGCGTCCTTCAATTAGCGTCCTTCAGTTAGCGTCAGTCAGTGTGTGATTGTCAGTTATTCATCGTCTTTTTGTAAGTGTAGTTTAGTGTTAGTCAGTTATAGTGTCATAAAATAAAAAATGTAAAAATTTATATTAGTGTACTTTAGTGTTAGTATTTAGTGTTTTATGTAAAAAAAAAAAAGACTAAAAAAAGTTCTATTCTACATTTTTTTTGTATACACTTTCTACAGTATACAAGTGTGCATAAACATTTACTGTACACAAAAATAAAAAATGGCCCGCAAAACATTTTCTGCAGAGGAGGCGTATGAGATGCTCGCATCGGACACAGATACTGCGAGTGATGCTGGGTCCGCTTTTGTGCTGTCCTCCTCCTCAAGTGACACTGAGGAACCTCCTTGCATTCGCAGGAGGGTTAGTGTTCAGGTTACACCTGCACCTGAACCTAATCTGTTGCCCCCAACCTCCTACACCCCCCAAGTACCGAACTTTACTGCTGATGCAGGGGTCCATGTCCAGACAGCAGGGCTGTCCGAAATTGAGTTTTTCCAGCTCTTGTGGACAAAATTGTTGAGCAAACAAATCTTTGTGCTCAACAATTTATTGCTGTCAACCCCAGTAGTTTTTATGCCAGGCCATACTGATGGCATCCCACCGACAAAGCAGAAATGCTGCAGTACTGGGTATTGGTCCTTAATATGGGCCTAACAAAGAAGCCATCGGTGAGGGCCTATTTGTCCACTGATATTCTTTACCACTGCCCCTTATACCACACCACAATGCCCAGGGCTCATTTTGAGGCAATCATCGTTTCAATGATAATTTCCAGTGCCCCCCCCCCCCAGGATGACCCCAATTTCGATTGACTCTATTAAATTAGACCCCTTATTTCCCATTTGGCCCAAAAGTTTTCCATGTCATATACCCCTGGAAGAGAAATTGCCATTGACGAGTCCCTGGTGCATTTCAAGGGAAGGGTGAAGTTTAGGCAATATTTGCCCAACAAACATTCCAGGTATGGCATCAAGATATACAAGTTGTGTGAGTCGGAGTCGGGCTACACACATACTTTTACAATATACGAGGGAAGAGACAGTCAGATTAAACCCCCAAACTGTCCACCCGTCCGGACCACAACTGGGAGGATTGTGTGTGACCTCCTGCACCCACTGTATAATCAGGGGTACCACTTGTATATAGACAACTGGTACACATGTGTATCCCTGTTCAAATGCCTGGCGGAACAAAAAACGGTGGTGTGTGGGACGGTCCACAAAAACCAGAGACAGCTACCAAAAACCCTTCTAGGCCAACCCCTACAGCGTGGGGAGAGCAGGGCGCTCCAAAGCCAAGTGGTCCTATTTTTGAAATTCAGGGACAAGAAGGATGTGTTGATGCTAACCCATTCATGATGCCACCTGCTCTCTTGTCCCTGTGCGTGGTGCAACACCAACCACCACGTCACGGCCTGTCTGCATCCAGGCATATAACAAATTTATGGGGGGAGTGGACCTTTCTGACCAGATGCTCAAGCCGTACAATGCCATGCGTAAATCCAAAATTTGGTATAAAAAACTTGCAGTGTACTTTATCCAAATGGCATTGTACAACTCCTTTGTAATATACAGGAGCACTGGTCAGGAGGGGACATATCTGGAGTATCAGGAGAAGGTGATCAAATCCCTTCTCTTTGGGAAGGTGGCAGAGGTAGGAGAAAGTTCTGCCTCTGCAAGTACTGATGTCCCCAGGATAGTTTCAGTGCAGCACTTTCCTGGTGAAGTGCCCACCTAAAAAAAAATCCACCCCCAGAAGAGGTGTAGTGTCTGTGCCAAAAAAAAGCATAAGAAAATACATGATATACCAGTGTAACACCTGTCCCTCCCACCCTGGACTGTGTATGAAGGAGTGCTTCCGGATATACCACACCTCTCTGGATTTCTAAATTTTATTTTCATCCGTCTCTTTCATTTATAATTATCAGTCCTTTCATTTACAATTACCGTCCCTTCCATTTACCATAACCATTTCACCATTTAAAATTTGAACATCCCCATAACAAAACTAAAAAATCTCATTATACCCCTAGATGAATATCTAGGATTTGTAATATGGTGTAATATCTGCACAATTTTTTAGGCATATTCAAACATGTGCCCAAAAATCTGTAAAAAAGTAAAATAAGGCCTCAAAATCCGAGTTATATTCCAAAACTTTCTGGCCCTGCCATATGTCCAGCAACAGAGAATTATGGCCAACTTGGGGGTATTTCTAAACTCAGAAGAAATGCTCTGTGTCTGAAAAATCTGTCCTATAAATGGAGCATTTGTGAAAAATGGAAAATGTTCTTTTTCACGCCAGATATACACAAGATTCTGTAAAAAAAAACTATGGGGTTAAAAAAGTGATCACACCCCTAGAAAAAATTCCTTGAGGGGCGTAGTTTACAAAATGGGGTCACTTTTGGGGGGTTTCCACTGTTTTGGTCCCCCCAGTGCATTGCAAACGCGACATGGCACTGAAAACTATTCCAGCAAAATCCGCGCTCCAAAATCCAAATGAGACTCCTTCTCTTCTGGGCCCTGTTGTGGGTCCAAACAGCAGTGTATTACCACATATGGGGTATGGCCGTAATCTGAAGAAATTGCTTTACAAATATAGGAGTGGTTTTTTTCATTTATTCCTTGTAAAAAATAAAAATTTCTATGTTTTTTCAGGAAAAAAGTACATTTTCATCTTCACACACTAATTCAAATAAATTTATCAAAAAAACTGAGGGGTCAAAATGCTAACTATATCCCTAGAAAGATTCCTTGAGGGGTGCAGTTTCCAAAATGGGGTCACTTTTGGGGGGTTTCCACTGGTTTGGTCCCTCCGGTGCATTGCAAATGTGACATGGCACTGAAAACTATTCCAGCAAAATCCGCGCTCCAAAATCCAAATGACGCTCCGTCTTTTCTGAGCCCTGTTGTGGGTCCAAACAGCAGTGTATTACCACATATGGGGTATTGTCATAATCGGGAGAAATTGCTTTACAAAGGTAGTGGTGCTGTTTCTCCTTTATTCCTTGTAAAAATTTATACGTCAAAATGCTAACTATACCCCTAGATAAATTCCTTGAGGGGTGCAGTTTCCCAAATGGGGTCACTTTTGTGGGGTTTTTACTGTTCGGCAGCACAAAAATTCTTCAAACCTGACATCGTGCCTAAAGTATATTCTAAAAAAAGGAGGCCCCAAAATCCCCTAGGTGCTCCTTTGCTTCTGAGGCCTGTGCTTCAGTCCGTTAGCACACTAGAGCCACATGTGGGATATTTCTAAAAAGTGCAGAATCTGGGCAATAAATATTGAGTTGCATTTCTTGGGTAAAACTTTCTGTTACAGAAAAAAAATGTATTACATTTTTCGCAAAAAAAAAATGACATTTGTAAATTTCACCTCTACTTTGCTTTAATTCCTCTGAAATGCCTAAAGGGTTAAAACACTTTCTGAATACTGTTTTGAATAGGTGCAGTTTTCAAAATGGGGTGATTTATGGGGACTTTCTAATATATAAGGCCCTCATAGCAACTTCAGAACTGAACTGGTCCCTGAAAAAATAGCCTTTAGAAATTTTCTTGAAAATATGAGAAATTGCTGCTAATGCTCTAAGCTTTGTAACGTCGTAGAAAAATAAAAGGATGTTCAAAAAACGATGCAAACATAAAGTAGACATATGGGATATGTGAAATAGTTAGGGTATGTGCACACACACTAATTACGTCCGTAATTGACGGACGTATTTCGGCCGCAAGTCCCGGACCGAACACAGTGCAGGGAGCCGGGCTCCTAGCATCATACTTATGTACGATGCTAGAAGTCCCTGCCTCGCTGCAGGACAACTGTCCCGTACTGTAATCATGTTTTCAGTACGGGACAGTAGTTCCACGGAGAGGCAGGGACTCCTAGCATCGTACATAAGTATGATGCTAGGAGCCCGGCTCCCTGCACTGTGTTCGGTCCGGGACTTGCGGCCGAATTACGTCCGTCAATTACGGACGTAAATAGTGTGTGTGCACATACCCTAACTGTTTTGTGTGGTATTACTATCTGTCTTCCAAGCAGATACGTTTACATTTTGAAAAATGTTAATTTTTGCACATTTTCTCTAAATTTTGATGTTTTTCACAAATAAATATTGAATTTATTGAACAAATTTTACATAAAGCACAATATGTCACGAGAAAAAAATCTCAGAATCGCTTGGATAGGTAAAAGCATTCCCAAGTTATTACCACATAAAGTAACACGTCAGATTTTAAAAAATTGGCCTCGTCCTCAAGGCCAAAACAGGCTCAGTCCTGAAGGGGTTATGGTATGGGGCCCGTGATTGGATACCTGTGAGACCTTTGATGAAGAAGCACCTTAACTGGTTGCCGACACAGGACGAGTATGCTCGTCCTGAGCGGCGAGCACTTCGCGCATTAGGACGAGCATACTCGTCCTGTGTGACAGCCGCCCCTGCGCGCGTCTGTGCGCGCGATCGAGAGCGGGGTAATGGCTGTAATACACAGCCACGGCCCCGCTCTGACAGCGGAGAGGAGAGAAACATCTCTGCGATGACAGCTGATCGCAGCGTTCAAGGAGAGGGGACTGCACATTGATCGCGTCACAGAAAATTACTGTGACGCGATCAAAGCCCACAACTCATATGGCCAGACAGCCCAGGGTCCAGTGAAGGACCCCAGGGCTGTCTGAACATATTTACTGTTGTTAGGGCATACTGAGGTATGCCCTAACAACTGCCTGTGTACGATCAGTAACAGGCTAATGTACTGGCATATAAATCTATGCCAGTACATTGCAGTTACAAAATAAAAATCAATATGATAAATCCCTTTATGGGATTAAAAAAAAAAGTTAAATGAATGTAAAAAAAAAATAATGGTAAATAAATAAATAAAAAGTAAATAAAATACACAGAAATACACATTTTTTATAATAAATCAACTTTTTAAAATATAAGTCCCAAAACATGAAATAATACAGACATATTTGGTGTCGCCACGACCGTAACTACCTGTACTACAAATGTATACCATTATTTATTATGATCGGTGTATGGTGTAAAAAAAAAATATTAAAACTGCTGCACAACTGCTTTTTTTTTGCATTTTAATCTAATTAAAAATTTATAGAAATTAAACGATAATGTATTTGTACCAAAAAATGGTACGTACATAAAGTACAACTCGTCCCGCAAAAAACAAAGTCTCATACAACTACGTCGTACAAAAAATAAAAGCGTTATGAGCGTCGGGATGCAAAGAGGGAAATGTAAAAAAAATTGCTCTGTCCTCAAGGCTAAAATTGGCCGTGTCCTTAAGGGGTTAACCTACAATCTTGAGGCATATATATCTAACGTTTCCTTGTTCATTGTATTGATTATGCCCTACCCTCCTCACTTCTTTGTAGCTTTATTGTGGCATAGACAACAGGTTCTATTGTTAATTTGTTTATTGTCCTGTTGATCTGTTAAAATAGCTAAATATTTAAATGTTGCTGACTGCATTCTTAATTTTTATGTATTTATTTTTTTCTATTTCTTCTTTATTATCCATGTGATGTAACATTACTTATTTCCTTTGTGTATTTGCAAAGTATTCTTGTACACAATTTCATCCTGTCTACAATTTTTTTTTTATCAAAATGTATTTGATTTTCAATAAAAATGTGCAATAGAAAAACAATTGCATATAAATCAAAGGACAATTAGACTGAAACATGTCAGTAAAATACAATAGAATACAATACAAATTGAGTAGAGATAATGTCAGGAAACAAAAGTGTACAATGGCGTATAAAGCACACAATAAAAATGAGAAGGGGGATCGGAAAAGGGTAAAGGTGAAGAAGGAGGACATCGACCAAAGATGTGTGAATGGCCAGAAAGACTTAAGTATAAGGGTATGTTCACACACACTGTATTCAGACGTAATTCGGGCGTTTTACGCCTCGAATTACGTCTGAAAAAACGGCTCCATTACGCCTACAAACATCTGCCCATTGCTTTCAATGGGTTTTACGATGTTCTGTTCCCACGAGGTGTTATTTTACGCTACGCTGTCAAAAGACGCCGCGTAAAAAGACGCCCACATCAAAGAAGTGCATATCACTTCTTGGAATGTTTTTGGAGCCGTTTTTCATTGACTCCATTGAAAAACAGCTCCAATAACATCCGTAAAATACGCCGCAAAAAACGTGAGTTGTTAAAAAATGTCTCAAAATCAGGAGCTGTTTTCAAGCGAAAACAGCTCCGTAATTTCAGACGTATTTTGCTACTGAGTGTGAACATACCCTAATTGTTCAGCCAGTGAGAAAGTGCATCACTATCTGCAAACAGAATCCAATCCTTCCACGTGGTCAGGAATCTGTCATATTTACCAATATCCCTTGCCAAAAGACTCTCCATTGTCATAATATGATTCAATTCAGCTACCCAGGCAAGTATAGAAGGGCAACTTGTGGATTTCCAGCATCTAGGAATCACACACCTGGCTGCAGCAAGAAAATGTCTGAAGATGCCTTTTTTCAGAATAGCTTCAGGACCTGGTAAGAGGGATAATAAACCAATAGATGTTTCAATAGGTAATTGAGAATCAAAAAGTTCATTATATAGCGAGAATATGCTACTCCAGAAAGGAAACAGAATAGGACACTCTCACTAGATGTGTAGCATAGTTCCAGAAGCAGAAAGGCATCGCCAACAACGATCCGACACGGAGGGAAAAGCCCTGTGTAGTAAAACCGAATAACGGTACCATCGGGTAAGTATCTTATAGTTCTTTTCCTGCGCATAGCAAGCTGTGGGCAGTCGATGTGTAAGCAAAAATATTTTGTGCCAATCTTAGTCCGGGATATAAAACACCAATTCACATTCCCATGCCTGCAGATATCGGATTTGCAAGAGATCAGAGGAAGAACGAAGTAAGGTATGTAGAGTTGATAAAAGTTTAGAGGGCATAGAAGGTAGCAATAGAAAATTTTCTAGAGAAGTTTTATCCAAGGTAAGAGCAGCACCGTCAGGTAAAGACAATATATATGCTCTAAGTTGTAGATACTCCATCCAAGACAATCTACGGTGAGGACAAGATGCGTGAAGAGACGAAAGAGGAGGAAGTTCATGGGTATTATCAAGTATAGAGGAAAGTCTAACACAATCCTTTTTGCTCCAAGATAGAAACTCCGCCACTCCAACCGTTGGTGGAAAGTCAGGATTGTCGAATAAAGGAGTAAAAGGTCCAGGGCAATGTGAGAGTTTGAAGGACACTACATCCCTATCCCAAGCCACTAAAAATTGTTAAGGCAACAATGGCAACATGAGTGTATGTCTGCGTTTTTTGTCAATCCACGGTAGAGATGTTAAACGCAAAGGCGACATTTCAAATTCCAATCGTACCCATTGTTTACATGGGAAAGATCGAAACCTATCAACTACTCTCATTAAAAGACCCGCTGAATGGTATTTTATTAAATCAGGCATACCCTCTCCCCCTTCCAGTTTATGCCTACAAAGCATCATCATGCTTATCCGAGATCTCACAGAACACCAAATAAATTTATTTATGGCTCTATGCAATGAGCGGAAATAAGCCTGAGTAACCAAAATTGGCACAGTCTGAAATATATGTAGAAATCTAGGCGATATCCATCTTGACAGCATTGATCCGTCCAAACCAAGACAGATGAGCAGTCGAGTACTGCTCTAAGTCTCTCAAAGTACGCTGCAGTAAAGGAATATAGTTCAAACGGAACAACGCTGCCAAATCCTGTGGCACCTGGATCCCCAGATGCTTGAGAGACTACTGTTGCCATTTACACTGAAAATTATGTTTTAATTGTCTGACCAAATTGAGGTTAAGAGACACATTCAATACCTCAGTTTTAGAGAAATTCACTTTAAAATTGCTGAGCTGACTGAGGCGTATAAAGCAAGTTTAGTGTGAAGGGAGTTCACCTCTATTCCTTTAATCGATGGGTTATTACATATGGCATTAGCCAAATGTTCCATAGTAAGGACATATAAAAGAGGTAGGAGCGGGCAACCCTGTCTAGCACCATTTGATATATATAACGAATCCAAGAGCAAACCATTTACGCAAACCCGAGCTGTGGGCTTCGTGTATAAGGACATAATTTTCCCAAGCAAATTGTGACCAATACCAATTTGTGACAAGGTCCTCTGGAGAAATTGCCAGCTGACCCTGTCAAAAGCCTTCTCAGCATCTACTGAAAGCAGACAGGTCGGGATACGGTGTTGCTTTGCATATGACATGAGTAAAATAGATTTGTTCATATTGTTCCTCGCCTCTCCCCCCCTAACAAATCCCACCTGATCATCATGAATGAGAGAGGGTAAAATTGGAGAGAGGAGAGAAGCAATGGTCTTTGCAAATCATTTTACATCAACATTGGGATCAGAAACCAGTTGTCCTAAGACAGAGTTTAATTTGGGGATATAAGCAGCGCCCTTGCAAGAGACCTTCCACACTTGTCGGCAAATTCATAAAAGAATTTACGATT
Source organism: Rhinoderma darwinii (assembly GCF_050947455.1). NCBI lineage: Eukaryota > Metazoa > Chordata > Amphibia > Anura > Rhinodermatidae > Rhinoderma > Rhinoderma darwinii. The sequence continues at coordinate 243,985,131 of NC_134687.1, read as the reverse complement.
CCTATCTTTATATCTAGTGTAGGACTGATCAAGAAGTACCCGGAGTTGAGTTCTTGCAGTCTCAAGTTCTGACAATATAGAGAGGTTTTGAGAACGTTTAGGCTGAGACTCAAGAATTCCAATCCTATCCAACAATTTCGTCATAGTTATAAATTTTTCTTTCTTTAAGCGGGACCCTTGTTGAATGAGAACCCCTCTCAACACACACTTCAAAGCCTCCCATTGAAATGGTAAGGCCGTAGTATCAGCCAAGTGATTGTCAAGGAAGGACTGAATGGAGTCTTTCAATGCCGTCATACAAATAGTGACATTAAGAAGGTTGTCATTCAACTTCCAGTTCCTGAAATGTGCCGGTCTATCTGGAATGTCTGAAATTAAATATACCGGAGCATGGCCTGACCATAAGACATTACCTCTCAGTGTTGTGGGTCTCCATGTAAGGAGATGACTTAGGAGAAACATATCAATCCTACTGTAAGATTGATGTAAAGCAGAAAAATAAGTAAACCAACTGCAAAGAATGCAATTTGGAAGACAGTGCAGACATATGGGATTTAGGTACTGAGCTTCTACCGGAGGATGAGTCAAGAGTTTTATCCAAAACTAGATTAAAATCACCTCCAATTACCGGGAGACCTTTCGCAAATTCCTCCAATCTCCGCAGGAACGACCTACAAACACTGGCTTGATCCTGGTTAGGTAGGTAAAAATTTGCAAACGTAATAATCTTGCCTTGCAAAGATATTTTGACAAAAAGATAACGTCCCTCATCGCCAACACCTCATGTAAGAGAGATTTGTGGATGCCAATACTAACACCTTTACTTTTGGATTCCGGATTCGTACTATGGTACCATTTAGAGTAGTATGAAGTATTAAGACAAGGAATATGAGCAGTTTTAAAGTGGGTCTCTTGTAAAAACCAGAGTTGAACCCTTTCCTTATGCTATGCATATCATATAAGATTTGTGTGCGCTTTTCTGGTGTATTGAATCCCCTAACATTTAGAGTACACATCTTTAGTGAGGCCATCCCTCCATGCAGAAAAGACAAGAAAGGAGAAAGAAAGAACGAAAAAGAGAAGAAAGAATGAGTAGCTTCCGCGACTGATATGCCAAAACAAATCAATAAGATAAAATATACACTACCGTTCAAAAGTTTATTGTCACTTAGAAATTTCCTTATTTTTGAAAGAAAAAGCACTTCAATGAAGATAGCATTAAATTAATCAGAAATACACTCTATACATTGTTAATGTGGTAAATTACTATTCTAGCTGCAAACGTCTGTTTTTTAATGCAATATCTACATACGTGTATAGAGGCCCGTTTCCAGCAACCATCACTCCAGTGTTCTAATGGTACATTGTGTTTGCTAACTGTGTTAGAAGGCTAATGGATGATTAGAAAACACTTGAAAACCCTTGTGCAATTATGGTAGCACAGCTGTAAACAGTTTTGCTGTTTAGAGGAGCTATAAAACTGACCTTCCTTTGAACTAGTGGAGAATCTGGAGCATTACATTTGTGGGTTCGATTAAACTCTCAAAATGGCTAGAAAAAGAGAGCTTTCATGTGAAACTCAACAGTCTATTCTTATTCTTAGAAATGAAGGCTATTCCATCCGAGAAATTGCCAAGAAACTGAAGATTTCCTACAACGGTGTGTACTACTCCCTTCAGAGGACAGCACAAACAGGCTCTAACCAGAGTAGAAAGAGAAGTGGGAGGCCCTGCTGCACAACTGAGCAACAAGACAAGTACATTAGAGTCTCTAGTTTGAGAAATAGATGCCTCATAGGTCCTCAACTGGCAGCTCCATTAAATAGTACCCGCAAAACGCCAGTGTCAACATCTACAGTGAAAACATGACTCCGGGATGCTGGGCTTCAGGGCAGAGTGGCAATGAAAAAGTCATATCTGAGACTGGCTAATAAAAGGAAAAGATTAATATGGGCAAAAGCACACAGACATTGGACAGAGGAAGATTGGAAAAAAGTGTTATGGGCAGACGAATCGAAGTTTGAGGTGTTTGGATCACACAGAAGAACATTTGTGAGATGCAGAACAACTGAAAAGATGCTGGAAGAGTGCCTGACGCCATCTGTCAAGCATGGTGGAGGTAATGTGATGGTCTGGGGTTGCTTTGGTGCTGGTAAACTGGGAGATTTGTACAAGGTAAAAGGGATTTTGAATAAGGAAGGCTATCACTCCATTTTGCAACGCCATGCCATACCCTGTGGACAGCGCTTGATTGGAACCAATTTTCATCCTACAACAGGACAATGACCCAAAGCACACCTTCAAATTATGCAAGAACTATTTAGGGAAGAAGCAGGCAGCTGGTATTCTATCTGTAATGGAGTGGCCAGCGCAGTCACCAGTTCTCAACCCCATAGAGCTGTTGTGGGAGCAGCTTGACCGTATGGTACGCAAGAAGTGCCCATCAAGCCAATCCAACTTGTGGGAGGGGCTTCTGGAAGCATGGGGTGAAATTTCTCCCGATTACCTCAGCAAATTAACAGCTAGAATGCCAAAGGTCTGCAATGCTGTAATTGCTGCAAATGGAGCATTCTTTGACGAAAGCAAAGTTTGAAGGAGAAAATTATTATTTCAAATAAAAAACATTATTTCTAACCTTGTCAATGTCTTGACTATATTTTCTAGTCATTTTGCAACTCATTTGACAAATACAGTGAAGGAAATAAGTATTTGATCCCTTGCTGATTTTGTAAGTTTGCCCACTGTCAAAGACATGAACAGTCTAGAATTTTTAGGCTAGGTTAATTTTACCAGTGAGAGATAGATTATATTTAAAAAACATGCACACATGTTAGATGGAATTTTGGCCCACTCCTCTTTGCAGATCATCTGTAAATCATTAAGATTTCGAGGCTGTCACTTGGCAATTCGGATCTTCAGCTCCCTCCATAAGTTTTCGAGGGGATTAAGGTCTGGAGACTGGCTAGGCCACTCCATGACCTTAATGTGCTTCTTTTTGAGCCACTCCTTTGTTGCCTTGGCTGTATGTTTCGGGTCATTGTCGTGCTGGAAGACCCAGCCACAAGCCATTTTTAATGTCCTGGTGGAGAGAAGGAGGTTGTCACTCAGGATTTGACGGTACATGGCTCCATCCATTCTCCCATTGATGCGGTGAAGTAGTCCTGTGCCCTTAGCAGAGAAACACCCCAAAAACATAATGTTTCCACCTCAATGCTTGACAGTGGGGACGGTGTTCTTTGGGGCATAGGCAGCATTTCTCTTCCTCCAAACACGGCGAGTTGAGTTAATGCCAAAGAGCTCAATTTTAGTCTCATCTGACCACAGCACCTTCTCCCAATCACTCTCAGAATCATCCAGATATTCATTTGCAAACTTCAGACGGGCCTGTACATGCGCCTTCTTGAGCAGGGGGACCTTGCGGGCACTGCAGGATTTTAATCCATTACGGCGTAATGTGTTACCAATGGTTTTCTTGGTGACTGTGATCCCAGCTGCCTTGAGATCATTAACAAGTTCCCCCCGTGTAGTTTTTGGCTGAGCTCTCACCTTCCACAGGATCAAGGATACCCCACGAGGTGAGATTTTGCATGGAGCCCCAGATCGATTTCGATTGACAGTCATTTTGTATGTCTTCCATTTTCTTACTATTGCACCAACAGTTGTCTCCTTCTCACCCAGCGTCTTACTTATGGTTTTGTAGCCCATTCCAGCCCTGTGCAGGTCTATGATCTTGTCCCTGACATCCTTAGAAAGCTCTTTGGTCTTGCCCATGTTGTAGAGGTTAGAGTCAGACTGATTAATTGAGTCTGTGGACAGGAGTCTTTTATACAGGTGACCATTTAAGACAGCTGTCTTTAATGCAGGCACTAAGTTGATTTGGAGCGTGTAACTGGTCTGGAGGAGGCTGAACTCTTAATGGTTGGTAGGGTATAAAATACTTATTTCTCTGTGCACAATGCAAATAAATATATATAATTTTGACTATGTGATTTTCTGTTTTTTTTTAAATATAATCTATCTCTCACTGGTAAAATTAACCTAGCCTAAAAATTCTAGACTGTTCATGTCTTTGATAGTGGGCAAACTTACAAAATCAGCAAGGGATCAAATACTTCTTTCCTTCACTGTATAAGTGTGAGTTTTCATGGAAAACACAAAATTGTCTGGGTGACCCCAAACTTTTGAACGGTAGTGTGTGTGTATATATATATATATATATATATATATATATATATGTATATATATATATATATATAAAAGTATGAACTCTCTGATAACTAACACAGAGAGGTAATCACAAACAAATTTACACTAGCGAAACCAGTGAGTTCCTAAGTGGAGTAGTGTCTAGTTAGAAACCAAGCGAACACTAGACCACAACTCCAGCACATCTTATAAGAAAAGATAATAAAAAATAAAAAGATTAATAAGAACAGCATAGTACAAAATAAGAACAGCATAGTACAATAACAAAAAAAACATAGAGAACACCTATCATAATTTGAACAGCCATGGAAGTGCGTTATCAGAAAGATATGTTCAGCAAAAACAGCTCCTGATAAAAACAACAGCAACATGTATAGTACAGTCAGACATGAATGTACAAAGCAATCCTACTATACATATATAGTCTGTAAGAGGACTACCATCAAAGAATGTAAATGAAAATGAATATAAAAATGAAAACCAACCAAGATCACCTATGGATAAGATAAAAACACACAGAAACATGTGCTATGACAGCGATCACTCATGACGAAAATATATCACAGCAAAATATGTATAAACCCTTAGTTATGAACATAATACAGGGTACATAGGAGTACTTGCAGTAGAAATCTGCATAGAGTTCAATGAGAGTTGAAAGCAAACCCATTTCGTCAGGAGTATATATATACTCACGAAAGCCCTCAGGCTTCTGGAACAGGATCAAAATGCTGCCCTTCCTGTCTCCGTCCACGCATAGCCGGAGATCTACCACGTCGACGCCCGTGGGTAATTTGTCTGCACCTGCTCCTAAGTCTGAGAGAGTGACTCCATCTTCTACCACTCAGGCCCGCAGGCTTAGGAGTGGGAGAGCCTATCACAGCCTGGCCAGACAGAGCTAGCTCCCTCCCTCTGTCTATTTATATCTGCATTTCCTGCTCCTCCTTTGCCTGTGATTCTCCTATTCCCTGGCTCTGCTGCTGCTTGAACTATTTGTCCCTGCTTCATATTGACCCTGGCTTACTGACTACTCTCCTGCTCTGCTTCTGGTACCTCGTACACTCCTGGTTTGACTCGGCTCGTTCACTACTCTCCTGCTCTGCGTTTGGTACCTCGTACACTCCTGGTTTGACTCGACTCGTTCACTACTCTCCTGCTCTGCATTTGGTACCTCGTACACTCCTGGTTTGACTCGGCTCGTTCACTACTCTTGTTGCTCACGGTGTTGCCATGGGCAACTGCCCCATTTCGCTTTGCTTCTGTGTACCCTTGTCTGTTTGTCTGTTGTGCACTTATTGAGCGTAGGGACCGTCGCCCAGTTGTACGCCGTCGCCTAGGTCGGGCCGTTGCAAGTAGGCAGGGACTGAGTGGCGGGTAGATTAGGGCTCACCTGTCTGTCTCCCTTCCCCGTCATTACATAATCACAGGCCCATATACCTTTTCTACCCTGGTCCCTGACACAGCTATGGACCCCCTTGAGACCCTGGCTCAGCAAATGCAGGGCCTCTCCCTACAGGTCCAAGCCCTGGCTCGGAGGGGCAACCAGCATGATGCTACCCTGGTAGTGCCCCCCAAGTACTAGGAGTACTGTTCTGATTTTATGAAGTGGTGTGTAGCTTCTCGGTCGAATGACCCTGCCTTGAGTTTCCAGTTTGCATTTGGAGCAATGCTCTGTACTGGTGATGCAGGGATTATCGTCCGATTTGGTTTTAGGCCTTTCCTGGTTGCAGATGTATAATCCCACGTTTAATTGGAATACTGGGGATCTTACCAAATGGGGTAATGAATGCATGATGTCATGTTTTTCTGTTAATTTAATTTCTCTCCCTGAGGAGGTGAACACTCTACCTGAGTTTATTCAGGACTTCGCTGATGTTTTTTCTAAAAAGGCCTCCGAAGTGTTACCTCCTCATAGAGAATATGATTGCGCAATCGATTTGGTACCAGGAGCTAAGCTCTCTAAGGGTAGGATATTTAATCTCTCTTGTCCCGAACGTGAGGCCAAGAGAGAGTATATCCAGGAATGCCTGGCCAAGGTTTACATTCGCCCCTCTACTTCTCCTGTAGGTGCTGGCTTCTTCTTCGTAGGGAAGAGGATGGTGGTCTTAGGCCGTGCATTGACTACCGAAACTTGAATAAGGTCACTTTAAGGAACCAGTATCCCCTTCCTTTGATTCCTTATCTCTTCAATCAGGTTCATGGGGCCCAATGGTTCTCTAAGTTTGATTTACGGGGGGCTTAAAACCTTATCCGCATCAAAGAGGGGGATGAGTGTAAGACTGCGTTTAACACGCCTGAAGGTCATTTCGAATACCTCGTCATGCCCTTTGGATTGTGTAATGCTCCCGCGGTCTTCCAGAATTTTATAAATGGGATTTTAAGAGACTACCTAGGGGTATTTCTTGTAGTGTACCTTGATGACATACTTGTGTTTTCCAAGGACTGGTCCTCCCACATTGAGCATGTCAGGAAGGTGCACCAGGCCCTTCGGGAAAACAAACTGTTTTCTAAAACCGAAAAATGTGTGTTTGGGGTGCAGGAGATACCATTTTTGGGTCAAATCCTCACTCCTCATGAGTTCCGCATGGACCCTGCCAAGGTTCAGGCTGTGGCTGAATGGGTCCAACCTGCCTCCTTGAAGGCGTTACAGTGCTTCCTGGGGTTTGCTAATTATTACAGGAGATTTATTGCTAACTTCTCGGTCATCGCTAAGCCTCTTACGGATGTTACTCGCAAAGGTGCTGATCTCCTCCACTGGCCTCCAGAGGCGGTCCAGGCTTTTGAGGTCCTTAAGAAGTGCTTTATCTTGGCCCCAGTGCTGATTCAGCCTAACCAAATGGAGCCATTCATCATGGAGGTTGACGCCTCCGAGGTGGGAGTGGGTGCTGTCTTGTCCCAGGGTACCAGGTCCCTCACCCATCTCCGTCCCTGTGCCTACTTCTCCAGGAAGTTCTCGCCCACTGAGAGTAACTATGATATTGGCAACCGCGAACTCTTAGCCATTACATGGGCATTTGAAGAGTGGTGCCACTTCCTGGAGGGGGCTAGGCACCAGGTAACGGTCCTTACCGACCACAAGAATCTGGTTTTCCTAGAATCTGCCCGGAGGCTTAATCCAAGACAAGCTCGATGGGCGTTATTTTTTACTAGATTCAACTTTTTGGTCACCTATAGGGCTGGGTCTAAAAATATTAAGGCTGATACACTGTCGCGTAGCTTCATGGCCAGCCCTCCTTCGGAGGAAGATCCTTCTTGTGTTTTGCCCCAAGGTATAATCATTTCCTCTGTTGATTCTGACCTAGTCTCCGAAATTGCGGCTGATCAAGGTTCAGCTCCCGGGAACCTTCCTGAGAACAAGCTATTTGTTCCCCTGCAATTCCGGTTAAGGGTACTCAGGGAAAATCATGACTCTGCACTATCTGGCCATCCAGGCATCCTGGGTACCAAGCATCTCATTGCCAGAAACTATTGGTGGCCTGGGTTGTTTAGAGACGTTAAGGCCTACGTCGCCGCTTGGGAAATTTGTGCTAGGTCCAAGACTCCCAGGTCCCAACCAGCGGGCTTACTATGTTCTTTGCCCATTCCTCAGAGACCTTGGACCCATATCTCCATGGATTTTTATCACCGATTTGCCTCCATCTCAAGGCAAGTCGGTGGTGTGGGTTTTATTAGACTGCTTCAGTAAGATGTGCCATTTTGTGCCCCTCAAGAAACGACCCAATGCTAAGACGTTAGCTACCTTGTTTGTCAAACACATCCTGCGTCTCCATGGGGTTCCTGTCAATATTGTTTCTGACAGAGGGGTACAATTTGTTTCATTGTTTTGGAGAGCCTTCTGTAAAAAGTTTAAGATTGATCTCTCCTTCTCCTCAGCCTTCCATCCTGAAACCAATGGCCAAACGGAGAGGACTAATCAGTCTCTAGAACAATATTTAAGGTGTTTTATCTCTGACTGTCAATATGATTTGGTCTCCTTCATTTCCCTCGCCGAATTTTCCCTTAATAACCGGGTCAGTAACTCGTCAGGGGTCTCCCCCTTTGTCTGTAATTTTGGGTTTAATCCACGGTTCTCCTCCGTTTCACCTGGTGGTTCCAACAATCCCGAGGTAGATGTCGTTCATCGGGAACTGTGCACAGTTTGGGCCCAGTTTCAGAAGAACCTAGAGGCGTCCCAGAGCATACAAAAAACTCAGGCAGATAGAAGACGTTCTGCTAACCCCTTGTTTGTGGTGGGGGATCTGGTGTGGCTATCTTCAAAAAATTTGCGCCTTAAAGCCCCGTCAAAAAAATTTGCTCCCCGGTATATAGGGCCGTACAAGGTAATTGAAGTCCTTAACCCTGTCTCCTTCCGACTGGAGTTACCCCCGTCATTTCGAATACACTACGTGTTTCATGCCTCCCTCCTGAAATGCTGCTCCCCGTCCTTGGCTCCCTCGAGGAAACCTCCGGTTACCTGTTCTCACCCCTGAAGGGGTAGAATTCGAGGTGGCCAAGATTGTGGACAGCAGGATGGTCCAAGGCTCCCTTCAGTACCTGGTCCATTGGAGAGGATACGGGCCTGAGGAGAGGACTTGGGTACCCGCCCGGCATGTTTACGCTGGGGTATTGCTCAGGAGGTTCCATCTTCGGTTCCCCAATAAGCCAGGTCCACCTAGAAAGGGTCCAGGGGCCCCTCTTAAAAGGGGGGGTACTGTAAAGGATCTGCCAGTCACAGCTTCTGTGTCGACGCCCGTGGGTAATTTGTCTGCACCTGCTCCTAAGTCTGAGAGAGTGACTATTCTACCACTCAGACCCGCAGGCTTAGAAGTGGGAGAGCCTATCACAGCCTGGCCAGACGGAGCTAGCTCCCGCCCTCTGACTATTTATACCTGCATTTCCTGCTCCTCCTTTGCCTGTGATTCTCCTGTTTCCTGGCTCTGCTGCTGGTGCTTGAACTATTTGTCCGTGCTTCATATTGACCCTGGCTTACTGACTACTCTCCTGCTCTGCGTCTGGTACCTCGTACACTCCTGGTTTGACTCGGCTCGTTCACTACTCTCCTGCTCTGCGTTTGGTACCTCGTACACTCCTGGTTTGACTCGGCTCGTTCACTACTCTCCTGCTCTGCATTTGGTACCTCGTACACTCCTGGTTTGACTCGGCTCGTTCACTACTCTTGTTGCTCACGGTGTTGCCGTGGGCAACTGCCCCATTTCCCTTAGCTTCTGTGTACCCTTATCTGTTTGTCTGTCATGCACTTATTGAGCGTAGGGACCATCGCCCAGTTGTACGCCGTCGCCTAGGACGGGCCGTTGCAAGTAGGCAGGGACTGAGTGGCGGGTAGATTAGGGCTCACCTGTCTGTCTCCCTTCCCCGTCATTACAATAGGTGTATAGAGGCCCATTTCCAGCAACCATCACTCCAGTGTTCTAATGGTACATTGTGTTTGCTAACTGTGTTAGAAGGCTAATGGATGATTAGAAAACACTTGAAAACCCTTGTGCAATTATGTTAGCACTGCTGTAAACAGTTTTGCTGTTTAGAGGAGTTATAAAACTGACCTTCCTTTGAGCTAGTTGAGAATCTGGAGCATTACATTCGTGGGTTTGATTAAACTGTCAAAATGGCTAGAAAAAGAAAGCTTTCATGTGAAACTTGACAGTCTATTCTTGTTCTTAGAAATGAAGGCTATTCCATACGAGAAGTTGCCAAGAAACTGAAGATTTCCTACAACGGTGTGTACTACTCCCTTTAGAGGATAGCACAAACAGGCTCTAACCAGAGTAGAAAGAGAAGTGGGAGGCCACGCTGCACAACTGAGCAACAAGACAAGTACATTAGAGTCTCTAGTTTGAGAAATAGACGCCTCACAGGTCCTCAACTGGCAGCTTCATTAAATAGTACCCGCAAAATGCCAGTGTCAACGTCTACAGTGAAGAGGTGACTCCGGGATGCTGTCCTTCAGGGCAGAGTGGCAAAGAAAAAGCCATATCTGAGACTGGATAATAAAAGGAAAAGATTAATATGGGCAAAAGCACACAGACATTGGACAGAGGAAGATTGGAAAAAAAGTGTTATGGACAGACGAATCGAAGTTTGAGGTGTTTGGATCACACAGAAGAACATTTGTGAGACGCAGAACAACTGGAAAGATGCTGGAAGAGTGCCTGACGCCATCTGTCAAGCATGGTGGAGGTAATGTGATGGTCTGGGGTTGCTATGGTGCTGGTAAAGTGGGAGATTTGTACAAGGTAAAAGGGATTTTCAATAAGGAAGGCTATCACTCCATTTTGCAACGCATGCCATACCCTGTGGACAGCGCTTGATTGGAGCCAATTTCATCCTACAACAGGACAATGACTCAAAGCACACCTCCAAATTATGCAAGAACTATTTAGGGAAGAAGCAGGCAGCTGGTATTCTATCTGTAATAGAGTGACCATCGCAGTCACCAGATCTCAACCCCATAGAGCTGTTGTGGGAGCAGCTTGACCGTATGGTACGCAAGAAGTGCCCATCAAACCAATCCAACTTGTGGGAGGGCCTTATGGAAGCATGGGGTGAAATTTCTCCCGATTACCTCAGCAAATTAACAGCTAGAATGCCAAAGGTCTGCAATGCTGTCATTGCTGCAAATGGAGCATTCTTTGACGAAAGCAAAGTTTGAAGGAGAAAATTATTATTTGAAATAAAAATCATTATTTCTAACCTTTTGAATGTCTTGACTATATTTTCTAGTCATTTTGCAACTCATTTGATAAATATAAGTGTGAGTTTTCATGGAAAACACAAAATTGTCTGGGTGACCCCAAACTTTTGAACGGTAGTGTATATCATAAAAAAAACTACATAAATCTGGTAACGTCGTAATCGTACTGGCCTGCAGAATAAAGTTAACACGTCATTTTTACCGCATGGTGAATGTCGCAACAATGAAATCCCCAAAATGATGAAAGAATCACAATTTTGTTCCAATTCCACTCCAAAGAGAATGTTTCCCAGTACCTCATATATGGTTCTTTAAATAATGACATTTAAAAACTACAAATTGTCCCCAAAAAAACAAGCCCTCTATAGCTATGTAGACGAAAAAAAAGTTATGGCTTTTGGAGGGCAGGAAAGAAAAAAATAAAATGAAAAAAATAAAAATGACTGTGATGCCAAGGTGTTAATTGCTCTATGGCCCAGTTCTGATGCTCACGTGCCCATTGTACAAGCTTTTGGTGGTGGACTGTGGTCAGCATGGGCTGGGTCGCTATCAGGGCAGTACCAGGGATACTGCTGTCAGGGGCCCGGACCAAATCAAACTAAGGAGGGGGCCCACCAGCCTTTCCGCCTCTGAACTGCAGATGGCAGAAATTTCCGAGTGGGCGGGCGGCATGCAGCGGCCCCACAACTTAGAAGAAGAAGAAAAAACCTTATACTTATCTCTGACGTTCTGCAGGCCGGCCTCCTGTGATGACATTTCATCCCATGTGACCACTGCAGCCAATCACAGGCTGTAGCAGCGGTCACATGGAATGAAATGTCAATTCTACAGTTTTCCGTAGAGGACATTTCGGGCGAAAAACTGCACCACAATTTGGTGCGGTTTTTCGCCAAGAATTCTCTGCAGCCACCGGGGCAGATATGCTGTGTACCTTTACGCAGCGTATCAGCCCCGTGTGAACTTAGCTTAAGTGTTACTATTAGGGTAAGTTCACACGTAGCGTAAACACTGCAGATTTTATGCAACGGATTTCATTGCGAAAAATCTGCAGCGTAATACAGTAGCAGTGAAGTAGATGACATTTTAGTGACCTACTTTTAATGGCAGGGCCACTATCAGGGCAGTGCTAGGAGTACTGCTGTCAGGGTCCTGGACCAAATCAAACTAAAGAGGGGGCCCACCAGCCTCTCCACGTCTGAACTGCAGATAGCAGATGTTTCCGAGCGGGGGGCGGCGTGCAGCGGCTGGGCCCCAGCCCCTGTCATGGAATCAGACCAGACAGAATAGCCTTCGTTCCCCACACGCATCAATGAGCCCTGGGCGCCCTTGACCCTGTCGTTGGTTCACTAGTTGTCCTTTCTTGGGCCACTTTTGGTATGTACTAGCCACTGCATAATGGAAACACCCCACAAGACCTGCGTTTTTGGAGATGTTCTGACCCAGTCAGTATATGTTTTTTGCCACGAAACGCGGCAAAACCACGAACCAAGCCTATGCCCAGTGTGGCAAAACAACTAGGGGAACCAGAAGTAGAACCACACATGAACTCTGCATGGCGCTCAACCAATTAGGCTGGGGCTAAACGTAGGGGGTAATTTAATAACCTTTTGCGCTGAGCCTCTACCTTGTTTAGCCCCTGCGCTCTTCTTTTTCCCTCAGGTTTCCTCAACATTCCAGCATGGCTCATACAATGTAATGATTTTGGGCAGCGTCAGTTCTTTGCATGCAATCAGTGGTGTGTTATAATGAGGGCAATCTAGGCAAGTGCCCGGGGCCCGAGGCTGGAAGGGGTCCCAGTTCACTACGGTTATCCCGTACCGGTGGGACCTCTCACCCAATTGTATCTGCGTCCCTAGGATGCGGATACAATTGCTTACTTTAGCGCTGGCGAGACAGGGAACTATCCGTTCCCTTCCTCCCATTCGGCGCTTTACTAATGACACAGTCGGCGCGATGACGTCATCATGCCAACTGCGCCGTTATGCTGGATGACGCCGCCTGGTCCATGACCAGTCCTGTGTCGCTGAAGGATGGCGCAGGAACGGGGACAGGTGAGAATGTTTTGTTTTTTTCTGGGCAGCGTTGGGGGCAATATCTACGGGGGGCATTGTCTACAGAGGGCATTGTAACTGGCGCTATCTACAGGAGGCATTATCTACAGAGGGTGATGTAATTGGCACCATCTACAGGCGGCATTATCTACAGAGTGCATTGTAACTGGCGCTATCTACAGGGGGCATTATCTACAGAAGTCATTGTATCTGGCACTATCTACAGGGGGCATTGTGACTGGCGCTATCTACACGGGGGCATTGTGACTGGCGCTATCTACACGGGGGCTTTGTGACTGGCACCATCTACAGAGGGCATTGTAACTGCCACTATCTACAGGGGGATTGCAACTGGCACCATCTACAAGGGGCATTGTGACTGGCGCTATCTACCTATCTATCAGGCATTGTTATAGTGTGTTGTTTTACTTTACAGTGTTTGACACAATTTAATTCATGGGCACTGTGTATAATACTATTATATTCAGGGACACGTTGTATAGTACTATTATATTCAGGAGCACAGTGTATAATACTATTATATTTAGAAGCATAGCGTGTGGCATCATGACAATTTTATCTTTGTTTATATGTGCGGAAATGTTGGAAAAGTGAGGAGACGAAGACATCTGAGCTGCAAAATTCAGAAATGGGCCATTTCCGGGAGAAGTCATCATAGAGGTCTGGACCGGATGGAGAAGAAAAGAGGAAAAGAACGAAAAATAATCTGAGACGTCACCTGTGAGTCACTCAAAGTAAATGTTTATTCTCCCTGTGACTGATCAGTACTGTAGTCACTGTATGATCTGCAGCAAGATGACGTATGGTAGCATTATTTTTTGTTAAACAGTAACTCCCCGCATATCCTAACCATTGTTCAGGCTATACTGGGAGCTGTCGTTTTGTGTCGTACAAACTTATATGGCAGGAGTTAAACTGAATTTGCAAATGATCTCTGTACTGAATTGTATTTGTTCTGGTGTAGTATATATGTACTAAGCTTTGTTGTCGTGCTGTATTTATGTACTGAGCTTGGTACTGGGGCTGTATATATGTACTGAGCTTGGTTCTGGGGCTGTATTTATGTATGGAGCTTGGTTTTGCTGCTGTATATATTTAATGAGCTTGGTTTTTGGGCTGTATTTATGTACCCAGCTTGGTTCTGGAGTTATATATATATGTACTGAGCTTTGTTCTGGTGCTGTATATATGTACTGAGCTTGGTTCTGGAGTTATATATATGTACTGAGCTTTGTTCTGGTGCTGTATATATGTACTGTGCTTTGTTCTGGTGTTGTATATATGTACTGAGCTGTGTTCTGGTGTTGTATAAATGTACTGAGCTTGGTTCTGGGTCTGTATATATTTACCTTATCTTAACCCCTTCCCTCTTTGGCCACTTTTGACCTTCCTGACAGAGCCTTATTTTTCAAATCTGACATGTTTCACTTTATGTGGTAATAACTCCGGAATGCTTTTACCTATCCAAGCGATTCTGATATTGTTTTCTTGTGACACATTGGACTTTATGTTACTGGCAAAATTTGCCCGGTACATTCAGTATTTAATTGTGAAAAACACCAAAATTTAGCGAAAAATTGCAAAAATTAGCATTGTTCTCAATTTAAATGTATCTGCTTGTAAGACAGGCAGTTATACCACAGAAAAATGTTGCTAACTAACATCCCCCATATGTCTAATTTAGATTGGCATCGTTTTTTGAACATCATTTTATTTTTCTAGGACGTTACAAGGCTTAGAACTTTAGCAGCAATTTCTCACATTTTCAAGAAAATTTAAAAATTCTATTTTTACAGGGGCCAGTTCAGTTGTGAAGTGGCTTTGAGGTCCTTAGATATTAGAAACCCCCAATAAGTCACCCCATTTTAAAAACTGCACCCCTCAAAGTATTCAAAATAGCATTTAGAAAGTTTCTTAACCCTTTAGACATTGCGCAGGAATTAAGGCAAAATAGAGGTGAAATTTACAAAGTTCATTCTTTTTTTCCAGAAATTCGTTTTACCAGAGAAATGCAACTCAATATTTATTGCCCAGGTTCTACAGTTTTATCAAATATCCCACATGTGGCTTTAGTGTGCTACTGGACAGAAGCACCGGCCTCAGAAGCAAAGGAGCACCTAGTGGATTTTGGACCTCCTTTTTATTAGAATATATTTTAGGCACCATGTCAGCTTTGAACAGGTCTTGTGGAACTAAAACAGTGGAAACCCCCAAAAGTGACCCCATATGGGAAACTACACCCCTCAAGGAATTTATTTAGGGGTGTAGCAAGCATTTTGAACAGCCAGTTTTTTTGCAAAAATTTTTGAAACTAGGCCATGAAAATGAAAATCTACATTTTTTCAAATAAAATGTAGGTTTAGCTAATTTTTTTTCATTTCCAAAAGAACTAAAGTAGAAAAAGCACCACAACATTTGTAGAGCAATTTCTCCCGAGTAAAACAATACCCCACATGTGGTAATAAACGGTTGTTTGGACACACGGCAGGGCTTAGAAGGGAAAGAGCGCCATTTGGCTCTTGGAGCTCAAATTTAGCAGGAATGGTTTGCGGAGGCCATGTCACATTGCAAAGCCCCTGAGGTGACAAAACAGTGGAAACCCCCAACAAGTGACCCCATTTTGGAAACTATACCCCTTGAGGAAATTATCTAGGGGTATAGTGAGCATTTTGACCCCACAGGTTTCTTGCAGAAATTTTTGGAAGTAGGCTGTGAAAATGAAAATCGAAATTTTTTCAAATAAAATGTAGGTTTAGCTAATTTTTTTTCATTTCCACAAGGACTAAAGGAGAAAAAGCACCATAAAATTTGTAAAGAAATTTCTCCCGAGTAAAACAGTATCCCACATGTGGTAATAAACGGCTGTTTGGACACACGGTGAGGGTGAGAAGGGAAAGAGCGCCATTTGGCTTTTGGAACTCAAATTTAGCAGGAATGGTTTGCGGAGGCCATGTCGCATTTGCAAAGCTCCTGAGGGGACAAAACAGTGGAAACCCCCAACAAGTGACCCCATTTTGGAAACTACACCCCATGTGGAAATTATCTAGGGGTACAGTGAGCAGTTTGACCCCACAGGTGTTTTACAAAACTTATTCGAAATAGGCCGTAAAAATGAAAATCTAAATATTTTCAAAGAAAATGTAGGTTTACGTATATTTTTTTTCATTTCCACAAGGACTGAAGGAGAAAAAGCACCATAACATTTGTAAAACAACTTCTGCCGAGTAAAACAATACCCCACATGTGGTCACAAACATCTGTTTGGACACACGGTAGGGCTCAGAATGGAACTAGCACCATTTGGATTTTGGAAAGGTTTCTGGGCGCCATGTCACATTTGCTGAGCCTCTGTAGTACTAATACAGTGGAAACACCCCAAAAGTGACTCCATTTGGGAAACTGCACCCCCTGAGGAATCATCTAGGGGTATAGTGAAAATTTTGATCCCAAAAGTTTTTTGCTGAATTAATTAGAATTAAGCCATGAAAATGAAAAATATTTTTTTTTTCCAACAAGATGTAGTTTTAGATCAACATTTTTCATTTTTACAAGGAATAGAGAAGAAAACGCACGCCAACATTTGTAAAGAAATTTCTCCCAAGTACGGTAACACCCCATATGTGGTTATAATCGGCTGTTTACATATATGGGAGCATTCAGAAGAAAAGGAGCGGTATTTATCTTTTGGAGCGTAGATTTTGCTGGAATGGTTTGCAAACGCCATGTTGCATTTGCAAAACCACTGATGTACCAAACAAAAGTGACCCCGTTTTAGAAACTACACCCCTAAAGGCATTTATCAAGGGGTGTAGTGAGAATTTAGACTCCACAGGTGTTTTTCAGAAATGAATACACAGTGGATGGTGCAAAGTGAAAATTGCAATTTTTCCACTGATCTGCCTATTCATCGCACAATATGTTGTGCCCCTAGAGAATCTTACCCCATAAATTGTTAAGCGGGTTCTCCCGGGTATGGTAATGCCTTACTTGTGGCCATAAATTGCTGTTTGGGCACACTGTAGGGCTAAGAAGGGAAAGACCGCCATTTTGAGCACGGATTTTGCTTGGTAATAGTTCTGTTTGGGGTTTTGCTGGTATTTCAGTTTATAATGTGGGGGTATATGTAATCTGTGCCAACTACATCAGGGCATAATAAGAGGGTATAATAATGGGGTAAATAATACAATTATCCATAGATGTGTGTTACGCTGTGAAGCGATCCGTTATGCATAGGCTGGTGTCGCACTGATAAACGGTTTTCTTTCTTATCCCCCTTTTGTAACGCTCTGCACCTTTTTTGGGACTTTTTCTCCTTCGTAGTTTGGGAAATTTTGCTAGGAAAGTGTTGCGCTGGTATAATACGGGCACCCTCACTTCCAGCAGATGTGCTATGTCCATTCCCTTTCCTAGTTCCTAAATACTAGGGCCCTGAAACTGAAGGAATGTTCCCCTCCGGCCTGGGCATTGAGATGTTTTTTCATCACCGCATTACTAGTGCAATAACTTTTTTATTTTTCAGTTGATTGAGCGGTGTGCGGGCTTGTTTTTTGCGAGACGGGCTGTAGATTTTATTGGTACCATTTTAGAACACATACGACTTTTTGATCACTTTTTATTTTATTTTTTGGTAAAGGAAATTACCAAAAACAAGCAATTTTGGAATAGTTTTTTATTGGGGTTTTTTTCGGCATCCACAGTGTGCCCTAAATTACATATTATCTTTATTCTGCGGGTCGATACGATTACGGCGATACCAAATTTATATAGTTTTTTTATGTATTGCAGCTTTTGCACAATAAAATCACTTTTTTTATAAAATCATTTGTTTTCTGTGTCAACATATTCTAAGACCCATAACTTTTTTATTTTTGCGTGCACAAAGCGGTGTCAGGGATTATTTTTTGCGGGACGGATTGTCGTTTTTTATTAGTACTATTTTGGAGTAAATGTGACTTTTTGATCACTTTTTATAGCATTTTTTGGAAGGAGATGTGACCTAAAAACACAGATTCTTGCGTTGTTTTTCATGTTTTTTTTTTTTACGGCATTCACCGTGCGGGATAAATTACATAATAGTTTTGTAGTTTGGGTCGTTACGGACGCGGCGATACCAATTATGTATAGTTTTTTACATTTTTACGGTTTTTCCCATAATAAAAGACTTACTATGTGAAAAAAGTCAGTTTAGCTCTATTTTTATTTGAAATGTGTGTGTTTTTATTGTTTTACCACATTTTTATTAACCTTTATTAACTTTTTTTACTTGTCCCACTAGGGGACTTGAGGGCCTGATGCCCCGATCGCTACTCTAATACACTGCACTACATACGTAGTGCAGTGTATTAGCGCTGTCAGTTATTCACTGACAGCAAGCCTATGAGGACTCGCCGCAGGCGGGTCCTCATCGGCTCCCGTACAAGGCAGACTCGGACGCCATTTTCTGGCGTCCTATTGCCAGAGCAACCCAGCGATTGCGTCACTGGGTTGCCAGTCGGGTGAAAACCTATCATCTGAGGGGTTAATCTGCCAGATCGGAGAATAGCTCCGGTCCTGGCAGTTACAGGAGGGTGCCAGCTGTATAATACAGCTGTCACCCCGCGGTGATGGTGCCGGCTCTGCTCCTGAGCCCGCACCATCACTGCGCCGTAACTGTACTGCGCTTTGCGGGAACAGCTTCGCGGCAGGGCCATATATATATACGGCGGATGTCGGGAAGGGGTTAAGGTAAAAGTAGATGTTAAATCTACTTTTACCTTAAGAGAAGGTAAATATATACAGTAAAAACTAAACCCAAAACACCATGGAGGAATCTCAGTTATTTCCAATTCACCCATTATATGGTACTTTAAATATTGCCAATAAAAACAACAACTCCTCCCACAAAAAATACTCCTATTGACGTAAAAATAAAAAAGTTATAAAGCTCCTGACCTCTTTAGTGTCTCAAAGTATTCCGCTTTTTCTCTTCTGTATGGCTCATTCTGCTTTTACAGCAAATTCAAAACCGTGCCAGATCTGTGGCTGCCTAAACATAAATCTGAAAATATATACAATATATACAAGACTTGAAAAAGTCCCCGGGGTCCATGGTACCCTTAATCCGCCCCTGCATGCGATACAGCCCTGATGACGTTGAAGTTCTGGGTAGCATATAAAACCTTGACGCTGCTTAGCCTCAGGACCTTGTACAAGCAGCACTAGAATGATGAAGGGACCCGGAGGAGAGAAGAAGATTGGTGAGGTAAGTATGTGTTTTATTCATTTTATGGGCGACGTGGGGGGAATGTATGGCGCATGGCCGCTATCGTTGCGCCACAATTGGAATGTATGAATGTATGGCGCACGGCCCAGCCGAAAGATTTGACACCTTTTTCTTGATAAATGTGTCGCACTTTACTACAATTTTTCTTTCTAAGAATGGCGTATGAAGCACCAGTCTTAATTGCCCCATAGACTTTTTTTGTAGTGAGCGATAAATCGCTGTCCATAGGAATGCATTAGGCTAGAGCTATTTATCAAACTACAAGAAAAAAACACTGTTATATCGCTGTGATAAATCGCTTGAAATCTCATAGATAATTTTTGTTGAGTTGGAAAAAAAGCATCTCCTGAGTCACATAGTAAATTCCCTTATGTCCTGCAGCAGCACAAAAATGGGGTATTTCTGCCCCTGTGTACTAGTAGGACAGATGGAATTTTTTATTTAATCAAATTAATCACTAATTAACTAGGCCTCCTCCCTACAAAAGGACTTCTAGTCCCTCCCACCTTGTGTTTTTTTCTGTCCTGTGGAGATTCCTCCATGACATTGTCTTGTTGAGGCTACTCCCAAAGTTCCCTCATTTGTAACCTGTAGTCAGGTCAACTCTCTTCCAGTTTTCTTGCACGAGTCGTCCCCTCATGAGGAATATAATCTCCATTCCTAGATCTGTCCTGTTGTCTTGAGATCTATTTGGCTAGGAGTAAGAGATCAAGAAGGTTGAGAATTTATTAATTGTTTCCTGAAAGAAACAAAGACTTAAAATCCACCAAACCTGCCCTGGGTGGATATAGTTCAATTAGTTTGGCTTACATTGTTAGAACGCTGATCCACCTCATTTTTGTAGACACAAACCGATAGAATACCAGCAGACAGAATTCAATAAAAGATAGTGCTCAAAGAAGTAAGAGCTAGTAAACTGTAGAGCATCGTTGCTAACTATAATGTATGCACTATAATGAATCCTGAGTGAAAACCAAGATATACTTGGTGCATCGATCAACAATTTACATGAGAATAAACCAAGAAAATATGATCGACTTCAGCACACAATGTTTAAAGAAATGTACAAATTAACATTTAACATTCAATTAACATCAAGGCTGATTGGGGCCAGGTGTATCAAAAAAGACAACAATGTGATCGTAAAGAAATATAGCACAGGTAATGGTAGCGATATCTATGTAAAAGCAAAGGGTAAGTACGAATCGCAAATGTACAGTAGTACCATATCTCAGATGGGTTTGAAGTCAGTAACCCCGGACGAAGGCAGTCGCCGAAACGCGCGTCGGGTTCAGACGTCTCTTCCTACATCATGTCTACCGGTATGTTCTCCATCCATTGTTCTGTTTAGCAGATGCTGTTTGATCGTGCTTATTATTCTCGATCACCCACTGACTTCAAACCCATCTGAGATATGGTACTACTGTACATTTGCGATTCGTACTTACCCTTTGCTTTTACATAGATATCGCTACCATTACCTGTGCTATATTTCTTTACGATCACATTGTTGTCTTTTTTGATACACCTGGCCCCAATCAGCCTTGATGTTAATTGAATGTTACCTTTCGATCTTATTACATGCATGTTTCACTTCTGCTGCTAGAACTTAACATGTACATGGTGATATTATATTCATATCCGGTTTTTTACTGATTCTGACGTCTTTTGTTGTGTGACTCATCCCCTGTTCTATTTTTTAATTGTCTCATGTCTGTAATTTAATAAAAAAATTTGTACATTTCTTTAAACATTGTGTGCTGAAGTCGATCATATTTTCTTGGTTTATTCTCATTTTTGTAGAGCCCACTCTACTAGAGCAGTGTCCACCGCTTGGGCTGAATAAAGTCTTATCCAGGTGGATCAGATTTGCTGTGCTGCTTGGAGCTCGCACTTATTATTTATCAACTATTATAGGCTGAAATTTTGGTTCTCCGAGGAGACGGCTCTTGGGGTTCAGGGTTGCCAACGTCCCCTTCAGTCATTTCTGGACTACTTAGCTAAAAATTACAGACAGACCAAAATTTTTACGGACACATTGCAAAATCAAGGGTAAATGATAAAGTGACGCGGATACAATTGAGTGCAGAAGACCAGATTCTGGGTCCCGCTTCACCTCGGTTCTCCGAACCGGCTATAATTTTAACAACCAGTCCCTAGTGCCGCGGTTGCCGCTTCCCTTGTCTTGTTTGCACTGCGTATGTCAATTTTGGTGCATGTGCAGTGCAAACTTTCGAGAGTAGAAAAAAATTTCGGATGGTGTTTTTTTCTGCCGGACACTACAGACGGCAGAAAGAAAACATCCAGTTTTTGCGGACTGGTCGTAAATATACGGACGGTTGGCAACCCTGATGGGGTTCCTTCTTTCTTTTCTCCATTATTGTACTGCTGGTAGAAGGTAAGGGAAGAGTAGATTTCTAAGGTTAATCTGTTTTCCCTTAGTCCTAACAGCAGCACAAGCTTCCCACCCTAATTAAGCCTACTACTTTATAATTAACACAAGGTGGGTGGGGCTAGACATCCTTATGTAGGGAGGAGACTCTAGTTAATTAGTTTGATTAAATAAAAAATTCCATCTGTCCTACTAGTTCACAGGGGCAGAGATACCCCATTATTGTGCTGCTGCTAGTACTAAGGGAAAACAGATTAACGTTAGAAATCTGCACTTATATAATCTCAGCCAGTCTGCAAATCTTGCAATGTGTTTTGTTGTTCAACTCCCTTTGGAACGGTGTATGAATCCTCTCTGTCCTAGCTAGTAATCTATTGGCATAGATTTTTGGCCTCACAGGAGCCAGATAGGTGCCAGACCTATCCCGAAAATCATAGATAGCACAAAAACATATCAGAAAAGGAAAAAAAATGAACATAAGGCTGGATTCACACACAGCGTTTTTCTGCATCTATAGTAAAATATTAAATGCACTACACACAACTGCGTTTTAGTTTGTAGCGTTTTTGAGGCAGGGAAACCAGGCCAAATACTCGCACCAAATGGCTCTTTAACCTCTTAATGACTGCCAATATGCCTTTTTACGGCGGTCATTAGTGGGATTTATTCTGATGCAATAGCCTTTTCACGGCGCTGCATCAGGATAAATAAACAGAGCAGGGAGCCGTTCAATCTCCTTGCTCTCAGCTGCCAGAGGTAGCTGAGGGCTGGGGGCATCCCTGCTCGAACGTGTGATATCAATATTAGTATCGAGCTCATCCGTTTAACCCCTGAGATGCGGCGCTCAATAGCGAGCGCCGCATCTGAGTGGTTTTGGAGAGAGGGAGGGAGCTCCCTCTCTCTCCCACTGGCACCCGGCAATAAGATCGCAGAGTGTCTGTGTCTCCGATGGCAGGCGGGGGCCTAATAAAGGCCCCCAGGTCTGCCTGTAGTGAATGCCTGCTAGGTCATGCCAGAGGCATGTCCTAACAGATGCCTGTCCGTTTTAAACGGACAGGCAGTAATACACTGCAATACAAAAGTATTGCAGTGTATTACAAAAGCGATCGGAGGATCGCATATTAAAGTCCCCTAGTGGGACTAGTAAAAAAGTTAAAAAAAAGTTGAATAAAGTTAATTTAAAAAAATTTGATTTTTTTTAAAAACCCACTTTTTCCCCTTACAAAATGCTTTACGATTAAAAAAAACACAATAAAGCAAAAAAGTTACACATATTTGGTATCGACGCATCCATGACGACCCCGACTATAAAGCTATTACATTATTTAGCCCGCACGGTGAACGACGTAAAAAATCTAAATAAAAAACAATGGAAAAATTGCTGTTTTCTGTGAATCCTGACTTTAAAAAAATGTGATAAAAAGTGATCAAAAAGTCGCATCTTCTCTAAAATGGTACCAATAAAAACTACAAGTTGTCCTCATACTACTGCATCAGCAGAACAATAAAAAAAGTTATGGCTCTTCAAATATGGAGACACAAAAACAAATAATTTTGAAAAAAAAGTGTTTTTACTGTGTAAGTAGTAAAACATACAAAATCTACACAAATTTGGTATCGTTGCAATCGTAACAACCCGCTGAATGAAGTTATTGTGTTATTTATACCACACGGTAAACGACGTAGATTTAGGATGCAAAAAAGTGTGGCGAAATTTCAGGTTTTCTTCTATCCCCCCCAAAAAAAGTTAAGAAAAGTTAATCAATAAATTATATCAACCTGCAGAGGCGACAAGCCTTCTTTACTGTCAGAACGGTGAATTTATGGAATAGTCTACCGCAGGAGCTGGTCACAGCAGGGACAGTAGATGGCTTTAAAAAAGGCTTAGATAATTTCCTATAACAAAAAAGTATTAGCTCCTATGTGTAGAAATTTTTTCCTTCCCTTTTCCCGTCCCTTGGTTGAACTTGATGGACATGTGTCTTTTTTCGGACGTACTAACTATGTAACTATGTACCCCAAAATGGTGCTATTAAAAAATACAACTTATCCCGCAAAAAAACATGACCTTATACAGCAATGTCGATGCAAAAATAAAAAAGTTATAGCTCTTCGAATGTGACGATGGAAAACCGTAAAAAATGGCTTGGTCATTGGGGCCCAGAATGCAAGCAGGGGGAAGGGGTTAATTTGGTGCATATATTTGGCCTTGTTAACCAATGCGGAAAAACAGGCGCCAGAAAAAAAAGGCCTATATTCAACTCTCCTAGCGTTGTCATAACAAGGCATCCCTGCTCTTCCAGCTGCTCTGTTTCCAGATGGCTTCATTACATGTGTCTGTGATTGGCTGCAGGGCTTACATGTGATAAAACGACATCACAGGAGGTGCCTGGACACAGGGAAGCTGGAAGAGCAGGGACACTTTGCTATGACGGCGCCACGACAGGTAAGTATAGGTTTTATTTTTTAACCTGCGAAATTTGCTGCGAATACACAGCGTAATCACAACAAATTCCACAAACAATGGTATGTGTTGCAGAATGTGACTGCCCCATTGAACTCAACGGGTCAATTCTGCAACAAATATACAGAGAATCCGCAGCATACATTGACATGCCGCCGATTTTTAATCTGCACTGCAGGTCAATTTATGCACGGATTCTGTGCAGGGTTTTTTGGCAGCGGGTGGATGAAATTTGTTCAAATTTCATCCACTTTGATGCTACTGTAATACACTGCAGTAGATGTAGTATTACACTATGGATAGTCATGTCAAGTTCTCTAGAGCGAGGGTCACTCTTCGCAGTAGCTAATCACTCTAGCTAATAAAAGGGGGTCATTCCTCTATGATGTCCATATGTCCTAATAGGGCTGCATACGTTTATATGTCACTAAATTAGCTTATGTGTACACCGCGTTCCAAGTTATTATGCAAATGTTATTTTTTGCTGATTTTCCTAAATAGTCGATGCAAATGACAGTCAGTATAATCTTCAAGCCATCAACCGTTGGAGTATAATGCGAATTTTATTGAACAAATCTCCTAATGATAACAGATTTTTTTTTAGATGTAAAAAACTCAAAATGCACTGTTTCAAATTATTATGCACAACAGAGATCAAAACATTTTAAAGGTTGTAAAGAGAACTAAAATGGTCATTTGTTGAATTTGCAGCATCAGGAGGTCATATTTACAGAAATCAAAAGCTCTTTCAATAAAAAAAAACTTAACAGGCCAAGTTACATGTTAACATAGGACCCCTTCTTTGATATCACCTTCACAATTCTTGCATCCATTGAATTTGTGAGGATTTGGACAGTTTCTGCTTGAATATATTTGCAGGATGTCAGAATAACCTCCCACAGCTTCTGTTTTGATGTGAACTGCCTCCCACCCTCATAGATATTTTGCTTGAGGATGCTCGAAAGGTTCTCAATAGGGTTGAGGTCAGGGGAACATGGGGGCCACACCATGAGTTTCTCTCCTTTTATGTCCATAGCAGCCAATGACACAGAGATATTCTTTGCACCATGAGATGGTGCATTGTCATGCATGAAGATAATTTTGCTACGGATGGCACGGTTCTTCTTTTTGTACCACGGAAGAAAGTGGTCAGTCATAAACTCTACGTACTTTGCAGAGGTCATTTTCACACCGTCAGGGACCCTAAAGGGGCCTACCAGCTCTCTCCCCATGATTCCAGCCCAAAACATGACTCCGCCACCTCCTTGCTGACATCGCATCCTTGTTGGGACATGGTGGTCATTCACCAACCATCAACTACTCCATCTATCTGGACCATCCAGGGTTGCACGGCACTCATCAGTAAACAACACGGTTTGAAAATTAGTCTTCATGTATTTCTGAGCCCAGTGCAACCGATTCTGCTTGTGAGCATTGTTTAGGGGTGACCGAATAATAGCTTTATGCACACTTGCAAACCTCTGGAGGATCCTACACCTTGAGGTTCGCAGGACTCCAGAGGCACCAGCGGCTTCAAATACCTGTTTGCTGCTTTGTAATGGCATTTTAGCAGCTGCTCTCCTAATCCTATTAATTTGTCTGGCAGAAACCTTCCTCATTATGCCTTTATCTGAACAAACCCGTCTGTGCTCTGAATCAGCCACAAATCTTTTCACAGTACGATGATCACGCTTACGTTTTCTTGAAATATCCAATGTTTTCATACCTTGTCCAAGGTATTGCACTATTTCACGCTTTTCGGCAGCAGAGAGATCCTTTTTCTTTCCCATATTGCTTGAAACCTGAGGCCTGCTTAATAATGTGGAACGTCCTTCTTAATTAGTTTTCCTTTGATTGGGCACACCTGGCAAACTAATTATCACAGGTGTCTGAGATTGATTACAATGATCCAAAGAGCCCAAAGACACAATACCATCCATGAGTTTAATTGAAAAACTAATAATTAAACGTTTATGACACTTAAATCCAATGTGCAGAATAATTTGGAACACGGTGTAGTATGTATGTCAGGAGCACTTTAAATGTCTATTTGACACATGTATATTTGGTATGCTTGGTGCTTTACTACTTTATTTTCAAGAGAGCTGGATCTATTAAATAGTCTAAAAACTATATCTAAATTATTATTTGTTTTTTTTTACAGCTGTTTGTGTAAGCATAACACCAATAAAGCAACATATGTCCTCAGCATATATATATATATATATATATATATATATATATATATATATATATGCTCCAAATTACGAGACAGCACTCCAGAATTTGTGAAAAAGGATCACTTTAATGCGACGTTTCAGCCCTACTCAATGGGGCCTAATTAACACGACAGGTTTATTAAAAGGGGCACAGGGACAAACTGATGGTGAGCGATTTTATTCTAGTTTTGTATGTATAACACATGACTAGATATACATTTTTATTTACAAATAACAATACACAAAGTACTACGCCAAAAACCTATGTAATATAGCACAGTGATAGCAAGAATCCATACAATAGGAAATAGTTGTAGAATATTATCCTAAACATAAATATATGCATTACTTACAGTAAATAAGAACAATATTTGTATTACCACATTTACATATATGTGATCTGCCCACTGTCTGTAGGTAGAAAGTTTAAAATATGAAACTTTACCCCCATCTGGTGGATATATTTTAAAATTACATTGAATACTTTAAAATCTGCAAATGGGCAATCACTAATAAAATTGTTCTAACATTGAATTTAAAACATTATATGAGTCCTCCGCAAAATTGTTTAAGTGGATGGGCAATGATGCTCAAAAAATGTCACAGTATTAGAGCAATTTTTCGCCCATGTAAACACTTCCACCTCCTGTTGTGTACATAAAAATATCTTACAATTTTTTGCCCATATATCACATAATAACCGACACATCTTAAAGGGGTCATCCAAGATTATGCAAAATACAGGAAAGCACCTGTATGTGTCTGAAGGGTTACCAAGGGATGCCACCATAGGTCAGAAGTAATTATTTTTCATTTTCATTATGTTACACAGCGCTTTGCAGCACTGCTGTTGTGATACTGGCAAGACCTGCTATTGGTGGGATTATCATGTATAGGATCACAATTCACATAATTCCTCTCTCTAACAGACATTGCCTCTATTTACAGCTGCCTGCATACCCCATTATTACAAGACTTAAGGTAGTGCTGTAATTACTCCCTGGGGGAATATAATAAAACTGGCGTGTCAAACTAGACTAATTTACGGCGGCGGTAAGTGCACCAAATATATTAAGAGGCGCACACCTCCTAATATATTTGACGCAGGTTTGCGGCATAATTTCTGCCCGATTCTGGCGTAAATTATGATAAATCTGTTGTTCCCGGCAGCTAAGCACCGCCTCCTTTTCTCGCCACTGTCGGAAAATCTGCGACTCTTTAATGCCAGTTTACCCTAATAGTCTTCACACATGACATAGATCTGCTACTGATACTGAACAATCTGATGAGATCAGAGGAGATAAAAGAAATGTGATGTGTAACGTTTCATTCTTCAGGAAGGGGGAGGATGAGGGTAGAAAACCACAAGGTCAGAATCAGTGGCGGATTAAGTAGACCATAGGCCCTGGACTGTTACCCAAACTTGGGCCCCCCATCTCCACCACCGCCATGCCCTGCCGTAACAATTGTTAACACTACCTTTTTGTGCAAGCATTAAAATGGGTGTTACGATTGCCCTTGTCAAAGTGCTGTATCCCTACATACTGACAGTCTCCAACCATCACTGACAGTATCACACTGTGCAGGGACACATCCTCCTGACAAGTGGAATTGTCTATCAGTCCTTGACTGCAGAAAGAGTTTTTGTGAAATACAAGGATTTCCTATAATAAACATGTCAGGAGAGGTGACAGATTCTCTAGAAATCTAGTGACTCACAGGTGACGTCTTCTCAGATTCTAGTAGTTTTTTCCCTCTTTTCTTCTCCATCCGGGCCAGAGTTCATGACGACTTCGCCCAGCCATGACCTATTTCTGCAGAATTTGCCACTCGGATGTCTTCGGCTCCTCACTTTTCCAACATCTCCACACCTATAAACGAAGATTAAATTATCATGGTACCCCACACTGTGGCCCGAAATATAATAGCACCATCCACTGCGCCCCTGAATAAAATAGTACCAAACACTATGCCCCTGATTATAATAATACCATACACTGTGCAGGGTGTCTTCCCAGCGCTCCATAGTCTGCAGGCCTACCGTAAAAAACGCGGCGAAAAAACGCGAGTTGCTACAAAAACGTCTGAAAATCAGGAGCTGTTTTCGCCGTATTTTCAGACGTATTTTGCTGAGCCATGTGAACATACCCTTAGGGTATGTTAACACGCAGTGACCAAAAACATCTGAAAATACGGAGCGGTTTTCAGGCGAATTTTCCGGACGTTATTGGAGCTGTTTTTCAATGGAGTCAATGAAAAACGGCTCCAAAAACGTTCCAAGAAATGGCATGCACTTCTTTTTCGGGGGCCTCTTTTTACGTGCCGTATTTTGACAGCGACGCATAAAATAACACCTCGTGGGAACCGAAACCCGTAAAACCCATTGAAAGCAATGCGCAGATGTTTGTAGGCGTAATGGAGCCATTTTTTCAGTCATAATTCGAGGCGAAAAAGGCCCAAATTACGTCTGAAAACAGTGCGTGTGAACATACCCTTAGGCTGTCCTACTGGCACCCAGAAGACCTGCAAAACAAGTAAAGTATTAACCGTGTTGTATTCTGGATTATGCAGTTGTCTGAAACAGTTTGTTTGAGATGGTACCCCAAAAATTGTTAAAAGGGTTCTCCAGGGTATGGCAATGCCATATATGTGGAAGGAAACTGCTGTTTGGGCACGCTGTAGGGTTCAGAGGGGTGGTAGCACCATTTGGCTTTTGGAGGGCGGATTTTGCTTGGTAGTAGATTTGTTTGAGTATTGCTGGTGTTTCCGTTTATAATGTGGGGGTACATGTAAGCTGGGCAGAGTATATCAGGGGCCTAGTCAGGTGATATAATAATGGGGTAAAAAAACAATAAAATGATCCATAGATGTGTGTATTGCTGTGAAGCAATCCTTTCTGCAGAGGCCGGTGCCACACTGATAAATGTCCTTTCTTATCCCCCTTCCACACTCTGTACCTTTGCAGTTTGGGGAATTTTGCTGGGAAGTGTTGTCTTGGTATAATACGGGCACCGTCGCTTCCAGCGGATATGCTTGGGCCCTCCCCTTCCTGTTTCCTTCATTTTAGGGCCTTGATAAATCGCCTCTTGAAAGAAGAAATGTTCCACTCGGACCTGCACAACTGCATTTTTTTTAATTTCCTGACTTATTGGAGCCTTAACTAATTTTATTTTTTCATAGACGTAGTGCTATGAGGGCTTTTTTTTGCGGGGCGAGCTTTAGTTATTATTGGTACCATTTTGGGGTACATGCTACTTTTTGATCACTTTTTATCCTATTTTTTGGGAGGCCAGGTAACCAAAAAAAAACGCAATTCTGACATAGTTTTTTTAGTTTTTTTTATTCAGCGTTCACCATGCGTTATAAATTACATGTTACCTTTATTCTGCGGGTCAGTACGATTCCGGCGATACCTCATTTATAGCATTTTTTATGTTTTACAACGTTTTGCACAATAAAATTACTTTTGTAAAAAGAATTTATTTTTTCTGTCGCCAAGTTGTGAGAACCATAACTTTTTAACTGTTTTGTCGACAGAGCTGTATGAGGGCTTGTTTTTTGCGAGACGAACTATAGTTTTTATAGGTACCATTTTTGGATACATGCGACTTTTTGATCACTTTTTAGTCCAATATTTGTAGGGCAAAGTGACCAAAAAACAAACTCTGGTATCGTTTTTTACGGGTTTTTTTATGCTGTTCACGGCGTGCAATAAATAATATAATATTTTTATACCTCAGGTCATTACAGTCGCGGCAATACCAAATACGTATGCTTTATTATTTTTTTTTCAATAATAAAGGACTTGATAAGGGAACAGGGTGATTGTGTTTTATTTTATCACTTGAAAGTTTTATTATGTTTTCAAACTTTTATTTTTACTGTTTTAAACTTTTTTTTTTTACACATTTTTTCAAGTCCCACTAGGCGACTTGAAGGTCCAACTGTCTGATGTTTTTTTTTCTAATACACTGCGCTATCTACGGAGTGCAATGTATTAGATCTGTCAGTTATTCACTGAAAGCAAGCCGATTAGGCTTCGCCTCCCGGCAGGAGGCCATTGTGTCTTTTGTTGCCATAGCAGCAGTCGCCAGTACTGATTGCCTGTCAGGGCTGGCGATCTGCTAGAAACCGCTAAGATGCAGCGATCGCTTTATCGAAGGGTTAATGGCAGGGATCGGAGCTAGCTCCGGTTCCTGCCGTTACAGGTGGATGTCAGCTGTAACATACAGCTGACTTCCACCGCTGATGACGTCGGATCAGCTCCTGAGCCGACGCCATCTTGCAGGCGGCTACGGAAGCCGATCAGGCTCTGCCACTGGGCGGGTCCTGACCGGCTTCCATACTAGCCAGACCGTGAGGCCAGTATTAGGTCTCCGGTTGCCATTGCAGCCACCGGAACCCTGGCAATTTCGTTGCTGGGGTTCCGATGAGATGCAAACTCCTTAAATGCAGCGATGGCGTTTGAGCGCTGCATTTAAGGGGTTAATGGCGGGGATCGAAGCTAATTTTCGGTCCCAGCCATTACAGCAGATGTCAGCTGTAAGATACCTCTGACATCCAGCGATGATGGCACCGGCTCAGCTTCTCAGCCGGTGTCAAGCATTTGGCGTATGGATACGGCAAAAGGCGGGAAGCACTAGCTTTCCATGGTGTACCCATACGTCAAATGTCGGGAAGGGGTTAATAGACTTCTTGATTGTTTCTATGGTGTGCAATATTGACTCTGCTCTTTTAGGTTTGATGATAGATAGATAGATAGATAGATAGATAGATAGATAGATAGATAGATAGATAGATAGATAGATAGATAGATAGATAGATAGATAGATAGATAGATAGATAGATAGATATGTGTGTGTAATGTGTATGTACTTATGTGTTATGTGTATGTAAATATGTATGTAATATGTTTGTATATACAGTATGTATGTGTAATGTGTAATACGTGTTTGTAATATGTATGTGTAATATGTTTGTGTAATTTGTATGTTTATGTGTTAAGCGTAATATGTGTGTAATGTGTATACAGTATATATGTAATATGTAAATGTGTGTCACGTGTGTGTGTATGTATGTGTAATGTGAATATAATATGTATGTATATATGTGTTATTTGTAATATGTATGTATGTATGTATATATGTGTTATATGTATGTTCTAGCTGTGCCCGCGACTTTGTACGCGCAGACCACTGAAAAACGTACAGATGCCGTTTTTTATAAGTATACGCCTAGCCTTGGACCATACCCAAAACAAAGTGGAAAAAAACAAAGACAATAAGCAAACTTCAATTAACTGGTTGCCGCCACAGGACGAGTATGCTCGTCCTGAGCGGCGAGCACTTCGCGCATTAGGACGAGCATACTCGTCCTATGTGACAGCCGTCCCTGCGCGCGTCTGTGCGCGCGATCGAGAGCGGGGCAACGGCTGTAATACACAGCTATGGCCCCGCTCTGACAGCGGAGAGGAGAGAAACATCTTCTCTCCGCTGTTAACCCTTTGAACGCCGCGATGAAAGCTAATCGTGGCGTTCAAAGAGGGGGGACTGCACATTGATCGCGTCACAGAATATAACTGTGACGCGATCAAAGCCCACAACTCATATGGCAAGACAGCCCAGGGTCCATTGAAGGACTCCAGGGCTGTCTGAACATATTTCCTGTTGTTAGGGCATACTGAGGTATGCCCTAACAACTGTGCGTGTACAATCAGTACACAGGCTAATGTACTGGCATATAGATCTATGCCAGTACATTACAGTTACAAAATCAAAATCAAAATGATAAATCCCTTTATGGGATTAAAAAAAAAAGTAAAATGAATGTAAAAAAAAATTAATGATAAATAAATAAATAAAAAGTAAAAAAAATACACAGAAACACACATTATTTTATAATACATAAACTTTTTAAAATATAAGTCCCAAAACATGAAATAATATAGACATATTTGGTATCGCCACGACCGTAACAACCTGTACAACAAATGTATGACATTATTAATGATGATCAGTGTATGGTGTAAAAAAAAAAATCTTAAAACTGCAGCGGAACTGCTTTTTTTCTGCATATTCGCCAAAATAAAAATTTATAGAAATTAAACGATAATGTATTTGTACCAAAAAGTGGTACCTACATAAAGTACAACTCGTCCCGCAAAAAACAAAGTCTCATACAACTACGTCGTACAAAAAATAAAAGAGTTATGAGCGTCGGGATGCAAAGAGGGGAAATGTAAAAAAATTGCTCTGTCCTCAAGGCCAAAATTGGCCGTGTTCTTAAGGGGTTAAAAATAGTATTCTTTAAGTAGTCAGGTTCACTACGACAACGCTTCCCTGTAAACAATGTTAGCAGTAGAACCACCAGGGATGTGTGCATAAAGATTAGTGGAGTTGCTAACACGGGAGAGAGCCACATCGAGCTGGCCAAGTGCAAAGCAGCTGACACTGAGGTCCATGCCCGCAATGCGTAGCGTTTGGCCCTGCGCTTTGCTGATGGTCATAGCGTAACATAAGCTGACAGGAAACTGTGCATGTTTAAAACTGGAGGGAAAATAATTTGGAATGAGGGGGATTCGGGGTATAAAAACGCTATCACCTGCGCCACATCCTGTTAAAATCTCAGCTTCTATTACGTTTTGTTGTAGATTTGTGATTTTTAGTCGGGTGCCGTTACATAGAAATTTAAGCCCACCAAAACTAAGGAGAATTATGGGGACGCCGACTTTTAAATTAACTTTGTGTGACGGAAGACCGGGTGTGCTTAGGGAATTTAAAAATCCCACCGGATAGTTGGTAGCGTCTTCTTGTTCAATGACTGTTGATAGAGATATATTCTGCACTTTCCCCATGAACACACGTCAATATTATTGCTGCTGCTCGGTCGTTGCGAGGGGTCAGAATAGCTCTTTCGCATAGCCAAGAG
This sequence comes from Rhinoderma darwinii, assembly GCF_050947455.1. Classification (NCBI taxonomy): domain Eukaryota; kingdom Metazoa; phylum Chordata; class Amphibia; order Anura; family Rhinodermatidae; genus Rhinoderma; species Rhinoderma darwinii. The sequence goes on along the minus strand of NC_134687.1, from coordinate 243,951,902 downwards.
TTTTCATTATTTGTTATTTGTGTTGGGTCACCATACACAGAAGAAATGAGGCCTTGCAGTGATGGAACAGCACAACATAAATTATCAGGCAAAATAACCTTCATCTTGCGGATACGTGCCGTCACAAATTTATAGTAATAAATCTGAAAACTCTTGTGCATTTGGGTTGCCTCCTGTTGGCGCCCACATATTTATTGTTAAATGCATCGGTATAACTTTGCGCCACAGACTTGAGCTCTTTAGGCAGGATCTAATTTCCATAGCCCTCGTTCCTCGTGGTATGACTGGCAAAGTCTGTCTAAAATCGCCACAGAAAAGCATTGTCATACCACTTATGGGCTGATCATTTTGTCTGATATCTCACAAGGTTCTATCTACTGCTTTACAGTTTGCCATAGTGCACTCGTCCCATATTACTAAGCAGCAATCGCGTAGAACCCTTGCTTTGTCGATGCTTCTAGAAATATTACACACTGGGCTTTCCTTAAGATTTAAGTCAATCAGAATCTTGAACATTGTATGGGCGGTTTTGCCTCCTGGCAACAATGTGGCTGCTATGCCCGATGAAGCGACAGTATGAGCAATTTTGCTTTGATTGCGTATTTGGGCCAAGATGATTTTGGTGAGAAATGTTTTTCTCATCCCATCGGGTGCATCTAAAAACAGGATTTCTCCAAAAGTACCATCTACTCTATGACACACGCGATCGAATATCATACGCTGTTCCACTGTCAGACTCGAGACATCGTTTTGCAATGTTTCGGCCATTTCCGCTGGATTATAGTTTATTACCTCTATAGATGTAACTATGTCTTGTATTGCGAGCAAACATTGATTCATATTACTTTCACACAACGTGTCGTTCATTTAGCCGTTATTGTTTAGTTGTGCATTCCTGAAAAAGTCTTCAACTAATTTTTCCTAATATCTTTGCCACAACTGTGCAGCATCCGAAAGTCCACAAAAAAAAGCAAAATGGCAAACAAATGACGCAAGCGATGTGGACTATCGCTGATGCATGCTTCGGCCAAAGCGTCATCCCAATGCTGATCACCATCTAGCAAGTGACACACTCGGCAAGCAGCCTGGTAAGTAGTATATTTAATATCGTCAACCTTTCACAATTCGGCAAAAGAAGTAGGTCCTCGCTCTGTATGTAGAAGTAACCGTAAGGAATAGCTTTCAACGTTTCTTGGATGCACCGTATAGACTCTTCCAATGACATGTTCTTTTAAAATACCGGGCTCACCATTCACAGCTGCACGTCTTTTATGGTTGAAAACACCTTGCTGCTTATTATAAGTATAATATGACAGAACTTCGTTATATAACAGTGTTTTTGCGAAATCATCTGTTTCACAAAGTTGAAGTATGCCAGCAAAGTGGTTTGTCTCTGGTTTCCTAACCACTTTGCCAAATTTTCAGGGTTGAAGTACACCCGTTGCCTGCCTTCAAGGTGAACATCAAGATGCATCACTGGCTGATGCCTCTTGTCAATGTGGAAACTCAAAAGCTCAAAATGCGCCACACCGCCTCAGAAGAGCTAATATATCGGCCAGATTGGAACCTCGTGACTTTGTCGTATTTATTATTATTTCTCAACGCAAACGTGGCCTGGTCACTACCCTTGTAAACGTATTTACATATGTATATTTGGTGGCTTCGACGCTGTTACATATTTCGACGTTGATGTGAGCTTGAAATGTTCTTGATGATACCGGTGAATTTGGTACAACCCATCGATTGTCCAAAACAATTTCTTGTCCATGTAACCTGACTGTAGCTGTGAAACTGCCCTGTAGGGGTGATCTTCGATGATACAACGGATACCCGTTTTCCCCTGACATCGTTTGCTCTAATAGCGCTCTAGGGTATCATTTAGAGCAATGACCCTCCTCCATGCAAGGAGAGTTTCTATTTAAAGCGCTGCATGTCCCATGAACCATGTGCGTCTTTACAATCTTGTGCAATATCAGATCCTCATTCGGGTCAGAATATCCAGCACTTATGATCGTGTCAACAGCATCATGACAAAATTTTTCTTGCAGCCACAGGAGAATGTGGGCGTGTGGCAAGCTACGCTTTTGCCACTCAACGCTGTACATGAACTAAAGAGCTGAACCGAAAAGTTTTTGTTTTGTGATCAGGTCGATCATCAACTTTAGTTTTAAGTTGAAAACTCTGGCTATAATATCATGCCTATCATAAGACGCCTGTCCTGCGAGAAGTTCTTGGGAAATTTCGTACAACCTTGGATTAGTTGTGAACGTTATCAAAAGGTCAGGCCGGCCGTGTTTTCGGACGTAGCAGAAAGCATCTTGTGTACGTTCATGCATGTAACACGGACCACCGGTAAAACTGGATGGCAGGATAACTAATCGCCCTAAGTTTTCCACGTTATTATCTTGTTGCATGGCGTCTCGCAGATACATGCAATCTTCAGCGCGTAAACGTGTCTGGTTAGTGCGTATGTACACTAAATTCTCCGTCTCTATTTTCGCATACACGTCCACAATAAATTGGCTTAACAATCCTCAAAATCGTTGCAAATAGATAAAACGATTAGGCCTTATCTGCAGCAGGTATGAATAAAGTTGCTGGGCTGATATATTTTTATGAAAATTTGTTACCCTAGTAGTAGGATTAACTTGGTAGAGTCCAAAATTATACCCATCTTCGCCGTGGCAACAAATTAAAGGATATTGCAGGGCGTCGTAAGCTCTGTGTGTTTCTAAAATGCATTGCAGGCGATCATCGTGAGTGCGCAACAAGATGTCACGCCTATCGCACTCCTGATCAACTAAAACCACTGCAACTTCATCTGTGACGGGGGCGTTCTACCTGGCGCGGTGTTCAGCAACAGGACGTCTATCTGTGCTGATGATCATTTTGTAATCATTGCTTTGCCCCTGCGGAATAGACTGTAATGCAGCTTTGAAACTAAGCTCTGTTCATCGTAATCTGATACAAAATAAATCTGAAGAAATTTTGGCTCCTCTTGTGGTAGCAAAGATCCGATGAGATGGTAACTTGGCCTTGCACCTTAACCCCTTAGTGACCAGCCCATTTTAGGCCCTAATGACCAAGCTATTTTATTCGTTTTTCTATAGTCGCATTCAAAGAGCTATAACTTTTTTATTTTTTCGTCTACATAGCTGTATGAGTACTTGTTTTTTGCGGGATTAGTTGTGCTTTTTAATAGCACCATTTTTGGGTACATATAATTTTTATATTAACTTTTATTAACCTTTTTGGGGGGGATTATAAAAAAAAACTGAAATTCCGCCATTGTTCTATGCGTTTTTAAATTGACGCCGTTCACTATGCGACATAAATAACATGTTACCTTTATTCTATGGGTCGGTACGATTACGGCGATACCACATATGTAGAGTTTTTTTTATGTTTTACGACTTTTGAACAATAAAAACACTTTTGAACTAAAATTATTTGTTTTTGCATCGTCGCTTTCCAAGAGCTGTAATTTTTTTATTTTTCCATCAATGTAGTGATTTTTTGGGCTTGTTTTCTGCGGGACAAGACGTAGTTTTGAATGGTACTGTTTTGGGGTGCATGGGACTTATTGATTCATTTTTATTATGACTTTTTTGGGGGGCAATGGAAAAAATGTGCAATTTCGCCATGGTTTTTTGCGTTTTTTTTTACGGTGTTCACTTTGCGGTTGAAATTACATATTAACTTTATTAATGGAGTCATTACGGTCGCGGCGATACCACATATTTGTACTTTTTTTTTTTTTTTACACTTTTACTAAATAAAACCACTTTTTATGGAAAAAAAATGGTTTTATTTATTTTTTTACTGTACTTTTTATTAATAATCTTTATTTCACTTTGATGACTTATTTTATTAGTCCCACTAGGGGACTTTACTGTGCGATGTTCCGATCGCTGCTATAATGCTCTGGTATACTTCGTATACCAGAGCATTATTGCCTGTCAGTGTAAATCTGACAGGCAATCTGTTAGGACGTGCCTCCGGCGCGTCCTAACAGGAATATGTCCAGGGCAGACCTGGGGGCTTTTATCAAGCCCCCGGCTGCCATGACACCCCATCGGAGACCCACGAATTTCATTCGCGGGCCGCCGATGGGTGACAGAGGGAGCGCACTCCCTCTGTAAACAAAGTTAAATGCCGCGGTCGCTATTGACGGCGGCATTTAACGGGTTAAACGGCCGCGATCGAAGTAAACTTCGATCGCGGGCGTTGGAGCAGGAGCTCAGCTGTCATCAGACAGCAGAGCCCCGGCTCCTGCCTGCACGGGAGACCCGTGCAGGACTTAGACTAGGCTGACGTGAAAAGGCGTCAGCCTAGCCTAAAGCCCATTAGTGACCGACGTAAAAAGGCGTATTGGTGGTCACTAAGGGGTTAAAGGTTGGCATGAATGGTCCCTCTGTAATTAGTTTTGCCCCAAAATATGTAATTTGGAATGCGCTGTTATATAAACGGTTAGGGTATGTTCACACGGCTTATTTACGGACGTAATTCGGGCGTTTTCCGCCTCGATTTACGTCCGAAAATGCGGCTTGATAGTGTCGCCAAACATCTGCCCATTGAAAGCAATGGGTTTGACGTTGGGCTGTTCCCACGAGGCGTAAATTTACGCGTCGCTGTCAAAAGACGGCGCATAAATAGACCCCCGCGTCAAAGAAGTGCCTGTCACTTCTTCAGACGTAAATGGAGCCGTTTTCCATGGACTCCCTGGCAAAACAGCTCCAATTACGTCCGTAATGGACGCAGCGAAAAAGCACCTCAACATGCCATTACGGCTGAAATTACGGAGCTGTTTTCTCCTGAAAACAGCCCCGTAATTTCAGCCGTTATGGACGCTGCCGTGTGAACATACCCTGACTGTCTAAGAAGTGTTTTGATTGTGGATGGTCACCATTTAAAAGTTGTCTTATATGCTCTGGAGGTTCTTGAAATTTTTCAATGGGAACTTTACCACTTGAACAACAGATTCCATTTGGTTATTTGGTAATTTGATCAGCCTCTAAGCGTGATTGACGTTGTTCTGCTGTTTCTGCCTGCCGTATTTCATCTACTCTTTCCCTTTTAGTCAATAAATAACTTTCATTATCTTGGCACGTGCGTTCATAATTCTCTCTAGCTGATTCCAATCGTCATTGATATTGGTCTTGCTCTGGCATAATTGTGACGTTTGCGATCGGCGGTTAATCGCGCTTCACATTCATATACTACTTTCAAGCCCTCGAGAGGCGAGCTCTCTGACAACTTAAGCGAGATTCTCTGTCGGTGAAAGTTTCATACTCGCATGACGATGCATGGCCCTGTCGGTCAGCAGATAGTCGCGCTTTATGTTCCTCGTTACTCTCCAGATTCCGAGAGGCCGCCATGTGAGCACGCTGTGTACTTAGCCGAGACTCACGCTGGGTAGAAGTTTCTGATGCGCGAGTTCTGGCCTGACGTTCTTGAGCTGCAGTTAGGGCTGATTCAGACGTGCGTGGTGTTTTTGCGCACGCAAAACACGCGGCGTTTTGCCTGCGCAAAAGCCACTTACCTGCTCCGTGAGGCAGCATCATATGATGCGCGGCTGCGTGCTTTTCGGGCAGCCGCCATCATTATGACACGCCATTCGGATCTTTGTAAACAGAAAAGCATGTGGTGCTTTTCTGTTTACATTAATCCTTTTGACAGCTGGTGCACGAAACAGGAAGTTCGCACGGAAGTGCTTCCGTGTGACCTGCGGGGTTTTCACGCACCCATTGACTTCAATGGGTGCGTGATGTGCAAAATACGCAGAGATATTGACCATGTCGCGCTTTTTGTGCAGCGGACAAACGCTGCGCAAAAAGCACGGGCTGTCTGTACTGCCCCTTAGACTTGTATTGGTCTGTGCGTGGCGCGTGAAAACCACGCGGCCCGCACGGACGCAATACACGTTCGTGTGAATCCAGCCTAAGTGTCACCTCATGATCTTCTTCAGATTCTTGAGACCTAATTAGTCTCATTCTTTTTGCATTTCTGCTATATTGAGAAATATTTGATCTTTTTCTGGTAGGCATTTACTCTCTAGAAGAGGCTGGACGCAGCCTGCAAGGCTTAGGAGGGAAGCCTCCATGACGGACCTAGTAGGGAAAGGGTTAACTATGAGGGAGAGATAGGGGGAGGTGGATTAGAGGCAGGGTGGAGTTAGGGGCCGTTACCAAGCTTCCCGCTGTTTTCGGCATTGAGCCGGAAGCAGCGGGAGGAGTAACATATACCTGCATAAGCTCCTCCGTTGTCCCGCTCTGTGCCATGTCGGAGGCCGACATACTTGCGCGGCTGCGCGCTGCAGCTGTTCACCACGGTCCCGGATGGTTGGAGGAGACCGTGGCGGCACTTACCAGGATCCTGGACGCCGAATCATCGTCACGTCAGGCCCGGCACCCGAGGTCTGTTGCTGAAGGGGACAGGCTCCCCTCCCCCGGCCCCCTTCCTAGCAGTAATATGGCGGCGGGGGGGAGTCGGCAACACCCGCTCCTGCTCAGAGGAGGCAGAGAGCGTCGCCAGGGGCGACGGTGACTCAGGCCGGGTCTACCCGTCGCTCCCGCCCTCCAGAACGCCTCAGCCCTGAGGTGTTCCCGCGGACACGGCGTCGCAGAGGGAGCCCTACAAAGGACGCTGGGGGGGCCGACTCTTCCCAGGCCCTGCGTCCTGGCAGGCCGGGCTTCCTGTCACCCCTCCCCCATCGGATGCAAGATTTAGAGGACAATCTACGGCCGCCCCACCTGGTGATGTTCCGGCCAGGGGGCAGGCTTCATCGGGATCGTCAAGACGGACGCCTAGAGCTGCAGCGACGACGAGGCAACAGGTCTGGTCGGAAGTCTGGGTCCCAGCGGTCGGGCGGCAGGTTGCCGGCCCATCTGTCAGCGCGTCGTCATCCCCGTGTAGGAGATGTCGGTGGGATGGCCAGTCGTCTGCGAGAGAGGAGCTGGAGGAAGGTGAACTGGACGTTTATCGGCGAGGTCAGGATGGTCCGGCTGACGGGAACACAGCGCCTGTGCAGCCCGGTGAGTGCATAACTCCGTCTTTGTCATATCCTGCGATTTTTATGTCGGGTGTCGGCGGGGGGGCTGCTAGCGTAGCGTCGGCGGCCGGTAGCGTCGGCGGCCGGTAGCGGCGCGGTCGGGCGTGACGGCGCGGGTCTAGCGGACTTAGTGGGTTGCTTGCGGGAGCTGGTCGGGCGTTTAGATAAGGCGGCGGCTCCAGTAGTTACGGAGGTGTCCCCGGCGGTAGTTTGGGAAGGCCCCCGGGAAGTGGGATCGTTACAGGAGCGGCCCGGAATGGCGGCGAAAGAGGCGGTCGCGGTGTCAGTACAGACTGAGGCCCAAAAGGAAGGCGATAGGGTGCGTATTGATGATCGTGCTCGTGGGGAGGTGTATGTTTGCTTCGAAGGTCCGTTGGGGGCGCATTTAAAGCAGGAGGTGCGTGAGCGGATATGGAAGGACGAATATGTCGAGATTTTTTCTCTCCTGCCGCTTGCTAAATTCAATTTGGATAAGGGCAAGCGGGACGAGAGTAAGAAGGATGAAGAGGAGCGTCGGCGGTATAGGCTTATCCCGCAGACGTTTGTCAATTGGTCGCAGGCGTTTGCCATATTAGCCAGTGTGATAGGGGAAAAGGCGCCGGAAAATTGTTTGGCGTTGTTTTGCTATTTTGATGCCATTGGGGAGGCTCATAGGGCGTACGGGGGGCAGGCGTGGCTAAGATACGACGAGCAATTCCGTCAGCGGAAAGCGGTTCGGCCGGCAATTCGGTGGGACCAGAAGGATATTGCTCTCTGGTTAAGGGTTACGGCTCCGGTTAGGCAGTCCTTTCCCGGGAGCGTCGGCCAGGGAGGCCAGTCCAGTCAGGTCGGGCAAGGCGTCGGGGCAAAGCTGGGATTCTGCTGGCAATTCAACGATGGCCAGTGTAAGTTCGGGGCCACGTGCAAGTTCAAGCACGTGTGTTCAGAGTGTAATGGTGCATCCCACGGGGCGGCAAAATGTATGCGAAAGAAGAGGTCAGGGAACCAGTCCTCCTCGGTTAGTCAAGGGGTTGTCACCGGTGAGGGTGGAAAGGATGGTCCCTTATCTAAATGAGTATCCGGATAGGGCGGCGGCCAAGTTACTTTACGAAGGGTTTTGTGTTGGTTTTATTATTCCTCCGCCTCCTTATGAGGTCCCTGTTACGCGGAGGAACCTTAAGTCGGCCTACTTGCATGCTCAGGTCGTGTCGGAAAAATTGTTTAAAGAGGTTTCGTTGGGTCGCATGGCGGGGCCTTTTGTTGATCCGCCAACAAAAGATTTAGTGGTGTCCCCATTGGGTATTGTTCCAAAGCGCGAGCTTCGGAAATTTCGTTTGATTCAGCATTTATCGTTTCCCTGGGGTTCGTCGGTGAATGACGGGATTGATCACGAGTTGTGCTCCGTAGTGTATACCTCATTCGATAAGGCGGTGGGGTTAGTTCGTGCTGCAGGTCCCGGCGCGCTGTTAGCGAAAACCGACATCGAGGCGGCTTTCAGGTTGTTGCCAGCTCATCCAAAGAGCCAACGGCTGTTGGGTTGTTTTTGGAATGGGGCTTTTTACGTGGATAGGTGCCTTCCGATGGGATGTTCCCTTTCTTGCGCATACTTCGAGGCGTTTAGTAGCTTCGTTGAGTGGGTGACAAAGGGAGTAGCTGGGGTCGACTCTTTGATACATTACTTGGACGATTTCTTGTGCGTCGGCCCGGGGGGTTCGCCGGTTTGCGGTAATTTGCTTCATGCACTGCAGAAGGTGGCGGGGGATTTTGGGATCCCTTTGGCGCCAGAAAAAACTGAGGGCCCGGTATCGACTATTTGCTTTTTGGGTATTGAAATTGATTCGGTGGCAATGGAGTGTCGTCTTCCTGCGGATAAGTTGGGGGCTTTGATTCAGGAGGTACGCCGGGCTTGTAGGTTAAAGAAAATTATGCTGCGTGAGCTTCAGTCGTTGCTGGGGAAGTTGAATTTCGCTTGCCGGATTATGCCAATGGGGAGGGTATTTGGTAGACGTTTGGCGGCGTCAACGGCGGGGGTGCGTGCGCCACATCATTTTGTGTGGCTCAAGGAGGAGCATCGAGCTGATCTGCAGGTATGGGATGACTTCTTGGGCCAGTATAGCGGTCGCTCGCTATGGATGGCTCCAGCACAGGATACGAGTGATTTAAATATTTTTACGGATGCGGCTGGGGCGGGCGGTTTTGGAGCGTACGGGGGGGGGGGGTCCGTGGTGCGCAGGTCAATGGCCGGCTAGCTGGGTGTCCAGTGGACTCACGCGGAATCTGGCCCTGCTCGATCTGTTCCCAAATCGTGGTTGCGGCGACCATTTGGGGGGACAGGCTCAGGGATAAGAAGGTTTGTTTTTACTGCGACAACATGGGGGTGGTGCTGGCCATTAATAACATCACGGCATCATCTCCTCCGGTAGTTCAGTTGTTGCGACATTTAGTGTTGGTGTGCTTGTCGTTGAACGCGTGAGTGGTGGCGGTTCATGTGCCGGGGGTACGGAATTGTATCGCTGATGCTCTTTCTCGCTCGCAGTGGGACCGGTTTCGGCAATTGGCACCGGGAGCGGACCGTCTCGGTTTGGCTTGTCCGGAACATCTCTGGGATCTGGTCTCGGTCCCGTAGAACGATTGGTGGAAAGGTCTTTGGCGCGCACAACGTGGAGTGCTTATTCTGCTTGTTGGAGGCAGTGGGAGGAGTGGGTAAGAGAGTTGGGTGACGTCAACACGGATAGAGACAGGTTGGTGGCACTTTTGTACTGGATAGGGGACGCCTGGGAGGCGGGGTTTTCATTGGCGAAGGTTAATCGTTTCATATCTGCGGTAGCGTTTGGTTTTAAGTTGCGGGGCTTTCGGGATATATCTAAGGAATTTTTAGTGGGACAGGCTTTGAAGGGTCTACGCCGAGGTAGGGTCGAGGCGGATTGTAGAAGGCCTGTGTCGTTTTCTCTGCTGAGCTCTTTGGGCGGATCATTAGCATCGGTCTGTCGTTTCGCATTTTCTTTGGCGTTCTTTGGGGCATTTAGAATTGGCGAGCTGGTGTCGCCTAGTACCAAGCGGGCAGGGGGGTTGAGACTGGGGGAGGTGAGCCTATATGCGGATCGGCTCGAGGTATGGTTGCGCCGGTCAAAAACTGACCAATTGGGAAAGGGAAAGCTGATAGTTTTGTTCGCCCTCACGGGTTCGGCTATGTGCCCGGTCGCTTGCATGCAGGGTTTTGAGCCACGACGGGGGTCTCCAGAGTTGCCATTGCTATGTCACGAGGATGGGTCATTTTTGTCCAGATTTCAATTTGGAGCTGTATTTAAAAAATGTTTGGCGGCGGTCGGTGTCGGGCGGGCCCGTATTCATCTCATTCCTTCAGGATTGGCGCAGCAACAGAAGCAGGGCACTGGGGGTTGGATGATGAAGGGGTGCGGCGCATCGGTCGTTGGGAGTCCAACAGATTTAGGTCTTATGTCCGCCCCCATCTGTTATGAGTCATGTTGTTAGCGGTTAAAAAAAATTTTTGTGTGTTGGTATCTAACTTTCTTTTCCGTTTCAGATCCGCCTCCGTGTCTGGTGTGGTTGTTGGGCCACGCTTACTTGCACTGGGGGGCTTTGAGGGCGGACGTCTGCCCGGACGGTCGCCAGTTGCGCATTCCGCGGCAGGATGCGGTTTTGCATTGGCTGGGATTTAGAGGTATGTCATGGAGCAGGGTGTTAGCGGAATTCCAGACATATTCCCGGCTGGATAGGGTTCCAGAGGTCTTGGTATTGCACGTGGTTGGGAATGACTTGGGGGTCCGCCCCTTTCGTGAGTTGGTGCGGGATATAAAACACGATATGTTGTGTTTGTGGGTTTCTTATCCCAGGTTGGTGATAGTGTGGTCGGACATTGTCCCAAGGAAACATTGGCGACTGGCTAGGTCAGTGGAAAGAGTCAATAAGGCTCGCATTAAAGTTAATCGGGCGGTGTCCCGTTTTGTAGCCAAAAATGGGGGCATTTGCGTGCGGCACAGGGATTTGGAGTCAGGAGTGGGGAACTACTGGAGGAGTGATGGGGTTCATTTGACCGAGGTTGGGATCGATCTGTGGAGCCTGGCAATAGCAGAGGGAATTGAAAGGGCGGTGGTGGTGTGGCGGAACTCACAGGCTTAAGGTGGTCAAGGCCTGTTTCGCTGTGGCGGGGGGAGTCCTTGAGGTCAGTCATTACAAAATGGTGGGGGGGTCGCATCGGGGGTATGCGTCCCCCAAAAAAAGGTACATGGTTGAAGACTTTATCGGGTGTTATCCCTTTGAAGTGGTCTTCTGGTGGTTGGAGCCATCTGCAGAGGTGAGCGGTGCCTCCGAGCTGGTTTACGGCTGGAGGTAATTGGTTGGTGGTGGTTGCAGATGGCTAACTCGGGGTGTTTAAAAAGGAATATCTAAAATGGCTTCAAGGACTTCCTCTGCTCGGATTAATGTTAACGTTAAATTGTTATTTATGATTCTGACCCATGTTGGGTCATGTGAATTATTAGGAGGAATTCTCTGGTTGGATTCCTAATTAGTTATCCGAATGTTTCGGATTTAAATTGTATTTTATAAAACTGTGAGATTAATAAACGGCTGCTGTGGCCATTTCACATCCAACCTCGGTGTCACGTGTCTTTTCTAAAAGGTGGGGGTGGAGGGATAGGAAGGGATAAGTGAAGGTTCACTAACACACGACTCTACTTAGGCAGGTCAAGAAGAGGCTGGACGCAGCCTGCAAGGCTTAGGAGGGAAGCCTCCATGACGGACCTAGTAGGGAAAGGGTTAACTATGAGGGAGAGTTAGGGGGAGGTGGATTAGAGGCAGGGTGGAGTTAGGGGCCGTTACCAAGCTTCCCGCTGTTTTCGTCATTGAGACGGAAGCAGCGGGAGGAGTAACATATACCTGCATAAGCTCCCACCCTCCTGCCCTTTGTTTGTTGATCCCTTGTGGTCTTTATGTGAGTCTGTGTATGAGTGTTTTGCTTTTACTGTGTGCTTATCTAACATGTTGTTTTTATTTTCATTCGGAGCAGGTCCAGGTGTCATAGCAGCTGGCGGGGGGAGTCCTTGAGGTCAGTCAGTACAAAATGGTGGGGGGGTCGCATCGGGGGTATGCGGGGGTGGAGGGATAGGAAGGGATAAGTGAAGGTTCACTAACACACGACTCTACTTAGGCAGGTCATGAGACCGAGAGGCCGCTGTCCGAGCCCTTTGAGACAACTAATCAGATTACAGTTTTTTGAGGCAGCTAGGTGAATGAAGGCAGCGAGCAGATTGGTTGCTTTATCTCTCTTCTATGTGTAATAACCAATATAGACAAATGTTGGAACTGTTGTTCATAGCAACCAATCAGATTACAGTTTAGATTCTCCTGAGGCAGCTAGGAGAATGAAAGCAGCAACCTGATTGGTTATTTTATCTCCCTTCTATGTGTAAGGACCAAAATAAACAAATGTTGGAACTTTTGTTCATAGCAACCAATAAGATTGTTGGTAACATTCTAAAGGACAGCAGGTGAATGATCGCAGCGATCTGATTGGTTGCTATATATCCTTACTATGTGTAAAAATCAATATAGACACATGTTGGAGCTGTTGTCCATAACAACCAATCAGATTACAGTTCTTTTTTTTCTGAGGCAGCTTGGACAAAGCAGATACCTGATTGGTAGTTATATGTGCCTCCGATGCATAAAAAAAACAATATAGACGAAAGTTGTCCTTAGCAACCAATCAGATCACAGCTGTAATTTGTCTGAGGCAGCTTTAAAGATTTGCAGCAATCTAATTGATTTCAACCTCTTATATAACAATCAGTATAGATGAAATTTGGAGCAGTTGCCCATAGCAACCTACTAGTGTCTATTTTTCCAAGACAATACAAAATGAAAGTAAAAATGCGATTGATTGCCATGGATTCCATGTGTTTGTTGTTGTTGTACTAATGTAATGTAAATTAATTTTTGTAAACATTAAATTTGCATATCTTATGATTGAGTGAACCAATTTCAATGAACTAAAAACTAAATGTTGTTTTCATAACCAGCCAGATACAATAAAGCAGCAGCAGCCTAGCATTACCAGGGTGGGAAGGGCCACGGTTTTTAGCAGCCTGCGGCCACCCCAGTACCCTTCACTTTAGGTGGTCGGGTACTGGATCGTACCCGGCTCTTCCCGGTACTCCTGGTGGCGGTGGGTACCGGGTAATAATAGGGGTTAGTGATAGCCTTTTTACTGTCTAACACTAAGCCCCTTTTTGGTAATGGACGCTCTCAATCAGACAGTTGCCATTACTAAGGTGGTAATTAAGTATTTAAAAACAGACACATAAAAAATGTATTTTATTTAAATAACTCTTCCACACAATCCACTTTAACCATTTTATGGAAAAAAAACTGAAAAAAACTTAAATCAGCTAAGTAGTCCAACGAATCTACGACGTAGTCCAAATGGTCCAGCAGAACCTGCAAAACAAAAGCAGTATGAAAAATAAAAATAAAGATGACTGTCCCCACAAAAGTACAAACATATGAATAAAAAGTTACTTTAGGGAACATATTAAAATAACGCAGCAGATGTGCTCGGCTGAGCAGTGTGCCACTCCAATTTTGTTTGGCTTTCCTTGGAGCAGTGTACAGGCTCAATAGAAAGTCTATGAGTCCGTACACCACTCACTCGGCTGAAAGTCGATCATAAATTAAGCGGCACAGCGCTCACCCGAGCACTTCTGCGACTTCGTTTTAGCGATCGGTAGGGGTCTCAGTGCTCAGTCCCACACCGATGAAAACTTCTGACATGTCACAATAAAATGATAAAAGTTTAGTTACACCTTTAAAAACTTATTTTTCTGGGTGTATGTGCAGAGTAGGTCCTGTGATCGCAATTTGATTCACGTTACGCCTTGATCTCAATGCAGGTTCAAATCAGGTGGTTGGGGTGCGAGCTCGGAGAAGCAACAGATACACTGAGACGTTTCTCAAAGTAAAAATCCTTCTGACTTTATTTAACCGTAGTGGTCGCATTTATAGCATCAGAACAAAGAACATTCCATAACATATGAGTCATCTGTATATTCAATCCTTACATCCTTCTTTCCCATAAAACTCATTGGTGGAGCACCAGGTATTCCCTTAGGTTTCCTTTATGCTTAGGGAGGGGGTTGGTCAAGTGATTGACCACCATCTGTTTGCAATTTCAAGGGACGGCAAAGCAGCTGCAAACTATTTCCTCTCTTAACCTTTCTAAAATACCCATTATATTGTAATACATGTTCTCCTTTATAACATTTCACTCCTTGGGGCCCCAGATACATTATACATATATTTATACCATAACAATCCCTCCTTTTGTGATTTTACCAACACCTAAATTCCAATGCTACTTCTATCTCCTGATAGCAAGGCTTCGATCCATTTCTTCACTTGATTCACACAGGTATGTAGGTGGGGTAATCTCACAACATTCTTTCATCATAATGTATAGGCCTCTGATTGAATGCTTCCCTTATTTTGCAAAATGTATAACAATTAAAACATGTAAGCAATATAAACAATATTATGAAACATATCAAGGGTTGGAATAACACATGCAGTATCTTAGTGGCAGTGGGGGAAAATCCTGTAAATATGTCATACCAGTGATGGGCACTGGCATCTTTTATTGCTGACGATAAATTTATTACTTCCTTAGCTGCTATTGTAGCCAATACTTTCACTTTACTTAGAGTTACATTATGGGCTGCTATCAATTTCTTTACGTCTTTAGACTTTTGTAACACTTGTTTTAACTCTTCCAGTGGCAAACTAAAATTTCCATAGGGCAAAGGTTCAGGTACCCATACAGTGGACATTATTTCTTCTAAAGTAGGCAGGAACACTATAGTTTGGTTCCCCCAAGTCAAATGATTCACATTGTATAGACATCCTGAAAATGGTCCTATGAGATTAAACTGGCTAAGGGTCTGCTTGTCGTTAGTTATTAAGCATACATGCTGTGGACCTACTTCAATATAAACCTGTAGGTTAGCTTCTGGGATTATAGTGAGTGCGCATACATTATCCTGGTGCTGCATTAGACAGGGTTCATATACAGCCAAGTTTAAGGACGCAGAGAGTCGTCCGAAACGCGTAGGCTCCGAGGACATACACCTCCACTTTTCACTCACCCAGGACCACAAGCAACTGGACTTCCTTTTAAATCTATCTCCAATAAACTTGGAACAGAAAATCCGTTTTAACTACACCGAGCGCTGGATCCTACCTTCTACCTTCTTCCTTCCTCGCTAGCTTGCCGTGTGCCGACACGAGGATCCGAGCGCCATCCATAATCCACACCACACTGGAGTGTGAAAGGTGAGCTGGAGGCTTCCTCCCCAGTTTCTTCTGTTAGGGTTCATATATCCCTGACTGTTCATTACATACATATCCTTGCTCTGTTAATTGGCACAAATCTATATTCCTTGTCTTATTTTGAGAATCTATGTGTGTTCCTTTCATTTCCGGCATCCAATATTGTCCTAATAATGTCACCGGATCAATCATTACCATTGGCATAACAATAAATTTGCATAATAGAGTAGGATTTTTCACATTGAATGCTATTAGTCTTCCTGCACACCATCTAGGTGTACACTCAGTATACTCAGGCTGTAACAATAACCACGTATCATTTCTCTTTCCTATGGGCAGAATGTCTGTCCATTGCCTAACATGACTACTAAACAATTTATTCTTAAAATTATTCATCTGTTCTTGTTGCCACATCGTTTTAAGCGTACATACTGTCCAATTTACAAAAGTTGATACATTCTGTAATGTTCTATATTCGGTCAGCATACTTTCATTAAAAACATTTAGAAACAGTTCATCTATAGCTAACCCTTTTTGCTGTAAGTCAAAGGTAGTAGGTAACCATGAGGCACCTATCCTTAATGCAGTAGTTGTGTCATCTCCCACTGAGTTTAATTTGTTCATAACTGTTTCTAACTGTATACCATTCAATACTCCTAATCCCGTTCCTACCCCTCCTCATAGCGGGTCATACCATTCTCTTTTTTGTCTATGACAGCTGGGGGATTCAGAGAAGGAAATATTGAAGTGTACATTCTCTTTCTGCTGTTCGGTTACAGCGCTCTTACAAGTGTGTGGGATTCTTTCCAGACTTTGTACTGTTATATGTGGCTTAAAACTATCTCTTAAAATTGTTATCAAGAATACAAAATATCTTCTATTTCTTATTTGGCTATTATTCATACATAATATCATCCCATCAGTTTCTTTTATTACAATCGTAGAGTTGAGCCTCTCCTTGTTGCATCTTTCATAAATCTTATTTATCATTTTGTTTCTATTTTTACTGGTTGTATATTTCTGTAGATACTGTAAATCTGGTTCATAACAACAAAACAACAGCCCTGGCGTCTCTTCTTGTATGCTAATGTTGGCTGTTTTGTCTATGTGAAGGTACACAGTCCCTCCATGTGGTCCCTTTTTCCAAGTCCCTTCGGTTGTAGTCACATTTGTAGTATAACACGGGGCATTGGCCTTACAGGTGTAGTTACCCTGCTTTCTATCCACTGTGGCATTCGCCCACCCTGTCCTGAACTGTTCCAGTGATTCTGTACTGATTACGTGTACAGGAGTAGCAGTTCTGCCTTTTTGTATAAGAGCACACGCAACAACCGCCGCAACAACCGCAAAGATCTTCATTCTTCTGGCTGAAGAACCTTTTTACAATGACTGGCGTGAATCCAGCTTGCCTTTCCTTCGAGCTTCACTGAGGTGCTTGTAACGAGTAGGACTTGAAATGGTCCGTCAAATCTTGGGTCTAGACTTTTCCTCACGTGTCTTTTGACAACGACCCAATCTCCTGGTTCTAGCTTATGCGTCCCTTCAACTGAATCGGGATCTAGAATGGAAGCAAAGACTTGTGCATACACCTTATTCAATTGTTTGTTCAGCATTTATACATAATCTGTTAGTCTACCATACTGCATTTGGAGCACCTGTGGAAAATAACATCCTAATCTGGGAGCCGACCCAAATAAGATCTCATATGGGCTGAGACCTGTTCTTTTTGTGGGCGTGTATCTTACTGAGAACAAGACTAATGGTAGACACTCGGTCCATGGTTTCCCGGTTTCTACCATTACTTTTTGGATTTTCAATTTGAGAGTCCCATTTAGTCTCTCAACCTTCCCACTGCTTTGTGGATGGTATGGTGTATGTAGGGCTTGACTTATGCCTAGAGCTGACAACACATGGTTCATGATTTCACCCGTAAAATGAGTTCCTCTGTCGCTCTCGATCACCTCTGGAACTCCATATCTGCACACCACCTCGTTGATCAGTTTCTTTGCTGGGGCTACGGCTGTAGCTTTGGTTACTGGAAATGCTTCTGGCCATCCTGAAAAGAGATCAATACAAACAAGCACATACTCATAGGTACCGACTTTTGGTAATTGAATATAGTCTATCTGTAGTCTCTGGAATGGGTAAATTGGTCTGGGTGTGTGCTTCTGTGGTACTTTTACAGTTCTTCCAATATTATGTGTTGCACAGATCATGCATCCTTGTGTAAAACTGCTGGCCATCACACTAAACCCTGGAGCATACCAGGTTTTGTTAACCAAGTCCATCATTGCCGTTTTTGACTGGTGTGTCTCTCCATGTGTTATCTGGGCCATCATTGGGAACATTGTCTTAGGCAGGCACAGTTTATTCTTGCATTGCCAGAGGCCATCTTTTCGTAGCGTTGCTCCTTGGGCCGTCCACTTGTCTTTTTCTTCTTTTGTTGCTTGTCCTTGAAGTTTTTGCAGTAGTTCCGGGTTTACAGCTGGTCTTGTTTCCTCTGGATCGTTTATCTGACATACGGCTGCTAACACGGGTAGCTTCTGTGCTGCTTGCTTTGCTGCTTCGTCTGCCAGAGCATTTCCTTTTGCCTCTGGTGAACTCACCTTAGTGTGAGCTTTTAATTTTTACTACTGCTACTTCTGTGGGTAACATCAGGGTCTCCATCAAGTATTTTACAAAGTCTGCATTCTTTACAGGTGTACCTGCAGAGGTCAAAAATTGTCTTGCCCTCCATATGGGGCCATAATCGTGTGCAATCCCAAAAGCATATCGAGAGTCAGTGTATATATTTGCTGTCTTTCCTTCTGCATGTTGGCATGCTGCTGCCAGGGCCTTAAGCTCCGCTTCTTGTGCTGAGCGGGACGCTGGTAAGGAGGCTGCTTCTAGGACTACATCTTCGGTGGTTACTGCATATCCTGTAAGAAAAGATCCTTCTACACAATACCTTGAACCATCCACAAAGAGTATTAGGTCTGGGTTTTGGAGTGGGGTATCTTTTACATGTGCGAACCCCACTGTTTCCTGGGCCATAAGGGCCATACAATCATGTTCATCAGTGTCAGGCAAAAATTGTGACCATACTTTACCTACGTCTTCTCCCCCTTGCTCCAAAGGCAGTAAGGTAGCTGCGTTCAATGTAGTACAGCGGTGTAAAGTAACCTGCTCAGGAAGAAGAAGAGCACAGGTTAATTTCAAATGTCTTGCAGTGGACAAATGCTTAGGTTGTACTTGAGTGAGAATAGCAGTAATATCATGTGGTGCAAAAACTTGGACTGTAAATGCCAGGACCAAATCTGAGGCCTTGTTTAACATTGAATTTACAGCAATGATAGCCCTCACACATGATGGGGAACCTCGGGCCACAGGGTCTAGTCTAGCTGAATAATATGCTACCGGGCGCTGCTGTGGTCCATGACTTTGTGTGAGAACTGCAGTGGCATGTCCATTTTGTTCAGTACAGTACAAAGTATATGCTTGCGTAGAGGTACTCCATGGATTGGTGTCACAAGCCGCTACCAAACACAACTCCTCCTCATTCAGCTGATAATGCAGAATACTTTGAGAATCTCACTTTTATCAGGTTCTGCAAATACTTGATTAATACAAAAACAAATAAAAATAAAACATTCCCAAAAACTTTACATCAAATTAACAATGTCCAGACAAGTTTTGTTTTGCCTTCTCCCTCATCTAAATCCATAAAGACTCGTGTGAGTGACGTCACATCGCCTCCTGTGTAACTTTGCTGGAGGGGGATGGTCTCTTACACATAAACCAAAATTGTACCTGATCAGTTCCTTCACCCTTCCCCCCTTTGTGGACTCTGCGAGAGTAATGTAGCAGAGTTCAAAACTACATCTCAACATAACACTAATTTAACCCCCTGTAATGTACAACAGCCTGAAACAAAAATGACTTTTTCCTGACAAACATTTGATCTTTACAATGACATAATTTCTATGTGAAATCAAAAATAAAACAATTGTAGTTAGTTATTCAATAAAACAGAAAATATTATCTCTGATAACATTAATTACTGCAAACCAATAAACAGTATATAAAAATAGGGAACGGTGGGGGCACATACATTTTCAAAACCCCCGTGTCTCACAGTATCTGTAGTTTAATACATCTGAATTATCAAAACACATGAAATCTGATCACATCATAACACATAAATATCGTAACTTTTATAACCAACAGCGCATGCGCAAAAGAGAAGAAATTTATTTCAGTTTGTACACATTACTGATATATATATATATATATATATATATATATCTCAGCAGTGCATATTGAGATCCCTTTGTCTCATCAGCCCTGCAGACTGCACCCAGTCAGCCCCCCTCCTCCTCCTCCCAAACACAGCACACTTTAGGGGGGAGGGAGGGGGGTCACACACTCACAGCTTCTCACAACTTCTCACAATCTTAACACTTTCAATGCCGGCAAAACAACATACGTATCTGCAATCATTTATCACACCATTGTATAGGAATTATCTACGTTAATGTTTAACCGTACAATCTGACGGCCATCATCTCTATCTTATAATTACGTGTTGTTTCATCAGTGAACTAGACTGGAACTTCTGTAAATAGAAAAAACACTACAAATGACAAAATTAACAAGGTGATTATTTCATACTGATTTGGATGGGCCGGGTGTGGCCACATCAGGGGCAGGGGGTTTCCCACCCACAATGAGGACACACTCAACATGAGGTACGGACGCCATTACCGGGCGTCGGCTGGATCAGCATTTAATGTTGTGTCCATTCATTTCAAGAACAAGATTACATTTCTTATCTCACTAGCAGCTGTTCTTCACCTCCCCCTTCTCTTATCACACTAGTTGATTCTAAATTATACCATATGGGAATTTACTATAAGGTCATTTGCAACATTAAAACAACTACTACTTCTATAACTTCCTTTGCTTTAAACTTTACTTTATAAAATATGAATTTCCTCTGACAACCTCCTGCACTTTACTTCAGTGTATTAACATCACATACATTTGTCACTAAAAGATGCTACAATCCATCTACTCCAATCTGCTTTGTCATTTGACTCTGTGTGGTTCTGGATTTACAATCCCCTAGTAAACTTACACCATTTTAACAGGTGCTTGCTCACCCATATGCCATACCTCAAAATTCATCTTCTCCTGTGGGGTCAGAGAAGCCTGCGGACGCCCTACTCTGTAATCTGGTGATCGGCCAGACTCTCGTTAAGCCGTGACTGTTGCCCATAGCCCTGCTATGATGGAGGGGACTCATACCCTTCTCTCTCAGTTTTTATCTTCACTAACAAACCCTATGGCTATTGGCTGTTAGGGAAAGTCCCACACTACGTATCTCCTACGTACACTCTGTATACACTATCCAACTGAGCCAAATTACAACCAACTAAACAATAATCCCACAAAGGATCTGCTCATTATATCATCTATATTTTTCCCGATCTAATCTTCCCACTTTTCCCATTCCACATGCCTTCATTAACTGATTCGTTCCTTGCGTTGCCTTTTTACCTTCTCTTTCCGCCACTACCTGTTTGGCTGTCAGTCCTTGTGGGTGCTCATCTCGTAATAGGAACACCAAGTTCCCCATTGTTCACTAGTTATAAGTGGTCGCCTATGGGCAGACCCTAAGTTATGTAGGGGGTAATTTTCCTGATAGGTGAATTTCTTTCTCACCTATTTTAGACAGTTACTTATCCCCTCGAAACTCCTTAATAGGAACACCAAGATCCTCATCTTGTGACTGTAAGTGGTGGCCTTTTGGCACACCCTAAGTAATTCAAGGGGTAGTTTTCCTGATAGGCAAATTTCTTTCTTGCCTATTTTCGACAGTTACTTATCCCCTTGATACTTCTTATTTTGTTACAGATTTTAGCTACTGACAGATGAATTTCTTTCTCATCTATTTTAGACAGTTCTAGTTTCCGTACTTACTTTTCTACTCTGGCCAGAGAATCTTCCCCTTTCACAGTCCTTTTATAACTAGCTTACTTTCCTCGTCTGAGACACCACTCGAGTACGTGCCCTCCGCACCATAAGAATATTCCTAATCCAAATAACAAGGCAAACGTAAAATCAAGCTGTTCTTTTGACATGCCGGATTATCAGATTGCAGAAAATTCTGGAATTTTGAGCTGAAAATCAGCGCATGATAATCTCCGCAAGTACCTCAATGCTGTACACACATTTTCGGTATTTTGCCGGATTATCAGATTGCACAAAATTTTCGATTTCTGGGCTAAAATTTAGCCTATCATAATCCCCGTAGTCACCTGAAGCATGTACACATGTTTCTGGTAATTTGCCGGATTATCGGAAGTTTTTTTCCAAAAACAATTTCCTTATTCTAAAATGCATTTGTGACACAAAACTGGGTTTCTACAACATTCATACAAATACTGTCATGGAGATCAGGCACTTTATCCTGAGGGTAGGATTACATATAGACTTGACCAGATTTTTACACTAAAAATACCCTCATGTGGCCCCTCTATCCCTCAGGAGTACTACCGGGAAGGTGACCTACCAGACAGGAAGGTGCAGAGCAGAGTTTGTAAGAATTAAGTCTTCTTACCTTGCTGCAGCAGTGGTCTGCCCGTTCCTTCGTCCGGGAGGTCGCCACTCTAGTCCCGGGAGATCCCCTAGGTGGGGTGCCGTCCTTCTCGCCTTGTCGTGGCAGGTGGGCAAACACTTTTTGATCAAAATGTGCACAGAGAACCTCCCTATGTGTAAGTAGATTTAGCAGTAATGCATATTTATTTATATTTAGTGGCTTAGGTGGCATTAGTGTTCGCAGTGTGCTGTCGCCATTTCTTTTTCTGCTAAAAATAAGAGATATATATATATATATATATAAGATATCTATCAATGCGATTGGTGCAAGTTTTAATTACTTTTTATTGAAAATTATTGTTACTTTTTGAGATACAGTTGCTTTGTACCCTGTATACAGATCAGCTGTATATAGTGCTGAGACCTTAACCCATTAGGTCGCCTATTATCGATCACATCTAAGTTGTGAACTTAGATGTGATCGGTAACAGCTCGATCCTGCAGGACCCGCTGACACTGAATCAGTCAGTACCGCTGACCTGATGGATACAGGATTCCGTGCTATATACAGCTGCTCTGTATACAGGATTCAAAGCAGCTGTATCTTAAAAAGGAAAAAATAATTTTTAATAAAAAGTAATTAGAAAGTCGCACCAATCACACTGAACCCCCCCCCCTCCCCCCTTGCAGTATAATAACCACTGAGGATGCTATGGGGGGATTATACTGCAAGGAGGGTACGGACTCTGACTGCTGTGGGGGGAGCTATACTGCGCTCAGCTTCCTGCCCCCACTAATTTAAGTGATGGGGGGTTGTCTGAGCATCTTACTGACAGCTGAGGGCTCTGTGGGGCTGAATAATCCCCCCCCCCCCCATAGAGCCCTCACTAATTACTATACTACAAGGTGGGGGTCTGGGCATTTATCTGACTGCTAAGGGCTCTAATGGGGCGGATTCTCCTTAGAGTCCTCAGCAGTCAGTCAGATGCTCAGACCCCGCTAACCTTGCAGTATGGTAGCTAGTGAGGACTCTATGGGGAAGATTATTCCCCCCTATAGAGTCGTCGGCTGTCAGTAAGATGCTCAGACCGCCTCTTGTGGAATCCCCTGCCCTTCAGCGTCGGCTGATCACTTTTGAATTAGCGGGCGCAGGTTTATGGGGAAGCTTTATACATCGCTCATCTTCCTGCCCTTACTAATTTAAATGGGGTCGGCCAACGCTGGGGGGGCCGGGAGTATACTGCAAGGGGGGTCTGGGTGTTTTACTGACAGCAGAGGGCTCTATAGGGGGGAATTATCCCCCCCATAGAGCCCTGACTAGTTACTATACTGCAAGGTTAGGGGAGTCTGAGCATCAGACTGACTGCTCTAAAGGGGGGGGCAGAATCCCCCCTATAGAGCCCTGGGCAGTAAGTCAGACGCTCAGACACCCCCCCCCCATCCAACAAGTTAAGGCAGGAACGTACCTCGTGCGTCTCGTCACTTCTCCTCTTCGCTCGACCACTCCTCCTGCAGACCTGCTCCTCTCTGGCGGCGCGTGCTGCATACAGCGTCAGAGAGGAGGAGGAGTGTTACAGACGTGCCCATCATGCGGCACGTCTGTTAAGTCTGCATGCCCCCTCCCCCGGTCCAGTCCGTCCCTGGCTGAAAATGCCGCCCCCCATTTTCGGGTAGTTGGTGCCGCCTGAGTGTGTCAGCTCACCTCACCTCATGGCAGGTGCGGCACTGCAAGTAGCTATTTTAAGAGGAACTGCAATAAATCCATAGTCCATTATATTGTATATGAAAGATATTTTACATGTCTTTGGCAATTTAGTAAACGATCACAATGGGATTCAGTGCTTAGAAGAGAACAGAGATAGAAACATAAGGGTATGTTCACGCGGCATAAATGTGCCATAGGCAAATCTGTTGTGGATTTTGCAGAATGAGGGTGACGGAGCCGCGGCACGTTGGGCGAGGAACGGCTTGACCGGGTGGGGAGACACTTCGCATGCGCCAAGAGGCGGAGTTCGGCAGAAGAATTGGATGAAGAAAGGAGCGTTTGTGAGGATGTCCGTGGAAGAGCTGATGGCGCGTGTGCAGGAGATGGCGGAGGATCGTGGGCAGGACTGGCTGGCGATGCAGGTGTCCGGGATGAGGTCGGCTGCGGCAGAGTCTGGGAGGCCGGTGAGGATTTCCAGGCTGCCGGTGCGGCGGAGCCCCAGCCCCATGAGGCCTACCAGGAGGCGCAGGAGCGGAGACAGAGGACGGCGGGAAGCGAGGTGCGGAAAGAGACGAGGCCTGTGTCTGGACGGGGTCCTGTGCGGAGTGGCTCGTCGCCCATCAGAGTCAGGCAAATGGATGCTGTGACTGCCGGAGAGGGCCCGGTCCGGCCTCTCGTGGTGAGGGGTAGCGTAACCGCGTGTGATGGTGTGTCTGGTGTGGGTGGCGCTCGGCCACCGGAAGGTCCTGCACCAGATGCGGTGAGGCGGCACATGGAGGAAGATGATCGGGCTCCTGAGGCTACAGGCGGGGCCCCTTCCAGAGGGCTTGCGGCTTTGAAGACGGGTCAAGCCCGGGACGACCGTTTAGTTGATGTCCCCTCGTTTGTCCGTAGGATGGAGGTGAGGACCGAATCAGCGAGTTAAACGGTGACTGGGGACAGATACCGCAGGTCAAGGACGAGGACGGTCAGCAGGGAGAGGAGTCGATTGGATCAGGACAGTTGTTCCACGGGTGGTGCGGACAGGCGCAGCTGTGGAGGTTCAACTGTTCGGCGCCGTCCAGAGCATGGTGTTGGAGTGGAATCGAGGAGGAGGTCTTCGGTGTATGGGCAGGAGGCCTTATCATCGGCGCCGCAGGGTGGACGATCAGTGTGGATGGACGCCGCTGGTGGGAGCCGTGGTGATCCGGGTAGAAGGACCATGGAGCGGCAGTGGGAGCTTCAGTTGTAGAAGTACACTGGTGAACCAGGTGGTCGGGCTTCAGGAGGTGGAGGCGAGTGCTGTGGGGCGTCTGGTGACTTGGTTAAAGTTTTAGGTGAGGTTAGGGATTTGCTAGTGGCCTGAGGTGTTAGTGCAGACGCGGTGGTTGACCCTGGCGTGGTGGGGGCATGGAGGTCGGTTACGGGTTCTGTGTTTTTTTCTGAGGTGGGTAGCGGTGCGAATCGGGAGGAATGCTTGTCGCAGGTCGGGGAAACTTCGTGGGGGGGGCTGGGGACGTGGCATGAGTGGGGGTGGGTCCCGTGGCGGATGTAGCTTTTTTCGCTATTGCCATTAGACGAGTTCCCGGAGTTGAAGGAAACGGATGGGGCTGACAAACAGAAGAATAGGAGGAGGAGCGAAAACGTCGGTATCGGAAAATTCCGAAACCGTTTGGAAACTGGCTGAGGTCTTTTTGCGTTTTTGCGAGTGTGTGGAGGACGAAATTTCCTAATAGGTGCGCATCTTTGTTTTGCTACGTGGAAGGTATCTCTGATGCCTGTAAGACTTATGGGGGGCTAGCGTGGTGGCGGTATGACGAGCAGTTTCGTCAACGCTTAGCGTCTTGCCCGTCTATGAGGTGGGACCAGTTGGACCTGCCTTTGTGGATGCGGTTGATAATGGCCCAGCGCCCGTCCACCTTTCAGCCCAGGGCCGGAGGACAATCATCCGGCCAAGCAATGGGTAACAAAAAAGGAGTTTGTTGGCTGTTTAACGACGGACAATGTAAAGCTGAGGTGTCGTGTAAATTTCGACACGAATGTTCTGGGTGCTTTAAACACCTCCACATGCTTTAAGCGCTCTGGCAAATGACCGGGGGAGTTTGGCAAAGGGGAAGACGCCGGTGAACCTCGGCGGGATGCTGCCGTGGCTAGGATGGTACGGTAACAGGCGACATGCAAAACTATTGCAGGAGGGGTTTTTGGATTCCTGGTAGTGGGGGAGGATAGATTTGGGGGGTTCGGGTAGACTCAAATCGGCGGTGCAATTACCGGAGGTGGTCAAAGCCAAGCTATGCACGGATGTGGCTCTGAGTAGGATGGGGGGCCCCTTTTCATGCCCTCCTTTGGTGGATTTGTGGGTGTCCCCATTGGTGGTGGTTCCAAAGAAATAACCGGGGAAGTTTCGGATGATTCATCATTTGTCTTTTCCTAAGGAGGCTTCGGTCAACGACGACATAGATAAGGATTTATGTTCGGTTTCGTATGCGTCCTTTGATCGGGCCGTTGATTTGGTTCCGGAGGCTGGCCTGGGGGCTTTGTTGGCAAAGGCCGACGTGGCATCCGCTTTCCGTCTTCTCCCAATTCATCCTGAGAGTCACCCTCTTTTGGAATG
This sequence comes from Rhinoderma darwinii, assembly GCF_050947455.1. Lineage (NCBI taxonomy): Eukaryota > Metazoa > Chordata > Amphibia > Anura > Rhinodermatidae > Rhinoderma > Rhinoderma darwinii. Next base: position 243,925,652 of record NC_134687.1, on the reverse strand, counting down.
TTTTTTTGAAGGGGCTTATTTTTTGGTTTTATGCCTGCCAATGGGATGTTCGTTATCATGCTCCTACTTTGAGGCGTTTAGCACATTTGTGGAGTGGGTGGTGAAGGAATCGTCGGGTTGTGATAGCATCATTCCTTACCTTGATGATGTCTGGTGTGTGGGGCCGGCGGGGTCCGCAATGTGTCATCACATTCTGGCGGAGGACAAAACGGTGGGGCCGGTATCCTGTTTGACCTTTCTGGGATTGGAATTGGATTCGGTGGCCGGTGTTTGTCGGTTGCCGGACGATAAGCTGTCTGATCTCAGATCCGAGGTAGTGAAACTTTAAGGACTCAAGAAAGTGAAGCTGCAGTCCCTTCAATCGGTTTTGGGTAAGTTGAATTTTGCTTGCCGAGTCATTCCGATGGGTAGGATTTTTAGCTGACGTTTGTGCACGGTGACCTCGGGAGTGGTGGCTCCCCACCATTATGTGCGGATCACCAAGGCTCACCGGGAGGATCTCCAAGTGTGGGACAAATGTTTGGTGTCTTTCAATGGGGTTTTGGTTTTTCAAGCGAGTTTGGTGGATTCTGTGGAGTTGGGCCTTCAGACTGATGCGTCCGGTAGTGTGGGCTTTGGTGCCCTGCTAGGTGGTGTGCGGTGAAATGGCCCTTGTCTTGGTCTGGTTCTTCGATACTGAGGAATTTGACCTTCTTGGAGCTGTTTCCGATTCTGGTGGCGGTGCATGTTTGGGAAGAGGAGTTCATGAATAGGCGGGTGGTGTTTCTGTCTGACAACATGGGGATCGTGCATTCAATTAATAATTTGTCTTCTGTTTCTGATCCAGTGGTCCGTTTGTTGAGGGAGTTGGTGTTGCAATGTTATCCTTTGAATGTGCTTTTCGGGCAAAACATGTGCCCGGGGTTTTGAACATTGTAGCTGATGCCCTTTCCCGTTTTCAATGGGCGCGCTTCCGGGAGGTGGAGCCAGAAGCCGAGGAGATCGGGTGCGCATTCCCTCCCTGCCTGTTGTCCGTGGTCATGCCATGATGGATGAACTGATGCAGAATTCTTTGGCGCCGTCTACTTGGAAATGTTATGGCAAGGTCTGGGGTGCATTTATGGAGTAGCGAAAGGAGTTTGGGGGTTCAGAAATAAAGCCGGAGTCTCTCGAGGAGGCTCTTGAGGCTTTTGTGGTACACTTGGTGGAATTGGGGGTGTCGGCGTCTAGTGTGGAACTAAATCTGTCAGCCCCAGCTTTCCACTTTAAATTGGTGGGATGGGATGACATGACTAAAGGCTTTCGAATATGGCAGGCCCGGAAGGGGTTGAAGCCCTAGAAGAAGTCGGTGGACACCAGGCGGCCGATTACGGCTGGTCTATTGGGTAGTTTGATTGGGAGCTTGAATGGGATTTGTCTGTCGGGCTATGAGGTGGGGTTGTTTTTGTTAGTTTTTTCTTGAGCCTTTTTTGGGGCGTTTAGGGTAGGGGAGTTAGTTAGTGGCAGTAAGACCCGTCCTGGGGGTATAAGGATGAAAGTTGGGGCTAGGGGTGAGGGGGTAGTTAGAATATGGTTACAGGGGTCGAAAACTGATCAACTTCAAAAAGGCGGTGGTTCTGTCGGCAATCTCTGATTCCCGGATCTGCCCGGTGGCCAATTTTGAGGTTTTCTTGCGGGCCCGTGGAGTTGCTCTCCCGGGTCCACTGTTCGTTCATGAGGATGGTGCCCCGCTGTCGCGTTACCAATTTTTAGCGGTGCTCAGGAAGGGTATTTGTAGTTGGAGGGGCAAGGAAGCCGAATTTGGCATGCATTCCTTTAGGGTGGGGGCGGCTACGGAGGCTGCTCGACTGGGATTGGGAGTGCGGGGGGTAAAGCGAGTGGGCAGATGAAAGTCCGGGGCATACAGGAGGTATGTTTGGCCTGGAAGGGTGTGGATGCCTTTGGTTTAGGGGGGTAGTGGTGTGATTGTGGGGGGGGCATGTTGCTTGATGGCGGGTGACTTTGCTTTTGTTGCAGGCTCCTCTCCGGCTGTGGCGTGGATTTCGGTCACTCGTTTATCTACTGGGCTCATCGGAGGGCTGGAGTAAGGCGAAATGGAGAGAGGCTTGGGTTTCCAATGGCACAGTTGGACTTACGTTGGTTCGGCTACAGGGGTCTACGGTGGGACGATGTAGTGAACGAAGTAATTCGTCTGGCAAGAATGGTTGGCCATCCGAAGATATTGGTTTTACACGTTGGTGGCAACGATCTGGGACTGAGGACACAGAGGTACTTGATTCATACCATAAAGAGGGATGTGGTCCGTCTGTTGGGAATGTTGCCTGGAGTTCGGTTGGTCTGGTCAGAAATGGTGCCAAGGAAGGTGTGGAGATATTCCAGGGACTTTGGGGCATTATGCCGATCCCGTGGGAAGGTTAACAAGGAGGTGGCTCCTTTGGTGCGTCTCCTTGGGGGTGTTGTGGTGCGTCACCGTCTGCTGGAAGGTGGGACGTCTGGATTGTTCCGTCCCGATGGGGTGCATCTGACGGACGTTGGCCTGGACATATTCAACGTCTGGCTGCAGGACTGCTTGGAAGAGGCCTTGGCGTTGGTTGGAGGAGCGCAGCCGGCATGAGGTGTCATACGGCTGGCTCTAGTCAGCATGGGGGTAGGCTGAAAAAAGGGGAGTCTGAGCGCATGCTCACTCAGTTATAAACTGGGTGGGGCATGAAGACCATCCCCTTTCTGGTAAAATGTTTTCATTTTATGTTAATTATGTTAATTTATGTTCATTTTTGATTGATTTAGATAACAGTTTGTTATATGGCTGGCTAACGTTTTTTTGAGGGTATCTGTACGGATGTAGAGAGAGAGGTTGTATTTAATAAATCGCCTTGGCCAAAGTTTATCCAACCTGGTTCTGAGTATTTCTTTAAGGTTTAGAAATAAAGGAGAAAGTTATCCCATCCACCGGTCATGAGAGTGACGGAGCCGCGGGGAGGAGCGGCTTGACCAGGTGGGGAGACACTGCGCATGCGCCAAGAGGCGGAGTTCGGCAGAAGAGCCGGACGAAGGAAGAAGAAAGAGCGTGCGGAGAAGGCAGGGGGGGAGCTGTTAATGACTGGGGTACGGTTGTGTTTGAAACCATGAAAAAAAATAATAATAATTAAAAAAATGTAAAAAAAAAAAAGGATAATGGTTGACAGCAAGTGTCAGGATGGGGGAAAATGCACTTTTTGCCTGGATGGAGATATTGCTTTGTGATTGGCACATTGTGTTGGGGATTGGGGGGTTATGTGATTTTTTGTCAAGGCGGGCGTTAGTCAGGATGGGGGCCGTGGTAGGCTGGAAAGTTTATCCAACATATATCTCTGAGTATTTCTTTAAGGTTTAGTAATAAAGGAGCAAGTTATCCCATCCACCGGTCAAATAAGTAAAATAATGTTTTAAGGTGCTGAATCACTATTGATAAGTCAGATACCTGTGCTGTTAACCATTCATTAAAAACTTTTTAGCTATCATTATTATTGCATGAGCTATTGGGGGTAGATGAGATACATTAGTACTGAGGGTGGAGAGTTTGTATGTTTACAGGCATGGAATAAGGGCTAATTGGCTATGGGGCCTAACATTTCCTTGAAGAAGCTTGTCTTGTTCAACCTAAATCTTGGCAGAATCCTGAATGTGTGAACATTGCCTAATGCAGGAGATTCATCAAAAGTAGAAGGGAAGGGAAGTGGAGCAGTTGACTATAGCAACCAGATTTTACACCTCATTTTTCAGAGATTCTTTTGAAAATGAAAGCACTTTCCATTTGCACTACTTTTGATAAATCTCGCACACCACTTAACTTGCAAGACTCCCATATCACTTACACATACAGAAAACACGAATAAAAATGTTCATATTACACCCCATATATTATAGCCAACAATGGCAATTAAGTAAATGCATCTAAATTATAAACTAACAGGCAGCATGCGCTTATTTCTAAACTGCCACAAAAATCATATAACTTCACCTGTATAGCAATTTTAAAGGATAGCTAAACTTTGAAAAAACTTTTGACATGTCATAGTGACATGTCAGAAGGTTTGATTGGTCCAAGCACTGAGACCCCCACTGATCACTAGAATGAAGCGGCAGAAGCGCTCGGTTGAGTGCTCTGCCGCTTAGTTTCTGATTGTTTTTCCTTGAAAGGGGAGCGAGCTGTGTACGAACTCATCATAGATGTTCTATTGAGCCCGTACACCGCTCTGAGGAAAGCTGATCAGAAACTAAGTGGCACAGCGCTCATTTTAGGAATTTTGATCGGTGGGGGTCTGAGCACTGAGACCCCCACCGATCAAAATTTCTGACATGTCACTATAAGATGTTAAAAGTTTTTTTCAAAGTTTAGTTACCCTTTAAGATATCCTATGGAGCTGAGTCACAGAAGTGAGCAGAGTGATTACAATAGAATCACTGCAAAGTACAAACTTCCAATAAAATATAAAGAGGGAAAGAAGAACAAAAGTCATATTTTGGCGTTTCATCCCATGTGACCATTGCAGCCAATCACAGGCTGCAGCATCACATGGCCTGCAACGTCATCAAGGGAGGCCGGACTACGTGCAGAGAAGAGGGAGGGAGTAAGTATGAACGGCTTTGAAAAAATTCAGTTTAGAACGGAAGGTGCTGCAGGTTCAAGGTCGGATACGCTGCACAGTTTTTACGCAGCGTATCCGACCCGTGGGAACACGGCCTAAGAGTAGTGAGACTATCTGGGTCTGGACGCCTTTCTTGAACAAGATAATATCAGAAGTTATATGTACAACATTGCTGGATATGGGTCATTTGATCCAGGGATTTTTTTCTGATTCAAGTTATAACTAGAAAGTGCTGGGCCCCAGAGCAACTTTTTAATAACACCACCCCACTCCCCTCCCAAGCATTTACAAGATCCATGTGAAAGTGTTTAAAAATCATAAGTAGTACTCCCAGTATGACCTGACAAATGATCAGAGCAATGGGACAATGGTATAACACACAAGCCACATAAGTTGAAAATGGGGATATGGGAGTCATCAAACCTCAGGTTAGACCCTCGAATAAATTCAGATTAAACATCTAAATTAATTCAGAACCCCAGACCAGACCCTTTAAATTAATTCAGAACCCCAGGCCAGACCCTTAAATTAATTCAGAACCAAAGACCAGACCCTTAAATTAATTCAGAACCACAGACACGACCCTTAAATTAATTCAGAACCACAGACCAGACCCTTAATTTCATTTGGACTCCTGACCAGACCCCTGAACTATAATCAGACCATAAGACCAAACCCCTACATAATTAACCTGATAAATCAATGTTTTTGGTAGAAGTGATATTTCTACACAGTAAATAATTTACATGTTAGGGTATGTTCACACGGCCTATTTTCGGACGTTTTTCTGTCCGTAAAAGCCCCAAAAATGGCTGAAAAATCGGAAGCAGAACGCCTCCAAACATCTGCCCATTGATTTCAATGGGAAAAACGACGTTCTGTTCCGACGGGCCGTTTGTTTACGCAGGCGTTTTGAAAAACGGCCGCGTAAAAAAATGGCCACGAAAAAAAAGTGCAGGTCACTTCTTGGGACGTTTTTGGAGCCGTTTTTCATAGACTCTATTGAAAACAGCTCCAAAAAACGTGAGTGTCTTAAAAAACGTCTGAAAATACGGAGCTGTTTTCAAGGGAAAACAGCTCCTGATTTTCAGACATTTTTTAATTTGCGTGTGAACATACCCTCAGTGTATAAAAAAACAGAGCCAACAATTAGGACATGCTGCTCATTCTGAGTAATTGAATCATTCATTGAAAGGGGCTTGTTCAAAATAATAGCAGTGAGGAGTTAAATTGGTGAAGTCCTAATTCTGTAGAATAACAGGCAGTGGCGTAACTACCACAGTAGCAGCCGTAGCGGCTACTACGGGGCCCGCGGCATGGGCAGGCACATTACATTATGTCATTATGTACCAGGCCTGGCGGCACGGGCCCCCTCATGCCTAGTAGCATCACTAACACTAGGCATCCGGGGGGGCCCGGATGCTCGGTACTAGCCACTGCACTGCCACATTTGAATAGGACGGCGATGCTGGAACCTGGATCAGGTGGTAGGAGCGCTCAGGCCGGGAGAGGATAGGGGGCGGAGCTAAAGGGAACGAACAACGCAAAACTTCGGGCGGAGGACAGTCAGGACGGCCAGAGTACTATCTCATAGGATGGGTGGAGGACAGTCACAGGACGGGTGGAGGTCGTGCAGAGGACAGGTAGATTAAGTTAAAAAGTTCATGGGAGAAGGGAGAAGGGAGAAGTTTTTAGGTAGAAAAATCTGCCTCAAAATTCCTTCCGGAATTTTGAGGCATATTTTGACCTACCGGCAGAACACTTCCCGCATGTTTTGTTGCGTTTTTCGGCCATTGGGCAGTGGGCAGAAAAAGGCAGCGAAAAACGCATTTTCTGCCTGACATTGTTGTCAATGGGAAGTCAGAGACAGAAACGCACGAAGAAAGGACATTACGCTTCTTTTTCCCGCAGGCGTTTTTTACCGCTCGCAGGAAAAATCCCATGGATTTCAATGGGAGGCACTTTTGGACGCTTTTTGCCACGGTTTCCGCGTAAAAAAACTCAGTGTGAACTCCCCCTAACACCTATACTGAAGCCTTAAGGCCCTGTTCACACAGAGTTTTTGGAGGCATAAAAATCTGCCTCAAAATTCCGTCTGGTTTTTACCGCTTGCTGGAAAAAAAACGCATCCATTTTCGTCCGTTTTTTGACACGTTTTCCGACATGGTTTCCGTGTCAAAAAGCATGCTGGAAAAACTCAGTGTGAGCTCTCCCTAACACATATACTGAAGCCTGCCTGGCCCTGCCCTCTGCCACGTTATATAATTTCAAACTTCACACACATTACATTAAAGGGGTCCTCTGGGCATTTTATATTGATGGCCCATCCTTAGGATAGACCATCAATATCAGATCAGTGGGGGTCCGTGATTGATGGGACCATAGCGTTCGTCTGACTTTTCCCAGTTAACAAGCACAATACCGTACACACACGGGGCGACTGTGCCTGGGATTGCATTCAAGTGAACAGGACTGAGCTGGAATCCCAGGCACAGCTGCTATCAATGTGTACAGCGTTGTGCCTGGTAAACACTGAAGAGGCCAAGGCGACGAGTACTACGGCCCCTTCAAAAAAGCTGATCGGTGGGTGTTCCGGGAGTTGGACCCACGCCGATCTAATATTGATAACCTATCCTAAAGATAGACCATCAATAAGAAAGGTCCAGAGGACCCCTTTAACACCCTAACGACATGCCACGTACATGTACGTAGCAGCCATCTTGGGGAAATATGGAACGGGCTGAGCGCCCCCCCCCCCCCCATACTCAGCAGGTGTCGGCTGTATAATACAGCCCAGTGATGCAGTGTAGCTATAGGGGTTGCAGTGGTCACAATTGCGACCTGGCCCCGAAGAAAGGGGGCCCGTTGCCCAACGCGCCATGACTATTATAAATTACTATAGTAACCAGGGCCTATGTAATAAACTACAAGGACCCCTGTTAGTATAGTAACAATATACTTACCCTCCTCGTTCCCGAGCACAGCTTAGGTCCTGACGTCTTTTTCACATCTTGACGTTGCGGCTCTGGATGGCATCAGGACCTTTGGTGCGCCCAGAGCCGAAGAGAAGGGTAAGCGAAACATTACTGTCTGTTGGGGCCCTGTATGTAAGCCTACCACATGTGTTACTAATGTTTGGGATTTTTTACAGATTCGGTTGTTGGACTACGTCGGATTAGAGGACTACTTCGATAATGACTTTTTTATTCTAAATAAAATGGTTAACGAGGGTTGTGTGTTTTTGTTTTATTTCAATAAAATACTTTTTCTATGTCTTTTTATTTTTTTAACACTTTATTTCTATCTCTTTAGTAATGGCCACTGGCTGAATGACAGCGTTCATTACTAAGGAGAGACTTAGTGTTAGCCGATGCAGAGGCTAACACTAACCCCCATTATTACCCCGGTACCCACCACCACCAGGGGTGCCGGGAAGAGCCGGGTATGATCCAGTACCTGGACAACAGATAAATGTGCTGAGCACAAAAGATTCCCCAAATTTCCCAGCTGCTATTGGATTGTTGTATTCATTAAAATATAGCTTTTATTATTTAAATTAGAAACAGGTTACAGCAAATGAAGTGAATGGCTGTACAAAATTTAGTGAGGTTAAAAAAAAATTCAAAGACGGTTGCTCTAACGTTCGAGATCTAGTGAGTATTTGGATCTCAGAGATGAAGTGTGTCAGGCATGGGCGGCAGCTGCAGGCTGCTCAGACAGCCTCTGGTATCACACGATAGTAGAGTTAGTTAGTTAGACCGACAATGATTCTAAAAAAGCGCTAGCCCCCCTGACATGTTTCACTGCAACAGCAGCGTTTTCAGGGGATAATTTCAGGGCTATTACTCGCGCGTGCGGTTGTCTCTTCCTTATATAGTGGGGAGACACACCTACCGAGGTGTGTCATCCCCCTGGGGCAGCCAATAGAATTTGTAAATAAAGACGAGCCTTCTCTGTGTTTGATTGACACGGAGGCCTGCCTATACAGTGAGGGGGCCGCTGTTCCAGTCGCATGCGCACCACAGTCAAGTCGGGTAATAGAATTTAGAGCTCTCAGAGGGTCGCTGTCATCACCAAGAAATAGGTAATAACGGCGGGTGAACAAAGCACTATGTGTACATGTGCATTTTATATATTGCCAGCTAGGTCTTGATTGTCCTCCATATAGTGAAGTTGCTTGATGAAAAAATATATGTATGTATAGCCGAATTTCATGAATGTATATATCTGTATATACAGATAGTAATTTGTTAGTAGAATGAAAATATCTAGCACGGCGCATACGCGCCTTGGTTTAATCGGATCATAAAGTTGTGATATTTAGGAGGACTGCTATCATCATCAAAGGCATCGTGATGATTTAAAGTGGCCATTATTAAGGCTGCTCTCATCATCAATAGATGCCACAGTAGAATAATGCGCTATGTGTACAGACGTACTACTTGTTATCGGCTAGGTTTAAATCTGCCTGTGTAGAAAGCTAAATATGTATAGCCATATTAGCTGTAATAAAAGACCAAATATCAATTGAGACATATGAATGCCCTAGGTTAAATCAGATAGTGGAGTTATGAAGTTTAAGACCACTATTATCAAAGAATGATGCTGCGATAGGGTAGAACGCTGCGTATAGGGACATTCTATATATTGTGAGCCATTTAGGAGTTTTGGCCGTGTTTGATAAGATGCCTTTTATTTTTACGTTTGAATTTGCCTACATGTAGTAGTACTGCTTGGATTAACAATGTAAATATATATGTGCCTTTGAGGACAATAGTAGTGATAAAAAATACTAGCAATAGTGTCCAACTGGTAATGGCCTATATAAGAGAAGAGAAAAATTATATAATTTTCAAATTGTACAACAACCAATAAATTATACGCCTATAGTAAGGTCTGCTTGGGTAAATATACGAATGTATATACAGGTGTTGGTATGTTTATAAAGAAGGACCTGTATTACTTTGTGGTTGGTTGGTAAGTAGTAGTTTGTATTGAATGTATTTGACAGTTCCAGTGACTGTGATGATGTTAGATAGGTGAATATCTAGGGAAAATTAATAGATACTGAAAGGGAAATGTGGGAGAGAACCTATAAAAGAGTTATGAAGAAGACTGTATGAAAGACTATAAGAAGGCAGCGTAAGTGAAGCCTTCATTAAGACCATTGGGACTGAGGGAGTTGAGTCTGTGTATCCAACGTGCTTCTTCTTGTAGTAATTTTTTGTCTAGGTTACCAGAAAAATTACTACAAGAAGAAGCACGTTGGATACACAGACTCAACTCCCTCAGTCCCAATGGTCTTAATGAAGGCTTCACTTACGCTGCCTTCTTATAGTCTTTCATACAGTCTTCTTCATAACTCTTTTATAGGTTCTCTCCCACATTTCCCTTTAAGTATCTATTAATTTTCCCTAGATATTCACCTATCTAACATCATCACAGTCACTGGAACTGTCAAATACATTCAATACAAACTACTACTTACCAACCAACCACAAAGTAATACAGGTCCTTCTTTATAAACATACCAACACCTGTATATACATTCGTATATTTACCCAAGCAGACCTTACTATAGGCGTATAATTTATTGGTTGTTGTACAATTTGAAAATTATATAATTTTTCTCTTCTCTTATATAGGCCATTACCAGTCGGACACTATTGCTAGTATTTTTATCACTACTATTGTCCTCAAAGGCACATATATATTTACATTGTTAATCCAAGCAGTACTACTACATATAGGCAAATTCAAACGTAAAAATAAAAGGCATCTTATCAAACACGGCCAAAACTCCTAAATGGCTCACAATATATAGAATGTCCCTATACGCAGTGTTCTACCCTATCGCAGCATCATTCTTTGATAATAGTGGTCTTAAACTTCATAACTCCACTATCTGATTTAACCTAGGGCATTCAAATGTCTCAATTGATATTTGGTCTTTTATTACAGCTAATATGGCTATACATATTTAGCTTTCTACACAGGCAGATTTAAACCTAGCCGATAACAAGTAGTACGTCTGTACACATAGCGCATTATTCTACTGCGGCATCTATTGATGATGAGAGCAGCCTTAATAATGGCCACTTTAAATCATCACGATGCCTTTGATGATGATAGCAGTCCTCCTAAATATCACAACTTTATGATCCGATTAAACCAAGGCGCGTATGCGCCGTGCTAGATATTTTCATTCTACTAACGAATTACTATCTGTATATACAGATATATACATTCATGAAATTCGGCTATACATACATATATTTTTTCATCAAGCAACTTCACTATATGGAGGACAATCAAGACCTAGCTGGCAATATATATAATGCACATGTACACATAGTGCTTTGTTCACCCGCCGTTATTACCTTTTTCTTGGTGATGACAGCGACCCTCTGAGAGCTCTAAATTCTATTACCCGACTTGACTGTGGTGCGCATGCGCCAAGAACGGCATGCGACTGGAACAGCGGCCCCCTCACTGTATAGGCAGGCCTCCGTGTCAATCAAACACAGAGAAGGCTCGTCTTTATTTACAAATTCTATTGGCCGCCCCAGGGGGATGACACACCTCGGTAGGTGTGTCTCCCCACTATATAAGGAAGAGACAATCGCACGCGCGAGTAATAGCCCTGAAATTATCCCCTTAGGACGCTGCTGTTGCAGTGAAACATGTCGGGGGGGCTAGCGCTTTTTTAGAATCATTGTCGGTCTAACTAACTAACTCTTCGTGTGATACCAGAGGCTGTCTGAGCAGCCTGCAGCTGCCGCCCATGCCTGACACACTTCATCTCTGTGATCCAAATACTCACTAGATCTCGAACGTTAGAGCAACCGTCTTTGAAATTTTTTTTAACCTCACTAAATTTTGTACAGCCATTCACTTCATTTGCTGTAACCTGTTTCTAAATTAAATAATAAAAGCTATATTTTAATGAATACAACAATCCAATAGCAGCTGGGAAATTTGGGGAATCTTTTGTGCTCAGCACATTTATCTGTTGTCCATTCCAATTTGTCCCTGCCAGCTGCTAGGGTCTCTGTTAATTTTTCTAATCGATCGTGGGTTAATCACCCTTCTCTCCTGACCCTCCTGTATCTGTATCACTTTAATTAACAATTTCTAGGGAAATTTCACAAACCCCATAGGGGTATGGCGAGTTTTCTTTCCAAGAAACTCAATCCAGATGATCTATCATCTGAGGCGGCACTGGTGTTTTCCACAGATAACATACCTTTGCACAAGTGTGACGTACAAACAGCATTTAGAGACATACAGAAAACGTATAAACAATATGTCCGCTCATGCTGGGAAATCACCAGTCTAGAAACCTACATCCAGCAGAAGATTATTTACAGAGGGCTACGTATAAATATTACTCCCAACTCGTATCGTAATGATAATACGTTTACCCAGGGCTGGGAACAACTATTAACTGAAAGTTCTCTACGCATGCTACACTATTTGCTGGATTTCGAAAAAAGAGATTTTAGCAAGATTAGCACACAATTAGAAAAATAAATCAGTGACATACAAACGTTTAATTCTGAACCAGATTTTGTGGACTGCGAACTTAGATTACAAAAAAATATAGAACATCTCCAAAAAGAAATCAAGGAAAGAAAACATCGCAAATATATAAGGGACCGTAGAGACTTCGACACCGGCCAAGTATACACCTATCGTACCCGTAATCCTCCTTCTCAGAATCGTATCTATAGACCTGAAGAATTTTCTGAATCAGACATCTCTGGTCCTGACGAACCCAAACGATCTTCTGCTGATAATAGGTTAGGAGCAAAACGCAAAATCAAAACTAACAAATATAATCCCTCTAAGAGAACATACACCATTTCAAACAAAAGCAATACAACATGTCCTGGTTACAGTGGACAACAAACTATCACTTCTATGCCCTTTTCAGTATCTTCCTATACACGTTCGGCATCCACATCCAAAACAACAAATATGCCATCAACATCAAACATGCCAACGACTCCATCCCCAATAGGGATCAATGCAGCAACTACAGGGAGAAATACCTCCACAGTAGCGAATACAGGCTCTTTTCTAACAGGCCCACCAAATGCGTTTCCTTTTTTAGGAATAAACCAAACTCCGTGGAATCATACAAAATAAATAAAGAAGGCAACCAAATCTCGGATGATCTGCAAATCTGCAACTTATCATCTGTCCAGCTGAGCTCACATAAAAAAACACTCTTATGCAAGGGTCTTTCCTACACCCCCACTTTTGCATTCGATGAGTTCACCTGGACTAAAGATATTCATCTTTTTGCAAGAAAATTAGCCCTGCACAAACATTTTAAAACCAATACCAATACTCACCAGTTTGACTATGCCGAGTTAAGAACCCTGCAGGCTTTGGAATATCTAGAAAATGAAAACGAATATAGAGTCAACACAGCTACAGGCCCTTTTTCATCACTAAGACCAAAATCACATATGACCCCCCTTTCACGCAGTTTGCACATATCGATATTTTTGTTAAGTTGGTTAGTGCAGAACTCAAAAAACTTAAAACACAAAAGCATGGAATTAGGAACAATCTGAGTCCTGAGGAACAGATCGCTTTAGAGACACTATGCAACAACAATGAGATCGTACTAAAATCATCTGATAAAGGTGGTAATATTGTCATCCAAAATAGAGACGACTACACATCCATGGTCCATAGGCTGTTGGATGATACAGCAACCTACACCATTTTAGAGAAGAAACCCACTGAGTAATTTCTCTTGGAATTAGATCTCCTTCTCAATGAGGCCAAATCTAAAGAATTAATTACTCAGGATGAATATAAATTTATGTTCAATGCTAAACCAACACTATCTACGTTTTATGCAGTACCCAAGATCCATAAGAACACCAGACCAGTCCCCGGTAGACCCATCGTATCGGGTAATGACAATTTAACCCAGGGAATAAGTATATATGTCGATGAGATCTTGTCCCCATTCGTCAGAGCCCTATCATCTTTCCTCAAAGACACCAAAGACACTCTCACCAGAATCCAAGAGATCAATGTCTCCACCACTACACTAATTGCCACAATAGACGTAGAGTCCCTCTACACTAATATCAAACACGAGCTTGGTATAAAAGCAGTTCAGCACTTCCTGAACACAAAAGGTACACAATTTCATGCACACAGTAGCTTCACTATTTCTCTTCTTCAATTCCTTCTCACGCACAATTACTTTCTTTTTGATGGTAAGTTCTACCACCAACTTAAAGGCACAGCCATGGGCACAGTCTGCGCACCCACTTACGCTAACTTATTTCTGGGGTGGTGGGAAGACACATTAATTTTTAATGAGGACTTATTATTTTACACTAGTCACATTTTATTTTGGGGCAGGTATATAGATGATATACTAGTTTTTTGGGACGGTGATAAGACACTTTTTCTTAATTTCATGGATATTCTCAACAACAACACTATAGGAATGCACTTCACTCACCAAATACACACCAATCAAATTAATTTTCTCGACCTTCAGATCTGCTTGGACTCTGGTGGGAGTGTCCATACTGATATTTATCGGAAAGAAACAGCTACAAACAGCTTCCTTCATTGGGGAAGCTTTCACCCACCAGCCCTCAAAAAAGGGATACCCATTGGGCAACACCTTAGGGCAAGGAGGAACTGCTCTGACGAGTTTACTTTCCAACAAGAGTGTGACACTCTTTATCAAAAATTTATGGCTCGAGGATACCCTAAAAAGACTCTACATAGGGCATATGCTAGAGCTAGGGCAATCTCAAGAGATGAACTTCTGTATGGAAATAAACATGCAGTTAAAAATAAAGATAAACATCCCTCCAAGATCAGATGCATTGGAAATTTTGACACCTGCTCACCTCTTATATCCAATATACTACGTAAACACTGGCCCATTCTGCAAGCAGATTCTGATCTATCTGAAGTAATCCTCGATAGTCCAAGCATAACATATCGACGTGGCAAGAACTTTCGAGAGCACCTCACGCACAGCCACTATACAACAACATCTATTCCTCGCTCAACATGGCTCCCACCACCTGCCATGGGTTCATATCCTTGTGGTAGATGTTCCTTCTGCCCCTATATGCTAAAAAATAAAACCTTCAAAAACCCAGTCGACAACAAACAATATACTATAAAGCAATTTATCAATTGCCAGAGCAGTGGAGTCATATATGCTGCTATATGTCCATGCCCAAAACTCTACATCGGTAAGACTATCCAACAGCTAAGAAGAAGGATTTCAAAGCATATTAGTACTATTAACACACGAGAAGACACACCCCTCTCGAGGCATATCAGATATTTTCATCAAGGAAACGTCAACACTCTTAAATTCTGGGGCATTGCACAATTTAAACTAGGCCCCAGATCTGGTAACCTAGACAAAAAATTACTACAAGAAGAAGCACGTTGGATACACAGACTCAACTCCCTCAGTCCCAATGGTCTTAATGAAGGCTTCACTTACGCTGCCTTCTTATAGTCTTTCATACAGTCTTCTTCATAACTCTTTTATAGGTTCTCTCCCACATTTCCCTTTCAGTATCTATTAATTTTCCCTAGATATTCACCT
The DNA here is from genome assembly GCF_050947455.1 of Rhinoderma darwinii. Lineage (NCBI taxonomy): Eukaryota > Metazoa > Chordata > Amphibia > Anura > Rhinodermatidae > Rhinoderma > Rhinoderma darwinii. The sequence continues at coordinate 243,910,430 of NC_134687.1, read as the reverse complement.
ATCTAACATCATCACAGTCACTGGAACTGTCAAATACATTCAATACAAACCAGTGGCGTAACTACCGCCGTAGCAGCAGTAGCGGCTGCTACGGGGCCCGCGGCATGAGGGGGCCCGTGTCGCCCGCCGGCACGGGCCCCCACCATGGCCGGAGGCTCCGCTAGCAGCCGCTATGGCTGCTACAGCGGGACGCCACTGAACAGTACGGCAGAGCAGGGAGGTATCTACAGGGGGGGCTGTATGGCGTTATCTACAGGGGGGCTGTATGGCGTTATCTACAGGGGGGCTGTATGGCGTTATCTACAGGGGGGCTGTATGGCGTTATCTACAGGGGGGCTGTATGGCGTTATCTACAGGGGGGCTGTATGGCGTTATCTACAGGGGGGCTGTATGGCGTTATCTACAGGGGGGCTGTATGGCGTTCTCTACAGGGGGGCTGTATGGCGTTCTCTACAGGGGGGCTGTATGGCGTTCTCTACGGGGGGCTGTATGGCGTTATCAAAAGGGGGGGTTTGTAAAAAAGGCACTATCAACAAGGGGGGGGTTGTGTGACACCCAGGGGAGGGGGAGCCCCAGTCAAAAGTTTGCTATGGGGCCCAGTCTTTCCTAGTTACGCCCCTGATACAAACTACTACTTACCAACCAACCACAAAGTAATACAGGTCCTTCTTTATAAACATACCAACACCTGTATATACATTCGTATATTTACCCAAGCAGACCTTACTATAGGCGTATAATTTATTGGTTGTTGTACAATTTGAAAATTATATAATTTTTCTCTTCTCTTATATAGGCCATTACCAGTTGGACACTATTGCTAGTATTTTTATCACTACTATTGTCCTCAAAGGCACATATATATTTACATTGTTAATCCAAGCAGTACTACTACATGTAGGCAAATTCAAACGTAAAAATAAAAGGCATCTTATCAAACACGGCCAAAACTCCTAAATGGCTCACAATATATAGAATGTCCCTATACGCAGCGTTCTACCCTATCGCAGCATCATTCTTTGATAATAGTGGTCTTAAACTTCATAACTCCACTATCTGATTTAACCTAGGGCATTCATATGTCTCAATTGATATTTGGTCTTTTATTACAGCTAATATGGCTATACATATTTAGCTTTCTACACAGGCAGATTTAAACCTAGCCGATAACAAGTAGTACACATAGCGCATTATTCTACTGCGGCATCTATTGATGATGAGAGCAGCCTTAATAATGGCCACTTTAAATCATCACGATGCCTTTGATGATGATAGCAGTCCTCCTAAATATCACAACTTTATGATCCGATTAAACCAAGGCGCGTATGCGCCGTGCTAGATATTTTCATTCTACTAACGAATTACTATCTGTATATACAGATATATACATTCATGAAATTCGGCTATACATACATATATTTTTTCATCAAGCAACTTCACTATATGGAGGACAATCAAGACCTAGCTGGCAATATATATAATGCACATGTACACATAGTGCTTTGTTCACCCGCCGTTATTACCTTTTTCTTGGTGATGACAGCGACCCTCTGAGAGCTCTAAATTCTACTACCCGACTTGACTGTGGTGCGCATGCGCCTAGAACGGCATGCGACTGGAACAGCGGCCCCCTCACTGTATAGGCAGGCCTCCGTGTCAATCAAACACAGAGAAGGCTCGTCTTTATTTACAAATTCTATTGGCCGCCCCAGGTGGATGACACACCTCGGTAGGTGTGTCTCCCCACTATATAAGGAAGAGACAACCGTACGCGCGAGTAATAGCCCTGAAATTATCCCCTGAGGACGCTGCTGTTGCAGTGAAACATGTCGGGGGGGCTAGCGCTTTTTTAGAATCATTGTCGGTCTAACTAACTAACACTTCGTGTGATACCAGAGGCTGTCTGAGCAGCCTGCAGCTGCCGCCCATGCCTGACACACTTCATCTCTGTGATCCAAATACTCACTAGATCTCGAACGTTAGAGCAACCGTCTTTGAAATTTTTTTTAACCTCACTAAATTTTGTACAGCCATTCACTTCATTTGCTGTAACCTGTTTCTAAATTAAATAATAAAAGCTATATTTTAATGAATACAACAATCCAATAGCAGCTGGGAAATTTGGGGAATCTTTTGTGCTCAGCACATTTATCTGTTGTCCATTCCAATTTGTCCCTGCCAGCTGCTAGGGTCTCTGTTAATTTTTCTGATCCAGTACCTGATCATCTGTAGCGATGGTCGGGCACTGGTGTGTCCGCAGGCTGGTATTAATAGGCTGGGAAAGGTCAAATACAGTGGCCCTTCCCACCCTGGTAATGCTAGGCTGCTGCTGCTATGTTCTATCTGGCTGGTTATGAAAATGGGTGGACCCCACATAATTATTTTTTTTAAATGGGAAAAAATTCCCCCCCCCCCCCCCCCCCATTTTTCATAACCAGCCAGATAGAACATAGCAGCAGCAGCCTAGCATTACCAGGGTGGGAAGGGCCAATGTTGTTGGCCTTTCCCAGCCTAATAATATCAGCCTGCTGCCGGCCCAGTGCCCGACCGCCGTTACAGATGGTCGGGTACTGGATCGTACCCGGCTCTTCCCGGCACACCTGGTGGCAGACGGTACCTGAGTAATAATGGGGGTTAGTGTTAGCCTCTGCACGGCTAACATTAAGCCCTGACTTAGTAATGGACATTGTCAATCAGCCAGCGGGCATCAGTAAGGTGGTAGTAATAAAGTTTAAAAAAAATGCAAGGACAAAGAATTTTTTTTTTATTGAAATAAAAAAAAAAAAACACACAACCCTTGTTAACCATTTTATTGAGAATTAAAAAAAACTCTGTCATTGACGTAGTCCAACCATCGAACCTGTAAAAAAAAAAAAGCCAAAGAAATTTAGTAACACATAAAAAAGCAAAGCAATTATTATCTTAAATTTCCTGGTCCAACGCTGGAGACGCAATGTCAGTGAGCGGAGTCCTATATCTAATCCTGTCATGTGTGATACTGACTGCTGAGCTGTGTATCTAATCCTATCATGTGTGATACTGACTGCTGAGATGTGTATCTAATCCTATCATGTGTGATACTGTCTGCTCAGCTGTGTATCTAATCCTATCATGTGTGATATTGTCTGCTGAGCTGTGTATCTAATCCTATCATGTGTGATACTGTCTGTTGAGTCCTATATCTAATCCTAACATGTGTGATACTGTCTGCTGAGCCGTTGTAATCTATCTAATCCTATCCATAGCTATGTGGTCGTAGCGCTATAGATATGCTGCCTTATATAGTTATATATATATATATATATATATATATACATACACACAGACACGCACACATACATACACACACATTTTTTGGGGGATATGTATTGTGGCTATTGCCCCTGACGTTTTAAGACCTTCGTGACGCCGCTGGCTGCTAGTGCTGCATTGGTGGGTCGCTTAGGAGACTAAGCGATGCAGCTGCAAGCTGCGGCCCGTCGGTCATGAGAAGTTGGGAGGGCCCAAGAAGGACTTTTGTATCAGGGCCTAAGAGCCTTTACCTACGCCCTTGATACAGCCGACGCCTCGCTGCAACGGGTAGAATCCAAGATCACTTTGATTCCGCGCGTTTAACCTCTTAGATGCTCCGGTCAATAGCAACCACGGCATCTAAGCCGTTAGAAAGAGGGGATGGCCCCCTCAGACAGCCCATCCGATGGTTATCATGGCAGCCTGGGGGCCTAATGAAATCCCCCAGGTCTTTCCTCTTTGTGCTCCTATTAAGCCCTTCCAGAGGCATGGCTTTATGACTATGTACACCTTTGAAAAAGTTATTTTAAAAAGAAATAAATATGTGTCTCAGTGTGTTCGGTGCAACTTTGAAATTTCTTTTATGAAAAACTATTTTTACTTTTTGAGATACAGCTGCTTTGTATCCTGTATACAGAGCGGCTGTATCTTGCGCTGAAGCCTGTATCCGTGAGGTCCGCGGCACTAACGGGTTCAGTGTCAGCGAGTCCTGCGTGCCTCTGATACGCAGGACCCACCTGTTATAGATCGTATCTAAGTTATGAACTTAGATGTGATCGATAACAGGTGGATCCTGCGTGACCCCCTAACACTGAACTCGTCAGTACCGCGGAGATGACAGATAAAGGCTTCAGTACAACATACAGCTGCTCTGTATACAGGATAAAAAGCAGCTGTATCTCAAAAAGTTAAAATCGTTTTTAATAAAAGAAATTGCAAAGTTGCACCAAAAACACTGATAAATATTTTTATTAAAAAAAATTGCTTTCAAAGCTTTACATAGCCTTTAAGGAATGTATGTCATTTAGTTAGAGTCGCATCCAAATTTGTAATTTAATGGTCCAGCCTATGTGATCAATAGCTCAACACTCAGACCTCTACCAGTCGTTTACTAAAAACCTGGCAAATTGACATCAGTTTCGAATGTGAGACAAGTTATTTTATTCATTAAATGTATTGTACATGTAGGAATGTATTGTTAGATATGTTATATGTGGGGAGTACAAATGAAAGCCTTTTTTGGTTGCATTATGTAGGCATATCTCACTTTGAATTGGTTAAAGGGGTTATTTAGCCTCTTAAAAATGATAGCCTATCTGTAGGATATGTAACCCAGCAAAAGGATTGTATGGCATTGAGAAATGGGAGGTTGTGGCCGGCCACTAGAGGGCGCTGTGAGGTTAGTACATCGACAGTGTTTAGTGTGTGGAGTGATATACAAGAGAGGTCTAGTGAGGAAGTGTCTGGAGAGAGGTCTGAGAAGCGCTGGACAGGAAGAGACAGAGACTGGACTGAGAGAGCTGTAGCAAGTAAGGAAGACATGGTGACTCAGATAACTGTAAAAGATAAAGAGCATTCTGGCCAGCAGCAGAGCATAAGTAATGTGAAGTATCAGACACGCATTTACTGGAGTTCCAAGTTAAGGAGATCCGGCTGAGTTAAGAAGAGAGTGTTTAGAGCAAGAAGCTGAAGACGCCATTTTGAGCATAAGGTAACATAGAGCCATTAACTGCCGGCTCATCAGAGAGTGCATTGTATTACATTGCCGGACCTCAAAGATCACATTACACTAAACCTGGAAGCTAAGAGACTTTATTATCCTAAGGCACCGGATAAAGAGAACATATTTTAATCATTACGGATTATAAGAGACTGTGTTATATTGAAGTGCCGGATAAAAGCAGAGACTGTATTGTTTACCGAGCACCAGTTATATTTTGCCTAGAGCTCAAGTTTTTGACTGTTGTCATATTTTCTGCATGTTCAGTAAAGACAAAACGAATATAATCCCGGTGTCAGTAATTATTGTCCTTAAAGTCATATTACAACTTGGCGTAGTCGGCAGGATGGATGCAGATACAATGGACGAGACAACATTATCATCCAGTGTGACCCATCCAATGATACCGGTGGGAGCCCTCTTAAATCATTTGCCAAAGTTTAATGGATCTGATCTATTGTTGGAAGATTGGAGTGAACGGCTGGAAGGAGCGGCACGGCTCTGTAATGTCGCTCCACATTTAAAAGTAGAATTGGCGCTAAGTACCTTAGAAGGAGAAGCTAGGAAAACCGTTTTGTTACAGCCAGCACGACACCGACAAACCTTCGAACAAATTCGGCAGCTATTAGATGATGTGTATGGGGATACGTCCTCTGAGGGCATGATAAGGAAGCGATTCTTTGCCCGCCAGCAGAAAGAAGAAGAGACACTGGCGCAGTTTGCAAATGGATTACAGGAAATAATGGCAATGTTGCAACGTAAAGAAGAACAATCAGCCGGGTCCTTTACCAATGTACACGTAGTATTGCGGGATCAGTTTGTAATAGGTCTCAAGAATCCACCGTTAAGGAGAGCTCTGAAGGAAAAGTTAAAGAAAGAACCAGATATGACGATTCATCAATTATTGACGGAAGCTATCGCATTGGAAAAAGAGGAATCGGCCAGCACTGATACGGTGGTCAGGCAAGCAGAAATTGTAACCAAGAAGAACCCCGACATGGAGGCAAGGATGGAGTCATTGGAAGGTGCCATGAGAGAGTTGAAAGCCGCTATTACTAATAAGCCTGACCCTGGAACTCCAGTTCGATACTCACAAGAGAGACAGTCGTTTGCAGATAGGAGGAAGCAAGGTAGGAATGCTCCAGACCCTACCATCTGCTATAATTGTGGCCGAGCAGGACACATTGCTAGAAATTGCATGCGTTCTCACTATCAGAGCAATCGCAGGAATTTAAACTAGAACGACCTGTAGTTGAGGGGCAAACTACAGGGGAGTCCACGGATACATGCCCTGCGTTAGATGCTACAGATATAGTGGGGGAATGTGCCGTCGTCGTAGCAAAATTCAATGGCGTTGAGTTGTCATGTTTAATCGATACTGGATCTCAAGTGACCACTATGGATAAAGTTGTGTTTGAAACTTATTTCCCTTCCTTGTTATGTGAGAAGAGTGACACTTGGATAAGACTCAAGGCAGCTAATAGTTTACCTATCCCTATCCTGGGAGTTATACAAATGGACATTTCAATATGGAATCGTGATTTGAACAAAAAGGGGGTTATCATAGTAGAAAAAGCTATGGACTCTGAAATTCCCGTGATTCTAGGAATGAATATATTGCGGGACTTAGATGGAGTAATGTCACAAGAGCTGGGCCCAAAATACTGGAAACAAATACCCACTCAACGACCTTCTCAAATGGCTTTACAGCGCACTTTAAAACATTGTCGCATTAATGGAGAACTGTTAAATTGGCCTGGAAGGGTAGGACTGGTTAAGATACCAGCCTCTCGAAGTATACAAGTACCAGCAGGCCATGAAATGTTGTTACCCTTGCCAGTGGGTACTAATAAAGTGTTAAAGGGCACCACTGTGTTAATTGAATCAGCTCTGCAGAAAGAAGGAGTAGCCGTGGCCCGGTCGATATGCAAGGTACAGGCTGGACAAGTATTATTACGAGTGGTTAATATCACGAAACAAAATGTAACCTTATTTCCCCGGGAACTAGTAGCTGAAGTGTTTCCGGTGAGGGAGGAACAAGTGGAAAGCCGTTCAGATTGGCAAGTGAGTTATCCGTGTGAAAGTGTAGCTGTGGTTATAGTGTGTCGAGCCACCACTCAAGCTAATGACACCATTGGGAGGCGATTACTGGAGCAAATACCTTTAGAAGGAACGGATTTGACTACCAGACAAATAGATGAAGTGGCGGGAGTGTTAGGAGAGCACTCCAAGGCTTTTTCCAAGAATGAAGCAGACTTTGGGTTGACAACAACTTTAGAACATGAAATACATACGGAAATGCTCACCCGGTACGAGAACGATACCGTACCATTCCGCCCGCTTTTTATCAAGAAGCCAAAGTGTTGCTAAAACGCATGCTAGACAGTCATGTTATCCGACCCAGTAAAAGTCCATGGGCTTCTCCCATAGTATTAGTAAAGAAGAAAGATGGAAGCTTGCGGTTCTGTGTAGATTACCGGCGATTGAATGCCTGCACCGTCAGAGATGCATACCCTTTACCACGAATAGAAGACTCTTTGCTGGCTTTGGGTAAGGCCAAATACTTCTCTACCTTGGATTTGGCCAGTGGGTACTGGCAAGTACCAGTTGCAGAAGAAGATCGAGAAAAGACTGCATTCATCACCCCTATGGGGTTATACGAATTTTTGAGAATGCCGTTCGGTCTAACCAATGCACCAGCTACATTTCAGCGCTTGATGGAAGTTTGTTTGGGAGATTTAAACTTTGAATGTTTGCTCATCTACCTAGATGACATCATTATCTTCTCAGCCACTTTCACAGAACATTTGGAAAGATTGAAAGTGGTACTTACGCGTATCGAAGAACATGGTCTAAAACTAAAACCGGGCAAATGTCACTTGTTTAAAGAAAGAATTGAGTACCTGGGACACGTGGTTACTAGAGACGGTGTACAACCAATGGATGCCAAAGTACGAGCCGTGCAACAATGGCCGGTACCAAAGACAGTAACAGAGCTTAGAAGTTTCCTAGGACTGATTGGATATTACAGACGGTTCATACAGAATTTTGCTAAGGTGGCTGCTCCCCTATATGTGTTACTGAATGGAACCAAACCGGGAGTCGATCATAAGAGAAGTATCACTTGGGGAATAGAGGCTGAACAAGCCTTCCAAGAGTTAAAAAGACGACTAACTGGTGCTCCTGTCTTGGCGTATGCAGATTACTCTCTACCATTTGTTTTGTGTACCGATGGAAGTTTAAAAGGATTAGGAGCTGTTCTTTCTCAAATGCAGAATGGACGGGAAAGTGTCATTGCTTATGCCAGTCGGACGCTGAGAGATGGGGAAAAGAATCCGGACAACTATAGCTCATTCCGGTTGGAACTTTTGGCAGTCGTATGGGCGGTTACCGAGCGATTTGCAGATATCTTGCTGGGCGCAGAGTGTGTGTTATGGACTGACAATAATCCATTGGTTCATTTAGACTCGGCCAAATTGGGTGCTATGGAGCAACGTTGGCGAGCACGACTTAGCAAATTTAAATTTACTGTGAAGTACCGCCCAGGACGAGCTAATGGGAATGCAGATGCCCTGTCCCGTAATCCCGTAGATTTGCCTGAAGGACTGACTGAAGAGGAGTTAGAGGAAACAGAGACTCCTAATTTCCTTGCCAATGAAGTACATGATCAGATGCCAGGTGAGAATATTCAAAGTGCTCCGGTGCATACTGGGGAGCCCATAAGAGAAACCATCGATCAATGGACTGCTGAAGAATGGAAGAAACAGCAGTTGCAAGATATTCAAATTCGGACTGTAAGAAGATGGGTGCTAGAGAGATACCGACCCAATCAACGAGAGCGATTGCGATTGTCTGGAGTGGGACAGAGAATATATCGCCAACGAGATAGATTGGCAGTAAAACAAGGGATATTGTACCGCCGAGTATTCCTACCGACCATGGAAGGACCCGTCTGGCAAGCTGTGTTGCCGGAGCGAGAGTTAGAAAGTACGGTTAAGTGGATGCATGAGAAAAAGGGGCATTATGGTCCTGAAAAGACTTTCCGTTGGTTGCAACAATTCTACTATCATCCTTTGCTGTTTGCAGTGGCACAGAAAGTGTGTCAGAACTGTAGAAATTGCACCCTGGCCAGAGCGGCTGAACAACAAGCTCCGGTGGGGCATATACAGACGCATTATCCATTACAGTTGGTCATGATGGACTATTTGACAGTAGATGAGTCTTTACAAGGGTACAGATATTTATTGGTTGTGATAGACCACTTCACCAAATTCACAGTGGCCGTACCTACCAGAGATCAAACGGCTGAATCTGCGGCACAGGGATTGTGGACTCATTTCATCTTACCCTATGGATGTCCTTCACAGCTTCACTCTGAGCAAGGAGCTTGTTTTGAGGGGCGAGTAATAGAAGAATTATGCAGATTGTACCAGATTAAAAAGACCCGCACGACCCCGTATCACCCTCAAGGGAACGGGGCCTGTGAAAGGATGAATCGGACCATATTGCAGTTGTTGCGAACACTGGAGAAACAAAAAAAAGAGAGATGGCCTGACTACATTGCAGAATTAATCTGGATCTATAATAACACTGTACATGCCACTACTGGATATTCTCCTTTTCTGTTAATGTTCAGAAGAAATGGACGATGTCCCCTAAATTTAATGATGCCTATCCCGGAAGAACAAGAAGAGTGGATTCCGCAGACCTGGATGTGGGGTCATCGACGCAAGGTACAAGAAATGTATAATTTAGTGGCGCAGAGACTGGGGCCTCATGATCTTACAGTAAATCAGAAATTGAAGGAACTACCTTTGCAAGTGGGTGATAGAGTAATCGTGCGAAACCAGGGTGCAAGAAGAGCAGGAAAGCTGCAATGGAAGTGGGAAACCTTGGCGTATGAGGTGGTGCGTCAGCCCAATCCATATATTCCTGTATTTGTGATCAAGCCGGAGGGTAGTAGTGGCCCTTTGAAAACCGTACACAGAAATATGCTGAGACCCTGCACATTTATAAGTCGTGAACCAGAAGCAAACACTAGAGATCCTCCTGTTGCAACACCCGTTCCCATAGATGAAGGTTGGTGGAGTCCGCCGGTTCAAGTACCAGAGAGACAAGAAAGTACCAGTGAAGTACAAGAAGAGAATGTTACTCCTGTGGAAGAAGAGTTGTCACAGGTACGTCATTCTCAGCGATCCAATTTTGGAAGACTTCCTTCTAGGTTTGAAGGATTTGTGACGCCACAGCAAGTTGCCGGGACGGCAACTGATAAACCTGGGGGAAAAGATGTAACCCAGCAAAAGGATTGTATGGCATTGAGAAATGGGAGGTTGTGGCCGGCCACTAGAGGGCGCTGTGAGGTTAGTACATCGACAGTGTTTAGTGTGTGGAGTGATATACAAGAGAGGTCTAGTGAGGAAGTGTCTGGAGAGAGGTCTGAGAAGCGCTGGACAGGAAGAGACAGAGACTGGACTGAGAGAGCTGTAGCAAGTAAGGAAGACATGGTGACTCAGATAACTGTAAAAGATAAAGAGCATTCTGGCCAGCAGCAGAGCATAAGTAATGTGAAGTATCAGACACGCATTTACTGGAGTTCCAAGTTAAGGAGATCCGGCTGAGTTAAGAAGAGAGTGTTTAGAGCAAGAAGCTGAAGACGCCATTTTGAGCATAAGGTAACATAGAGCCATTAACTGCCGGCTCATCAGAGAGTGCATTGTATTACATTGCCGGACCTCAAAGATCACATTACACTAAACCTGGAAGCTAAGAGACTTTATTATCCTAAGGCACCGGATAAAGAGAACATATTTTAATCATTACGGATTATAAGAGACTGTGTTATATTGAAGTGCCGGATAAAAGCAGAGACTGTATTGTTTACCGAGCACCAGTTATATTTTGCCTAGAGCTCAAGTTTTTGACTGTTGTCATATTTTCTGCATGTTCAGTAAAGACAAAACGAATATAATCCCGGTGTCAGTAATTATTGTCCTTAAAGTCATATTACAGATAGACAATCAATATTAGATTGGTTGGAGACCAACTCTCAGCACCCCCACAGCCTCTTCAATGTTTACATTGAGTTCAGGCCGGTTCATACTTGCAAGCATTGTACTTTTTATACCGGCATTGCAAGGTATTGAAGTGTTGGCCTATTATTATTGCTCCAGCGTCATGACTTAAAACGCCTGATCTGTGGGGTTGCTGAGAGTAGGACTTCCACCCATCTAGGCGATTCATTTTGAAAGGCTGGATAACCCCTGTAAATATAAACTGTGGTTTTAGACTGTAAACTCCCACTGATTTAATAGATGCATTTATATATAGTGCTTTATTTTTGCAGACAAGGTGCAAAACCCACAGTTTCCCCTCACTATGTCAACTTATCACCATGTCAGTGGTGCTCAGAAACGTAAAAATAGGAGGGAAGAGAATTTGAAGAGTCAAAAAATTCCTAAAATTAGTAGCTTCTTTTCATCCCCTAAAGCCATCGGTGAAAGCTCTAGTACCTCTATTACCATGGTATCAGCTGCAGAGGAGGCAAGTGCAGAAAGTTTTGGTCCTAATGTGAATGTTGCAGCAACCCAGGCGGAGGTGTGTGCCCCCTCCAGTCAGTCTTTTGTGCATGAACCTACTTTAATAGGTGAAGAAAGTAGTGATAGAGAAATGAGCCTGTTACAAGCCATCAACCCCACCTCAGATGAGCCAATGCATACCACTGACCCTAGTGAAACTGCAAGCACATCTACCAGCAATATTTTAGATTGGGGAACTGCTTCTCAAAAGGATGTCACTGATAGCATATCTCCCAACTTTTGAATTCGGAAAAGAGGGACATTTTAAGCCACGAGCCCTAACCACGCCCAATATCCGGCATCAACACATCAAATCGCGGCCAAAACCTTCTGCAAATAACGCGCGCACATTCTCACTGCGGATCTCTAGACTGTCTGGATGTCACAGATATTATGGATCCGGTTATATCGTCTTTGTGTTACTTTTCCTATCTTGGGTATAACATTTGCTCATCACGGCGGTAGCTGCAGGACAAACCAAAAGGCTGAGAACAATGAAAGTCAAGAGGGAGACCCTGTGGTGGATGACTTTTCAATTGACAGGTAGCAGAGTTACATGATGGGGATTTTTTTTTTCCAGTTGTGTAACTCTGCTACCGGTCAATGGAAAAATCATCTACCAGAGCCCCGCTGTAGATTGCTACACACACAGACCCCCTGTACATAGCGCCAGACACAGCTCCCCTTTACATAGCTCCACACACACAGCCCCCCTGTAGATTGCTCCACACACAGCCCCCTGTACATAGTGCCAGATACAGCCCCCCTCTAGATAGCTCCACACACAGCCCCCCTGTACATAGCTCCACACAAAGCCCCCCTGTACATAGCTCCACACACAGCCCTTCTGTACATAGCTCCACACACAGCCCCCCCTGTAGATAGCGCCAGATACAGCCCCCATGTACATAGCGCCACACACAGCCCCCTGTAGATAGTTCCAGATACAGCCCCCCTGTAGATAGCTCCAGATACAGCCCCCCTGTACATAGTGCCACACACAGCCCCCCTGTACATAGCTCCACACATAGCCCCCCTGTAGATAGCTCCAGATACAGCCCCCCTGTAGATAGCTCCAGACACAGCCCCCCTGTAGATAGTGTCACACACAGCCCCCCTGTAGATAGCGCCACATACAGCCCCCCTGTACATAGCACCACACACAGCCCCCCTGTAGATAGCGCCAGACACAGCCCCCCTGTAGATAGCTCCAGATACAGCCCCCCTGTACATAGTGACACACACAGCCCCCTTGTAGATAGCTCCACACACAGCCCCCTGTAGATAGTTCCAGATACAGCCCCCCTGTAGATAGCTCCAGATACAGCCCCTGTAGGTAATGCCACCCAGCCCCCTGTAGGTAATGCCACCCAGCCCCCTGCAGGTAATGCCACCCAGCCCCCTGAAGGTAATGCCACCCAGCCTCTGAAGGTAATGCCACCCAGCCCTCTGCAGGTAATGGCACCCAGCACCCGGCAGGTAATGCCACCCAGCCCTCTGCAGGAAATGCCACCCAGCCCCTGGCAGGTAATGCCACCCAGCCCCCTGTAGGTAATGCCACCCAGCCCTCTGCAGGTAATGCCACCCAGCCCCCTGTATGTAATGCCACCCAGCCCCCTGCAGGTAATGCCATCCAGCCACTGGCAGGTAAAGCCAACCAGCCCCCTGTAGGTAATGCCACCCAGCCCTCTGCAGGTAATGCCACCCAGCCCCTGGCAGGTAATGCCACCCAGCCCCCTGCAGGTAATGCCACCCAGCCCCCTGTAGGTAATGCCACCCAGCTCCCTGTATGTAATGCCACCAAGTCCCCTGTAGGTAATGCCACACAGCCCCCTGTAAGTTGCACCCACCCACACCCCCCCCCCCTTCCAGGAGAAGTCACTAACTTCAATGTCCATATGTGGACAGGGTCGGGGATTCCGCTTCAGAAGTGAGTGACGTCGCTGTATCCATATATGGACAGTGTAGTCACTCACTTCTCCTGTAGCGGAATCCCCGGCCATAGGGTCGGGGATTCCGCTTCAGAAGTGAGTGACGTCGCTGTGTCCATATATGGACAGTGTAGTCACTCACTTCTCCTGTAGCGGAATCCCCGGCCATAGGGGCGGGGATTCCGCTTCAGAAGTGAGTGACGTCGCTGTGTCCATATATGGACAGTGTAGTCACTCACTTCTCCTGTGGCAGAATCCCCGGCCATAGGGTCAGGGATTCCGCTTCAGAAGTGAGTGACGTTGCTGTGTCCATATATGGACAGTGTAGTCGCTCACTTCTCCTGTAACGGAATCCCCGGCCATAGGGTGGGGGATTCCGCTTCAGAAGTGAGTGACGTCGCTGTGTCCATATATGGACAGTGTAGTCACTCACTTCTCCTGTAGCGGAATCCCCAATCCCAGACGGGGATTGGGGATTCCAACTCCTACAGGGAGCAAAAAAAGACCCTCCTCCTCCTCCTCACATGCACTCTGCTTTCACTCACCGTCAGAAGGCAGGAGTCTTGCAGCGGCATTCTCACTGGTGTCGATGCCATCCTGGGAGTGGACCAGTCCAGTCACCTAAGGTCAGGTGACAGGTCAGGTGACTGGACTGGTCTACTCACAGGCCGGCATCAAGCACAGTGAGAACACCGTCGCAAGACTCCTGCCTTGTTCTGATCGCTGCTGCAGTCAGCAGCGATCAGCTGTTTTGATGCAGTGCCCAGCGGGACATTTTGAAGACCGGGCGGGACGGCGGGACAGCGGTGAGAAACCGGGACTGTCTCGCCGGAATCGGGACAGTTGGGAGGTATGCTGATAGGGCTAATTATCCTATAACAATTACTGACCCAAATGTAAAAATATTTATTATTTCCCAAGGCCCTTGCAGACCCCGTGGTCCATTTGCTAGAGATAATTATAATGACAGAAGATGTTTTTCAGATAAATATTATGACTGAATCACACAAACAGGACTTAAAATCCCTGTCACGTGGCTGTGCTATTCCCCCAAACTGAATGCTATGTATGTGAACCATGCTGGCTTTTTGGGGATCGGAAAAAGCAGGGTTTTGAACCAGCCTGGGCGAAAGGAATTAATAAGTGGAAGAGCTTAACAACAAAAATACAAATTCACGAGACCTCAAATGCTCACATTGAGGCCTGTATGGTATATGACCAATGGAGGAAAAAGGGCACTATAGATGAGGAAAATGAAAGGCAAATCAGGCAAGAAAATAATTTTTGGAGGCAAGTTCTCCAAAGAATTGTAAATGTCACATTAACTATAGCAATGGCCAATCTACCATTTTGTGGCCACCGAGAACATTTAGGGCAAATTAATAATGGGAATTTTCTTTCAATTATTCAGTTTCTGTCAGACTACGATTCAGTTCTGAAAGAACTAACTCAAATGCCACAAAGATCCATTAAATATCTGAGCCCAAAAATCCAAAATGAAATTATACAAATTCTTTCTGAAAAAGTACAAGAGGAAATAGTCTCAGAAATTCAACAGGCACAATTTTACTCCATCATCATGGATACGACTCAGGACATCTCAAAAATTTATCAGATAAGCCAGGTTTTCCGATATGTTGCCATTGGCAGAGATGAGAACAGGAGAGCAACTAGTGTAAAAACACATGAAATGTTTCTGGGATTTCATGCTGTGAAAGATCAGAGTGCTGCAGGCATAGAAAATTATATAATTGCCTGTATAGAGAGCAAAGGCCTAACGTTACATAAGTGTCGTGGCCAGGGGTACGATGGAGATGCAACAATGAGTGGCATATACACAGGAGTGCAGGCACGCATTTTAGAAAAAGAGCAAAATGCTGTTTATGTGCACTGTGCAGCACACAATCTTAACCTGGTATTTCAAGATGCAATGGCTAATATTAACCCCTTTAGGACACAGCCTGTTTTGGCCTTGTGGACACAGATGATTTTTTCAAATCTGACATGTGTCACTAAATGTGGTAATAACTCCGGAATGCTTTTACCTATCCAAGCGATTCTGAGATTGTTTTCTCGTGACATATTGTATTTTATGTTAGTGAAAAAATTTGGTCGATAAATTCAATATTTATTTGTGAAAAACTTCAAATTTTAGCAAAAATTTGCAAACATTTGCATTTTTCTAAATTTAAATGTATTTGCTTGAAAAACAGATAGTAATACCACACAAAATAGTTACTAGTTAACATCCCCCATATGTCTACTTTATGTTTGCATCATTTTTTTCACGTACTTTTATTTTTCTAGGACGTTACGAGGCTTAGAACTTTAGCAGCAATTTCTCATATTTTCAATAAAATTTCAATAAGCCATTTTTTCAGGGACCAGTTCAGTTCTGAAGTGGCTTTGAGGGCCTTATATATTAGAAAGTCCCCATAAATCACCCCATTTTGAAAACTGAACCCCTTAAGGTATTCAAAACCACATCAGAAAGTATTTTAACCCTTTAGGCGTTTCACAGGAATTAAGGCAAAGTAGAGGTGAAATTTACAAATGTCATTTTTTTTGCCGAAATTCATTTGTAATAAAAAAAAAATCTGTAACACAGAAGGTTTTACCAGAGAAACGCAACTCAATATTTATTGCCCAGATTCTGCAGATTTTAGAAACATCCAACATGTGGCCCTAGTGTCCTAATGGACTGAAACACAAGCCGCAGAAGCAAAGGAGCACCTAGTGGATTTTGGGGCCTCCTTTTTTAGGAATATATTTTAGGCACCATGTCAGGTTTGAGGAAGTCTTGTGGTACCTAAACAGTCGAAACCCCCAAAAAGCGACCCCATTTTGGAAACTACACCCCTCAAGGCATTTTTCTAGGGGTATAGTTAGCATTTTGATCCCACAGGTTTTTTGCAGAATTTAGTGGAATTAGTCTGTGAAGATGAAAATCACCTATTTTTCTGAGGAAACATAGAATTTTTTCATTTTTACAAGGAATAAAGGAGAAAAAGCCGGCCAACATTTGTAAAGCAATTTCTCCCGATTACGGCAATACCCCATATGTGGTCGTAAACTGATGTTTGGACCCACAGCAGGGCTCAGGAGGCAAGGAGCGCCTTTTGGATTTTGGAGCGCAGATTTTGCTGGATTGGTTTTCAGTGCCATGTCGGGTTTGCAACGCCCCGGAGGGACCAAAACAGTGGAAACCCCCCCAAAAGTGACCCTATTTTGGAATCTACACCCCTCAAGGAATTTTTCTAGGGGTATAGTGAGCATTTTGGCCCCTCGGGATCTTTTTTAGAGCGAAGGTGACCAAAAAACAGCGATTTTGGCGCTTTAAATTCTTTATTTATTACAGCGTTCACCGTGCGCAATAAGTTACGTTTTAATTTATTCTGCCGGTCGGTACGATTACGCCGATACCATATGTGTATAGTTTTTTTTAAGTTTTGCAGCGTTTGCACAATAAAATTAAGTTTCTATAAAATAATTTTCTGAGACACGCTATTCTGAGCCGTAACTTTTTTATTTTTTCGTCAAAAAAGCTGTGGGAGGTCTTGTTTTTTGCGGGACGGGTTGTAGTTTTTATTGGTACTATTTTGGGTAAATGAGACTTTTTGATCACTTTTTATTCTATATCTTGGGAGGGGTGGTGACCAAAAAATAGCGATGCTGACAGTTTTCCGTTTATTTTGTTTGCGGCGTTCACCGTGCGGAAAAATGAACATTATAGTTTCATAGTTTGGGTCGTTACGAACACAGTGATACCAAATATGTGTACTTTTTTTTAACGTTTTAATTTTTTCCCTATAATAAATGACTTATTATAGGAAAACAAAACCTTTTATTTTTACACTTTGATAAAACATTTTTATTAACTTTTTTTTACTTTTTACACTTTATATTTTTGTTTATTAACTTTTTTTTTACTTTTTACACTTTATTTTTTTGACCTGCAGCTCTGATCGCTGCTAGAATACATTACACTACCTAGGTAGTGTAACGTATTCCAACTGTCAGTGTGACGTCACAGTCACTCTGACAGTTGGTCTACGAGGATCAGCAGAGGCTGATCCTCATAGGCTGACATACATGGCAGACTTGGGGGCCGTTGTCTGGCCCCCGGGTGCCATCACAAGCATCAGAAGCCCCCACGATTGCATGGGGGCTGCTGATGCGCTACAAACCCGCTACATGCGGAGATCGCAATCGAGCCCCGCATGTAACGGGTTAATTGCCGAAATCAGCGGCGATGAGCCGCTGATCGGCAACACTGGAGTGTCAGCTGTCGGGGACAGCTGATCTCCAAGTTCCCGATGCACACTGTCGCCGACAGTGTGCCATCGGGAACGACACAGTGACTTCCTGTCACTCTGACAGGAAGCCTATCAGGACCAGCCGAAGGTTGGTCCTGATGGGCTTCCGTCCATGGCAAACACGGAAGCCATTGTTTGGCTTCCGTTTGCCATAGTAACTATCGGCAAACCCCGCGATTTCGGACCGGGGTCTGCCGATATGTTAGAAACCCCCAAAATTCGTCGATTGCACCTGATCGCCGAATTTAAGGGGTTAATTCGCGGAAACCAGCGGCAAAGGACCGCTGGTCGGCAAGAGTGGAGTGTCAGCTGTCGGCGACAGCTGACCTCCCGGTTCCCGGTGCACACTATCGCCGACAGTGTGCACCGGGAAAAACTCAGTAACTGTACGTCCTCGTGCGAGAAGTAACCTCCCGCGACGACGGACAGTTACATCCTGGTGCGGATAGGGGTTAAAGAAATAGCAAGTTTTTTTGCTGTAGTGCAGAATTTGGATACTTTCTTTGCTGATAGAATAAAACGGTGGGAAATTCTTTGTTCATTCACAACTAAATCCAGCATGACATTGAAGAAGTTGTGCCCTACACGTTGGTCATCACGCTATGAATCCCTGCTTGCTTTACGTTTCCGTTTTATGGATGTTTTGCAAGCACTGTCAAAGATCATGATTACCTCATCAAAACCAAAAGAAAGAGAAGAGGCTGCATCTATTAGGCTGGGTTCACACGACCTATTTTCAGACGTAAACGAGGCGTATTATGCCTCGTTTTACGTCTGAAAATAGGGCTGCAATACGTCGGCAAACATCTGCCCATTCATTTGAATGGGTTTGCCGACGTACTGTGCAGACAACCTGTAATTTACGCGTTGTCGTTTGACAGCTGTCAAACGACGACGCGTAAATGGACTGCCTCGGCAAAGAAGTGCAGGGCACTTCTTTGCCACGTAATTTGAGCTGTTCTTCATTGAACTCAATGAAGCACAGCTCAAGATTTACGAGCGTCTCAGACGGCTCGCAAAATACGAGGAGGAGCATTTACGTGTGAAACGAGGCAGCTGTTAACAGTCTGTCTTTTCACACGTAAATGCCTCTCATCGTGTGAACATACCCTGTAAACATTTAAATGTAGTCATTTAAATTTATATTTTTAGTTGTACTTCAGACAAAAATTTTGGAAAAGGTAAATGCAGTTTCAAAAGTTTTGCAAACAAAAAAACACTGATTTGTCCAAGGTGTCAAGTTTAATTAAGAATGTTGCAGAGAGTCTTGGTCAATACAGGAATCAGTTTGAGGAAGCAAAACAAACTGCAGCATCACTTGCACAACAGTGGGGCATTTCTCCGCAATTTGAAAAGAAACCGATCCCCAAAGTCAAGCACCATTTTGATGAATTGGCAGCTGATGAGAGATTAAATGATGATGAAAAACATTTTAAAGTTAGTTTTTTTCCCATGTTTAGATATTATAACATCTCAGCTTCTAAACAGATTTAAGGGACTTTATCAGGTTCTTGGTCGATTTAACATAATTCAGCCTGCAATGCTTTCATCTGCATCTGATGATGATGTATACAAATCTGCATCAAATCTGCAAGAAGTCTATCAGGAGGATTTATCACCTACATTTCCTGGGCAACTGCTTAGTTTTCGGTCTGCATTAGGTGAAGAGATTCACAATTCATTCTCCGTTAGTGACCTTGCTCACCTCCTATTGGTAGACAACAGTGCCCTTTCATCTACACTGCCTGATGTGTGCGTAGCCTTGCTACTATTCTTAACATTACCTGTGACAGTAGCTAGTGCCGAAAGATCATTTTCTAAGCTAAAATGGATAAAAAACTACCTGAGGAGTACTATGTCAGAACAAAGGCTTTCTGGGCTTGCAGTACTGAGCATTGAAAATGAGAGAGCTACGAAACTAGACATAGACAGCATTGTGAACACCTTTGCCGAAGTCAAGGCACGCAGACGTGCCTTGTAAGAAACGGTCTTCTGCGTAAGTGTAAAGTTCTTTGGGAGTTGGGGAGGTTTGGACTTTCAACAGTTGAACGGTTTCCTGTTAAACTAACAAACAGTTTTGCTAACACAGTTTCATGCATGTTTGATTTTAAGTAACACTCCTGAAGGAGCATCACTTTATGCACAATGCCAGGTTTGAATAGATACAGTGGAACCTTTTGGAGACGACACTTAAAATAGTATCGAAAAGTAGTCTTCTAGGGGGTTGACTTTTTAAGGAAGATGGCCAGTATACCCAGTATACGATGGAATTGAAAATCTGTCAGAAAAGGGATCTGGTCTAGATAAGGAGGTGGTCTACTCAAAAAAAGGTGATCTTCTCAAAGAGGTGGTCTTCTGGATAGGTTCCACTGTATATTCAGCCCTTAGCACTGGTACAGTAGTAGCAGCCTTAAAATACCAAACATAGAATCGCAAACCTCAAATAAATGTTTTTTTCTTCTAGGATGATCTATCCTGTTACGATTCATTTCAAGTTCTGGTTTTGTTAATGTAAGTTTACAAATTGTTAATGCATTGTTATAACTAATACTGCAATCATTTAAAAAAAAAAAAGCACATATAGTTACATAGTTACATAGTTACATAGTTAGTACGGCTGAAAAAAGACACATGTCCATCAAGTTCAACCAAGGGAAGGGAAAAGGGAAGGAAAAATTTCTACACATAGGAGCTAATATTTTTTTGTTCTAGGAAATTATCTAACCCTTTTTTAAAGCCATCTACTGTCCCTGCTGTGACCAGCTCCTGCGGTAGGCTATTCCATAAATTCACAGTTCTCACTGTAAAGAAGCCTTGTCGCCTCTGCAGCTTGAACCTTTTTTTCTCCAGACGGAGGGAGTGCCCCCTTGTTTTTTGAGGGGGTTTTACAAGGAACAGGATTTCACCATATTTTTTGTATGTGCCATTAATATATTTATATAAGTTAATCATGTCCCCCCTTAGTCTTCTTTTTTCAAGGCTAAATAGGTTTAATTCTTTCAATCTTTCCTCATAACTTAAATTCTCCATGCCCCTTATTAGCTTCGTTGCTCTTCTTTGTATTTTTTCCAACTCCAGGGCATCCTTTCTATGAACTGGAGCCCAGAACTGAACTGCATATTCTAGATGAGGCCTCACTAATGCTTTGTAAAGTGGCATTATTACATCCCTGTCCCGCGAGTCCATGCCTCTTTTAATACACGACAATATCCTGCTGGCCTTTGAAGCAGCTGATTGACACTGCATGCTGTTATTGAGTTTATGATTTACAAGTACACCCAGATCCTTCTCAACAAGTGAATCCGCCAGTGTAGCGCCCCCTAGGACATATGATGCATACAGATTATTAACATTTCCTCTTTTTAAATTTTTTTAGACTTTAGTTGCTTTGTTTTTGCACTTGTCACTTATCAGTGCTTAACTGTTTGTTACATTATTTGTAACCCTGTAACTAAAAGGTTAATAAGAGTACACTTGGCACAAAGAACCGATAAATGTTCATTGTCGGGAAGGCGGGAGTCAAAAGTTTGCTATGGGGCCCAGTCTTTCCTAGTTACGCCCCTGATAACAGGGGTAAATTTTGGTCAATTTAAGGTAGGAAGGTGGCAAATGTTCAACATGTTGGTTATGGTGCATTTCCTCCTGAAATACTGGGGAAAATGGGTCATTCCAGACATTGTTCTGATGAAAAACGTACTTAGATTAGAAACTTGATTGGAGAGGGAAAAACATATAGAGAATTGCAGCAAATTATAGGCTGCTCAGTTAAAATGATCTCAAATCCCTTGAAGTGGCAACCAAAACCTGAAAGATGCGGAAGGAAGTGGGAAACTACTGCTCAAATGGATCGAAGAATAGCCAAAATGGCAAAGGCTCAGCCAATGATCACCTCCAGAAAGATCAAAGAAGATCTGAAGTTACCACTGAGTACTGCTACAATCAGAAGACTTAAAGGGAATGTGTCGCTAGAAATTATTATTATTTTTTTTTTCAGTTAAACAATTGGTATTTGAGTGATTACACATTGTTTTAATTTTTTTCATTTTTTCACAAGTCAGGAAATATTATAAATTAGATTGTAATTCGTAATATTTCCATGTGCTGGGCACTAGAGGGAGTAGTTCCCAAAATTGCAGCATGGTCACTGTGGTAACCATGTCCTCACACAATCCCCCCTCCCTTCTTCTGGCTAGTACCAGGAGAAGGAAGGGTTTGAATCTTCAAACCTCCTACACTGTGTGCCGCCATTTTCTGAGCGACTGCACAGTGTAGGAGGATTAGATACAGGGCTCAGCAGACAGTATCACATGAACATAATACACACATCACATACACAAACATAAATTACCTGCCGCCGCCTCCGCTGCTCTACGCTCCTATTCCTTGCGCATGAACATATGGCCGGAAGCCGTCATCTTACTGTCCGGCAGCGGTTTCCGGTCCACATGAAAATGGCGCCAGATTTAGTTCTGCGAACGAGCTTCGTTTTGGTCTGTGTGGGAGCGGCGCATGCGCCGTTCCCACACAGACGGCGTACGCTTCTGAGAATGGAACGGCTCCCGTTCGCATTCTCTATGTGCCGTATTCCATCTGTGTATGTGTTGTTAATCGACACATACAGAGATGGAAAAAAAATGGCAGCCCCCATAGAGAAGTAAAAGTTTGAACACAGTAAAAATTAGAACGTGACAACACTAATAAATAACATTTTTATTTGTATTTTATTAAAAGCAATATAGTAAAAAAATCATGACAGCTTCCCTTTAAGTGAAGCCAAGTTACCAGAAAGAACTCCCCGCAAACTCCTGTGGTTGAAAAAAGGACATGTCCTGAATAGGTTCAAATTTGCCAAGGAGCACATTGACTGGCCCAAAGAGAGATGGTGCAACAGTTTGTGAAATGATGAAAGCAAAATTGTTGTTTTTGGGTCTAGTGGCCGCAGACAGTATATCAGACGATCTCCGAGCACTGAATTCAAGCCACAGTACACTGTGAAGACCGTAAAGCATGGTGCTGCATGGGCCTATTTATCACATACAAGGGATCATGGATCAGGATCATGTTGCCCTATGCCGAAGAAGAAATGCCCTTGAAATGGGTGTTTCAACACGAAAATGACCCAAAACACAGCAGTAAGGGTATGTTCACACGCAAACACAAAATACGTCTGAAAATACGGAGCTGTTTTCAGGTGAAAACAGCTCCTGAATTTCAGATGATTTTGCAAGTACTCGCGTTTTTCGCGGCGTCCATTACGTACGTAATTGGAGCTGTTTTTCAATGGAGTCAATGAAATACGGCTCCAAAAACATCCAAAGAAGTGACATGCACTTCTTTGACGCGGGCGTCTTTTTACGCGCCGTCTTTTGACAGCGACGCGTAAAATTACACCTCGTCTGAACAGAAAATCGTTAAACCCATTGCAAGCAATGGGCAGAAGTTTGCAGGCATAATGGAGCCGTCTTTTCAGGCGTAATTCGAGGCGTAAAATGTCCGAATTACGTCAGAAAATAGGCCGTGTGAACATACCCTAAGCGAACAACATCTTGGTTACAGACAAAGAGGATTGAGGTAATGGAGTGGCCAGGCCAATCCCCTGACCTCAATCCCATAGAGAACTTGTGGGGTGACAAATAAAATGCCGTTTATGAGGACAAACCAAAAAATGCAGAAGAACTGTGGAATGTAATCCAATCTTCCTAGACTGGAATACTTGTTCAGAGGTGCCAGAAGTTTGTCGACTCCATGCAACACAGATGTCAAGCAGTTCTCAGAAACAATGGTTATGCCACTAAATGTTAGTTCAGTAAAGTGAAATCTGAAAAAAACAAACAAAAAAAACTGTTTATACACAAAGAAAAATGCTGGCACTTCTATTTTTTTGAACAGCCCAATATTCCTTTTTATTTACTTTCTGTAAAGGATTAATACAAACTGGGTGAATTTTGTTATTATTTTGATTTGGAACTGAATATGCAATATTTCCAGTGCATTTGCATTTAGGCAAATAAGGCCTTGTTCACACGGCGCTAACAACGTGTAAACGCGTCCAAAAATTTTTTTTACGCATTTTCAGCACGTTGTTTTGGGAATTAACGTTTGACTATGGGAATTAGGTGTGTTTTCGGCGCGTTTACACGATGCGTCAGCCACTACATTCAGAATCGCACTTCCACTACAAGTAGTTGTCGTCTATGGCAGTATCGGGTGCTTCCTTTCGCTACTGACGTTGGAATTTGGGTTGAAAGAACTGCAAGTACCTTGTGACTCTTCTGCCTCCAAGATCTCTTGCAGGTACCAAGCATTCAACCCCTTATCACAGCATCATGTGAGGCCTTTCTGCTAAAGCCCAACCTTCTGCCCCATACCAACGGAGGGGACTGGATGCACAGAGGAGAGTCTTCAACATGAGGCTAAGCCTGGCACGACACTTTGTGGAGTGTACCTTTGGATTGTGGTAAGTGGAGGGTTTTCACTAGTGCAATGTAGATAGATGAGGCCACAGTTGATGTGGTCATCAGAGCTGCCTTTGTTCTCCACAACTATGTGCGGGACTATGACAGCCCAGACATGGAAGGGAAGACAAAGGTAGCTTTCAATGACTCAAATCAACTGGGGCATGGGCAGGCCATCATACCATGCTGCACAGGTGAGAGATACCTTTGCGGACATTAAAAATTCTGAAGATGTCAAGCCCTGGCAAAATGCCTACCTTAGGGTATGTTCACACGCTAGCTGTCATTTACGGCTGAAAGGACAGCCTGTTTTCAGAAGAAAACAGCTGCGTCGTTTCAGCCGTAAATGCTCCTCCTCGTAATATACGAGGCGTCTGTGACGCTCGTATATCTTGAGCTGCTCTTCATTGAGTTCAATGAAGAACAGCTCAAATTACATGGCAAAGAAGTGCCCTGCACTTCTTTGCCGAGGCAATCAATTTACGCGTCGTCGTTTGACAGCTGTCAAACGACGACGCGTAAATTACAGGTCGTCTGCACAATACGTCAGCAAACCCATTCAAATGAATGGGCAGATGTTTGCCGACGTATTGTAGCCCTATTTTCAGGCGTAAAACGAGGCATAATACGCCTCGTTTACGCCTGAAAATAGGTCGTGTGAACCCAGCCTAAGTGAGCAGTAGCCTTTCCCACATGGACGGATCTCCTTTCAAGATTCAGTAGAATACCTCCATCATCCTAAAGATGCAGCAGTGTCTTCTTGCCTATATTATGTATATACACTATAAGGACAAAAGTATTAGGACACACCTCTTAAGCATTTAATTTAGGTGTATTATTCAGTCCCATTTCCAGAGGTATATAAAATCCAGCACCTAGCCATGCAGTCGCCTTTACAAACATTTGTGAAAGAGTGGGTCATTATAAAGAGCTCACTGAATTCAAGCGTGGTATAGGAATGGGATGCTATCATTGCAAAAAGTCAGTTTGTGAAATTCCATTATAAATATTCCACAAACAACTGTGAATGGTTTTTTTTCAAAGTGAAGGCATTTAGGAACCACAGCAACTAAGCCACGAACAGGCAGACCACATAAATCTACAGAGCGGGGTCGCCGAGTGCTGAGGCGCATAGTGCATAAAAGTCGGGGGTACCAACTCCAGATTAATGCAAATGAATTTATAATGGGATATCATAAAAGCTCCTGTAGGTGTAATGTGTAGGTGCCCTGATACTTTTGGCCATATAGTGTATGTGTTTATATCTATCTTTTTTTTTTTTTTTAATTGTTTACTAAACTACTACAAAAATCTGAGGTCACGTTCCATCTTTTATAAGCAACTGTGAAAGTAGATAATTTCACAGACATTTTACCATGTACAAACCTTGAGAAACAAAATGTACAGGTGTATTTACAAACTTGATCTAGCAGTACCATCTTACTTACACAGCGCAAGGTGGGTTTTTAATAAACTAGAACTGTATCGGATTCAGCGACACGTGGGCCGTATTTAGGGTTGATGCTGCCCTAGGCACTTTTAGTGCAGTCGCCCCCCCCATAACTCCCGAAGTTATGGAAACAGCGTAGCTCGCTGGCATTGTAGACTCAGTGCTGGACCCAGGAAAGGTAAGTAATAATTGTTTTGCTTTTTTATGTGTTACTAATTGTGTTTTTTACAGGTTCGGTTGTTGGACTACTTCGGATTCGTGGGCTAATTCAATTACAGCGTTTTTTATTTTCAATAAAAATGGTTAACAAGGTTTGTGTAATTTTTTTATTTCAGTAAAATATATTTTCTGTATTTGTTTTTCATTTTATTACTATCGCCTTGTAATGGCCACTCTCTGATTGACAGCGTCCATTACTAAGGTGGGGCTTAGTGTTAGCCAATGAAAAGGCTTGCAGTAACCTCCTAGTATTACCCCATACCCACTAGGGGTATCGGGAAGAGCTGGGTATAATCCAGAACCCGACTATCTGTAAGTGATGGTCGGCGACTGGGGAGGCTGCAGGCTGGTATCAATAGGCTGGAAAAGCCCAAAAACTATGGACCTTCCCACCCTGCTAATGTTCGCCTGCTGCTATGTTGCATCTGGCTGGTTATGAAAAAGGGGGGGCCCAATGAAAAAAAATATGTGCCCCTCTCCCATTTTTCATAACTAGCCAGATACAACATAGCAGCAGTAGGCTAGCATTACCTGGGTGGGAACGGCCAACACATCAAGACATTAAAAATATTTTATTGGAATAAAACACCCCCACACAACCCTCGTTATTTTAATGAAAATAAAAACACTGTAATCGAAATAGTCCTCGAACCCGAAGTAGTCCAACAACCGTACCTGTAAAAAACAAACACAAAAAAAACATTAGTAACATTAACCCCTTCAGGACTGAGCCTGTTTTGGCCTTCAGGACGAAGCCAATTTTTCAAATCTGACGTGTCACTTTATGTGGTAATAACTCTGGAATGCTTTTACCTATCCAAGTGATTCTGAGATTGTTTTCTCGTGACATATTGTACTTTATGTTAGTGAAAAAATTTGGTAGATAAATTCAATATTTATTTGTAAAAAACACCAAGATTTAGAGAAAATTTGCATTTTTCTAAATTTAAATGTATCTACTTGTAAAACAGATAGTAATACCACACAAAATACTTACTAGTTTATATTTCCCATATGTCTACTTTATGTATGCATCATTTTTATGAACATCCTTTTATTTTTCTAGGACGTTACAAGGCTTAGAACTTTAGCAGCAATTTCCCATATTTTCAAGAAAATTTCAAAAGGCTATTTTTACAGGGACCAGTTTAGTTCTGAAGTGCCTTTGAGGGCCTTATATATTAGAAAGTCTCCATAAATCACCCCATTTTGAAAAGTGCACCCTCAAAGTATTCAAAACAGCATTCAGAAAGTGTTTTAACCCTTTAGGCGTTTCACAGGAATTAAAGCAATGTAGAGGTGAAACTTACAAATTTCATTTTTTTTTGCCAAAATTCATTTGTAATACATTTTTTTCTGTACCACAGAAGGTTTTACCCAAGAAACGCAACTCAATACTTATTGCCCAGATTCTGCAATTTTTAGAAATATCCCACATGTGGCCCTAGCGTGCTAATGGACTGAAACACCGGCCTCAGAAGCAAAGGAGCACCTAGAGGATTTTGGGGCCTCATTTTTTTAGAATATATTTTAGGCACCATGTCAGGTTTGAATAGGTCTTGTGGTGCCAAAACAGTAAAGACCCCCCAAAAGTGACCCCATTTTGGAAACGACACCCCTCAAGGCATTTATATAGAGGTATAGTTAGCATTTTGAACCCACAGTTTTTTGCTAAATTTATTTGAATTAGTATGTGAAGATGAAAATCTAATGTTTTTCTGAAAAAACATTTTTACAAGGAATAAAGTAGAAAAAACACCCCAACGTGTTACGTGTTAACATATGTAAAGCAATTTCTTCCGATTATAGCAATACCCCATATGTGGTAATAAACTGCTGTTTGGACCCACAGCAGGGCTCAGAATGGAAGAAGCGCGATTTGGATTTTGGATTTCTGATTTTGCTGGAATAGTTTAAAGGCATGGTGTCGCCCCAAAAACATGTTTTTTTTTTAAAATTTAAACATTTAGTGTGTGGGTGATAAAACATTGTTCAAATTTTTTTTATTTTTTTCGCGAGTCAGGAAATATTATAAATTTTTTCAAATTTATAATACTACCCATTTTTGGTCACTAGATGGAGCTGTTTGGAGCTAGTTCCCAAAATTGCAGCATTGCAACATTGGGTTAAAAGCTATCGCTCTAGTGAGCGCTCAGCATCCCCCCCCTCCTTTATCCTGGCTAGTGCCGGGATAAACGAGGGGTTTGAAAGGTTTAACCTCCTACACTGTGTGTCGCCATTTTTTGAGGTAACCCACAGTGTAGTAGGTTTACATGCAGTAGTAAACACACACAAACACTAACATACATTGAAATCGCTTACCTGCTCCTGCCGCCGCGGCCCGTCCGCTCCCTTTGCTGCCGCTGTTCCATGTGCACTTGGAAGCCGCGACCGGAAGTAGTAATATTACTGTCCGGCCGCGACTTCCGGTCCACAGGAAAATGGCGCCGGACGGCGCCAATTTCGAATAGGGCTGTGTGGGAGCGGCGCATGCGCAGTTCCCACACAGACGCCGTACACGGCAGTCAATGGGACGGGAGCCGTTCGCAGTCCCTATGGGACTGTGGCTGCCGTATTCCATGTCTGTGTGTGTCGTTAATCGACACACACAGAAATGGAACAAAAAATGGCAGCCCCCATAGGGAAGAAAAAGTGTGAAAAAAAGAAACAGTAAAACACAAACACACAAATGAAAATAAACGTTTATATTAAGGCACTAACATCTTTAACATATAAATAAAATATTTGTGATGACACTGTTCCTTTAAAGTGCAATGTCGCGTTTGCAATGCACTGGAGGGATGAAAACAGTGGTAGTCCCCCAAAAGTGACCCCATTTTGGAAACTACACTCCTCAAGGAATTTTTTTAGCGGTAAAGTTAGCATTTTTACCCCACAGTTGATTTGCTGAATTCATTGGATTTAGTCTTTAAAGGTAAAAATCTACTTTTTTGCTCAAAAGACATTTTAATTTTTTACAAGGAATAAAGGAGAAAAAGCACCCCAACATTTATAAAACAATTTCTCCCGATTACATAAATATGCCATATGTGATAATAAAGTGCTGTTTGGAACCACAGCAGGGCTTAGAAGGGAAGGAGCGCTATTTGGCTTTTGGATCTCAAATTTAGCTGGAATAGTTTTTGGGTGTCATGTCGAATTTGCAAAGCCCCCGAGGGACCAAAGCAGTGGAAGCCCCCAAAAGTAACCTCATTTGGAAAACTACACCACTTAAGGAATCTATCTATCTTCGCGGGACAATCTGTAGTTTTCATTGGTACCATTTTGGGGTACATGCGATTTTTTTGATCACTTTTTATTCCATTCTTCGGCAAGCAAGGTGACCAAAAACCATCAATTCTGACAATGTTTTTTATTTATTTTTTACGGCATTCACCCTGGGCTATAAATGACCATTATATTTTATTCCGCGGGTCGATACAATTACGGCAATACCATATGTATATCATTATTTTTACATTTTGCAGCGTTTGCGCAAAAAAATAACTTATTTATAAAATAAACTATTTTTTGTGTCACCATATTCTGAGAGCCATAACTTTTTTATTTTTCAGTCAAAGCTGTGTAAGGGCTTGTTTTTTGCGGGACGGGATGTAGTTTGTATTGGTATCATTTTGGGGTACATGCGCCTTTTTGATCACTTTTTATTGTTTATTTTGGGAGGGGTGGTGACCAAAAAATAGTGATTCTGGAATTGTTTTTCGTTTATTTTATTTGCAGTGTTCACCGTGCGGGAAAAATAATATCATAGTTTTATAGTTGGGGTCGTTACGAACGTGGTAATACCAAATATGTGTACTTTTTTTTTACGTGTTCATTTTTTTTTCCTATAATATAAGACTTATTATAGGAAAAAAAGCAGTTCTTGTTTATATCACTTCTAACTTTTATTTTTACACTTTTTTAAAAATATTTTTATTCTTTTTTTACTTGTCCCACTAGGGGACATTTAGACTTGCAGCTCTGATCGCTGCTAGAATACATTACACTACCTACGTGTAATGTATTCTAACTGTGATTGTGACGTGACAGAGTGACTCCGGCTGGTCCTCATAGGCTTCGGTCCATGGCAGCCCGGAAGCCATTGTCTGGCATCTGGTTGCAATGGGTACCATCGCCAGCCCCCCCGTGATTTCACGTGGGGGCTACTGATCTCTGCTAAACTCCTTAAATGTGGCGATCGGAATCGACCGCCGCATCAAAGGGGCTAACTGCCAAAATCAGCGGCGATGGGCCGCTGATCGGCAACATGGAATGCAGGGCAGACACCCTGCACAGTTAACCGCCGCTGTGGTGTAGCGCCGCGCGGCGGTTATTTGTCAAAGCACTGACGTAACTGCACGTCGAGGTGCGCGAAGTTACTGCACACGTCGACGTGCAGTTACGTCAAGGTGTGGGAAGGGGTTAATAAATAAAAAAGCAAAACAATTATTATACTTACCTTCCTGGATACGTGACAGATAACTAAGGCTCCATGCACACGACAATATTTTTCATCAGTAATTACGGATAGTAATTACTGACAGTAATTATGGATCCATTCATTTCTATTGGCCATGGACACCTTTCAGTATTTTTACTGATGGGTGTCCGTGCTGAAAAAATTATAGAACCTGTCCTATTCTTGTCAGTAATTACGGCAAGGACTCTCCCATAGAAGTCTATGGGAGCTTACGTAACTAGAGATGGCTACGTCTTTTTTTACGGATCCGTATATACTGACAGTATTTCTGGATAGATGAAAATACGGTAGTCTGCATGGGGCCTAAGCAGTGACAGCTCTAAACAGTCATTGGTTAGTTTACATCACGTAGTCCCAGTTTATCCTCGAGGTCATTGGCCTACTTTTAAAAGTAGACCAAAGAACTTAGGTAACCGGCCACCACG